>NC_040090.1:3804000-4438000 GCF_003369695.1 Bos indicus x Bos taurus | reverse complement strand
TTTGCCAAATATCAAAATAATCCGCCACAGGTGTTATTTCTTCTAGGTCCTTGTTAAACCTTTCTTGCATCTTCTCAATCCTTGCCTCCAGGCTATTTATATGTGATTCCATTTTATTTCAATATTTTGAATAATTTTCACTATCATTATTTGTAATTCTTTATCAGGTAGATTCCCTATCTCTTCCTCTTTTGTTTGGTGTGGTGGGCATTTATCCTGTTCCTTTACCTGCTGGATATTCCTCTGTGTCTTCATCTTGTTTATATTGCTGAGTTTGGGGTGGCCTTTCTGTATTCTGGCAGTTTGTGGAGTTCTCTTTATTGTGGAGTTTCCTCGCTGTGTGTGGGTTTGTACAGGTGGCTTGTTAAGGTTTCTTGGTTAGGGAAGCTTGTGTCGGTGTTCTGGTGGGTGGAGCTGGATTTCTTCTCTCTGGAGTGCAATGAAGTGTATAGTAGTGAGTTATGAGATGTCAGTGGATTTGGAGTAACTTTGGGCAGCCTGTATATTGAAGCTCAGGGCTGTGTTCCTGTGTTGCTGGAGAATTTGCATTGTATGTCTTGCTCTGGAACTTGTTGGCCCTTGAGTGGTGCTTGGTTTCGGTGTAGGTATGGAGGCATTTGATGAGCTCCTATCACTTAATGTGCCCTGGAGTCAGGTGTTCTATGATATTCTCAGGATTTGGACTTAAGCCTTCTGCTTCTGGTTTTCAGTCTTATTTTTACAGTAGTCTCAAGACTTCTCCTTCTATACAACAACATTGATAAAACATTTAGGTTAAAGATGAAAAGTTTCTCCACAGTGAGGGTCACCCAGAAAGGTCCACAGAGTTACATGGAGAAAAGAAGAGGGAAGAGGGAGTTAGAGGTGACCCGAATGAGATGAGGTGGAATCAAAAGTGGAGAGAGCAAGCTAGCCAGTAATCACTTCCTTATGTGCACTCCACAGTCTGGACCACTCAGAGATGTTCATGGATTTACGCAGAGAAGAGAAGAGAGAGGAAGGAGACAGAGGTGGTCAGGAGGATAAATGGGAGGAATGAAAAGGAGAGAGACAGATCCATCCAGTAGTCAGTTCCCTAAGTGTCCTCCACTGTCTGGAATACACAGAGATTCAGAGAGTTGGGTAGAGAAGAGAAGGGGGAGGGAGGAGACAGAGGTGACCTAGTAGAGAGAAGTGAGAGTCCAAAGGGGGAGAGAGCAGTTAAGCCAGTAATCTTGCTCCCAAGTAAAAATAGGTACTGAAGATTGGTTTCTTAACAATAACCCTGTGTTCGAGACAGCAAAAGAGACACTGATGTATGGAACAGTCTTATGGACTCTGTGGGAGAGGGAGAGGGTGGGAAGATTTGGGAGAATGGCATTGAAACATGTAAAATATCATGTATGAAACGAGATGCCAGTCCAGGTTCAATGCACGATACTGGATGCTTGGGGCTAGTGCACTGGGACGACCCAGAGGGATGGTATGGGGAGGGAGGAGGGAGGAGGGTTCAGGATGGGGAGCACATGTATACCTGTGATGGATTCATTTTGATATTTGGCAAAACTAATACAATTATGTAAAGTTTAAAAATAAAATTTAAAAAAAGGTACAAAATTGATAACAAATACCAAAAAGCAAAGATTAAAATTCTAGAGTAGACATTGGATTTTCAAAAATACAATATTAAAGAAAAGAAGAAGAAGAAAAAAAAAAACAAAGTCACAAAGTTATTAATATATATATATATATATATATATATATATATATATATATATGAAGTTTGCTTTAAAAAATAGTCTTTTTTTTGAAAAGTAAAAGTAGGTTATAAAAATGAAAATTAAAGGAGTAATAGAGGACTTAAAATTTTTAAAAAGTTAAAAAAAGAAAAAAAAAGAAGAAGAAGAAAGGGAAAAAAAAGGAAAGAATGATCATAAAAATAGTAAAAATATATCTAGGACTTTCTCTGGTGTTATTGTGGGCAGTGTGGGGTCAGTTCATTTTCGGATAGTTTCTTAGTCCAGCTTATATTTCTGAAGATCTATAGGCCCCTTCCTATGTAGTCGGTACTAACAATAGGGTTTTAATCTATTACACCTGTCACTTCCAAGGTGGTTCCCTCTGTTTTAGCTTCTGTTTGCTGGTCTCTTCAGTGTCTGATTTCTGCCCTGACACAAGGGGGTGGTGGTGGACACTTTTTTTAAAGGCTCACTTGTTCAGTCGCTCTGTGGGGAGGGAGGGACGCTGCAAACAAATAAAACTGGCGTGAGCTCATAGTGTCTCAGCCACACTGGGCCTGCCCCCACTCACGGCGCGTGCACCCTCCCTGCCCACACAGCTCAGGCTCTAGGTTGCTCCACCGGGAACCGTCCAAGGCCGGCCCTTGGCTGTATGCACCTCCCAGGTCTAAGCCACTCAGGTTCAGGCACTTGGGTAGTCCTCAGAGGCACAGACTCCATCGGGCCTGCGTTTTGTGCCCTTCCCAGCTCTGAGCAGCTGGGGTGATGAGGTGTTTGGCGAGCGCGGTCACTGCGACTTATGCCTCTCCCTTCTCTGCCGCTCGGTTTTCTGGGTGTACAACCAGTGCACCTTCTCAGGCGGATGACTGTCCAGAACCCCAAGAAGTCTTAGTAAGCAAAGAAGCCTGCTTGCATTTTGGTAGATAATGTCTCTCTGGGACTGCAATTGCCCTCTTTTGGCTCTGGCTGCCTGTCACCTGAGGGGGATGGTCTGCAGCCAGCTAGTTCTGTTCTGCCCTTTATTCTGTGCGAGGGCCTGGCAGTGTCTTAGGGCCTTTCACGTGGTGGCTATCCCACAGTCTGGTTTGCTAGCCCAAATTAGTTCACTCTGATTACCCTTGGGGGCATTCAGGCCCGATCCTTACTCTAAACAATGGAGCCCGCGCCTCTTTGTCCAGCCCCTGCTTGCTAGTGGCAGGTGCAGGCGTCTGCGCTGCTTCTCCGATGGGGGAGTTACAGTTGGGCTCCTTATCTATGGGTTTTAATTATTTACTTATTTTTCCTCCCTATTATGTTTCCTTCTGTGCTTCCAAGGCTCGGCACAGACTCGGCACTGAGAGTGTTCCCTGGTGTTTGGAAACTTCTCTCTTTTTAAGACTCCCTTCCCAGACGGAGCTCCGTCCCTCCTTCTTTGGTCTCTTTTTTTCGTCTTTTATATTTTTTCCTACCTCCTTTCGAAGACAATGGGATGCTTTTCTGGGTACCTGATGTCCTCTGCCAGCATTCAGAAGTTGTTTTGTGGATTTTACTCGGCGTTTAAATGTTCTTTTGATGAATTTGTGGGGAAAAAGTGGTCTCCCCGTCCTATTCCTCCACCATCTTAGGACCACCTCCTAAGTACATGTTTTCTTTTTACTTTTTGACTTGTGGAAACAAAGTAATAGATTTATTAAGATCAGTGATTCTTCCTTAATCATGTTTATAACTTGCCTTGGAATTTGGACCATCCTGTGTATATTAGCACTCCAAAACATTAGTTCAGTTAAAAATTCTATCTAGAATTCTTTCAAAAATATTGCTTGCTGGTATATTAAACATGGCATAGAGATTAATAGGCTTTTTAAAATGATTTTTTCCTTTAGTGGTTAGGATATGGAAGTGAATGTATGTAGATCTGTATTTGTCCGTATGGTTTTAAATAATTGGAGTCAAGTTTTTAGGACTTCTTTTGTATCATATATCAAAAAGAAACTTCCTGTAGTGATAATTGGTCCTCAGTTTTGGGATAATTGAAGACAATTCATGTGAAGGGATCTGTGAGTACACGTATACATGTTTTGTTTAAATTTTTAATTTTCTTCTCAGATATGTATTACTGGTGCCTGATGCCAGAAAACTTCATTTTACAATAAAATATTTTACTTTATAATGTATTGTAAGTGACAACTGATGAAACATACTATGTATTACTTTAGGGACTTATTGAGGATACTGTCTTAACTCATCGCTCATTCCCTTTATTAATTTAACATCAATTTTTTTCTTCTAAGCACAGAGTGTGAGTCAGATTAGTTGCCTTCAAGATATTTCATTATCATTATTGAAAATTAGTAAACTGATTATATTTCCCTTTCTTTCTTGACCAGGGGTTTTCATCCATGCATCATAACTACAACGCTCAGATTTTGATAATTGTATGAAACATCCTCACTGTTGAAACTTCCTTACATTTACTGTGGTTCTAATTGTATATATATTTTAATTTTCACTTGTATTGAATATATATTGTTCTGTAGATAATTTCAAGATTTTATATTCATTTAATGCTAATAAAATCAGGTATCTATTTTTTATTTCTGTGCTTTAATATTGCCTTGCTATTCCCTTTCTAAGAGAAAAACATGCCACGCTTTTCTTGTTAAGCATAAGAAGCAGAAATATATTTTATTTGTTCAGAGTTATGATTAAATGTCCATATATATATATATATATATATTTTTTTTTCCCCCAAAATGTCCTTGTATTTATCCCTGGTGTACTTTCTATCTTTCTAGATTAAGGGAAAAAGGAATATATATGTGTGTGTGTGTCTGTGTGTGTGTGTATAATCTGTCTGTCTATCTGTATATATATGGAAGTGACAGTGTTAGGCACTCAGTCATGTCTGACTTTTTGCAACACCATGGAATGTAGCCCTCCAGCCTCCCTGTCCATTGAATTCTCCAAGCAAGAAGGCTGGCATGGACAGCCATTCCCTTCTGCAGGGGATCTTCCCACCCCAGGGATCAAACCCTATTCTCCAGCTTTTCAGACAGATTCTTTACCATCTGAGCCACCAGGGAAGCCCATGTGTGTGTGTGTATATATATAGCATAGTTAAAACTATAATGAAATTAGGGAATGAAGCTATACCATCATTAAATTAAGAGAGATTTAAAAAATCTCAGATCATGCTTTGGTTTCTGACATGACACAATGAATGGTATAAGAATAGTTTGAAATCAGGAAAAGCACTAAAATGAACAAAATGAGTTTCAGTGTTAGAAAATATTAAGTAAGAAAAACTTTCTCTTCATAGTTTTGCATTTATCATGGTTTTTGAGGTGGCTTTAGTGCTTCCCTGGTGGCTCAGAGGTTAAAGCACCTGCCTGCAATGCAGGACACCTGGGTTTGATCCCTGGGTTGGGAAGATCCCCTGGAGAAGGAAATGGCAACCCACTCCAGTATTCTTGCCTGGAGAATCCCATGGACGGAGGAGTCTGGTGGGCTACAGTCCACGGGGTCGCAAAGAGTCGGATACGACTGAGCGACTTCACTTTCACTTAGTTATAAAATGAGAGTGGATACTTACTATACAGTATGATAGTGATTATGCAAATCTAGAGGCATACAGATAAGTACTCCATGACAAAAATAATTGGGAGGAATTCATTAAATTGTTACAACAGTTTTTTTTTTTTTTTCATATCATTCTTTGAATTTTGTTATATTCCAGTTTTCTTTTTAACAAACATATTTACTCCCTAAATAGTATTACATATTTAAATATAAAACTTTTATTGTCAAAAATGTATCATTCTGCCCCTGATGATTTTAATCATGGAGTAAATATTTCACTAGAAATAGTTTCTCTACCACTCTGGGAATAAATTTAGAGCATCACAAAGGTAGACCAAACCATTAGGCTCTTCATTTTGTGGCTCCTAAGGGAGAAGGCACTGGCAACCCACTCCAGTACTCTTGCCTGGAAACTCCCATGGACGGAGGAGCCTGGTGGGCTGCAGTCCATGGGGTTGTGAAGAGTTGGACGCGACTGAGCGACTTCACTTTCCCTTTTCACTTTCATGCATTAGAGAAGGAAATGGCAACCCACTCCAGTGTTCTTGCCTGGAGAATCCCAGGGACGGGGGAGCCTGGTGGGCTGCCATCTATGGGATCACACAGAGTCGGACATGACTGATGTGACTTAGCAGCAAGGGAAAAGACTACTAAATTCTCAAATCCTATCGTAGCTGCTTTTGGTCCTTGCACTTTTGTCCCTGGAGACAGGCAGAGCAATCTTTCTTGATAATTGTTCCACAGGGATGAGCAAACGTTTCATTATCAACAATTCCCAGTATATGATCTACCCTGGAAATATTAGGATGAGATGAAAAGCATGCTCTTCTCTGCTGATGTACCTATAGAGTGGAGCCATGAAATTCTTTTCAGGTGTAACTTCCTAGCAAATTTTACATTTGATCAGGAGCTGAATGAAGTTTCTAGTTTGATTTATTTTTCCCTACTGAAGAAAACAAAATGACTGCATTAAAATTTAAAAATAATTTGTCTCAAAAAAGAACGATGTTTATTAGAGAAATTTTCAACTTACATGATCTTTGTGTTTTATTTGTGAGCAAAATTTGTGGCCGACATACTTCATAGACAGATAATATTGAAAGAAGTGTATTTTACCAACCTTGGCCTCCAGTAAGTATTATTCTCAAAGGTAGAAGGTTTTAGGTAGAATCAAATAAAATGGAGATATTTTCAGAATATGTACACTGATATTATTTAAACCTTTCCCTAAGTAATGCCAAGTTTTGTAGAACCAGAAATACAGAGTTGATGTAATCATGGTCTGCAATCAATGTGCATACTTAGAAATATAATTTTGGAAGAAATTTAATTTTGAATTATCAAGTTGTACAAGCATCCTGCTGTTTGAACATTTATACTAATATATGGTCTATAATTTAGCATATGCTACTGAAATTCACTAAAGATGAAATGAATATTTCATTAGATAATAATGTATACTAATATTACTGTTAGTATAATAGTAAATATATTGGGAAAGAAAGAACAGTGCATGATGCATTAAACTATATATATCAAACAATTATATATGTATCAATTTATATATATATATATGTATATATATCAAATTATCAATTATATATACCTCAAACAATTTTTGTTATTATATATCTAAAAATTTTTTCAGGTTTGTTAAAATCAATCATAAATAAGAATATAGTATTATGGGTATTCCTTTTGCAGTAGATCTACCTTGGTAGAATATCAGATCCAATATTTAATAGCTCTGACTCTGGTTGGGTTAACTAAATTCACAGTGCTTTTTTTCTCATATGAAGAATGTGTCAAATGGTACTAACTATGGTATAATAATCTGATGGTAATTAAATGCATTAATAATGACAAACCTTAAAACAGTATCAGTCATTCTAACTATTCAATTGTATTAGGTTTTGCTACATTATATCCAAATATAGTTACCCTTATTTCTATATTTGATAGTCAAATTAAGAGTTTTCTTTTCATACTCTCTACAACCCTCTTCTCACTCTCTAGAAACATCAAACTATAACATCAAATATAAATACACCATGTTGTTTATAAAACCGCAAGCTTTTTGAAGTAATTCATGTCAAGTATCAACTTTGATCTCAACCATTTGGAGCATTTGAACACTATGGGCAGAAGGAATATCACACAGGTGTCTGACTTCATCCTCATGGGACTGACAGATTCTAAAGAGATCCGGCTGGTCCTCTTCACCCTCTTTCTCCTGATATACCTGATCACTGTGCTGGGGAATGTGGGGATGATACTGATAATCCACCTGGACCCCCAGCTTCACACCCCCATGTACTTTTTCCTCAGTCACTTGTCATTTCTTGATCTCAGTTACTCAAGCGTCATCACCCCTAAAACCTTAGACAACTTACTAACTTCCAAGAAGAATACTTCATACCTGAACTGCTTCACTCAGATGTATTTCTTTGTCTTCTTGGGTGCCACTGAATGTTTCCTTCTCTCCTCCATGGCCTATGATTGCTATGCAGCCCTGTGCAGCCCTCTGCGTTACCAGGTGGTTATGTCCACCAGGCGATGCTGCTCTCTTGTCTTTGGATCCTATTTGATTGGCTTTATGGACACCTCTGTCAATGTTCTGTGCTTGAGTAGATTGTATTTCTGCAACTCAAAGATAATTTATCACTTTTTCTGTGATGGACCAGCAATTTTAGCGCTGTCCTGCACTGACACACATGACATTGAAATCATCATATTCATTTCTGCTGGCTCCACCCTACTGGTGTCTCTTATCACAATATCTGTGTCCTATGTGTCCATCCTGTCCACTATCCTTAAAATCACTTCCACTGCAGGGAAGCAGAAAGCCTTCTCTACCTGTGCCTCCCATCTCCTGGCAGTCACCATCTTCTATGGCACTATGATTTTCACTTACTTAAAACCAAGTAAGTCCTACTCCTTGGGAAAGGATCAAGTGGCTTCTGTTTTTTATACTATTGTCATCCCCATGCTGAACCCCCTTATATACAGTCTTAGAAACAAAGAAGTAAAAAATGCACTCAATAGGGTCATGAAGAAGAGAAAGGACTCCAAATAATTAAAGTAACAGTGATGTTAAACTTCAAAGTCATTTTTCTTTTCATTCCTGTAGTGTATTTCCTTGCTGTCTCTTCAGAGACAAATAGAATTGTTTGTTTATTTATTTTGCTGAGCCATCATTTGCCTAACTAAATGTAATCTATCTAAATATAAAAAATATAATTTTATTTTTAAGAATATGCCTTTGGAAATCGATATTATAATTGGAAACCAGAACCATGTTAAACCTAGTCTAACTATACACATTTTAAAGTGAAACTGATTTCCTAAATGAAAAAGTATAGTTGTCAGCTTTTCAAATATGTCATATATATTCTAAAACGTAATCCAACTTCAGAGAATGTTATGATGGAAAAGAGGTCAATTTTGGGAACAATGATGCCAATTTCAGAAGTCATTTCCTTTACTTTAGAGAGAAGCGTTATAGCAGAGTGATTTGAACACTTGCTTGGGAACCAAACATTCCAAAATTTAGATTCTAGGACTGCTGCTCTATTACTTATATAAACCATAGATCACTGAAAATTCAAGCCTCAAGTTTCCTCAACTGCACTAGATAAATAATAATTCCAGGTCCATATAGTTACTATAAGGGGCTTCCCAGGTGGCTCAGTGGTAAACAATCCATCTGTCTATGCAAGAGACATGTGTTTGATCCCTGGGTCTGGAAGATCCCTGGAGAAGGAAATGACAACCCACTCCAGTGTTCTTGACTAGAAAATTCCATGGACAGAGAAGCCTGGTGGGCTATAGTCCATGGGTTTGCAAAGAGTCTGACAGGACTGAGTGACTGAGCATACATGCACGCACACAGTTACTATAAAGATTAAATCAATTCATGTATGCAAATCATTTAAGGCAGTACTAATAAATGTTAACCATTATCATAAGAATATTGATATCCCTCCAGTATTTTTAACACACAGTGACTTCTTTGTAATGGATATATAGTTGTGTTTTATGAATTATTTTAGGTTGGTTTAAAAGGCAAACACACAAACAGCTAAGGAAACACTCACCACCTCACAATTTTGGCTTTTGAGTGGAATATGTTAACATTGTAAAAATTTGAAAAATATTGAAAATTTAAGGAAATAGAAATGCACTGGAAGTTATTATGTGTTTAGTATGTGTTCTTCTAGATTGATAATTGTGTAGGTTTTGTGTGTATATATTATGAACATGTGTGATATTTCTGACATTTCCTACATTTTTGAGACTTTCTTCATACACTTACATGTATAAACTTGAATATTCTTTTTATCATTGAAATCTAAGATAACTAAGTTTGTATGTGGGAAAGATGCTCATTTTGCCATTCTTTGGACATGAAATATTAAATTCATCAAGTTAACATTCTGCATGAAATGTTATAATTTTGATGACTCCCTGAAAATATTGATTTTATTTTTTAAATTTTTTATTTATTATTTATTTATTTTGGAGTGTAATAGCTTTACATAAGTGTGTTAGTTTCTGCTGTACAACAGAGTGAATCACTTATTACACACATATCCCCTCACTCTGAGCCTCTCTCCACACTTTCACTTTACATGAAACACTGAGTGGTAATGAAAGAATTTGGGAAATCACATGTAAATGTTTATTGAAGGGAAGTGAAGATTAATTTGAAGAAGTATTTTTTTAAAGAAAATGTATTTGTATAATATTTCTCTCTCACCAAATATATTGTAAGCTCTTTGAGAAAAGAATTTGGTTAGTCATAGTTTTACTCTCCACAACATGTAGCAAATGTATAACTTATTCAATATGCAAGTAAATATTTTCTTTCATTTTTGCTTGCTGGTGAAGGCACAGTGATGAATTCATTAAAATGAAAGATTTTACTTCATTCAAGTTTATATTATGTTTTGGTATTTGCACTTCTTCCTGTGGCTTCCCAGGTGGCATTGTGGTAAAGTACCTGCCTGCCACTGCAAGAGACATAAGAGATGTGGCTTGATCCCTGGGTTGGGAAGATCCCTGGAGGACAGCATAGCAACCTACTCCAGTCCTCTTGCCTCGAGAATCATGTGGACAGAGGAGCCTGGCAGGCTACAGTCCATGGGGTCACACAGAGTCAGACATTCCTGAAGATACATAGCAAGCACAATGGTGAATATTAGCACTCAAAAAATATTATTTTAATTCAAAATTCTGACTATCAAAAAAACTCTTAACACTTGTGCAAAATATGGCCTAGTGAGTGATTAACCAATAGATTTCATTTCCAATTACTTTTTCCTTTGTAGTTCAGCTCAGTTCAGTTCAGTCACTCAGTAGTGCCCAACTCTTTGTGAGCCCATGGACTGCAGCACACCAGGCCTCCCTGTCCATCGCCAACTCCCAGGGCTTACCCAAACTCATGTCCATTGAGACAGCATCTCTAATTTTCTTGAAGAAATATCTAGTCTTTCCCATTCTATTGTTTTCCTCTATTTCTTTGCACTGATCATTGAGGAAGGCTTTCTTATCTCTCCTTGCTATTTCTTTGAACTCTGCCTTCAAATTGGTATATCTTTCCCTTTCTCCTTTGCTTTTTGCATCTCTTCTTTTCACAGCTAATTTTTAAGGCCTCCTGAGACAGCCATTTTGCTTTTTTGCATTTCTTGTTCTTGGAGATGATCCACTGTAGTTAGGATATGGAAATGAGTGTACACATAATTATATTTTGTTCATATGATTTAAAATCATTGGAGTCAACTGGTTAGGACTTCTCATACACCATACATCACAAACAAATCTCCTATAGACCTATCAGTCTTCAGTCTTGAGAGTAGCTGAAGACAATTCATGAGAAGGGGTCTGTGTGTGTATATGTACATGTTTGGTCTAAATTTTTAGTTTTCTTCTCTGATCTATATTATTGGTGTCTGCCTCCTACAAACTTAATTTTACAATTAAGTATTTTACACTATAAATCATTGTGACAACTGATGAAGCACAGTATGCATTATTTTAAGGACTTATTAAGACTGTCTTTTTTTAAAATATTTATTGGGAGCGGCCCTAAAATGGGGGAGAAACAGGATGGGGAGACCACTTTCTCCCCCAAATTCATCAAAAGATCATTTAAACGCTAAGCAAATTTCACAAAACAACTTCTGAATGCTGGTGGAGGACACCAGCACCCAGAAATGCAGCCCATTCTCTTCAAAAGGATGTAGGACAAAATATAAAAGATAAAAAGAGAGACAAAAGAGTTAGGGACAGAGACCTGCCCCGGGGAGGGAGTCATGAAAGAGGAGAAGTTTCCAAACACCAGGAAATCCTCTCACTGGTGGGTCTGTGGGGAGTTTTGGAATCTCAGAGGGCAACATAACTGGGAGGGGTGGGGGGGAAGAACCCACAGATTATGTGCCTAGTCACGACTCCCAGCGGAGAAGTAGCCCAGATGCTTGAGTCCACCAGCAGCGAGCAGGGTTGAACAGGGAGGCATTTTGCTTTGCTTAGGGTGGGGACAGGCCCTGGATGCCGTGAGGACAATCTGAGGGAGCAAATGTGAGATAGTAACCCAAACTGTGGGATAATCAGAGAGAAAAAAAGAGAGAGAGCCTGGCCCACTCACAGAACAAAGGATTGAGGGGACACCAGAAGAGAGCTAGCCGGCTGTGGACTGGCCCCTCCCCCAAGCCCCCCACCAGAGGCTGAGAGCCAGGTGGGCGACAGCCAGAGCCTGAAGGCGAGGGGCAATCTTGACCACAGAGATGGCATCCTCCACCAAACTGTGAGCAGTCTCCCAGTTACTAACCAATCTTCCTGGGATCCTGGACGGTTGACATCCACCAGGAGGGTTGCAGTCAGAGATCAGCTCCCCAGAGGAGACACACCTGAGACAGTGCTCTTGCTGCACACCCAGGAAACCAAAGTTCTCAGACCAGGGAGGTGATAAGAGTCACTGCCCAGCTGGGAGAGTGCACTCTCCAAGCACCTGGTCTCCTGAGCTGCTCGGACCTGGGAAGGGCACAAAATGCAGGCCCAACCAAGTTTGTGCCTTTGTGGAGTATGCAAGAACCTGAACCTGAGTGGCTTAGACCTGGGAAGTGCACGCACCCCAGGACCTGCTTTAGACAGTTCCCCTGCAGAGCAACCTGGAGCCTGAGCAGTGTAGACCGGGAAAGTACACATACCATGAGCGGGGGCAAACCCAGTGTGGCCCAGACGCTGTGAGTACTCCCCACACATGCCAGTGATATTTCTTTGCAGTGTTTCTCCCTTCCCACAGCACAACTGAACAAGTTAGCCTAAATAAGTGACCAACTTTGCCCCCTTGTGTCAGGAAATTAGACACTGAAGAGACTTGCAAACAGAGGAAGCCAAAATAAACAAAGAAGACGGAACTTCTCTGGAAGTGACAGGTGCAACAGATTAAAATCCCGTAGTTAGCACTGACCACACTTGAAGGTGCCTATAGACCATGAGAAGAAATATAAGCTAAAACAAGGAAAGATATGAAACTGAACTGACCCCACTGCCCTCAACAGCTCCAAAGAAATTCCTAGATATATTTTACTATTATCATTTTTAATTTTTTTAAAATTTTTAAGTTCTTTATTATTTCTTTAATTTTCATTTTTATAACCTACTATTACCTTGCAAGAAAAGACCTCACTTTTAAAGCAAACTTCATATATATTTTTAATAATTTTTCTGATTTTGTTTTGTTAATATTGTATTTTTGAGAGTCTAACCTCTACTCTAGATTTTTAATCTTTGCTTTTTGGTATTTGTTATCAATTTTGTACCTTAAGAATCCAATCTTAAGTGTCCATTTTTACTTAGGAATGTGATTGATGGCTTGATTGCTCTCTCCCTCTTTTGATGCGCCTTTTTCTCCCCCAGGTCACCTCTATCTCCTCCCTCCCCCTTCTCTTCTCTACCCAACTCTATAAATCTGTTTGGGTATTCAGTGCTGTGGATAACATTTAGGAAATGGATTACTGGCAAGATCTGTCTCTCTCCTTTTGACTCCCCCTCTTCTCCTCTTGGTCACCTCTATCTCCTTCCTCCCTCTTCTCTTCTCCATGTTACTCTGTGAACCTCTCTCAGTGTCCCTCACTGTGGAGAATCTTTTCACCATTAACCTAGATGTTTTATCATTGGTGCTGTATGGATGGAGAAGTCTTGAGACAACTGTAAGAATAAGACTGAAAGCCAGAGGCAGGAGGCTTAAATCCAAAACTTGAGAACTCCAGAAAACCCCTGACTCCAAGGAACATTAATAAACAAGAGCTCATCCAAAAGCCTCCAAACACTGAAACCAAGCTCCACCCAAGAGCCAACAAGTTTCAGAGCAAGACATACCAAACTAACTCTCCAAAAATGCAGGAACATAACCCTGAGCATTAAGATACAAGCAACCAAAAGTCACACACACCTCAAAACTCACTACTGGACACTTCATTGCACTCCAGAGAGAATAGATCCCTCTCCACCCACAAGAACACTGACACAAATGTCCCTAACCAGAAAACCTTGACAAGCCACTCATCCAACCCCACCCACAGGGAGGAACCTCCACAATAAAAAGGAACCACAAACTTCCAACATACATAAAGGCCACCCCAAAAACAGCAATCTAAACATAATAAAAATATTATTCAGCAGGAAAAGGAACATGATAAATGCTCACTAAACCAAACAAAAGAGGAGGAGATAGGGAGTCTACCTGAAAAAGAATTCAGAATAATGATAGTAAAAATGATCCAAAATCTTGAAAACAAAATGGAGTTGCAGATAAATAATCTAGAGACAAGGATTGAGAAGATGCAAGAAATGTTTAACAACGACCTAGAAGAAATAAAAAAGAGTTAATCAATAATGAATAATGGAATAAATGAGATCAAAACACTCTGGAGGGAACCAACAGTAGAATAACTGAGTCAGAAGATAGGATAAGTGAAGTGGAAGATAGAGTGATGGAAATAAATGAAGCAGAGAGAAAAAAGAAGAAAAGAATTAAAAGAAATGAGGACAACCTCAGAGACTTCTGGGACAATGTCAAATGCCCCAACATTCTAATCATAGGCATTCCAGAAGAAGAAGACAAAAATAAAGGCCATGAGAAAATATTTGAGATAATAGTTGAAAACTTTCTAAAATGGGGAAGGAAATAGCAACCCAAGTCCAAGAAACCCAGAGAGTCCCAAACAGGATAAACCTAAAGTGAAACACCCCAAGACATGTATTAATCAAATTGACAAAGATCAAACACAAAGAACAAATATTAAAAGCAGCAAGGGAAAAGCAGCAAATAACACACAAGGGGATTTCCATAAGGATAACAAGTGATTTTTCAATGGAAGCTCTTAAGGCCAGAAGGGAATGGCAGGACATACTTAAAGTGATGAAAGAGAAAAACCTACAACCCAGATTACTGCACCCAGCAAGGATCTCATTCAAATATGGAGAAATCAAAAGCTTTATAGACAAGCAAAAGCTGAGAGAATACAGTACCACCAAACCAGCTCTTCAACAAATGCAAAAGAATCTTCTCTAGACAGGAAACACACAAAAGGTTTGTAAACTCGAATCAAAAACAACAAAGTAAATGGCAACGGGATCATCCTCATCAATAATTACCTTAAATGTAAATAGGTTGAATGCCCAAACCAAAAGACAAAGATTGGCTGAATGGACACAAAAACAAGACCCTTATATATGCTGTCTAAAAAAGACCCACTTCAAACCTAGGGAAATATACAAAATGAAAGTGAAGGGCTGGAAAAACATATTTAATGTAAATGGAGACCAAAAGAAAGCAGGAATAGCAATACTCATATCAGATAAAATAGACCTTGAAATAAAGGCCTTGAAAAGAGACAAAGAAGGACACTACATAATGATCAAAGGATCAATCCAAGAAGAAGACATAACAATTATAAATATATATGCACCCAACATAGAAACACCGCAATATGTAAGGCAAATGCTAACAAGAATGAAAAGGGAAATTAACAGTAACACAATCATATTGGGAGATTTTAATACCCCACTCACACCTATGGATAGATCAGTCAAACAAAAAATTAGCAAGGAATCACAAACTTTAAATGATACAATGGACCAGTTAGACCTAATTGATATCTATAGGACATTTACCACAAAACAATGAATTTCACCTTTTTCTCAAGTGCACACGGAACATTCTTCAGGATAGATCACATCCTGGGTCATAAATCTAGCCTTGGTAAATAAAAAAAAAAGAAAGAAAGAAATCATTCCAAGCATTTTTTCTGATAACAATGTGGTAAGATTAGATGTCCACTACAGGGGAAAAAAATGAAAAATAAAAATACAAACATATGGAAGCTAAACAACACAATTCTTAATAACCAAAAAATCTCAGAAGAAATCAAAAAATAAATCAAAATATGCATAGAAACGAATGAAAATGAAAACACAACAACACAAAACCTATGCAATTCAGTAAAAGCAGTGCTAAGGGGAAGGTTCATAGCAATACAAGCTTACCTCAAGAAACAAGAGAAAAATCAAATAAATAACCTAACTCTACACCTAACACAACTAGAAAAAGAAGAATTGAAGAATCCCAGGGTTAATAGAAGGAAAAAAAATCATAAAAATTAGGGTAGAAATAAATGAAAAAGAAAGGAGACCATAGAAAAAATCAACAAAACTAAAAGCTGGTTCTTTGAGAAGATAAATAAAATAGACAAACCATTAGCCAGACTCATTAAGAAAAAATGGGAGAAGAATCAAATGAACAAAATTAGAAATTAAAATGGAGAAATTACAACAGACACCACAGAAATACAAAGGATCATAAGAGACTACTGTCAGCAACTATATGCCAATAAAATAGACAACTTGGAAGAAATGGACAAATTCTTAGAAAAGTATAACTTTCCAAAACTGAACCAGGAAGATTGAAGATCTTAACAGACTAGTCACAAGCACAAAAAAGAAACTGTTATCAGAAAATTTCCAACAAAAGCCCAGGACCAGACGGATTCACAGCTGAATCCTATCAAAATTTTAGAGAAGAGCTAACACCTATCCTACTTAAACTCTTCCAGAAAATTGCAGAGGAAGATAAACTTCCAAACTCATTCTATGAGGGCATCATCACCCTAATACCAAATCCAGACAAAGATGCCACAAAAAAAGAAAACTACAGGTCAATATCACTGATGAACATAGATGCAAAAATCCTTAACAAAATTCTAGCAAACAGAATCCAACAACATATTTAAAAGATCATACATCTTGAGCAAGTGGGCTTTATCCCAGGAGTGCAAGGATTCTTCAACATTTGCAAATCAATCAATGTGATACACCACAGTAACAAATTGAAAGATAAAAACCAAATAGATGCAGAGAAAGCCTTTGACAAAATTCAACATCCATTTATGAGAAAACCCTCCAGAAAGCAGGCATAGAAGTAACATACCTCAACCTAATAAAAGCCATATATGATAAACCCACAGCAAACATTATCCTCAATAATGAAAAATTGAAACCATTTCCCCTAAAGTCAGGAACAAGACAAGGCTGCCCACTCTCACCACTACTATTCAACATATTTTTGGAAGTTTTAGCCACAGCAATCAGAGTAGAAAAAGAAATAAAAGGAATCCAAATTGGAAAAGAAGAAGTAAAACATTTACTGTTTGCAGATGACATGATCCTCTACATAGAAAATCCTAAAGACTCCACCAGAAAATTACTAGAGCTAATCAATGAATACAGTAAATTTGCAGGATATAAAATAAACACACAGAAACCCCTTGCATTCCTATACAGTAATAATGAGAGAACAGAAACAGAAATTAAGGAAACAACTCTATTCACCATTGCAATGAAAACAACAAAATACTTAAGAACAAATCTACCTCATTTATTTGGGAGAATGGCATTGAAATATGTATAATATCATATATGAAACGAGTTGCCAGTCCAGGTTCAATGCTCGATACTGGATGCTTGGGGCTGGTGCACTGAGACGACCCAGAGGAATGGTATAGGGAGGGAGGAGAGAGAAGGGTTCAGGATGGGGAACACATGTATACCTGTGGCAGATCCATTTTGATATATGGCAAAACTGATACAATATTGTAAAGTTAAATAAAATAAAGTAAAAGAATAAATCTACCTCAGCAGTGGCCACAGGACTGGAAAAGGTCAGTTTTCATTTCAATCCCAAAGAAAGGCAATGCCAAAGAATGCTCAAACTACCACACAATTGCACTCATCTCACATGCTAGTAAAGTAATGCTCAAAATTCTCCAAGCCAGGCTTCAGCAACACGTGAACTGTGAACTTCCAGATGTTCAAGCTGGTTTTAGAAAAGGCAGAGGAACCAGAGATCAAATTGCCAACATCTGATGGGTCATGGAAAAAACAAGGTAGTTCCAGAAAAACATCTATTTCTGCTTTATTGACTATGCCAAAGCCTTTGACTGTGTGGATCACAATAAACTGTGGAAAATTCTGAAAGAGATGGGAATATTGGACCACTTGATCTGCCTCTTGAGAAACCTATATGCAGGTCAGGAAGCAACAGTTAGAACTGGACATGGAACAACAGACTGGTTCCAAATAGGAAAAGGAGGACGTCAAGTCTGTATATTGCCACCCTGCTTATTTAACTTATATGCAAAGTACATCATGAGAAACGCTGGGCTGGAAGAAGCACAAGCTGTAATTAAGATTGCCAGGAGACATATCAATAACCTCAGATATGCAGATGACACCACCCTTATGGCAGAAAGTGAAGAAGGACTAAACAGCCTCTTGGTGAAAGTGAAACAGGAGAGTGAAAAAGTTGGCTTAAAGCTCAACATTCAGAAAACTAAGATCATGGCATCTGGTCCCATTACTTCATGGCAAATAGATGTGAAACAGTGGTTGACTTTATTTTTTTGGAGCTCCAAAATCACTGCAGATGGTGACTGCAGCCATGAAATTTAAAGATGTTTACTCCTTGGAAGGAAAGTTATGACCAACATAGACAGCATATTCAAAAGCAGAGACATTACTTTGCCAACCAAGGCCCATTTTTCCAGTGGTCATGTATGGATGTGAAAGTTGGACTATAAAGAAAGTTGAGCATGGAAGGATTGATGCTTTTGAACTACTGTGTTGGAGAAGACTCTTGAGAGACCCTTGGACTGCAAGGAGATCCAACCAGTCCATCCTAAAGGAGATAAGTCCTGAGTGTTCATTGAAAAGACTGATGTTGAAGCTGAAACTCCAACACTTTGGCCACCTGATGTGAAGAGCTGATTCATTGGGAAATCCCTGATGCTGGAAAAGGTTTAGGGCAGGAGAAGAAGGGGACGACAGAGGGTGAGATGGTTGGATGCCATCACCGACTCAATGGACAAGGGTTTCAGTGGAATACAGGAGTTGGTGATGGACAGGGAGGCCTGGCGTGCTGCAGTTCCTGTGATCTCAAAGAGTCGGACATGACTGGGTGACTGAACTGAAATCTACCTAAAGAAACAAAAGACTTATATATAGAAAAGTATAAAACACTGACGAAAGAAATCAAAGACGAAACAAATAGATGGAGAAATATACCATGTTCATAGATTGGAAGAATCAATATAGTGAAAATGAGTATATCACCCAAAGCAATCTATAGATTCAATGCAATCCCTATCAAGCTACCAATGGTATTTTTCACAGAACTAGAACAAATAATTTCACAATTTGTATGGAAATACAAAAAAACTCAAAAAGCCAAAGCAATCTTGAGAAAGAAGAATGGAACTGGAGGAATCAACCTGCCTGACTTCAACTATATTACAAGCTACAGTCATCAAGACAGTATGGTACTGGCACAAAAACAGAAAAATAGATCAATGGAACAAAATTGGAAGCCCAGAGATTAATCCATACATCTATGGAAACCTTATCTTTGACAAAGGGAGCAAGACTATACAATGGAGAAAAGATAAGCTCTTTAAGAAATGGTGCTGGGAAAACTTGTCAACAACCCCTCGTAAAAGAATGAAACTAGAACACTTTCTAATGCCATACACAAAAATAAACTCAAAATGGATTACAGATCTGAACATAAGACCAGAAACTATAAAACTCCTAGAGGGATACATAGGCAAACAGTCTTTGACATAAGTCACAGCAGGATCCTCTATGACCCACCTCCCAGAGTAATGGAAATAAATGCAAAAATAAACAAATGGGGCCTAATTAAAATTAAAAGCTTTTGCACACTGAAGGAAACTATAAGCAAGGTGAAAAGACAGCCTTCAGAATGGGAGAAAATAATAGCAAACGAAGCAACTGACAAAGAATTAATCTTAAAAATATACAAGTAACTCCTGCAGCTCAATTCCAGAAAAATGAATGACCCAATCAAAAAATGGACCAAAGAACTAAACAGACATTTCTCCAAAGAAGACATACAGATGGCTAACAAACACATGAAAAGATGCTCACCATCACTCATTGCCAGAGAAATGCAAATCAAAACCACAATGAGGTACCATCTCATGCCAGTCACAATGGATGGTATCCAAAAGTCTACAAACAATAAATGTTGGAGAGGGCACGGAGAAAAGGGAACCCTCTTACACTGTTGGTGGGAATGCAAACTAGTACAGCCACTATGGAGAACAGTGTGGAGATTCCTTTAAAAAAAATGGAAATAGAACTGCCATAGGACCCAGCAATCCCACTGCTGGGCATACACACCGAGGAAACCAGAATTGAAAGAGACACATGTACCCCAATGTTCATCACAGCACTGTTTACTATAGCTAGGACATGGAAGCAATCTAGATGTCCATCGGCAGATGAATGGATAAGAAAGCAGTGGTACATATACACAATGGAATATTGTTCAGCTATTAAAAAGAATGAATTTTAATCAGTTCTAATGAGGTGGATGAAACTGGAGCCTATTATACAGAGTGAAGTAAGTCAGAAAGAAAAACACCAATACAGTCTATTAACACATATATATGGAATTTAGAAAGATGGTAACAATGACCCTGTATACGAGATAGCAAAAGAGACACAGATGTAAAGAACAGACTTTTGGACTCTATAAGAGAAAGCGAGGGTGGGATGATTTGGGAGAATAGCATTGAATCATGTATATTATCATATGTGAAATAGATCACCAGTCCAGGTTCGATGCATGAAACAGGGTGTTCAGGGCTCGTGCTTTGGGATAACCATGAGGGAGGTGGGAGGGGCGTTCAAGATGGGGAACACATGTCCACCTATGGCTGATTCATGTTAATGTATGGTAAAAACCACTACAATATTTTAAAGTAATTAGCCTCCAATTAAAATAAATTTGAAAAAAGAAGAAAAGCTTCTGTTCAAGTGAAACATTTCCCTGTTCAGTTTTACTGACAGGCACCCAAGGCAAAAGAGATTCCATGTTGGGGCTAATAATTTATTTCAAGTCTTTCCACTCAATTTTTCTGGGATACAAAAATTCTTTAAAAAACAAAAGAGTCTATTTAAAAATTTAAGAGGCAAGATTGTTACTCATGAGAAGAAAGGTGTATTTGAGTATTACGAAATAAAAGATTAAAGGGGGTTTTCATCATTTTTTGTCTTTATATTTCAGCATGACTTAATTCCTTTTAGTAGCAAGCAGGCATGAATTACCATATTACCTATGTCAATAAAAAATTAGTGAGTCTGAGAAAGAAATGGAAAATTTTATTCAAGCCAAATTGAGAACTATAACATCTCAGAAAACTCTGAGAAGCCTTCTGCACTTTAGAAGTCAGGTTGTTGTTATTTGTTGTTCAGTTGCTAAATTGTGTTCAACTCTTTGCAACCCCATTAGCTACAGCAAGAAGTTAAGGCACAGTTATAGAAGTTTTTTGATACAGAGGGATGTACATTAAATAATGGATTATTGACAGGTTGAAAAAAGTGAAAGTCACTCAGTCGTGTCCAACTCTTTGTGACCCCATGGACTGTATAGTCCATGGTATTCTCCAGGCCAGAATATTGGAGTGGGTACTCTTTCCCTTCTCCAGGGGATCGTCAGAACCCAGGGACTGAGCCCAGGTCTCCCACGTTGCAGGTAGATTCTTTACCAACTGAGCAATCAGGGAAGCCCATTGACAGGTTACACAATCCAAATCTAAATATGCCCATGGCCCCTTACAAGATCAAGAAGCAAGGTTTTCTTTTAAGGAGCTGTTGACGCTGGGAGAGGGTTGGTCTTTACGATTGAGCACGTGTTTCTGTTGACGGGTCGATTCGTAATGCTGATACACGATGCACAGCACAGAGGAGCGAGGAGACCAGAGGACATCAAAACTCTTTTTTTATCTCTAAATTTTTCTTGTGTCATCATAAAATATGAATTTTATTTCACATATATGAAATAGAACTTTAAAAAGATTTAATGTGGTTTTGCAAGTGTTTATAAATATATTGTATATAAATATTGACATTTATAATATACTTAAAACTTCTGCATTTTTATATTACCATTTATCCATATGTGAACTGTCAAACAATATATTCTGAACTGAGCTTAGTAGGGAAAGTTATCTTTCTTTTTTTTTTATTTTTTTTTCTTTAATAGAAAATTATTTAATTAGTATACATAGTTATCTTTCTTGAAGAATTTTTACCAAATGTGTATGAAAGCAACAGCATCTGTTTATAGAGGTATGTGCTCAACAAGAAGCACTTTGCGGGGATTTCCCCGATTTCCCAGTTGTTAAGACTTTGTCTTCCAATGCAGAGGGTGTGGGTTCAATCCCTGGTGAGATAGCTAAGATCCCACACACCACATGGCCAAAAAAACAAAACATAAAACAGAAGCAATATTGCAACAAGTTCAGTAAAGATTTTAAAAAGAGTCCACATCAAAAGAAAACAAGCTCTTTAAAACAGAAAGAAAAGAGGACAAAGTAAATGTAAAGGAGACCAAGTGTCATTATTTCCCTGAGTGCTCAACACTATTTCCTTCCCTTTAAAGCTTCATCAGAAAGTATCAGAAAACACTGACTCTCTGTAAAAATAAATGAATAAAGGGTAAAATTCCCAGGCTACTTCATTGTGATTTCTAAAATCCCACAAAAATGCAATTATCTTCTTTTTTCTTTAATGGAAGGTCTTTGCAGAAGCATCATGAGTTAATGGATTATTACAATGCTTAATATTCCCTTTCAGTGTGATAGCTATTGAAGCTTTTTTTCCTTCATTTCTCCCTTCTGTCTTTCTTTTTGTCCTTTTTCTGTGAACAGATATCATGGTACTCTAGAATCTGTCAGGAGGACCAGGTTCTTGACAGAGTTGTGCTTTACCTATGTGACTTTGAGCACATCAGGTTTCCACTATAGTTGCTAGTTCCTTCATCTGACAAGGAACAGAGCCCATTCACCTCTAAGGTGGTTTTTATATATAACATCTCTGTAAGTAAAAAAAATATGTGCATACGTGTGTCTTGACCCTCAGCAATTGGTAGCTAACTGTTCAGACAAACCATGACAGAAAAACATCCACTTAAGCCATTCTTTCTAGGGTGAGAGTGACAGCTATGCACTGCAACCTGGCATACTCTAGTGTTTTGGAGTCCAATCCCACAGCAGCTTCTCTTGCCATCACCCATAGCATACTGATGGTAGCTCCTGCCGAGCTTTACAAGGGTGCTAATGACTCCCTAAACAATGTGTTTCTTCAGTTCAGTTCAGTTCAGTCGTTCAGACGTGTCTGACTCTGAGACCCCATGGACTGCAGCACGCCAGGCCTCCCTGTCATCCCCAACTCCCGGAGTTTACTCAAATGCATGTCCACTGAGTCGGTGATGCCATCCAACCATCTCATCCTCTGTCATCCCCTTCTCCTCCTGCCTTCAATCTTTCCCAGCATCGGGGTCTTTTCAAATGAGTCAACTCTTTGCATGAGGTGGCCAAAGTATTGGAGTTTCAGCTTCAGCATCAGACCTTCCAATGAATACCTTGGAAAAGTAAATGTTCTCGAAGCCCTTGGAGAAGCCAGGTGAGAGGTGAGGAGGGTGGCCTTTAGGCAGCAGTGGAGTAGATCACATCTAATAGGTTATTTACAATATTTCTGTCATCCATCTTCAATACTATGCCAGGTTGGTCTGACATTCTGATTTCAAATCCAAACCCTTGCTTAGTGTTCCTGTGTCATAACAGTTAGCCATACTAAAGTTGGAGTTCCATTGTCCTTGGCCTCATGTTCTCAGAATCCATTCCTATATATATTCTCTAGATTCTTGTCAACCTTGATTGGTGATGTCCTGAAATTATTAGCAGATCAGATTTGGCATTTCACCATCTGGGCTATGCGGGTTTTGAAGTTTCACACCAAACACAGAGAAAAGGGAGGATGATGGGGCTGAATGTAAGGGAGACTTGTTTCTGCATGTGTTCAACCCTCCAGGTACAGTCAATAATGAGACAGTACTGTGAAAGTTCTTATTCCCTAGATAAAGGGGGAAATTATTGGTTTTTGAAATGAGACTCAAGGACTTGAGGTGAAAAATTCTCAGATTTTTACTTTTCTGCCCAAATGCCCCTATCCTATGCCTCAGAACGTCACTCCTTTCTGGTCATATTCTTATCTTTCCTTAAATACCAAACAAGTTTATTTAGGGAGGTAACTCTGCACTACTACAATATGGTCATAGCATCAGTCCTCAAATATAGTTTCCCAAGAAGCAGAGGAAGTGAGAGACTTCTTCAAATATATAGTTTAAGCTTGCTGCCACCTGTTTGTTTTTATCAATTGGTTAGTCTAGGGTTTAAACTGCGGCAGAAGCCAACTCCCCTCATGATGTTCATAATCTCCATCTGCATGCTTCTCTGCTACAGGAATCGATCCCTCGGTACTTTGTTTCCACTTATCTTTCACTCCATGATGCCACTGGTGATCACTTAAGTAACTCTGATACTACTGCAGGGGCTTCTCACGTGGCGCTAGTGGTAAAGAACCCACCTGGGAGTGCAGGAGACATAAGAGACATGGGTTTGATCCCTGGGTCAGGAAGACCCACTGGAGAACGGCATGGTAAACTACTCCAAGATGCTATATGTTACCATTGTGCCATTTCCCACCAGGATAAGTTTAAATGTCTAATCTTCTAATATGTGAACAATTCAATTATATTTGAATGTTTGTCTCCTGAGACTGCTCTAACACCAATATCAGTTATGAACCTGGCAGGTAGCAGAAGGCCACACAAACTGGTTAATTTGGTGAGGGTTAAATAAAGGTATTAATACAAAGGGATATCTAAGGCTTGCAGAATTTCCAGACTACTGTGATAAATCTAGAACTAATAACTTCTGAGAGCTGTTAACCTCCTCTGTTCCTGGAGGAATCAATATAAGAAAAGAAAGAGGCTATGAGCACTGAAGGGGAAGCTTTGAAATGGGCCATCCATCAGGATCTATGGTTTAGGTCCAGGGATGAAGCCAGCTATGATAATTTTGCTAGAAAGGAGGCTGGGAAAAAATACTCTGACCCTACTCTCTTCCCTTCTAGTCACAACCACTGGTTAAACACAACTAAGTATGCAGAGAACAAATGAGCCCACTGATGCAGTTAGTACAGCTGAGCATCCTGGAGCAGAGATGAGATTAAAAGGATGGAGCATGGATTTGGGAGAACAGAGGAAAAGTATTCAACATGTAACAAAGGCAGCAATGGAGACAAAGACATGGAGATCAGACTTTTGGATAGAAGGCGTGGAAGGAGACCATGGGACAAATGGAAACAGTAGCACGGGAACATGTACATTATCATATGTAAAACAGATAGCCAGTGGGAATGTGCTGTAAGACTTGGGGAGCCCAAACTGGGGCTCTGTGACAAACCTAGAGATGTGGGACCGGGTGGGAAGTGGAAGGGAGGTTCAGGAGAGAGAGACACATATATATACCTGTGGCTGATTCATATTGCTATATGGCAGAAACCAACACATGCTGGAAAGAAACTCTCCCTCAACTAAAAATAGATAAATTGAAATGTTTAAAAAAAATTTAAATGTTTAAAATATTAAATGTTTAAAAAAATAGATCTGATCGATAGAGTGCCTGATGAACTATGGAACGAGGTTCGTAACATTGTACAGGAGACAGGGATCAAGACCATCCCCATGGAAAAGAAATGTAAAAAAGCAAAATGGCTGTCTGGGGAGGGCTTACAAACAGCTGTGAAAAGAAGAGAAGTGAAAAGCAAAGGAGAAATGAAAAGATATAAGCATCTGAATGCAGAGTTCCAAAGAATAGCAAGGAGAGATAAGAAAGCCTTCCTCAGCGATCAATGCAAAGAAATAGAGGAAAACAACAGAATGGGAAAGACTAGAGATCTCTTCAAGAAAATCAGAGATACCAATGGAGTATTTCATGCAAAGATGGGCTTGATAAAGGACAGAAATGGTATGGACCTAAGAGAAGCAGAAGATATTAAGAAGAGGTGGCAAGAATACACAGAAGAATTGTACAAAAAGATATTCATGTCCCAGATAATCATGATGGTGTGATCACTGACCTAGAGCCAGACATCCTGGAATGTGAAGTCAAGTGGGCCTTAGAAAGCATCACTATGAACAAAGCTAGTGGAGGTGATGGAATTCCAGTTGAGCTATTTCAAATCCTGAAAGATGATGCTGTGAAAGTGCTGCACTCAATATGCCAGCAAATTTGGAAAACTCAGCAGTGGCCACAGGACTGGAAAAGTTTAGTTTTCATTTCAATCCCAAAGAAAGGCAATGCAAAAGAATAATTAAACTAGCAAACAATTGCACTCATCTCACACGCTAGTAAAGTAATGCTCAAAATTCTCCAAGCCAGGCTTCAGCAATACATGAACCATGAACTTCCTGATGTTGAAGCTGGTTTTAGAAAAGGCAGAGGAACCAGAGATCAAATTGCCAACATCTGCTGGATCATCAAAAAAGCAAGAGAGTTCCAGAAAAACATCTATTTCTGCTTTATTGACTAGGCCAAAGCCTTTGACTGTGTGGATCACAATAAACTGTGGAAAATTCTGAAACAGATGGGAATACCAGACCACCTGACCTGCCTCTTTAGAAATCTGTATGCAGGTCAGGAATTAACAGTTAGAACTGGACATGGAACAACAGACTGGTTTCAAATAGGAAAAGGAGTATGTCAAGTCTGCATATTTTCACTCTGCTTATTTAACTTATATGCAGAGTACATCATGAGAAATGCTGGGCTGTAAGAAACACAAGCTGGAATCAAGATTGCTGGGAGAAATATCAGTAACCTCAGATATGCAGATGACACCACCCTTATGGCAGAAAGTGAAGAAGAACTAAAAAGCCTATTGATGAAAGTGAAAGTGGAGAGTGAAAAAGTTGGCTTAAAGCTCAACATTCAGAAAACGAAGATCATAGCATCTGGTACCATCACTTCATGGGAAATAGATGGGGAAACAGTGGAAACAGTGGCAGACTTTATTTTTGGGGGCTCCAAAATCACTGCAGATGGTGACTGCAGCCATGAAATTAAAAGACACTTACTCCTTGGAAGGAAAGTTATGACGAACCTAGATAGCATTTTCAAAAGCAGAGAGATTACTTTGCCAACAAAGGTCTGGCTAGTCAAGGCTATGTTTTTTCCTGTGGTCATGTATGGATGTGAGAGTTGGACTGTGAAGAAGGCTGAGTGCCGAAGAATTGATGCTTTTGAACTGTGGTGTTGGAGAAGACTCTTGAAAGTCCCTTGGACTGCAAGGAGATCCAACCAGTCCATCCTGGAGGAGATCAGTCCTGGGTATTCATTAGAAGGAATGATGCTAAAGCTGAAACTCCAGTACTTTGGCCACCTCATGTGAAGAGTTAACTCATTGGAAAAGACTCTGATGCTGGGAGGGATTGGGGGCAGGAGGAAAGGTTGACGACAGAGGATGAGATGACTGGATGTTATCAGTGACTCGATGGACATGAGTCTGAGTGAACTCTGGGAGTTGGTGATGGACAGGGAGGCCTGTCTTGCTGCGATTCATGGGGTTGCAAAGAGTTGGACACGATTGAGCGACTGAACTGGACTGAACTGATAGAGCTTCTCCCTCTTTGGCTGCAAAGAGTATAATCAATCTGATTTTGGTATTGATCATATGGTGATGTCCATGTGTAGAGTCTTCTCTTGTGTTGTTGAAAGAGGGTGTTTGCTATGATCAGTGCGTTCTCTTGGCAAAACTCTATTAGCTTTTGCCCTGCTTCATTCTGTACTCCAAGGCGAAATTTGCTTGTTACTCTAGGTATTTCTTGACTTCCTACTTTTGCATTCCATTCCCCGACAATGAAAAGGACATCTTTTTGGGGTGTTAGTTCTAGAACATATTCTAGGTCTTCATAGAACCATTCAACTTCAGCTTCTTGAGCATTACTGGTCAGGGCATAGACTTGGATTACTGTGATACTGAATGGTTTGCCCTGGAAACAAACAGAGATCATTCTGTCACTTTTGAAATTGAATCCAAGTACTGCATTTCAGGCTCTTTTGTTGACTATGATGGTTACTCCATTTCTTCTAAGGGATTCTTGCCCACAGTAGTAGATAATGGTCATCTGAGTTAAGTTCACCCATTCCAGTCCATTTTAGTTCGCTGATTCTTAAAATGTCAATGTTCACTTTTGTCATCTCCTGTTTAACCACTTCCAATTTGCCTTGATTCATGGACCTAGCATTTCGTCTACATCAATTTAATACTTTGCCAAATATTTGACCCTATATTAAATTAATGTAGAATACATCAATTTTACAAAGACAAAAATTTACAATGATATTTTCTATGTACCCATTTAGAGCTCTTGAATAAATATGGTGGAGTTACTTCCTAAAAATAAACATGTATAAAATCTTGAGTCAATTTCCAAAAATTCAGCCACTCCAAATATTTTCCCCACAGAATGAAGCTTGTGCACTAAAATTCAAAATCAAACTTTATACAAAAATCCATCAAATTCCTTTATGTCTCTAAGACCTTCCAAAGATAGTCAGGCAGATAAATGTTACAGAAAATATAGTATTGCTAAGAAGCATAGTAAGTTCCCATCGTGGCTCAGTGGTAAAGAATCCACTTGCAGTTTAGGAGATGCGGGTCTGATGCCTGGGTCAGGAAGATCCCCTGCAGAAAGAAATGGCAAACCACTCTAACATTCTTGTCTGGAGAAACCCAAGGACAGAGGGGCCTGGCAGGCTACAGTTCATGGAGTTGCAACACTCCAGCATGACTAAGCAACTAAACCACAACTACAGAATCAAGCATACTACAGTATCTTAAAACATCAAACAAACTAATATCGTATGTTTAAAATAGTTAACAATAAAAGAAGTAATAAAAAACAACATGGTTTAATCAGTGTTTCTTCTTTTAAGTACAACATGCTGCATTTACTTGAAATATGGTAATGTTTACAAACATGTTAATAAGCCAATAGCCTAGAAAATGCAATGAGAACATTCTGCAAAAACAGGTCACCATCATCTCTGAGGTCTTATGGTCTTTGCTGCTTTCCAGAAGGCCTCTTTGACATCTTTGTTTCTCAGGCTATAGATGAGAGGGTTGAGCAGTGGATTTACCACAGTGTAGAACAGGGCAGCCACTTTGTCTCTCTCCAGGGAGTAGGTGGAGCTCGGCCTTGAGTACATGAAAAGCAAGGATCCATAGAAGAGCATGACCGAGACCAGGTGTGAGGCACAGGTGGAGAAAGCTTTGTGCCTTCCTGAAGCCGTGCGGATCCGCAGAATAGCGAGAAGGATGTGGAAATAGGAAATGATGATGACAAGAATGCTCGAGAGGACCGTGAAACCCACAAGACCCAGGAGGACCTGCTCATAGACCTTGGTGTCTGTACATGACATCTTCACCAGTGGTGGTGCATCACAGAAAAAGTGGTCAATGATATTTTTGCCACAGAAACTCAGGCGAAAAGTGTTGGCAGTATGGGCTATGGCATTCGAGAAGCCTCCTATATAGGAGCCAGCAACAAGTCTGGAACAGACAGAATGAGACATAGAACTTGAATAAAGTAGCGGGTTACAGATTGCCATGTGGCGGTCATATGCCATGGCTGCTAGGAGATAGCACTCAGTGTAGGCTACAACACAAGAAAAGAATAGCTGGGCTCCACATTCAGCCAAGGAAAAGCGCTTGTCTTCTGAGATACAAGTAGCCAGGATTCTGGGAGTGTACACCGAGGTGTACCAGAAATCCAAGAAAGACAGATTGCCAATGAAAAAATACATAGGTGTGTGCAGGTGGGAATCAATATGAATTAAGATAACCAGGGTCATGTTCCCTGACAAGGTTACCAAATAGACAGTCAGAAATACTCCAAATAGTATTAGTTGCCATTGGGGGTCTGTTGAGAGACCCAGTAAGATGAATTCAGTCAGGATGGTGCGATTTCCAACATCCATGTCCACTAGGAGAAAGATTGATAAGATAATGAGAAAAAAATTGCTGATTTTTCTTTTGGAATAAAGAAGTAAAGGTATCAATAAACTCAACAACTGCTAGGAGGCATATTAATCCCTTACAATGTCGGTAAAATACCGCATCTTCAGTCTGTCACTTGGGAAGACCACTAGAATTGGGGAAAATAGCTGATTTTAGAATTAAGGCTTTCACTTGCTATTTGCTTGATGCAGGGTGAGTATCTGAGTCTCATCAAATGAATGAACAAAATGAGGACACTGACAGGTTGGCTGATTGAGTTAAGCAGATACAAAGGAAAATGTCAGCCAAACATCTGGTACATGATGAGTGGTCAAAATTTTGAGTATTCTGCATGTATTATTAAGAATCTATGTGTCTAGCATGATGCTGATAGTTCAACAAATATCAATACACTGTACTGCTCCTGTCACTATTAGCACACATATAAATACACACACACACACACACACACACACATACACACACACATTTCACTTTGTTTGGACAGAGCCCTAAATCCTATACTTAACCCACTTAATACTTTCCACAGTTTTTAAAGATATTATTATAATCTTGATGTAGTTTAAGAGATGTTTCCAAGGACCTAGAACTGATCAACAGCAGAGATAGTAGTTGAACCTAGAATTTTCTGTACCAAAACCTCATGTTCTCAACTGTTAAGCCGTTGACCTCTCTTATAAGTAAATATATTTTTCTCTTCCTCTTCCAGCTAAGGCAATCCTATAATTCTCTGACAACTTGAATTTCTTTGCCTTCAAAGTGAGAAAAGTATTCTGCACTTTTCTCTAGTTCATGGGAGATTTATATACATAGTTGAAGCATATTTGGATTCAGTAATGTTGAATATTACGAAGAACCAACTTTTTGGTGTCAAAGCTCTATTGAAAAATTATGACTCCTTCCAGGTTTATATCTTGAACTTCCAGAGCTCTCGGAGATTGAACTTGCATCTCTTACATCTCCTGCATTGACAGGCAGATTCTTAACCACTAGCTCCACCTGCGAAGCCCCCATTAGGCAGTGAGAGAAAGTAAAACAGAGAGAACCGGGGTTTACTTTAATGTGAAAATACTCATCTCTGAGGCAAACCAGAGGCAGTTCTATACCTAGAATGCAAACCCAAATGTTCTACCTCAAGGTATATTGGTTCCACTTGTTACTTAGTGAAGTAAATTAATCTTTCAATGACTTGTTATCCTAACCTTTCCAATGTAGCTGAGGGTTCAGAGAGGATGTGACTTGACTGATGACATGATGGTAAAAGCAACTTTGGAGTCCTGAAGGCCGTTCCATTTCTTTTCAGCATATAATGGATTTCTTCTCAATACCTAAAGCACAGATGCTTTAGTCATATATCCTAGGTTCTGTAAACTTGTTTTAACTTAAATTTTTATAATCCTCCCTCTTACCACTTCTCTTCATCTATTAGAACTTCAACCAAAGTGTATTAGTTACATGACTGATTCTCATGCATCCTGGGAGCTTCACAGTTATAGTGCCATTGTTATTCAGTTGTACAATACAACTTTCTAAATATACTCAAACTTAATAGAATTATCTTGGGTGGAGTTTTTGGTTATTATATTCAGTTCAGTTGCTCAGTCGTGTCCAACTCTTTGTGACCCCATGGACTGCAGCATGTCAGGCCTCCCTGTCCATCACCAACTCCCAGAGTTTACTGAAACTCATGTCCATAGAGTCGGTGATGCCATCCAACCATCTCATCTTCTGTCATCCCCTTCTCCTCCTGCCTTCAATCTTTTCCAGCATCACAGTCTTTTCAAATGAGTCAGTCCTTCCACATCAGGTGGTCAAAGTACTGGAGTTTCAGCTTCAGCATCAGTCCTTCCAATGGATATTCAGGACTGATTTCCTCTAGGATAGACTACTTGGATTTCCTTGCAGTCCAAGGGACTGTCAAGAGTCTTCTCCAACACAGTTCAAAAGCATCAATTCTTCAGTGCTCAGCTTTCTTTACATTGATAATGTATAAAAGGGTGCATTATAGGTTCTTCCTTTTAGGTCCAGTGGCTAAGACTCCACTCTCCCAATGCAAGAGGCCCAGGTTCAATCCCTGTTCAGGAAACTAGATCCCATGTGCTGCCACTAAGAGTTGGCATGCTGCAACTAATAGATCCTGCATGCTACAACGAACATCAAAGATGTCTCACAATGAAACTAAGACTTGATGCAGCCAAAAAAATTAATAAGCATAAATGTTAAAAGAAGAAAAAGAAACACAATGCAAAAAACAAATGAATAAGAAGCCTATAGACACCATCTCAATAGTTAATATAAATTTCTCTACTACATTATCACTTAAAGAATAAAAAATATCTGAGACTTATTAAGCCTCATTTTAAAAAAGTTTATATCAGAGTACAGTTCATTTACAATGTTGTATTAGTTTCAGATATACAGTAAAGAAAATTCATTACATATATCTCCACTTTTTCTTAGATTCCTTTCCCATAGGCCATTGTAGAGTATTGAATAGGGTTTCCTGTGCTATACACATGTTCTCATTATTTATAGATTTTATAATGTTCATGCATGCTTGCTCAGTCCTGTCCAGTTCTTTGTGATCCTATGATCTATAGCCCACCAGACTCCTCTGTCCATGGGATTTTCCAGCAAGAATATTGGAGTGGTTTGCCATTTCCTCCTTCAGGGGATCTTCCCTACCCAGGGATCAAACCCAAGTCTGTTACATCTTCTGCATTGGCAGGAGGATTCTTTACCCCTAGCACCACCTGGGAAGTGCCTAGATCCATCCATGTGGTTGCAAATGCTATTATTTTTTATTTTTATGATTGAATAATATTCTACATGTACCACCATAAACATAATATTCATTTTTAATAGAATATAATCTGAGGAACAAAACTAAAATTTCTGCACAGACCAATTACTACCCTTCTATGACTGCCCTCTAAAGAGGAATATAACTGGGAAAAAAAAAAAACAAAAAACAAAACAAAACAAAAAATGTTCTGCTATGCCAAAAGTGTTCCCAGAAGAAGAAATATTTATATGACCCTGTAAAATGAATCCAGTTCTGGCCCCTTGTCAAGGGTAATGTGAGAGAGGAGAGGATTTTCACAACCAAAAGAAATATATATATATATATATATATATATATATGTGTGTGTGTGTGTGTGTGTGTGTGTGTGTGTGTGATCCTTAACATGAGAGTCTGGTGAGCTAAGAAACTAAGAATGGTTAACTTAAGAAAGGGGTGGAGAGAGGAATCAGCAATGAGTCGTAAGAGTTATCTATTCACTAAGCTTACTGGAAGCCATATTGGGAATTGAGGTCTTGAAACCAACACAAATGGGAACACTGCCATCATGAGGAAGTAACATGGTCAGAAGTATATTTTCAAGGTTCATTTTGACTGCAAATCAGAGAATGGACTGAAAGAGAGGAAAAGTTCCCTCTAACAGAAATTTCTCTGAAATCCTTTGTTCTTTATTACCTGCTAAGGCTACCCTCTGGAGAAGGCAATGGCACCCCACTCCAGTACTCTTGCCTGGAGAATCCAATGGATGGAGGAACCTGTAGGCTGCAGTCCATGGGTCGCGAAGAGTCGGGCACGACTGAGCAACTTCACTTTCACTTTTCACTTTCATATATTGGAGAAGGCAATGGCAACCCACTCCAGTGTTCTTGCCTGGAGAATCCCAGGGACAGGGGAGCCTGGTGGGCTGCAGTCTATGGAGTCACACATAGTTGGACACGACTGAAGTGACTTAGCAGGAGCAGCAACAAGGCTACCTCTGATAAAGGTAGGAAAGAGGCACTCAGAAGTCTTAGGAAAATTCCTATGGCTTGCAAAAACTGGGAACTTGTGGTAACAAACAAACTCAGCAACTCTCAGTTTCAATTCCTCTTCTAACCAGGAATGTGTATTAATATAGCAATTTAACCTTCAAAGACTAGGAAAGTCTTAAAGACAAGGTCTTTTCAAGTTATTAGTTAACAGTGGAAGCATCTTTTCTGTATTTTTACACAAGAAGCTCCAAAATCTTGAAAAGAGTGAATAAATAAATTTGGTGGAACTTTTAGAACATTCTATTAAAAGACCAAATCATGTAGTCATCATTATGAGATCACAGATTAATCATATTATCCGTTGTGCATGTGTGCAGTGTGCTAAGTCACTTCAGTCTGACTCTTTGCAATGCTATGGACTGTAGCCCACGAAATGAACTCTCTAATGGGCTTCCCTGGTGGTTCAGATGGTAAAGAACTCACCGTCAATGCAGGAGACCCAGGGTCAGTCTCTAAATTAGAGAGGTAAATTAACCACAAACCAATGATCTATGTGACTAATATTTTAATGACTTTTTAAAATTGATTTCATGAAATCAAGAGTAGATTCTCTTATTCTACCCTTTGATCTGGGATGACCTTGTGGTTTGCACTGACAAATAGTTTGCCACATTGGCAGCACCATGTAGATGTTAAGCACCGATCTCAAGAAACACTGGGCTTCCCTAGTGGCTCAGACAGTAAAGCATCCATCTGCTACGCAGGAGACCCAGGTTCGATCCCTGGGTCAGGAAGATCCCCTGGAGAAGGGAAGGCTACCCACTCCATCATTCTTGCCTGAAGAGTTCCATGGACAGAGGAGCCTGGCAAGCCACAGTCCATGGGGTCACAAAGAGTCAGGCATGACTGAGTGACACACATACAAGAAACATTACCTGCTTCTGTTCTCACTTTTAAAATTCTGACACCACCATAAAAATAAGCCTCAGCTAGATTGCTGAAAGATGAGACATCTGATTACATTCTCTTTTGGACCTCCTTTCTCACAGCAAGCTAGACCCCAGTCATATGAGCGAGTCCATTCTTCCTCACCTAGCCCTCGCTAACATAACAGCTGAGCAGAGACCATCAGCAAGCCTAGCTGGGAACGGACAGGGCTGGCATAGTCAGCCTTGCATAGCTGCACAGTTGGAATGGCACCTGAGTTCAAATCCTGATTGGGTCACTTGATGGGTCTGTAATCGTGAGCAAGTCTTTTAATAACCTCCAACCCACACTTTTTCATGTTTAAGAAATGAGAAAAATATCAATGATATGTACATAAAAGTGTCACCAGAAAATATCATAAAGTAACAGCTATTTTCATTCCGAGAAAAATGAGTAATGCTTGACCTATCTTTTAAATCTGACCTCAAGAAAAAACAATGTGGCTAAGTTCCCACAAGGAAACCATTTAAGCCAGAATAATGGTGTCCCCCATAATCTTTCTAAAACCCAGAAAAGTAATATATATACATATATTTGCCTACTCACATGCACTCAGTAAATGATTGGCAGGCTTTGAAATGCACATTTTAGTGCCTTGACTTGATAGGGGCAGAGCCTGATGCTAATCACCTATGTGTGTGTGTCTGTGTATATGTTTTGCATTTTTGTTTCTTTTTTATGGAGGTAGATCTGGTTTGCAGTAATGTGTTAGTTTCAGGTGTATAGCACAGTGATTCAGTTCTCTTTCTACCTATATTTCAAAGTTATTACAAGATATAATTTCCTGTTCTGTACAGTGAATCCTTTTGCTTACCTATTAGGACTGTGGGATCAACAGATACAAACATGTGTGCTTTTAAGAATGCCAGTGTCCTCCCTGGAGCACAATTTCACCCCAGTAAAAATTAGTTGATCCTTTTCCAGCATTTAGTTCCTAAGATTCCATTTATTAATATCCCTTATAGAATCTAAAGTTATAAAATAAAATAAATTAATTAAAATAAATTTAAAAAAAAATAAAAAAAAAAGAATCTATCATAAAGATCAGAGTAGAAAGGTTGTCTACAACATCATGTATAAGAACAGATTAGAGTTAGTCCTCAGTCATGTCCGACTCTTTTGTGACCCCATGGACAGTAGCCCACCAGGTTCCTCTGTTCATGGAATTCTCTAGGCAAGAACACTGGAATGGGTTGCCATTCCCTTCTCCAGAAGAACAGATTAGTAATCCTTAAATATGCATGTAGTTTGGATACATGGGCCATTCTCATCATCTTGATTGAAGAGAGAGACGCGATGCACCACAGAAAAACAGCACTCCTCTTTTCGCTTTAAAATTTTCACATTCTTATTTCCCTAAAAATCAATCGTTGAGGTTGTTTATTCTAATTGCCACTCTCTGGTTCTTTACCTGACTTGGATTAAATTTGTAGACTTGTGGATCTCTTTGAGAACACATTAAAAGGAGTATTATCTTCTTCCCAGCATCCAAAATTTCCTGTGTTTAAATAAACAACAACTGGGAGCTGACTGTGGCTCAGACCATGAAGCCCTTATTGCCAAATTCAGACTTAAACTGAAGAAAGTAGGGAAAACCACTAGACCATTCAGGTATGACCTAAATCAAGTCTCTTACACTTATACAGTGGAAGTGAGAAATAGATTCAGGGGATTAGATCTGATTGACAGAGTACCTGAAGAACTATGGACAAAGGTTTGTGACATTGTACAGGAGGCAGTGATGAAGACCATCCCCAAGAAAAGGAAACACAAAAAGATAAAATGGTTGTCTGAGGAGGTCTTACAAATATATGTGAAAAGAAGAGAAGCAAAAGGCAATGGGGAAAAGAGAAAAAAAAAAAATTCCCATTTGAGTGCAAAGTTCCAAAGAATAGCAAAGAGAGATAAGAAAGCCTTCCTCAGTAATCAATTCAAAGAAATAGAGGAAAACAATAGAATGGGAAAGACTAGAGATCTCATCAAGAAAATTAGAGATACAAAGGGAATATTTCATGCAAAGATGGCCACATAAAGGACAGAAATGGCCTGGACCTAACAGAATCAGAAGATATTAAGAAGAGCTGGCAAGAATACACAGAACTGTACAAAAAAGATCTTCATGACCCAGATAATCATGATGGTGTGGTCACTCACCTAGAGCCAGACATCCTGGAATGTGAAGTCAAGTGGGCCTTAGGAAACATCAGTACGAACAAAGCTATTGGAGGTGATGGAATTCCAGTTGAGCTATTTCAAATCCTAAAAGATAATGTGTGAAAGTGCTGCACTCAATATGCCAGGAAATTTGGAAAACTCAGCAGTGGTCACAGGATTGGAAAAGGTCAGTTTTCATTCCAATCCCTAAGAAAGGCAATGTCAAAGAAAGTTCACACTATCGCACAACTGCACTCATCTCACAATGCTATCAAAGTAATGCTCACAATTCTCCAAACCAGACTTCAACAGTACATGGACTGTTAACTTCCAGATGTTCAAGCTGGATTTAGAAAAGGCAGAGGAACCAGAGATCAAAATGCCAACACCCACTGGATCATCAAAAAAGCAAGAGAGTTCCAGAAAAACATCTACTTCTGCTTTATTGACTATGCCAAAGCCTTTGACTGTGTGGATCACAAAAAACTGTGAAAAATTCTTAAAGAGATGGGAATACCAGACCAACTCACTTGCCTCCTAAGAAATCTGTATGCTGGTCAAGAAAGTAACAGTTAGAACTAAAAATGAAGAAAACAGACTGGTTCCAAACTAGGAAAGGAGTATGTCAAGGATGTATATTGTTACTCTGCTTATTCAACTAATATGCAGATTAAATCATGTGAAATGCTGGGATGGATGAAGTGTACGCTGGAATCAAGATCTCTAGGAAAAATATCAGTAGCCTCAGATATGCAGATGACATCACCCTTATGGCAGAAAGAGAAGAACTAAAGAGCCTCTTGATGAAAAGTGAAAGAGGAGAGTAAAAAGTTGGCTTAGAATTCAACCTTCAGAAAACTGAAATAATAGCATCTAATCCCATCCCTTCATGGCAAATAGATGGGGAAACAATGGAATCAATAAGAGATTTTTTTTTTTTTTTTTTTTTTTTTGCGGTGGGGCATGGGGCTCCAAATTCACTGCAGATAGTGACTGCAGCCATGAAATTAAAAGACACTTTCTTCTTTGAAGAAAAGCTATGACCAACTTGGATAGCAAACTAAAAAGCAGGGATATTACTTTGCCAACAAAGGTCCATAGAGTCAAAGCTATGGTTTTTCCAGTAGTCATGTATGGATGTGAGAGTTGGACTATAAAGAAAGCTGAGCACTGAAGAATTGATGCCTTTGTACTGTGGTGTTGGAGAAGACCCTTGAGAGTCCCATGGACAGCAAGGAGACCCAACCAGTCCCTCTTCAAGGAAATCAGTCTTGAATATTCATTGGAAGGACTGATGTTAAAGCTAAAACTCTAATACTTTGGCTACTTAATGTGAAAAACTGACTCATTGGAAAAGACCCTGGTGCTGGGAAAGATTGAATGCAGGAGGAGAAGGGGAAGACAGAGGATGAGATGGTTGGATGGCATCACTGATTTTATGGACACAACTTTGAGCAAGCTTTAGGAGTTGGTGATGGACGGGGAAGCCTAGTGTGCTGCAGTCCATGAGGTCTCAAAGAGTCAGACACAACTGAGAGACTGAATTGAACTGAAACAATCAAATGTTTTGAGAGATGACAAATCCCTAGATATCTATTTGTCAATTCAGTAGTTATGATTCTTAGGTTAAAAACTCAATTCCTAAAAGATTCCTAAGTTCTTTGCAGTGCTAATATTCTGTAATTATGAGATGAGTGATAACTACTTTGAACTTCACATGTTTTCAGCTGAATTCCTAGCCCTTACTCCCCCAAACAGATTGAACTGCTCATTTCTCTTATTATTAGTAAATTCTACTGAAGCCACACATTTGGAATCAACCTACTCTCCTTCTCTCCTGCCTCCTCTTCACAATTCCAAGGAATCCTCATGTCCCTGCCTTCAAAACATTCCCTGAATCTGAGCCCTTCTCACCACCTCCACTGGCAACATCTTGGTCCAACTACTCCCATTTTTGCCAAAAATATTTCAATATCCTTCAAACTGGTCTACACATTTGTTCCTCTATAGTTTATTTTCAATGTATCAGTCAGTATTGTTGTTTACAAAAATAAGGGAATTCATGTAACTCTTGTTCTTAAAAAAAAAAAAAAAAAACTATGAATGTACTAATTTATTTAAAGTTAAAGTCAAAGTCTGTGCAGTGGTCTCAATGTCCTTCACAAGCAGGCCCTTCATTACCTACAGATCCTTACCTTCTACGACACCCTCCTCCTTTATTTCTGTTTCAACCTCATAGACTTTCTCAATGTTTCTTAAGAATAGCAGCCCCGGCCCAGCATCAGATACATTGGATCTATCTGCTCCCCAGTGTGAACACTATTCCCCAGATGTTTACAAGATTCACACTCTCTTATCTTCTATAAGTTTCTATCAAATGGCACTTTCTGGCATTTCTGCCCATCCTCATCAATCTATTTTAAATTTTACATTCCCTTCCCATCAACAATCCCCATCCTTCTTATTCTGCTCAGATCCTGCCCTTTTTCCCCAGACATAAGAGTCTGCGGGAAAGACTGAAAGCAAAAGGAGAAGGGGATGGCAGAGGTTGAAATGGCTAGATAGCATCATTGGCTCAATGGACATGGATTTGAGCAAACTCCGGGAGACAGGAGAGGACCTGGGAGTCTGGAGTGCTGCAGTCCATGGGGTCACTTACAGAGTCAGTCAGTGACTGGACAACTGCAATCCTCTCCTTTTGCTTAAGTTTATTGTCCCTCTTTCTTCACCAGAATGTAACAACACAGGTCAGAAAGACTTTTCTGTTTTGTTTACTGCTGTATTCCAAAGTATAGAACAGTTCTTAGCATGTAATTGGCACTTGATTAATATTTCTGAAATTAATTAATGAGTAAGTACCTTTATAATTTAAATGTGTCTCCTTTCTAACCTTGCTCAAACTCCCCAGGACACATCTTCCCTCAAGTGGTCAGTGTATTATATCACATGAAAAGGAAGAATAAATAAAGAGAAGATTCATAACCACCAAGATGGACTAAAATAATTTCTGAATTTGAGATAATTTGCAATTTAAAAAATGAATAAAATAAGCAACAAAGAAAATGTCATAGCCAGTCCTGTTGAGCCTCCCATATAAAAGGACTTCATATGTAGTGTGATCCTTGAAGCATCTCTGTCCCTTTCTCCCTTCACTGGAGCACTTAAAATTCGAGGAAAGAATGCATCCTTCTAGCACCAGAAAATGAGGACCAAGAAGGAAAATATCACACACTAGCTGTTTGAGCAGCACAGCATTCTCAGAACCACTAGAGTCAAAAAGCATGTCTTTTTTTGCCTCTTATTTTCTCTACTGTGTACATGAATATATGATGACCCAGCATAGCTACCAGACTGAATTAGAACTCTAAATGAGGGTTACATATAACACGAATGAAATTCAAGTTAGAAGACTCGTGTGTGTGTGTGTGTGTGTGTGTGTGTGTGTGTGTGTTTGCATAAGAATGACCCTTTGAGAGCCAGGCCAGACTCTGTCTGAGGTCACAGAAAGCCAGAGCACTTAGCTGCCCCTGACCCTGGTTGCTTACCCTTGATCAGGAAGGACACTCCTGGAAGTGAGACCCTCTTCCCTCTCCTCTGATGCTTTGGGGAGCTGTGTTAGATCTAATATAAGTGTTTCCTAAATGGTCCATTGGGACCTCTTCCGCAGAGCATCCCAGAAATATGTGCCTCCCTCTCCAAAGACACAATCGGAGCTCATTTGGAGCATGGGGATAGTGTATTAATTAGGATATGGTAAAATGAGGAGCTGCCGGGAGCAGGAGCTCCACCCATGACAAAGGTCATGAGGAAGGAGGCTCAGCATATGCAAAGGCGGGATCGAGCCTCAGGAGTCCCCCTGGAAATTCTCGAGCATCTACCCCCAAAACCAGAGTCTGCCTACTTTCTGCTTTGTGCTCTCACCTACACCTCTGAGTTTATGGGGGGCTGTTCCCCACTACCTCTCTCTGAAAAAAGAGTTAACTTACAGCTCCAGTTAATAAAGTTCCTGGATGTGATAGTGTTTCAACCTACAAACTCCTTTGGAAGTCCTCTAGCCTGCCTGAATAGGTTTTTCCGGCCACATGTGATTGCTCAGAGCCTCCCAACTGTGAGAGGCATGAGATGTTCTAAACTGTCTAAATACAGATTCCTTTGAGCAGTTAAAAGATTGATTAGAAATTGTATTGGTGAAGGGTTTTTCATTTGTTGTGCCAATGTTTGCTGCTAAGTCTCCATATCCCTTACCTGCTGTGTCCCTGGCAGTGTATTGATTAATATAATTGGTCTAAGTAGTAGCTTTAATGTTTGTAACCTTGGACCCTTGAGTTAATTCTTTCTTGTTGTATCCCACCACACCTTTGCCCTGTAGGAATGCAACTTTAATGCTTTTGGAGGGTGGTGCCTGACTAGTCACCTTTAGAGAAAAATAAGTTTTCTGAAGAAAGGGTCTTAAAATGTTAACAGGCCTCCGGGCCAGAAGATGATGCAAATCACCTAAACTTTTGCATATGATAAGTTTGCAGGGAGAAAGCCTGGCTTACTGCATGACTCTACCCCTTCCCTCATTATCCTCTATGCATAACTTAAGGTATAAAAACTACTTTGGGAAATAAAGCGCGAGCCTTGTCCACTGAAACTTGGTCTCCCCATGTCGTTCTTTCTCTCACCTTCTGGCTGAATTATTCCGCCTCTTTTCTCCACTGAATTTCCTCACTGAGCTATCCTCATTCTATTACTCTTTATATCTTTGATGAATATTTAAATAAATAGGTCACCGATGCCATCTCTCCTTCGAATACCCTGGATCAGCCGGGGCTGGACCCTGGTAAGGAGCATTTCATTAAAAGTCCCCTCTCAAAATGAATATGTCAAATGTAATCATACCTGTGTGTGACTGTGTGTGTGGGCTTCCCAGGTGGTGCTAGGGTAAAGAACCTGCCTGCAAATGCAGGAGACCTAGGAGGCGCAGTTTCAGTCCCTGGGTTGGGAAGATTACCTGGAGAGGGGCATGGCAACCCACAGTATTCTTGCCTGGAGCATCACATGGACAGAGGAGCCTGGCAAGCTATGGTCCATAGGGTTGCAGCGTTGGACAGGACTGAATTGACCAGGCACACACAGCATTTGCGTGATTAAAAAAAAAAACTCTCCAAATTGTACTAATTGTATTTTCTAGATATTATCATGTGATTCATAGTGTTTTCCCCTCTCCTATGTTTCACTATCTGTCCAGGCTACACTTCCTTGTCTCATTCATCAGGAAACACTACCTATTCTTGGGGCCATGGTTTGAATCGCAACCCTCTAAAATTCATGTATTGAAGATGTAACCTCCAGTAAATTCAAATGTGACTGAATTTGGAGATAGAGCCTTTATAAAGGAAATTCAGTTAAAATGAGATGGTTAGAATGAACCTTAATGCAATCTGACTGGTACCTTTATAAAAACAAACAAAAATGGAAACAGGAAAAGAGATACCAGGGATGCTTTTGCACTCATGCACACACACACACACACACACACATGCACACAGATCCAAGCCAGGACAAAGTAAGAAAGTGACAAAGTGCCAGCAAATGAAAAAGACGTCAGAACAAACCAACCATGCTGACTCATTGATCTTGGCCTTTCAGCCTCCAGAGTTGTGAGAAATATATTTCAATTGTTTATGACAGTCAGTCTCTGGTATTTTGATATGGCAGCCCTGACAAACTCTAAATCCTCTCTTGGATGTAAAGCTTTTGAAATCTTTTTACCTCTCTAATTATCTATCTTTATCTTCTTCTCCATTTCTGTTTCATGGAGCAGCTCTTCTTTTGCCATTCATTCTTTTATTTCTTTGGGAAAATAGTATTTTATTGGAAGCTTGCCATGACTCTAAATATAGTGTTTCTTTCCTATATATGCTGTCAAGGAAACAAAGATGTGAACATCTTTATTTCACAGTAAGCAAAAATATGAAAATCAGAAAAGAAAAATAAATTTATTTTGAATGGCATTTTACAGTAGATATTGTACTTATGAACTTTCAACTAGCACTAACTCATAACAAATGAATAAGTACCTCTGGAATCAAAAAATCTGTGTTTGTGTTATTTTATCTTACCTATGATTTATCTGATTGGAACCAAGAGATTTCATCTGTCTAGTCATGACAGTGATTGCATAACCAATACTATTATACTTACAATTAATTAATAAGCTGTCAATTGTATAAAAAAAAAAAAAAAAAACTCTCAGAATTCCAGTACTATAGACTCTGTTCTGAGCTAGCATGCCTAGTAGTTTTTCCAATTGCCACAGACTGATTTATTTTAAAAAATATTCAAGAACATCAGTGCTGACTTAAAAAGACAAATACAGGCTAGTATTTCTACATTATTCAGTGATTTTATTTTTGCTTAATTTATTTATTTCTGAGATTTACAGATTGTTATCAATAAAATAGAAACTAATCTGCAAAACACAAGACAAGCAAAAAAAAAAAAAAACACTCTGTTTACCAAGTTCAGTTCAGTTCAGTTGCTCAGTTGTGTCCGACTCTTTGTGACCCCACGAACTGCAGCACTCCAGGCCTCCCTGTCCATCACCAACTCCCAGAGTTCACTCAAACTCATGTCCATTGAGTTGGTGACGCCATCCAGCCATCTCATCCTCTGTTGTCCCCTTCTCCTCCTGCCCCCAATCCCTCCCAGCATCAGAGTCTTTTCCAATGAGTCAACTCTTCCCATCAGGTGGCCAAAGTATTGAGGTTTCAGCTTCAGCATCAGTCCTTCCAATGAACACCCAGGACTGATCTTCTTTAGGATGGACTGGTTGGATCTCCTTGCAGTCCAAGGGACTCTCAAGTATCTTCTCCCATGGCAAACCACTTCAGTATTCTTGCCTTGAGAACCCCATGAACGGTATGAAAAGGCAAAATGATAGGATATTGAAAGAGGAACTCCCCAGGTTGGTAGGTTTCCAATATGCTACTGGAGATCAGTGGAGAAAGAACTCCAGAAAGAATGAAGGGATGGAGCCAAAGCAAAAACAATACCCAGTTGTGGATGTGACTGGTGATAGAAGCAAGGTCTGATGCTATAAAGAGCAATATTGCATAGGAACCTGGAATGTTAGGTCCATGAATCAGGGCAAATTGGAAGTGGTCAAACAGGAGATGGCAAGAGTGAACGTCGACATTCTGGGAATCAGTGAGCTAAAATGGACTGGAATTGGTGAATTTAACTCAGATGACCATTATACCTACTGTTTACCAAAGCCTTTGCTAAAGAAACTTTGCTCTATCTAACATTTTCCTCAAGGCATCTTTAACATCTTTATTTCTTAAGCTATAGATCAAGGGATTCAACAAGGGAATCACCACTGTGTAGAACACAGACACCACTTTTTCCCTCTCCAGGGCATAGCTGGTACTTGGCCAGGAGTAAATGAAGAGAATTGATACATAGTACAAGGTGAGCTGTCAAGTGAAAGCCACAGGTGGAGAAGGCCTTCAAGCAGCCTTGGGTGGAGCGGATCTTCAAGAGGGCAGCAATGATGAAGAAATAGGAGGCAAGGATAAGCACGGCAGGAGTGATGACGTTGGAAGCAAGTATGAAATACAGCACAGCTTGGTAGCTTTCCTTCACATCACAGGCCAACTTGACAAGGGGGGGCAGGTCACAGAAGAAATCATCAATGACGTTGTTCTTGCAGAAGCTCAAGGTAAATGTTTCACTGGTGATGACAGTTGAGTTCACAAAGCCACTAAAGTAGGCAGCCGCAACAAGACTGGTACATAAATTTGGGGACATGGCCTGGGAGTAAAGTAACGGGTTAGAGATGGCCACACAGCGGTCATAAGCCATGGCAGCCAACAGGTAACACTCGCTGTCGGCCAGTCCAGCAGATAAAAAGAACTGAGCTAGGCAGCCAGCAAAAGAGATGCACTTGTCGTCAGAGATGCAGGTCATCAGGATTTGGGGGGCATAGACGGAAGCATACCAGAGATCCAGGAATGAAAGATTCCCATTGAAGAAATACATGGGTGTGTGGAGCCGAGAATCAGCACAGATCAGAGAAATCAGGGTGATGTTCCCTAAAAGACTGCTGATATATATGATGAGGAAGATATAAAAAAGAACTCTCTGTAACCATGGGTCTGTCATAAATCCTAAAAGTATGAACTCCTTCACCACGGTATATTTTTTTTTCATCCATTGAATCTGAGTTTTTTTCATTCCTTTCTGTAAAAAAATGATCAATATGTCATGATTTAAGGTATTGATGTTATCAGCTTCCCCATTATATGTCATTTTAGATTGTTTAAATACTCAAATAATGCATATACCATGTTCACTAAAAAAAAATTGTTTATGCTGAACTAGAAATTATTCCTGTTAGAAAACTGTTAAATTTTTCTATGCTGCCTTGAAAGACCAGATTATGAACATAATATAGTTTGTCACCATACATTTTTTTCTAATCATTCTCCTTTTGAGAGATGGTGATTTGTTTATCTTCTTTTCTGTTTGCAGCTAGAGTGATTGGGGAGCACGTGGAAGACATAAAAAAGGGAGTTTGCATTTGAGCTCTTAATCTTTGTTTTTGCTAATGAATTACCAGAAGAAGCATACTTTTATTAGCCTGGTCACACTTTGGAATAACCTTGAAAGTGCATTTATGCTAATTTCTTTGAAGGCCATACTTATATTTTAATTCTTTATCCACAAAACTAATAAAATAGCTAAAAATAAAGTTTAAAAATGAATAATAAAATGTATAACTTGAATAATACAATAGGTTTACTTAGAGAATAGGAATTTGAAACCATATCTATGTATGTATGACATTCAAATGCATGCTGAAAGGAAGTGAAAATATTAATCAATGGATAATTGTGTTCAAAATGTGGTTTAATTTCCTATAGAAATGAGAATTAAAAACAAAAACTAAACTTATCAAACTGAATGATTTGGGGGAACGTGGTCAGCAGAATATGGCCCATTAAGATGTTCAAGTTCTTTTTCTTAAAGTTGAAGTTTAGATGATTTACATTATTACATTAATTTCAAGTGTACAGCATAATGATTCAGCATTTTTACAGATTATACTCTATTAAAGTTATTACAAGATACTTGCTATGATTCTCTGTGCTATACGTTGTATCTTTGTTGCTTATCTATTTATACATAGTAATTTGTATCTCTTAATCCCATATCCCTAATTTGTCCCTTTACCTTCGTTTCCCCATTGGTAGCCACTAGTTTGTTTCTTGTAGCTGTAAGTCTATTTCTATTTTGCATATATTCATTTGCATTACTTCTCAAATTCTACATATGTGATGTCATACAGTATTTATCTTCATTTTACTTCACTATTTTCTAGATTAATCTACATTGCTGTAAATGGCAGACTTTCATTAATTTTTGTAGCTCGCAATATTCTGCTATGTACATACGTATATTACATCTTTACCCAGTCATCTGTTGATGGGCACTTGCATTGCTTCCATATCTTGTCTTTTGTAGATAGTGCTGCTGGGGACATTGAGATGCACGTATCTTTTCAAATTAGTGTTTTACTAATTGCTGGTACATGGGGATGTACTTTATGGGAAAGGATAATTAAGTTAAAAATTAAGAATTTTGAAATAAGAAAGTAATCAGGGTGGGCCCTAAATCCAACCACAAATATCCTTGTAGAAAGGAGGTAGAGGGAGGTTTGACTACAGACCCAGCGAAGGAACAGTGTGACCAGAGAAGCAGAGTTCAGAGTGATACGACCACAGGGAATGCCAGCAACCTCACAAAGCCTAAGAGACAAGAAAGAGAAGCCCCACTAGAGCCTCTGGGTGGATCATGACCCTGACTTTAATCCATTGCCTTTGAGTTCTGAGCTCCAGAACTATGAGAGAATAAATTTTTGCTGCTTTACGCCACCCAGTTTATGATCATTTAATACATGAAATTATAGAAGTCAACCTCTAATAGTCTTCTTCCTTTGAAAGTAGAAGCATTTCTGCCGCCAGCAATGGGGGAAGGACCATCTCGGCTTGTCTATGGTACAACTTGAAAGAAACATAACACCACTTAGCACAATCAAAAAAGGGCTAAATTAGGATTTTCAGGGTTCTGAACAGGCATGGATATATTTCTGCTATTAGAGCCAAGGCTTTCAAAACCTCTTATACCCAAGAAAAAATAAAATATATATTTTTAGGTGATGAGTGCGTGTGTGTGTGTGCATGAGTGTGCATACTCAGTTGTATTTGACTCTTTGTTATCCCACGTACTGTGTAGTCTGCCAGGCTCCTCTGTCCATGGAATCTCCCAGGCAAGAATATTGGAATGGGTTGCCATTTCCTTCTCTAGGGGATCTTCCTGACCCAGGGATGGAACCTGCATATCTTACATCTCCTGCATTGGCAGGCAGATTCGTTACCACTGCACCACCTGGGAAGATTTAGGTAATGGACTTAAGCTTAAAAATATAAATAATTGCTCTTCTGGAACTGTATCTTTTTGATGAATGAAATCCATAATTTTAATTAAAAATGTTAATGCTACATTTATTATCAAAGTAGAATTTATTCAGAAAAAGCAAACGAGGATTGGAGTAAGTAATGTTTCAGTTCTTTTAGAATTTCAGGAGTGCCAGGAGCCATGATCCTTTTTAACAAAGCATCTTCCTGGAAGCTGCTTAAGATCAAGAATCAAGAAATCTGGATTCTGATCTGAGTTGGTTGTTGCCATTTGAAATAAAATGATAACCTCTAAAGCTTTATTTTCTCACCTACCTTCTCAATTCAGTGAGACTTTAGTGAAAGTGTTAGTCACTCAATCGTGTCCAACTCTTTGTGACCCCACAGACTATAGCCTGCCAGGCTCCTCTGTCCATGGAATTCTCCAGGCAAGAATACTGGTGTGGGTTGTTATGTCCCCCTCCAAGGGATCTTCCCAACCCAAGAATCAAACCTGCATCTCCTGCACTGCAGGCCGATTCTTTACCACTGAGCTACCAGGGAAGCCCTCATAATATATTACACAATAGTCTTATATATATAAAGACACAAAAGAGAGATTTTTGAGATACCCTTACTTGCCATTAATTCTTAGACTTAAAGCTGGCTGCATGCCTTGTTAGAAGGAACACTCAGAAACTTTCTTCCCACAAAATATCTCTCCACATCACTCATTATCAGGAGACCGATTTAAGAGGTAGACAGTTTTGGGGCTGGCTATCCAAAAGAAGCTGAGGTCTTTGTGATCTCCCAGTCCTCTTCTGTTTTAATGTGTTTGCAATCTGTGTCATTCAGTTTGATAATTTAATCAGGTACTTCTTGAGTTATAGTTATAATAGCATAATATGATCCCAAAGAAATGCCTAAACATATTCATCTATATCTATATTTTATACATAAATCTTAGATGTCAAAAAAGAAAAGTGAAATATATATAGAACTACAAGTATCGATGGATATATTATATATGGAAATAGGTATAAATATAGACAAAGATATAAATATACATAGAACTAGATTGATAGACATATAAAATTTTGCTCTTTCTCTTAAAGAGCTTCTATCCCATGAACTTCAGAACATATAAAAAGAAACATTTCAAAGTCATGAAAATATTGGCCAATATTAGTATTTCTATACTCTTACCAACATTAAGGATGGATCAGCTTACTACAAGATAAAAGGAGACACTGGGCCACAGAGAGCTGCATGCAGCTACTCAGGGTTTATGAGAAAAAAAAACATCCATAAAGTATACGACTAATTATCTGTTTCACTGAAAAAGAGAAAAAGAATGAAACAAAAGACATTTGAAGGCATTTCAACCTGTCTGCAGTGTGGGAGACCACATTTTGATCCCTGGGTCGAGAAGATGCCCTGGGGAAGGAAATGGCAACCCACTCCAGTATTCTTGCCTGGAAAATCCCATGAATGGAGGAGCCTGGCAGGCTACAGTCTATAAGACTGCAAAGAGTCAGACACAACCGAGCAACTTCACTTCTTTCTTTCAGTTTTCTTCATCCATTATAACTATAGGAAATAAAACCTTACTGTATTTCATGAAATGGAATTATATTATGATTTGATTATATTGTAAAGTGTTTTGTTTTTACCCACATGGTGATTTACTGACCTTTTTTGCCTGGTCAGCTCAACAAGGTAGTTTCTTTGTGGATTATAAATACTTTCCTCACTTGAATTTCAACTAAAGCCCAAATTTTTTTTTATATTACCTTAGAACAAAAAATGCCTTCTATTCACTTCACAGGAATCCTGTTTCCAAAGGTAACAATACTGGGAGAAAATATAAGCCTGAGAATCCCTTTGGGATTTGCTGCTAAAAGCAAAGAACATGCCATGTGCTGTCCTGGTGTCAAGTGACCAATTTTAATGCCAGTTATCTCTCTGGGATGAAGTAGGAAGAGAACTCTCATCATGAATATAATTTACAGTTGATCTGTAAAACCCTTCAGCTTTGTGACTTCCATTCCTGCATTTGTGATAAAGTTTGGCAGAAAGGAATAGCCAAAGAATCATCAGCACACAATCAATGCTCGAGAATTGTTTGTAGCCCATGGCTCAGCCAGTTAAGAAACTGCCTGCAAGGCAGGAGACCTGGGTTCCATTCCCGGGTTGGGAAGATCCCCTGGAGAAGGGCATGGCAACCCGTTCCACTATTCTTGTATGGAGAATCCCATGGACAGGGGAGCCTGGCAGGCTACAGAACATGGAGACTGTTTGTTAGTCTTTGTCTAACAAAGAGTTAGACATGACTGAGCATACACAAGCACACTGTCTGTAGACATTCCAAATTAAAAAAAAAAAATCTTGCTGGAGATTGCTTTCATAATTTCATAACAGCTTATAATAATATATTAAAAATTTATAAATGGAACTGCTTTTACTTCTATTTCCCCAACTGGAGGGGAGGGGCTGTTTTTTGCCAGCTTATACAATATCCTATATGGAAATCCAAGTAGACTATCTACACAAAAACAGCAGGTTTTGTCTGATTTTTCCCCAGAATTTTCTCTTATATCTATTCTTTCTTTCAGTTTTCAGTTCCTACATCTCTTGTTAAACCTACTGCAACTCATTATCTCAAAAACACCCTCCCCATCTGTCTGCCACATGCTTCATGCTTAGACTACTGTGCTGGCACTAAACTTCTGGGTCCTGATTACTCCTGCCTTGAATCCTTCCTCCTCACAGCTGCTCTAATAATTCTCTAGAATCTTGTGTCATATTTTTACTCCAGTGCTTTAAAACATATCACATTGTTTCCTCATTTCCTCCAGAATTGAAACAGGTATGACTATGGGTAAGCTTAGGCTGTGTGCCTATTTTAATTCTTGCTATTTCACGAAGTATAAGGATAACACAAATGTGGGCACATAAATGCAAATTTACACAGAGAACTAGAGAGCATCCTTGGACAACACACAACCTTGGAGGGAAAAAGAGATTAATTGTCCAAATCTGATCCCAGAACATGGGAGCAGACAGGGCTGGTTTGTAGAACATTGTGGATCAAGTTTATTATTATTCAGCCATAAGCGAGAGGGAAACCTTGCTATCGGGATAAACCTGGAGAGCATATTGCAAAATGAAAGATCCAGAGGCAGAAAAAAATACTGCAGAATATCACTTATATGTTAAATCAAAACAGTAGAATCCAACGGTGGTTGCCATGGACTGGGCAGTGCTGCAAGTGGGAAGACTTTGGTCCAAGAGGACAGATTTTCAGTTTAAAGATCCAGAAGCTTTGAGGATCCAATGTACAGTATGATGGCTGTAATAAATAATAGTGCAAGTACACACGTAGCCCATGTTCACTGCAGCACAATTTACAATAGCCAGGACATGGAAGCAACCTTGATGTCCATCAACAGATGAATGGATAAAAAAGCTGTGGTACCTATACACAATGGAATATTATTCGGTCACTAAAAGCAATACATTTGAGTTAGTTCTATGGAGATAAATAAACCTAAAGCCTGCTATACAGAGTGAAGTAAGTCAGAAAGGGAAAACAAGCATTGCATATTAATGCATACGTATTGATTATATTCTTTGCAGCCAAAGATGGAGAAGGTCTATACAGTCAGCAAAAACAAGACCAGGAGCTGAATGTGGCTCAGATCATGAACTCCTTATTGCCAAATTAAGACTTAAATTGAAGAAAGTTTGGAAAACCACTAGACCATTCAGGTATGACCTAAATCAAATCCCTTATGATTATACAGTGGAAGTGAGAAATAGATTTAAGGGACTTGATCTGATAGACAATGCCTGATGAACTATGGATGGAGGTTCATGACATTGTACAGGAGACAGGGATCAAGACCATCCCCATGGAAAATAAATGCAAAAAAGCAAAATGGCTGTCTGGGGAGGCCTTACAAATAGCTGTGAAAAGAAGAGAAGCGAAAAGCAAAGGAGAAAAGGAAAGATATAAGCATCTTAATGCACAGTTCCAAAGAATAGCAAGGATAGATAAGAAAGTCTTCCTCAGCTATCAGTGCAAAGAAATAGAGGAAAACAACAGAATGGGAAAGACTAGAGATCTCTTCAAGAAAGTAAGAGATACCAATGGAATATTTCATGCAAAGATGGGCTTGATAAAGGACAGAAATGGTATGGACTTAAGAGAAGCAGAAGATATTAAGAAGAGGTGGCAAGAATACACAGAAGAACTGTACAAAAATGATCTTGATGACCCAGATAATCACGATGGTGTGATCACTGACCTAGAGCCAGACATCCTGGAATGTGAAGTCAAGTGGGCCTTAGAAAGCATCACTACAAACAAAGCTAGTGGAGGTGATGGAATTCCAGTTGAGCTCTTTCAAATCCTGAAAGATGATGCTGTGAAAGTGCTGCACTCAATATGCCAGCAAATTTGGAAAACTCAGCAGTGGCCACAGGACTGGAAAAGGTCAGTTTTCATTCCAATCCCAAAGAAAGGCAATATCAAAGAATGCTCAAACTACCACACAATTGCACTCATCTCACATGCTAGTAAAGTAATGCTCAAAATTCTCCAAGCCAGGCTTCAGCAATACATGAACCATGAACTTCCTGATGTTCAAGCTGGTTTTAGAAAAGGCAGAGGAACCAGAGATCAAATTGCCAACCTCCCCTGGATCATCAAAAAGCAACAGAGTTCAGAAAAATATATATTTCTGCTTTATGGACTATGCCAAAGCCTTTGACTGTGTGGATCACAATAAACTTTGGAAAATTCTGAAAAGCATGGGAATACCAGAACACCTGACCTGCCTGTGAGAAATCTATGTGCACATTAGGAAGCAACAGTTAGAACTGGACATGGAACAACAGACTGGTTCCAAATAGAAAAAGGTGTATGTCAAGGCTGTATATTGTCACCCTGCTTATTTAACTTCTATGCTGAGTACATCATGAGAAATGCTGGACTGGAAGAAACACAAGCTGGAATCAAGATTGCTCGGAGAAATATCAATAACCTCAGATATGCAGATGACACCACTCTTATGGCAGAAAGGGAAGAGAAACTAGAAAACCTCTTGATGAAGGTGAAAGAGGAGAATGAAAAAGTTGGCTTAAAGCTCAACATTCAGAAAACGAAGATCATGGCATCTGGTCCCATCACTTCATGTGAAATAGATGGGGAAACTTTGGAAACAGTGACAGACTTTATTTTTTGGGGCTCCAAAATCACTGCAGATGGTGACTTCAGCCATGAAATTAAAAGATGCTTACTCCTTGGAAGGAAAGTTATGACCAACCTAGACAGCATATTCAAAAGCAGAGACATTACTTTGCCAACAAAGGTCCGTCTAGTCAAGGCTATGGTTTTTCCAGTGGTCGTGTATGGATGTGAGAGTTGGACTGCGAATAAAGATGAGCGCCAAAGAGTTGATGCTTTTGAACTGTGGTGTTGGAGAAGAATCTTGAGAGTCCCCTGGACTGCAAGGAGATCCAACCAGTCCATTCTAAAAGAGATCAGCCCTGGGTGTTCTTTGGAAGGACTGATGCTGAAGCTGAAACTCCAATACTTTGGCCACCTCATGCAAAGAGCTGACTCATTGGAAAAGACCCTGATGCTGGGAGAGATTACGGGCAGGAGGAGAAAGGGACGACGGAGGATGAGATGGCTGGATGGCATCACTGACTCGATGGACATGAGTTTGGGTGGACTCTGGGAGTTGGTGATGGACAGGGAGGCCTGGTGTGCTGTGATTCATGCAGTTGCAAAGAGTCAGACACGACTGAACGACTGAACTGATGGGCTCTAGGAAAATGGTACTGATGAACTTATGTGCTCAGACGCTCAGCCATGTCCAGCTTTTTGTGACTCCATGGACTGGATCCCCCCAGGCTCCTCTGTATCTCTGCAGGCAGCAGCAGAGACACAGGCATCAAGAACAGACCGGTGGACACAGTGTTGGCAGGAGGGGGTGGGGCGAATTGAGAGGGGAGCATGGCAGTATATACATTCCTATATGCATTACCATATGCAAAATAGACAGCCAGTGGGAATCTGTTGTATGACATTGGTAGCTCAACCCAGTGCTCTGTGACAAGATAAAGGGGTGTGGGGCTTTGTGACAACCTACAGGGACGGGGTGGGATGGGATGAGGATTCATGATGGGGTGGCCAGGCGGGATGGTGTGGGGAAGGGAGAGGGAGGTGCAAGAGTAGGGCGATGGAGGCATATCTATGACGGCTTCATGTCCATTTATGGCAGAAACAAACAACACTGTAAAGCAATCATCCTCCAGTTAAAACTAATTTTTAAAAAATGCTGTAGAAAACAAGTACATCATATACTTGAAATTTGCTAAGAGAATAAATCTTCAGTGCTCTTATCACTCATAAAAAAATGGTAACTATATGAAGTAATGAATGCGTTAATTAGCTTGTGATAATCATTTTTCTAGTGTATATGTGTATCAAAGCATCATGTCATACATCTTAAATATATAAAACTTTTTGTCAATTTTTAAAAATTGCCTTTTGATGATGTACTCAAGTATTCATATCTGAGTCCTGGAAAGAAAAAGGAGGAAATAGTACTTGGTCAGAAAAGTGCTGTTAGAATCTCTGCAAAACCTATGTGTCACTCCTATGCTGTGACTTGGAGGCTTTCACCACTACAGGTGGGATAGGAGAGCCCTCCTCTATATAAACACCCCCTCAGTGCCATCCACACATGCCTGATCTTGAAGCAAAGGATGAAGGAGAACTAAGGCAAAGGGGCAGAAAACGTCACTGTGCGCCTAGGATCCCTAAGGACCACTCAGAGAATGAGGCTTCCCTGGTGGTTCAGATGATAAAGAATCTGCCTGCCAATGCAGGAGATCCAGGTTCTATCCATGGATTAGGAAGATCCCCTGGAGAAGGAAATGGCAACCAGCTCCAGTATTCTTGCCTGGAGAATTCCATTGACGAGGAGCCTGGTGGGCTACAGTCCGTGTGATCACAGAGTCAGACACAACTAAGCAAGTCACACTAATATACTCAGAGAATGCAAGAGGGCAAAGCTGCTTAAGTGTAACTATGTCAGGCACAGGGGCCATTTTTTGGAAGGAGAGGAAAAAGGAAAAAGGTCATAATAACTGACTGTGTTCTTAAATTTATGAAATACTCTTGCATAATAGAGGAACGTGAAAGTGACTCAGCCGTGTCAGACTTTTTATGACCCCATAGACTAGTCCATGGAATTCTCTAGGCCAGAACACTGGAGTGGATAGCCTGTCCCTTCTCCAGGGGATCCTCCCAATGCAGGGATTGAACCCAGGTCTCCCACATTGCAGGCAGATTCTTTACCAGCTGAGCCACAAGGGAAGCCTGAGAATACTGGAGTGGGTAGCCTGTCCCTTCTCCAGCAGATCTTCCTGACCCAGAAATCGAACCGGGGTGTCCTGAATTGCAGGTGGATTCTTTACCAACTGAGCTGCATAATAGAGGAGATCCCCGAACAAGGCTGGACAAATTAAGGCTGATTGATTTGCACTTCTATAAACAGAACCTCAATCAAAGAAAAATGTTTCTGTTTATGCTGCTGCTGCTGCTAAGTCACTTCAGTTCTGTTTATGATCCTACTGTAAATCACAGTCCCTCTAAGTAACCTCGGACCAGTCTTGGAACTTGACAAGATAAGAGTTCATGTTTCCCTACATGACACAAAAAGGCTCATAAATTACGGCCTTCCTGCCCAGTCACATCTTCTGCTAGTCATCACAATCGTGCTTTCAATGGTGCAGACCCTTAGAGCTCTGTCTTATTACCTGGAAAAGCCTCTCCTTGGATTTGAGCACGCTGTTCCTTGAGCTTGCAATATTTTTGCAAGCTACTCCACCTTGCACGTTTCTAGTAACGCCACACAATTCAAGTCAAAAATTAGCCTAAAACATTTGGCATTCCCCCACCATCTTGCAAAAATAGTATAAATCACTCACTGTTCTTTGTAATGGTGAGTCCCAATGAGGTGCACTTCCGTACAAGGTAATGACAAGGATTTATCTCCAATATATACAAAGAACTCATGCAACTCACTATCTAAAAACAACCAATCAAAAAATTGGCCAAAGGTCTAAATAAAACACAAATGGCCAAGAGACACAGGAAAAGATGCTCAGCATCACTAATTGTTTAGTTCAGTTCAGTCGCTCAGTCATGTCTGACTCTCTGCGAACCCATAGACTGCAGTACGCCAGGCTTCCCTGTCTATCACCAACTCCCAGAGTTTACTTAAACTCATGTCCATTGAGTCAGTGATGCCATCCAACCATTTCATTCTCTGTTGGGAGTCCCCTTCTCCTCCTGCCTTCAACCTTTCCCAGCATCAAGATCTTTTCAAATGAGTTGGTCCTTTGCATGACATTTCCAAAGTATTGGAGTTTCAGCTTCAACATCAGCACTTCCAATGAACACCCAGGACTGATCTTCTTTAGGATGGACTGGGTGAATCTCCTTGCAGTCCAAGGGACTCTCAAGAGTCTTCTCCAGTTCAAAAGCATTAAATCTTCTGAGCTCAACTTTCTTTATAGTCCAACTCTCACATCCATACAGGAGAAAAGCAAATCAAAGCTACAATGAGGTGCCAATCTACACTGATCAGAATGGCCATCATCAAAAAACCTGCAAACAATAAATGCTGGAGAGGGTGTGGAGGGAAGGGAGTTCCCTTGCATTGTTGATGGGAATGTAAATTGATACAGCCACTTGGAGAACAGTATGGAGATTCTTTAAAATTTTTCTAAAAATAGAATCACCAGTACTGAACATATAACTGAGAAAACCATGATTCAGAAAGACACACGTGCAAAGCACCATCAACACCAAGAACTCAGGATTCCCTCCACCTCTGTCCTCCACTCTCAACACTTAATAAAAAGAATGGTTACTATGGCAAGTTCTTGCTGAATTCCAGGCACAGGGTTGATAATTTTATAGATATTATCTCACTCAAACCTCAAACAATTGAAAGAGATAAAAACTTGCCTAGGGCAGTGGGAAACTTTCTTAAACCTCAGATAACTAAAATAAAAAGTGTATAAGATATGCATTTCTCTAAGAAGTAAAATTGTTTTAAAAAACAGCAAATAGCAACGGTATTTAAGCATTCTATGAATAATTTGCAAAATAAGTTAAAACACATAAAGTGTTTAGAACCTTATTTAAAATAGATAGTATATAATTTTAGAATTAATATTAATATTGTTTGATTTCTTTATTTTGAACACTGAGGTGCTTTTCGTATCCTTTAGGGAAGATGGCATAAAATCTCATAAATTGCAGTTTTTCTGGTAATGTGAAACTCCTATCTAATTCCATAAATTTTATCAAGTAGTGCTCTGACAAGAATATTAGAGATGTATGACTGGTAAGACAAATAGGCATTGCTGATTTTAAAAATCAAAAGCAAACAAACGTGTAGTCCCTGCCTTCAAGAAGGATAACTTAATGAATCATGGAAATGTAATTGAAAGAAAATATTATAACACCAGCGTTCCCAAGTGGTTCAGTGGTAAAGAATCTGCCTGCCAATGCAGAAGACACGGGTTCAATCCCTTGGTCAGAAGATCCCCTGGAGGGGGAAATGGCAACTCACCCCAGAATTCTTGCCTGGACGATCCCATAGACAGAGGAGCCTGGTGGGCTCTCTATATGGGGTCACTAAAGAATCAGACACAGCTGAGTGACTATACAACAACATTATAATACTCTTTTGCAGACAAATATAAAAAGAAAAAAAAATTGTTAAAAGGATTTATCTTCTATACTTTCCAATAAATTTTGTCCTGAAACTAAATTTAACCTTAGTTTAAACTTAGTTTATAACTAATTTATAGACTAAAATTAGTCTATAAAAAGGTGAAAGAAAGTGATTTTTCTTTGTTTGTTATGATTTTTAATTTATTTATTTTAATTGGAGGCTAATTACTTTATAGTATTGTAGTGGTTTTTGCCATACATTGACATGAATCAGCCATGTGTGTACATGTGTTCCCCATCCTGAACCCCCCTCCCATCTCCCTCCCCATCCCATCCCTCTGGGTCATCAGTTGAACCTGAAGCAGGTTAAACATAAAGGGGTAGGTTGAATGGAGTTTTCATTGTCCTTCTATATACTTTAAGGATTTTGACTCTTTTTAGTAACAGACATGAATTAATATAGCCTTCTAATAGAAATTTAAAAGAATTATTTCCCTCTATCTATAAACATATTAATATAATTAATGACAGTGTTTATGAATGATTTAATTTTTTTCTATATTATTATTTGTGTCCATATGTGTATAGTCAAAAAACCCAGTCCAACTTCAGCATTACAAGGAAAGACGCTTTTGTTGGGTAAATCTTGCCGCCTTGTGGTGTATAAAAATAATACTGTGCTTAAAGTATTCACACATGTGTTCAACAAGAAGCACTGTCCTTTAGCCAGGCTCTCCTGCCCTAGTTACTTATAGAATCCATACCCTTCCGAGGATCTGTAATCTAGAATCCTAACTTTGTAGTATTTATTATGCTGAATAATTTACGTATATTTGCAGTTGTTTATTTTCCTGCCTCTTCTGTAAACCACAAACCCCAAGAACACTGAGTGATTTTTGCCCTGAGTCAGATATGACTGAGCACACATGCAAGAAGTAAAGCACAGTGTTTTCATACATACATATATATATAGTGCAATGAGTACTATATCCAAGCCAATTAACACATCCACCTTCTCACATCATCATCGTGTGTGTGTGTGTGTGTGTGTGTGTGCCTGTGTTGAGATCATCTGAGATCTACTCTCTTAGCAAGTTTCCAATATAATATAACCATTAACTATGATCACCATGCAGCACTTTGGGTTTCTCAAACTTATTCAAACCTACATAACTGAAACTTCACACACTTTGACCAACATCTCCCTGTTTCCCACACCTCCCTGTCCCCGGTCTACTCACCATTTCTATGAATTTGACTTTTTGAGATTTCACATGTAAGTGGGGTCCTGCAGTGTTTCTCTTTTTATGCCTGGCTCATTTGCTTCAGATAATGTCCTCTGGGGGCTTACTAGGTGGCACTAGTGATAAAGAATCCACTTCCAATACCAGAGACACAAGAGATACGGGTTCAAGCTCTGGGACGGGAAGATCCCCTGAAGGAGGAAATGTAACCCACTCCAGTATTCTTGCCTGGGAAATCCCATGGACAGAGGAGCCTGGCAGGCTACGGCTGATGGGGTCCCAATGAGTTGGACACAATTGTGCTCGGTGACTGAGCACACTATCCTCCAGATTCATCCATGTTGTTGCAAAACACAGGATTCCCTTCATTCTAAAATTATAGGTATAGATAAAGATATATCACAATTTCTTTATCCATTCATACATCAATGGACATTTAGAATGTCCAATGTACTGATTTCATTTTCTTTGGATACATATTCAGAAATGAAATTACTGAATCATATGGTAGTTCTGTTTTTAGAGAAACCTCCAAACTGTATTCCATTAAGCCTATGACAATTTTCCTTCGCCAAAATGTATGAGGGTCCTTTTTCTCTACATCTTTGACTGCACTTGTTATCTTTTGTCTTTTTGACAATAGTCATTCCAACAAGTATGAGTCCATACCTCATTATGGTTTTAATTTGCACTTTCCTAATGACAAGTGATGTGGAGTATATTTTTATATTTGTCATTTGTATGTCTTCCTCAGAAAAAAATGTCTATTCAAGTCCTTTGGCCATTTTTTAAATCAACGTCTTTGATATTTTTTACTTCTAGGATGTTTGAGATCTTTAAATGTTTTGGACATTAATTGCTTATCAGATCTATATTTGCAAATATTTTTCCAAACACAAGTTGTCTTTTCATTATAATAGTTTTCTTTGCTGTGCAGAAGCATTTTGATATAGTCCACTTGTATATTTTTGCTTTTGATTCTGGGCTTTTGGTGCCACATTCAAAAAATCATTGCCAATGTCAAGGATATTTCCCTCTATGTTTTCTTCTAGTTTTTACAGTATAAAGTATTATATTTAAGTCTCTAATCCATTTTGGGTTGACTATTAGGGGCCCACCCATATTTCTTTTTTGCATAATTACTCATGGCTTTTTACTGCAATCCTCTCACTTTTGTCCATTGTTATGCCTTGTAATACCTATTCAAAATTACTTCATCAATTCAAGACCTCCCCCTAAACTAGTATAATGTTTGTTCTGTCATACATTTCCTCTGAGTGTGTTTATGTGTGTGTATACAGTATACGCCAAAGCCTTTTACTGTGTGGATCACAATAAACTGTGGAAAATTCTGAAACACATGGGAATACCAGACAACCTGACCTGCCTCGTGAGAAATCTGGATGCAACAGTTAGAACTGGACATGGAACAACAGACTGGTTCCAAACAGAGAAGGGAGTACGTCAAGGCTGTATATTGTCACCCTGCTTATTTGACTTATATGCAGAATACATCATGAGAAATGTTGGGCTGGAAAAAGCACAAGCTGGAATCAAGATTGCCAAGAGAAATATCAATAACCTCAGATATGCAGATGACACCACCCTTATGGCAGAAAGTGAAGAGGAACTGAAAAGCCTCTTGATGATTATGAAAAAGAAGAGTGAAAAAGTTGGCTTAAAGCTCAACATTCAGAAAATGAAGATCATGGCATCTGGTCCCATCACTTCATGGCAAATGGATGGGGAAACAGTGGAAGCAGTGTCAGACTTTATCTTTTTGGGCTCCAAAATACGAAGTTTACATGCATTGAAACTATATAAAGTATATTTGCATTTATTTGCTATACCCATTCAGCAGATTATACCAGTCAACTATCTCTCAGAGAAAAGATTCATTTAAAAAAAAAAAAAAAGCTGGCCATAAAAGAAAGCAAAGTTGATTTAATTGAGAGCAAGGGTCATTATTTCCCTGAGTTCTCAAGACTATTTCCTTCCCCTTACTGCCTCTGTCAAAAAGTACTAGGAAGCACTGACTTTCTTTTTTTAAAATTCTCCTTTACTTCTCTATCACATATTTCTAAAATTCCACAAGAATATGATTGTCTTTTTTAATAGAATGCCCTTTGGGAATAGTCATGAGTTAATCATAAAATGTTTAATATTCTCTTTCAGTGTGATTAGTTATTTGAGCTTTATTTTCCTCCCTCCTTGCTTCTTTCCTCTGTTTTTTATAATATCATGGGACCCTACAAGGTGTAACCTCCCTAATCATCATGAGGACCAAGTTCTTAATATTTAACTTCTATCTCCATGACCTTAAGCCAATCAATTCTTTATTAGTTCCCTCATCTCACAAACAGAAGGATCATCCCTGATTATTGCTAAGGTAGTTCTCACTTCTAACATTTCTGGGATTCAAAAAAACTTTGAATGAGTTTCAAACCTGAGCAATCAGTAGTTACATCCTCAGAGAAGCTATTACAGCAAAAAACTAACTTAAGTTTTTCATCCCAGTGTGAGACAGACTCCAAGACCAAACATTTTTACTAATCTCTCTAACAAGATGCTTTGGGCATTATTAAGACTGATTGAGTGTTCAGAGATGGGCGATTACTAACCTTGAAAGAAATTATTTGCCTCACTCCTAAACAAGTTTCAGAGGAACTAATTAATAAAGACAGTTTTAAATAAGAAAACTTCCTGGTTGATAATTGGTGTTCAACTCTGAAATGTAGCTCTTGAGGCCTGATACAGTGAGGCAGCAAAGAAGAACTGACCCCGGGGAATCACAATGACTTTGTAAATTAACGTAAGGTGCGGGGTGGTTCTTTCTAGCACTATAAGTTTATTGATTGTTATCTGGTTTCTTTAAAATAGATTGTTTGCCCTACAAAACAAACAAAAGAAAAATTTATTCCCATTTAGCAAAAACTGGCAAAGGTGGAAGATTAAATTCCTTTATAAAAATCAGAAGATATAGGAAAGGCTGTAATTCCAAGTCTTTGCTAGTTGAGGAACGTGGGTCCTAGTCTTCAAAAGCTATGTATTTTGTTATTCCCATTACATGACATTATAGAAAAGGCAGAAATATACAGACAGAAAAAGATCACTGATTGTCAGGGGTTTGGAGGAGGGTAGATACGTAAAGTAGGTGAAGCACAGGAGATGTTACATTAGAAAAATTAAGAAAAAAGTGCATAGGATCTCTCTGTATTATTTCTCATACTTATTTCTCATATTTCTCATTATTTCATCTACAATTATCTCAAAATAAAAACTTAATTAAAAACAAAAACAAAATAGTGTGTGTACCTCAGGAGGACACTTTCAGGTTGGAACACCAGCTCTTGATCTTGAGCAAGTTATTTAAAACCCCTGAGTTTCTGTTTCTTCAAGTGTAGCTGCAAGTTAGTGGTACTCACAGTAAGGAATTACATGGGATAGTGCATATAATGTGCCTAGAAGATAGTAAGTGCTCAATAAATATTACTTCTCATTCTTGCTTAATTATCACTATTATTCTCATCCAGACTATTGCACTAGCTCCTACCTGGTCTTATCACCTCTAGACACTCTGACCATCCTACACAAAGCCACCTTTCCAACAGGGTAGCCCTAATGTGATATAAATTAGCCTCTTTCTAGAGAATAATGTTACAACTCATTAAACCAATTAGATCATAATATGACTCCATCTATTCTTCTATTCATATCCCATACCACTCAACTTTACTGTTTCCATGCTGCTGCTGCTGCTGCTGCTGCTAAGTCACTTCAGTCGTGTCCAACTCTGTGCGACCCCATAGACGGCAGCCCACCAGGCTCCACCGTCCCTGGGATTCTCCAGGCAAGAACACTGGAATGGGTTGCCATTTCCTTCTCCAATGCATGAAAGTGAAAAGTGAAAGGGAAGTCGCTCAGTCGTGTCCGACTCTTCGCGACCCCATGGACTGCAGCCTACCAGGCTCCTCCATCCATGGGGTTTTCCAGGCAAGAGTACTGGAGTGGGGTGACATCGCCTTCTCCCATAATCTCAGCTAAATGTGACCCCCTGTTTGTCATACCTCCAGGCCCCTCCTTGGGTCATTCCCTTAACCTGCTATTCCTCTCATCACAGCTGGACATCCAAATCCTACCTTCAGTGCCCGTCTTAAAGGTCACCTCCTCCACAATGATTATTTACTGCCTAATCTAATGCACAGTGAATATTCCTTCCTTCTGTCCTTCCTTCCTTTGAGTCTTCATCAAACCCTGTGTTTCCTTCTTATGACTATTAACAATTCTGTCATACATTTTAGTCATTATACTTTAGCCGTGCATTATTCGATTGAGACTTTCCTAAGGATAGAGACTATATTTTTCTGGTTATTTTTATTAATAGCAACAATAAAGGCCAAAAAACTATAGTATTTTAACTTTAGTAAATAAGCCCTATTTTGTTGCTCAGAAATAGTTGTAAGTCTATTTTATAAATGTGAAAATGAAGCCCTCCTCAGAGCAAGGTAGCTTCTGGAGGTTAAAGAAAAATTAATGACAAAGTTCAGTCTGATACTCTCCCCTTTGACTTCCTATCCGGTAAGCTTCCCAAACCAATATCTTCTTAATCTTACCTGGACAAGATCACCAGTTCTGTATTTTCAAGATTTTCAACAGTCCATATGCTCTCAGGCTTTCCACATAAACTCTTACACATTTGCCAGAGTATTAGTTTCATCTCAATTTTACAAGTAAAATTATGCAAAGATTATAGTCATTTAACTTCCCCAGTCCTGTCTTCTATTCCTGTTGTTTGTTTCTTTTCCCACCAAAGGGTCCACAAGCCCAGAATCTCCTAAACTTCCTTAGAAGTACTTCATCAAGGGCAAAATCCATGCCACAGAGTTCTCAAGTTTAAAACCAGGTAAATCAAAGTATGAAATGAGAATGGTGAATGTGTGTTTTATACCAAGAAATAGTAAATTAAAAATTGGAAGGCTAATTAAAAAGAATACACGTGAATCAGTTCTAATGAGATGGATGAAACTGGAACCTATTATACAGAGTGAAGTAAGCCAGAAAGAAAAACACCAATACAGTATACTAACTCATATATATGGAATTTAGAAAGATGGTAACAATAACCCTGTGTACGAGACAGCAAAAGAGACACTGATGTATAGATCAGTCTTATGGACTCTGTGGGAGAGGGAGAGGGTGGGGAGATTGGGGAGAATGGCAGTGAAACATGTATAATATCATGTATGAAATGAGTTGCCAGTCCAGGTTGGATGCATGATACTGGATGCTTGGGGCTGGTGCACTGGGACGACCCAGAGGGATGGTATGGGGAGGGAGGAGGGAGGAGGGTTCAGGATGGGGAACACAGGTATACCTGTGGCGGATTCACTTCAATATTTGGCAAAACTAATACAATATTGTAAAGCTTAAAAATAAAATTAAATTTAAAAAAATTGGAAGGCTATAAACTAGCAAGGAAATGCTTAAAGCATTGTTGTTGACTGATACTGAATAATAAATATATTAAACAGGCTTATTTTCAAATCCAAATTTCAGTTAAAAATAAATAAAAGGAGAGTTACTATCCTTGAAAAGGACAGTAAAGAATTAAGTGGACATTCTTAAGGGTATTCTAGGATCCTTTTTAAGTAGACATTATAGAGACATACTCATTATAAAAAGCTTAAACAACACAGAAATATAATTTTTTTTTCAATGATCTCATCACACAAATATAACTGCTACTAAGTTAGGTGGTTCATTTCTGATCTTCCTTGTTTGAAAATTTTCCCCCTTGTTTAGTGTTTTGAAAACATCTGTATAACATTTTATTTTTTACTACATATTTAGCCAGAGAATAATATCTTCATGGTTTTTAAACACTTGTTTAAGACTGGTAGTAGCTGAAAAATAGTTTTATACATAGGACATAATGTTACAGTTCATTGGGCTTAAATATTCAACAGAGAATTATGATTATTTTAGTAGTTGATCATTCCATCTCTAGCCAGGTGCATCTGAGCCCAAAGCTTGTACTTTTAAGGATTAAATTCATAAAAGCCATTTTAAAATCATTTTGAGGGTCTCATTTTTAATTTTTGATTTTTTTTTTAAGAGAAAAGGTAGAGACCTGGATACTTCTTTAAGGCAGAACATACACACTTATTCTGTACAAATCCTGTCAATCAACTTTTTTAAAAATCATAGTAAAATAACATAAACATATATAAAATTGTCATTTTAACGATTCAATGTATAATTGACATTATACATAGTTGACAATGTATAAGTGACATTAAGTAAATAATACCATCATACAACCATTACTCCCATCCAATTCCAGAATTATTTTTTCATCATTCGAAACTAAAACCTGAACCTAACAAACAATAACTCCATGCTGTCTCCTCCCCTACCTGCTGGTGACCACAGTCTATTTTCCATCTCTGTGAATTTGACTGCTCTTAAATCCCATGGATGGAGGAGCCTGGTGGGCTGCAGTCCATGGGGTTGCGGAGAGTCGGACAAGACTGATCGACTTCACTTTCACTTTTCACGCATTGGAGAAGGAAATGGCAACCCACTCCAGTGTTCTTGCCCGGAGAATCCCAGGGACGGGGGAGCCTGATGGGCTGCCATCTATGGGGTCGCACAGAGTCGGACAGGACTGAGGCGACTTAGCAGCAGCAGCTTCCCAGGTGGCGCTAATGGTAAAGAACTCGCCTGCCAATGCAGGAGATGCGGGTTTGCTTCCTGGATTGGGAAGATCCCCTGGAGAAGGAAATGGCAACCCGCTCCAGTATTCTTGCCTGGAGGGTCCCATATGGACAGAGGGAACCTGACGGGCAACAGTCCATAAGGTTACACAGAGTCAGAAACAACTGAAGCGACTTAGCACAAGTACCTTACCTAAGTGGAGTCATACAATATTTGTCCTTTTGTGTCTGGCTTATTTCACTTAGCTGAATATTTTAAATTTCATTCATGTAGCATGTATCAGAATCCCATTCCTTTATAAGGCTGAATAATATTCCACAATATGAATATCCACCTGCAACGCAGGAGACCCCGGTTCTATTCCTGGGTTGGGAAGATCCTCTGGAGAAGGAATAGGCTACTCACTCCAGTATTTTGAGCTTCCGTTGTTTCTCAGCTAGTAAAGAATCCACCTGCAATGTGGGAGACCTGGGTTCAATCCCTGAGTTGGGAAGATCCCCTGGAGAAGGGAAAAGCTCCCCATCAAGCATTCTGGCCTGGAGAATTCCATGGACTGTATATTCCATGGGGTTGCAAAGAGTCGGACAGGACTGAGTGAATTTCACTTGCACTTTCACTATATGAATACATCACTTTGATTATCCATTTGTCAATGGATATTTGGTGTTTTTTCCCCCCACATTTTTCACTACGATGAATAGTCCAACTATTGTCAGTAACCTTCTTAGCCATGCAAGGACAAAGAAAAGATTTTATACTGAAGTTAGTATGAATATGATAATATAAAGTACTAGCTAGTTTATGAACAAATATTATTTAATAAATATTACTTAGCACCTACTCTGTAGCAGACATTCTGCTAGGGGGACAGTGCTGAATGAAAAGAGATTTTTGATTAATGTACAACGTAGAAGGGTGCCTAGAAATATTGGGACAAAAATGGGAAGCTGGCCACACAGACCTGGCAGCCTCCTCAGGTACAATAAGGAAGGCAGTTTGCATAGAGTGCTCTAACGGCCTGCCCCACAGGACAACAAGGAGACTAACCCCGACATCCTCTGCTTCGTTCTCTGCTTTGCCATCATATGCTAATCTGGTTAATCCAGCAACCTGAACAACTGTCTCCATGGCCCCATTGTGGATAAGGGCCATGGTACAGCAAGATAGGTCTGTGGAGAGGCAGTCAGGCAGGAAGGGGTGAATATTGTGTCTGGTGAAATTTCCTGGCAAATACAGGTCCACCTGGGCTCCCAAATCTATCTTCACATTCATCAGAAACATATGCACCTTTAGCTGACTTGTCGTTTTACTGACATCTAGGCTGCAACATGACTATCTAACTCCACGTGAACTTCCACAGTTTAGAGATTCATCATCTTTTGGAATATGCTATATGTGAACATGAGACTGGATTTGAAATTCATTTGCATTGTAACAAGAAATCTCAACACTGTTTCTCAAAGGGAGAAAATGAAGAATAGCTTTAACATCGTTTTTTTTTTTTTTTTTTTCCGCAATTAATTATCAAACTTTAATTGATAGACTAATCTTACAGGATAAACAATAATAAGACAGCTAGTCAAGGTTACACTTTAAAAAAAAAATTTCCAGCAGCGCAAATCTAATAGACTAAATACGTTCATCTCCTCCCAAACAGGCATTTGATTAAAAACAAAAACCAGAACAGAGCGTACACCACAAGGAGAACATGGTACTTACGTACATTGTCAAATAAATCAGCAGAACTCGTTAAGAAAGAAAAAGAGATTCTTAGAAATTCAGAAAGCAGTAGAACCACCCAGCCTGGCAGGTCAACTGACCAGATGTGACACACACTGGAGGGCTCCTGACCACCTGCGACTTCAGAAAGGCCACCAGGCCCCGCGAAGAAGGGAACAGGTGCCAGTCCTAACTGGAGATGACTTGATCACAAAGCCTGAAGACAAAAGGACATCCTTCCCAAGACAACAGGCCAGGAGAGAAAGAAGCGCCCTCAGAGGACAGGGTGGAAAGCAAGCCGCCCTTGGCACACAGGGTCCTGCCTCTGGCAAAGAGGGCGGGCCAAGTGTGAGCGCCCGGGACCGTTCCTCCAGGCACCTGGTGAAAGGGAGAGGAAGAAGCAAGGCAGCCCCTTCCAGCTGAGATCCGGCAACTGAGTGGCGAAGGGCGTCTCCCTGGCCCTCGTCATGGAAAGCAGGAGCCTACAGAGGCCTCACCTGGCCCACCATGTCTGCGATACAGCAAAGTGCACCCTTAGCTCAGCTTGACTTTCTTTTTAAAAAGAGCTGACGCTACTTGCAAAAGGCCCATCATCGATTAAAACAATACCAAATAGTTGAATACTGAATACCAAAGAGTCGGAGCAAGTCTCGAGACCATCTCTCTCAGTTTTCTGAAAAGGCTGACTGAAACAGAGCTGAGAGCAGGGATACCTCGTCACTAGTCTGCCAAGTGGCGGAGGGGAGGGAAGGAAAGGCTTGTTGTCCTGCGAAAGGGCTGCCAGCTCCACGAGAGAAGGCAGCCTCACCCCCCTGTCCACCCCCAGAGCCCCGCGAGAGGTCCTGCCCCGTCCCCAGCGAGGACTCCGCGTGAAGAGAAGCCTGAGGGAGAATGAACACTGTGATGCTACCGAAGGGGAAGGAGTGTCTGAATTTGCTAACACAGATTTAGTCAGTACATCCTGGACCATAAGAAGATGACGACGAGCCCGCTCACGGGCCAAGTGACAGACTAGTGAGCGCTGCTGGGACCCAGGCGCGGCTCCTCTGCTCGCCGGGGCTTCCTGCAAGGGCTCCACACGGATGGGGCGGCCAGAGCCCAAGATCGGGCCAGCACTGTTCGTGGGCTCTGGAAAGCAACGCTCGAACATCGTTTATTTAAATTTAATATCAGGCCCTTTAAGTATATGCATATGTAGAGCTGATTCATTTTGCTATATAGCAGAAACTAGCACAACAGTGTAAAGCAACTATACTCCAGAAAGAAAATTAAATATTTTTTTAATTTAAAAGATTATTCTTCAGAAATTTTTCATAGTTACTTCAACTGAAAAGGCTGAGATAAACTGTTGAAAGCAAACTCAAGTTTTCTATTCAAAAATTTGGGAAAAATATTTGTAATTTTTATACAAATTCAAATAACCTTTATTATTATTTTGAATTGTATTTGTTTCATTAAAATATGATATTTGAAAATAATATAATATTCCACTTGGATACCCCAGTCGTTTCCCAGTGTCTTCAGTGTGCTGAACAATTAGCATGTTTCTTTATTTTACCATGACATGAAATCTATTCAGCTCTATGATGATTAATTATATGTGTCAATTTGGCTGGGTCACAATGCCCATCTGTGGTCAAACATTATTCTAGATGGTTCTGTGCAGGTGTTTGGGGATAAGAATAACATTCAAATCAGTGAATTTTGAATCAGATTGCCCTCCAGCAAGCACCTGGGCCTCATCGCATCAGCTGAAGGCCTGAATATACTAAAACACTTATCTTTCCTGAACAAGAGAGAATCCTGTGGCAGACTCCTTTCAGATTTGAAAGTCAAAAATTGGCTTTTCCTGTGTCTTCAGCCTGATGGTTGGACTTGAAGTATAACATCAATTCTTTCCTGAATCTCCACCCTGCAGAATTTGTACTTGCTAGCCTCCATAATAAGTGAAAGAGGAGAGTGAAAAAGTTGGCTTAAAGCTTACCATTCAGAAAACGAAGATCGTGGCATCCGGTCCCATCACTTCATGGCAAATAGATGGGGAAACAGTGGAAACAGGCTGACTTTGTTTTTCTGGGCTCCAAAATTACTGCACATGGTGATTGCAGCCATGAAATTAAAAGACACTTACTCCTTGGAAGGAATGTTATGACCAACCTAGACAGCATATTGAAAAGCAGAGACATTACATTGTCAACAAAAGTCCATCTAGTCAAGGCTATGGTTTTTCCAGTAGTCAGGTATGGATATGAGAGATTGACTATAAAGAAAGCTAAGCACTGAAGAATTGATGCTTTTGAATTGTAGTGTTGGATAAACCTCTTGAGAGTCCCTTGGACTGCAAGGAGATCCAACCAGTCCATCCTAAAGGAGATCAGTCCTGGGTGTTGATTGGTAGGTCTGATGTTGAAGCTGAAACTCCACTATTTTGGCTACCTGATGTGAAGTGCAGACTCATTGGAAAAGACCCTGCTGCTGGGAAAGACTAAGAGCAGGAGGAGAAGGGGATGACAGAGGATGAGATGGTTGGATGGAATCAGTGACTTGATGGACATGGGTTTGGGTGGACTCTGGGAGTTAGTGATGGACAGGGAGGCCTGGCGTGTTGTGATTCAAGGGGTCGCAAAGAGTCAGACACGACTGAGTGACTGAACTGAATTGAGCCTCCATAATATCATGAGTCGAATACTTAAAATAAATGTCCTTCTACTTATACACACACATCCTATTGGTTCTGTTTCTCTGGAAGACACTAATACAAACACAAATGATAATAGAAAACAACTTGTGCTCCTTATGTAACAAGACACTATTCCAATCACTTCACAAAAACTAGCTTTGTAACTATTATTATTATCAATTTTACTCTATATATGTGGTTACAGAAGCTCAGAGGTATTAAGTAACTTGCCCAGGTTCACACAGCTATTAAGTACAAAAGTAAGAATATAAACCCAAGTTCTGTTTTATTTTACATGATCTTAATTAGTATGTACTAATAATATACTTCATTTTGATATTTGGCAAAACTAATACAATTATGTAAAGTTTGAAAATAAAATAAAATTTAAAAAAATAAATAAAATTTAAAAAAATAAAATAAAAAGCAGAGACATTGCTTTGCCAAAAAAAAAAAAAAAAAAAGAATAGCACTTTTAAAATTGCAATTTTAGTTCTGTTACTCAGAGTAAAATCACTGTGGATGGAGACTGCAGCCATCAAATTAAAAGAGGCTTGCTCATTGGAAGAAAAGCTATGACCAACCTAGGTAGTATATTAAAAAAAAAAAAACAGAAACATCACTTTGCCTACAAATGTTCATAGAGTCAAAGCTATGGTTTTTCCAGTACAGATGTGAGAGTTGGACCATAAAGAAGGCTGAGCACTGAAGAATTGATGCTTTTGAATTGTGATGCTGGAGAACAGTCTTAAGAGTCCCTTGCACTGCAAGGAGATTAAACCAGTCAATCCTAAAGGAAATCAACTCCAAATATTCATTGGAAGGATTGATACTGAAGCTAAAGCTCCAATACTTTGGCCCTTTGATGTCAAGAACTAACTTATTAGAAAATACCCTGATGCTGGGAAAGATTGAGGGCAGAGGGATAAGGAGGTGACAGAAGATGAAATGATTGGATGTCATCCTGACTCAATGGACATGAGTTTGAGCCAACTCCAGGAGATAGTGAAGGACAGGGAAGCCTGGCATGTTGCAGTACATGGAGTTGCAAAGAGTTGGACACGACTTAGTGACTGAAAAACAACAATGGGAATATTAATAAAATCTGTTTGGTAGGACAGAATATAATAGAATTGTTTAAAAGAATAGAATAGAATAAAGCAGTAATAAAGTTTCACAATATGCAGTCAAATCTATCAGGTTTTTTCCTACGTTATTTTAAGCTTAAAAAAAATGCGCTACTATCCCCATGTATCTTTACTGGTATTATGTTATGCTTATATTTACCCATCATGATTTTTAAACAAAATGCCCACAAAATATCCATTAAATATATGTACTACATCTTCTTTATTCATTCATCTATTTATAGACAATTAGGGTGATTCCATAACTAGGCTATGCAAATAACACTTCTTTGAACTTTAGGGTACATATGTCTTTTCAAATAAGTGTTTTTGTTTTCTTAGGATAGATACCCAGGAGTGGAATTGCCAGACTGTATGGTAGTCCCATTTTTAATCTTTTGAGAAACCTCCAATTATTTATCATAGTGGTTGCTTTAATTTGCATCCCATGCACGTGCAGAAAGGGTTCCCTTTTCTTCACATTTCACCAACACTTATTATTTCTTGTCTTTTTTAATTTGCCATTCTAACAGGTGTGAGGTGATACTTCACAGAGGTTTTACACAACCACAAAAAAAAAAAAAAGATAAAAATTTGCCATTTGTATCAACATGGATGGTGGACCTGTAAAGTACAATGCTTAGTGAGATAAATTAGATAGAAAAAGACAAATATTGTATATCTCCTCACACATACACATGCACACACACACATATATATATATATATATATATACACACACACACACACACACACACACACATACATATATAAATATATTGTAAAAAGGCAAACGGCTGTCAGAAGAGGCCTTAAAAATAGCTGAGAAAAGAAGGGAATAAAAAAGCAAAGGAGGAATAGAAAGATATAAGCATCTGAATGCGGAGTTCCAAAGAATAGCAAGGAGAAATAAGAAAGCCTTTCTCAGCAATCAGTGCAAAGAAAGAGAGGAAAACAATAGAATGGGAAAGAGTGACTGAATTTTTTTTTTTTTTTTTGGGGGGGGATGCTCCAAAATCACTGCAGATGGTTATTGCAGCCATGAAATTAAAAGACGCTTACTCTTTGGAAGGAAAGTTATGACCAAGCTAGACAGCATTTATAAAGCAGAGACATTACTCTGCCAAAAAAGGTCCCTCCCATCAAGGTTATGATTTTTCCAGTAGTCATGTACAGGTGTGAAAATTAGACTATAAAGAAAGCTGAGTTCTTAAGAATTGATGGTTTTGAACTGTGGTTTCGGAGAAGACTCTTGAGAGTTACCTGTGGGTCCCACTTGACAGTGGTCACCGTGTTCTATGGAACTTTACTACTTATATATGTGCAACCAGAGTCCAGATGCCACTGATAAAGTGGCATCTATATTTTACGCCCTTGTTATCCCCATGTTAAATCCCTGATCCACAGTTTGAGGAACAAAGATGTAAAATATGCCCTATAAAGGATTTGGATGAAATTATGAAATATTTTTTTTTCTTAAAGATCACTATCAATGTGATTCCTGTAAATTAGTTTCAGAACTTTATACTTTGCTGCCTGTGCTTTCAGAAGAAAAAGCCAATGTAAATGAGTTGTTCAAATAGTTTAGAGAATGGCTTTTGCGTGTCACTCACACTTCTAAGGGCTATAAATCCATTCATGTAAGCAAAACATAAGAAAAAAATCTTTGCCATTTCTGAGAAAAAGAAATGAAACATAAGCAAAGTAGTTAAATCAATTTTTAGAGTGTAGTAGAATGAATTAGGAGCTGTATATCATGGAATAGTCAAGGAGATTGGCATGCTATGGGGGAGAGAGAGAGAGAGAATAGTAGGTACAAAAAGGAAATTTAAATGGTTCATTGTATTCTCAAACTTTTAGAATAAACACTGAAGTTATCTTTATGTGCTTGTGTACAGGTGCGGGTATTTGTTTATTAACATTTATTTTGATTTATCATTCATACTCTTTCATGGTCCATGTTAAAAGCAAACTTATTTGTGGTTTCAAGCAAGCTCCTTGGAGTGGGATGACTTAAACTCAACAGTCATACGAATTTGCTCAAACACCCTCCTTCTACATGGGGAACTTAGGGTCCTGTTTTTTTCTCCTCAGTTTTATTATTATCACATATGAGTTCTACAGAACCTATTCACTCAACATCATGGCATTTCAGCAACTCAGATCAGCACAGCATCTATTTTTGTCTTATTCAGTCTTTTTGTCTACACTTGTGAATATATCAATTAAGACAAATTTCTTAGAGACAAAAATTATTTTAAATAATTCTTGTCTAAGTGTCATTTTGCAAACTGACCATATGAGGGTCATATGCAAACTATATTTGCATAAGAGGTCCACTATATGATAAATTATATTTGTTACTTTTCTTTCATGTTTCTTTTTTCCCTCAAATTTGATTGATTGAGTGTGCATTACATGTTGATAAGGATACATTATCTCACTGCATTGATTTGATAGTTCCTCTTCTAAGAAATATAATGTGTCAGTTCCATGACTTGGTTTATGGTGAAAGTATAGCGTGACATGTAACAATTGATGTACGTGTTATGATGCCTGTACTAACTTCCTCCAAACTGCCATTCAGGTTTAGTTCAGTTGCTCAGTCATGTCCAGCTCTTTGTGACCCCATGAACTGTAGCACTCCAGGCTTCCTTGTCCATCACCAACTCCAGGAGTTTACTCAAACTCGTGTCCATGGAGACAGTGATGCCATCCAACCATCTCATCCTCTGTCATTCCCTTCTTCTCCCACCTTCAATCTTTCCCAGTATCAGGGTCTTTTCAAATGAGTCAGCACTTCACATCAGGTGGCCAAAGTATTGGAGTTTTAGCTTCAGCATCAGTTCTTCCATTGAATATTCAGGACTGATTTCCTTTAGGATGGACTGGTTGGATCTCCTTGCAGTCCAGGGGACTCTGAAGAGTCTTCTCCAACAACACAGTTCAAAAGCATCAATTCTTTGGTACTCAGCTTTCTTCATAGTCCAACTCTCACATCCATACAAGACTACTGCTAAAAACATAGCTTTGACTAGATGGACCTTTGTTGGAAAAGTAATGCCTCTACTTTTTAATATGCTGTCTAGAGAGGTCATAGCTTTTCCTCCAAGGAGCAAGCATCTTTTAATTTTGGCTGCAATCACCATCTGCAGTGATGTTGGTGCCCCTCCTGTCCAAATACTGTTTCCTCATCTATTTGCCATGAAATGATGGGACTGGATACCATGACCTTAGTTTTCTGAATGTTGAGTTTACCCAACTTTTTTACTGTTCTCTCTCTCTTTCATCAAGAGACTCTTAAATCTCTCCACATTTCTGTTTAATTTTCGTATTTTTTAACATTCATGGTTTTTATTTATTTCATAGAGGGACTAGATTCTTTCCTTCAGCCACTGTCAGGGACTAAAATTTTGCATGTGATCAGTACTTCTCTGATGGTCCAGTGCTTAAGAATTTGCCTGCCATTGCCAGGGACACAGGTTTGATCCCTGGTTGTGGAAGATCCCTCATACTCTGGATAAGATAAGCCCTCGTGCCACAATCATTGAAGCCAGAATACCTAGAGCCTGTGCTTCACAAAAACAGAAGCTCCCACCTGCTGCAACTACAGAAAGTCTGCATGCAGCAATGAATACCAAAAACAGCTAAAAATAAATAAATATTTTTAATAAAAAAATTTTTTAAATTATTAACATTTTTAATGCAGTCAAATAAATTTGAATAAACAAAATTCATTGGGATTAAAATTATGTTATATTATCTTGTAAAAATAAATATTACTAATAAGTTTTTTATAGTTGATTTTTAATTATGAAAACTAATATAACTAAGAAATATTTACTTATAAACATAAACTATCTTCCTAGAACAGTATATTGGACGGTGATACTGTGAAATGTTAATTTTAGTTATTGATGGCTGCTGAGATTATCAGTATGCTTAATTTAATAAATTTGCTTATATGTTCTTCCCAAAATATCTTTAATAAATAATTGCAACTTTTATGATAAAGAAAAGTGTCTAATATCTGGAATTGAAAAAAATCTTGAGTAAGCGTAATGCAATATACCTTTTCTAAAATCAGTCCGTGTGCTTTATATGAAAGTCCCCTTAAAATGATGTACAAAAAGGGAAAAATTCAGATTCACATATGTTTCCAACACATTTCATTCATTCTACAAGTTACTCTCTATTTCAATATTATGTGAATCCATACTTTATTTGGGCTTCCCAAATAGCGTTAGTGGTAAAGAACCCACGGGTTAAAGCAGGTAGGTGTAAGAGACAGGTTCAATGCCTGAATCAAGAAGATCCCATGGAGGCAGGCACAACAACCCACTCTAGTATTCTTGCCTGGAAAACCCCATGGACAGAGGAGCCTGACAGGCTGCAGGCCATAGGTCACACAGAGTCTGACATGATTAAAGAAACTTAGCAAACACACACAAACTTTATTTAAGGAAGTTTTCCAATTTTTAATAGAATATGAATACTTGAAAAAATAGGAGTTGGTAAATGAATGGTTTACCAACATAAATGAATAATTTGATAGAGTATTTTGAATGTCAATTATATTTATTAATTACATAATACAGAAACGATTTTAAAAGATTACTAGAATACTAGAAAAAGACAAATACAAAAGAAACTTGAACAACCCTACTATTGTATTTGAAACAGTAATCTGAGTTTTAAGTCAGAAATATGAGGTGTAATTTAAACATATATATATATATATATAAATATATGTATGAATTCATGTGTGTACACTAAGAAACACTTTACAACAAATTGTAGAATAAGGATTATCTCAGATAGAAATGTATATTAAAAATAACTCCCTCAAATCAGGTTCTTGTGCACTGACTACTTGATATTGAGGAAAAAGAAATAAGTGATTTTCTTCTTTTCTTTCACTTCAGTTCAGTTTGCGACCCCGTGAACCACAGCACCCCAGGCCTCCCTGGCCATCACCAACTCCTGGAGTTCACCCAAACCCATGTCTATTGAGTCGGTAATGCCATCCAGCCATCTCATCCTCTGTCATCCCCTTCTCCTCCTGTCCCCAGTCCCTCCCAGCATCTGGGTCTTTTCCAATGAGTCAACTCTATGCATGAAGTGGCCAAAGTATTGGAGTTTCAGCTTCAGCATCAGTCCTTCCAATGAACACCCAAGACTGATCTCCTTCAGGATGGACTGGTTGGATCTCCTTGCAGTCCAAGGGACTCTCAAGAGTCTTCTCCAACACCACAGTTCAAAAGCATCAATTCTTCGGTGCTCAGCCTTCTTCACAGTCCAGCTCTCACATCCATACATGACCACAGGAAAAACCATAGCTTTGACTAGATGGACCTTTGTTGATAAAGTAATGTCTCTGCTTTTTAATATGCTTTCTAGGTTGGTCATAACTTTCCTTTCAAGGAGTAAGCGTCTTTTAATTTCATGGCTGCAATCACCATTTGCAGTGATTTTGGAGCCAAACAACAAAAAAATCTATTGCATTTTCCAACTTTTAAATTGATGATTTCCAATAGTATAAAAAACAAGAAAAGATATTAAGAAAAAAGTACAAGTCTTAATAGATATTCAAAAATTCTAAACAAAAATTGAACAGATTTAATCTAGCAATATGTATAAATAATAATGCATTAATGATTAGCTAATCCCTGAAAATTATCATAAGTTTAATATTAAAAAAAATAAACTTACATACATACCATTTAATTCACCTCAAGTAAAATGAAACACTTAGGCAAAAACTAAGCAAACCTGGAAATCACCCAAGTGTAGTGAAATACTTTTGTGGAACGAAGAAAAAAATTAAGAAGATCTGTATACTGAAAAGTACAAAATACTGATTAACAAAATCAAAGATGTTTGGAATGAGATGTTAAACATACTCAGTTTACAGTTGAAAGACTAAATGTGGTAAAGATCCTAGTTCTCTCTAAAGTGATCTATAGATTTAATTCAAAGTCCGTGAAGTTTCAGCAGATATTCTATAGACACAGATGAGTTTATACTACAATATGTACGACAGACCAAGGACCGTAAATAACTAAATTTGAAGAGTGACCTTGCGACCTCATGGGCTGTAGCCCACCAGGCTCCTTTGTCCATGGAATTTTCCAGACAAGAATACGGGACTGGGTTGTCATTCCCTTCTCGAGGGGATCTTCCTGACCTAGGGATTGAACCCTGGTCTCCTGCATTACAGGCAGATTCTTTACCATCTGAACTTCCAGGGAAGCCCAACACATGTTAAAATGTAGAATAATAAAGAATGACCACTCCTCATTGTGCTAAGACTTACCATCTTACTACGTAGCTACAGTAATAAAAACTGCTGGTACTGGTGGAGAGATGGCCATATAAATCAACAGAACAGAATAAAAACTCACAAATAGCCCTTGAAATCTGATTAATTCTTTATGAATGTGCAAAGGTAATTCAATAAAAGAAAGACAGTCTATTTTAAAATGGGGCTAGATGAATTAGACATTCAAAAGGGAAACAACCTGATGTGAAGAGCTGACTCAGTTGAAAAGACCCTGATGCTGGGAAAGACAGAGTGCAGGAGGAGAAGAGGACAACAGAGGACAAGATGGTTGGATGACATCACCAACTCGATGGACATGGGTTTGGGTGGTCTCTGGGAGTTTGTGATGGACAGGGAGGCCTGGAGTGCTGTAGTCTATGGGGTGACAAAGAGTCAGACATGACTGAGTGACTGAACTGAACTAAAGGGAAACAAACAACAAATAATGTTTATCTAAACCTTTTGCAAATCAAATTAATTAAAAGTAGAAAAATGCAAAATGTAAGACAGAAAATCTTTAGAGAACAATATAGGGCAAAGTCTCTGTCTGGGACCCAGAATTGTTACTTAGCCTAAGCTTGTACTGCAGAATAGGACAATACATGGAGAGAGGAGTTGCTGGTACAAGGAATAGTGAGTTTATTAGGAAAGCCAGCAAATGGAGAAGATGGTAGACTAATGTTCCAAAGAATCATCTTAACAGAGGTAGACTTCAGGCTTCTTTAATAATAAATGGGAAAGGGTTGTGGCTGGTTGTTGCAAACTTTTCAGTGCAGGAATGCTGTGTTCTTGCAGAAGTCCACACAGATCTGGTCATAATGTTCATGCCAACCTCCAGCAAGACAATTGTTACACTCTTTGTACCTTTAAACATCAGAGTTTTAAAAAGGAGCTATTAGATATATTTCAGACTGTATACAAATTCATTTTCAAAAAGGGGTAGGTCCAACATGACTAAGTACAAGCAACAGAGAATATAATTCAAAGCTAAAGGAATATGTGATATGGAGGCAGGTTTGTTCTCTGTTATAGAACTAGAGAAGAGTTTATAGATCATGATATCAAAATTAGTAGCTATCATAGTAAACTTTATAAATTGAACTGCATCAGAGTTAAAAGGGTATATTTAATACCAATTGCTCTTGAGCATTCAGCTGAGGAAATGAAAACTTATTCTTGGGCAATCAACTTTATGAAAATTCAGATAGAGTCGTACACAACTGAAGTGACTGAGCACAGCACAGCAATGAAAAGAGTAATCCCCTATATTAAAAAAAAAATAAGAAGAAAGAAATATGAAAGAAAACAGTTTGCATATGCACAATGTACTATTATTTTTAGTTCGTTTACATGGTTTATGCAACACAATAAGACAGTGATTCAACAGATCCCCTTTGCATCATCCACTTGAGGAGACCATTACAGAATGATAGGAATACTGACAGGCTTGTTGTACAGGTAAATTACATTATTCCAGATCCCTATCTGGTGGGATCAGAGTACACCAGAGAAACAGAATCAACAGGAAGCTAACTAAGAGGAAAAACACACAAATAAATCTTATTCACTTTGCTGCTTCTGCTGCTAAGTCGCTTCAGTCGTGTCTGATTCTGTACGACCCCACAGACGGCAGCCCACCAGGCTCCCCTGTCCCTGGGATTCTCCAGGCAAGAACACTGGAGGGGGTTGCCATTTCCTTCTCCAATGCATGACAGTGAAAATTGAAAGTGAAGTTGCTCAGTAGTGTCCGACCGTTATCAACCCCATGGACTGCAGCCCACCAGGCTCCTCCATGGGAGTTTCCAGGCAAGAGTACTGGAGTGGGGTGCCATTTCCTTCTCCATTACTCACTTTGGGGGAATACAAATCATTGTGGATTAGTAATAAACACACCTGCTCCCTAGGTTCTATTAAGGTTTCCAATGCCTCAGGGACAATCACAAAATTGCTTATCATTTCCTCAGGGAGAGACATAGAGAGTGAAAAAGTTCCCATAAATTGCTCTCGCTATGCATATTCTGAAACACATGGACAGGCCAAGACACACCTGTTGTGACAGGTAAGCATGTAGTATATTTCATGTGGTACCATATTTTACCAATATATAAGTAGTTTGGCAATTTGCAATACAGCACTTATTCTACAACCAAGCATATCAAAATATCAAGATTTCTGATTGACTTCTGTATGCATCCTGTTATTGATAACAGGTTGTTATCTAATGCACAATCGGAATAGGACAGCTCCCCTTTTTCTTTAGATTAATATACAAATATTTTCACCACTGCTGATGACCACCTTTGAAACATCAGTGCCACAATGTTTATGTAATATTTATGTTCTATATCAAGACTTCAATATGTGAATTTGTTGTTTAGTTGCTAAGTTCTATCCAACTCTTTGCTATCCCATGGACTATAGCCTGCCAGGATTCCCTGTCCTTAACTATCTCCTGGAGTTTGCTCAAATTCATGTCCATTGAGATGGTGAAGCTATTCAACTATCTCATACTCTGCCACCCTCTTCTTTTTTTGCCTTCAATCTTTCCCAGCATCAGCATCTTTTCCAATGAGTCAGCTCTTTGCATCATGTGTCCAAGGTGTTGAAGTTTCAGATTCAGCATCAGTCTTTCCATTGACTATTCAGGGTTGGTTTCCTTTAGGATTGATTCCTTTAGGATTGATTGGTTTGATTTCCATGCAGTCCAAGGGACTCTTAAGAGTTTTTTCAGCATGGCAATTCATATAAGAAAGGACAAAACTGAGAGATAAGACAGCCTAAAGAGTAAGGTGCATCATCACTGCAGATGGTGATTACAGCCATGAAATTAAAAGACACTTACTCCTTGGAAGGAAATTTATGACCAATCTAGATAGCATATTCAAAAGCAGAGACATTACTTTGCCAACAAAGGTCTGTCTAGTCAAGGCTATGGTTTTTCCAGTGGTCATGTATGGAAGTGAGAGTTGGACTGTGAAGAAAGCTGAGCACTGAAGAATTGATGCTTTTGAACTGTGGTGTTGGAGAAGACTCTTGAGAGTCCCTTGGACTGCAAGGAGATCCAACCAGTCCAACCTAAAGGAGATCAGTCCTGGGTGTTCATTGGAAAGACTGATGCTGAAGCTGAAACTCCAATACTTTGGCCACCTCATGCAAAGAGTTGACTCATTGGAAAAGACTCTGATGCTGGGAGGGATTGAGGGCAGGAGGAGAAGGGGACGACAGAGGATGAGATGACTGGATGGCATCACTGACTCAAAGGACATGGGTTTGAGTGAACTCCGGGAGTTGGTGATGGACACGGAGGCCTGGTGTGCTGTGGTTCATGGGGTTGCAAAGAGTCAGACATGACTGAGTGACTGAACTGAAAGAGTAAGAAATTTTATATATATATAAATTATGGATGAATTATGAAGTGGCAAGTAATCAACTTCCAGGTTATTGTCTTCCCAAATCTTTAGTTATTGATTCTGAGCTTTTCTTAGTTTTCTCTCAAAAATTGTACATTTAATGAACATTTAAATTAATGCACAATTTTTTTCCTGATCTTTTGATGAGAAAAATGGGGATTTCCCCCTTGCATTGAGATGTGAAAAGTAATTTTTGGAGCCTAGGGGACTTTGCCTAATGTTATGGTGATGATATAATGTACAGCATGTTTCCAATGGAATCAGACAGAAAACACATGTAATTTTCTCAAAGACTATGATTTTAAAATGAAATATCAGATAATCAGCACAGATAGCAAATAGGAAAAAGTAATTTGATGCTTTCCATACAATTCTGATGTTGTTAAGAATAAGCTTTTCAATCCTTAATTATCTTACAGGAAAATCAGCTCTTGCCAGTGTAATTATTTATTCTTAGCCTTTCAAAAATTGCACCTAAACAAGACTTATATGCCTTCTTTCATTAATTTAAAAAAATTACTTGTAGCTTAGTATTTCTGACATAAGAAATTAATGCAAGGACATAATATCAGAAGCTCACAGCCTTGTACACAAGATTTATTTGAGGTGTGTTTATTTCCTAAACATATTTATAATTTTTTATTTTTTGCCGTTTTGCAAATCTCTTTATTAGGTGTCTTCAGAAATACATGGTTTCTTATATCTACTTCTTTTTTTATTTTATTTTTAACTTTACAATATTGTATTGGTTTTGCAAACATTTTAAAATATTTTTATTTTTTAATAAAATATTTTTTGAATTATTCAGAAACTCCTGACACTACTATTTTGTTTGTAATTAGGAAATTACATGACAAAGGATCCTGGTGGGCTACAGTTCATGGGGCAGCAAAGAGTATATATATAAGGGTAGACCCTGGTTGCTTAGATGGTAAAGAATCTACCAACAATATCGGAGGCCTGGGTTTGATCCCTGGGTCTGGAAGATCCCCTGGAGAAGGGCATGGTAAACCACTCCAGTCTTCTTGCCTTGAGAATCCCATGGACAGAAGAGCCTGGTGGGCTACAGTCCATGGGGTCACAGAGTCAGACATGGCTGAGCAACTAACACATACATGTATTTTATTTAGCTAGTATCCTATTGTATAATATAGTGATTTAAAACATTTTTTATATAAGGTGGACAATGTCTTTATCCAAAAGTAATGTTTATAAAATTTCATTATATAAAACAAATCCCAGTGACATCACTTTCTCTCGATTTGCTCAGTTTCCTTACAATATCTTTGGTTCCTCCTTGACAAAATATATATTACACATTACAAACAACTTGGAATATGTCAGGTATACTGAAAATACTCTTGGGGGAAGAAATGTGCAAATTTTTAGGTTAATATACATTACATATATGAGGTAAGATAGTCCATAAATTATTCAAAAGAAGTGACAGTCCCCTTGTAGTCACAGAGTTGGGACCTGTTACCTGAACAAGGTATCAACCTATTAATCATCACGATAATCCTGACAAAAAATTAAGTCACAAAAAATGAATTTATATGTACCTGGGTAAGCATAATCTATTTTAGGTAACCTGCTGTCTCTACTAAGAAGTTGAAAACAAACAACAAAAAATTCCTATGTATTTGATTTTGAGGGTGTTTCAGGTACCATGAATATCTTATTTTATATTTTATTTTTGATTATTTTCACAGCAACCCTTCAAGAAACAGTTGATTTTGCTGATGTATATAAATATATTCACAAAATTTACATTTGTCAAATTATTCCTTTATATATACCAAAATATAGGAATAACAGATTATATCAACCTATGTATATTTCTTAAAATTTTCTTATATGAAGACCAATGTCTAATATGTTCTGATAGAATTTCCTTACTTTTACACCTCTGTCCAGTATTAGTCAAGAATATTAATCATTTCATCTTGTACTATATCAGTAGACATAAGGTCTTTCACATAAATATGTTTGAATACAGGGACTACTAAATGTGTCTACACACAATTGCAAATAGGATTTTAAAAATTCATGCAATTAGAACATGATTATGTTATACTATGTTGTAATTATGTAAGTACAATTATAATTACAGTAAGTCCTCTACATAATAACGGGTTTCCTTCAGAGAGAATGTTCGCAAGTTTGATTTGTCTGTAGGATTCCTTGTGTCTCAGATGGTAAAGAACCTGCCTGTAATGCAGGAGACGGGGGTTCGATCCCTGGGTCTGGAAGATCCCCTGGAGAAGGGAATGGCAATTCATTCCAGTATTATTTCCTGGAAAATCCCATGAACAGAGGAGACTGTGGGCCACAGTCTATGGGGTCACAAAGAGTCAGACAAGACTGAGGAGCTAACACTTTCTTTTTTCATCAGCAAATTTACCCTAGGTCCCCAACTAATGCAATTGACTATACAGTATTGAGCTTTAATAGGTTTATAGCACCCATCACCATTGTTTGTACACTTGCTTCCAGATATCGTGGGATAGAAATAAAGATGCTGTATTATAGTACAAACTACTGTACAGTAAGTACAAAAAAATCACAGCTACATGGATGCAGGTGCATTATAATGTATGGCAGACACCTGAACTAACTTACATAATTGTACACATGAAAACACGCTTGCATCTTAGACAGCTTACAAATTAAAGATTTATAGTTACAGAATTGATAGCATATAATATACAATTAAAAAGTTGTTACATAATAAAGGTTATGTCAATACTTTCCCTTTCTGCTTCCTTTATCTACTTTTATATCAATCTATATATCTACACATGTGTCAGTGTTTGCCAAAAATTAGCCATTTGGCATTTGAGTGAAGGCAAAGTTGCTCAGTTGTGCCCAACTCTTTGCAACCCCATGGACTGTAGCTTGCCAGGTTCCTCTATTCATGGAATTCTTCAGGCCAAAATACTGGAATGGGTATCTGTTCCCTTCTCCAAGGAATCTTCCCAACCCAGGGATCAAACCCAGGTCTCCTGAATTGCAAGCAGATTCTTTACCATTTGAGGCACCAGGGAAGCCCAAGAAAAGTGGGGTGATTCACCTATACCTTCTCCAGGGATCTTTCCAATCCAGGAATTGAACAAGGGTCTCCTACATTGCAGGCAGATTGTTTATCATCTGAGCTACCAGGAAAGCCTGTAAAAGCGAAAGTATTTGTGTCCCCATGGACTCTAACCACCAGGCGCCTCCATTTATGGAATTCTCCAGGCAAGAATACTGGAGTGGGTAGCCATTCCCTTCTCCAGGAGATCTTTCCGACTCGGATTGAACCCAGGTCTGCTGCATTGCTGGCAGATTCTTTACCATCTGAGCCACAAGGGAAGCATAATAATTCTTTCTGGTTGGGGGATACCATAATACAGTATCATATTTAGAAGTGTCACTGGGCTATAACCATTTGGAGCCAGCAGCACACTTCCTCCATTGGTGACAATCAAACCACCTCAAGATATTATTGAATGCTCTTTGGGGAACTAATTTTTCTCGCTGGAAAATGACAAACCTAGCCCTCTCTCCAACTGTATTGCTATCTCTGTAACCGTTTCTATGTCTTTAAATGTATGCTTTACTTCCAGGAGGCAGTCATTTTAATAGAATCTAAACTTTAAAATTAAATTTATTATATTTATATTAACTTTGAATGCTAAGAAAATCACCAGGATTTAAATCATAACACTATTTACTACTCTGAGGTCTCTATCCAGCCTATGTTTTCTGATAAAATGGAAGAACACAACAGAACAGTGCTGAGTGAATTCATCCTCATGGGAATCACAGACCACCCTGAACTGCAGGCTCCATTGTTTGGGCTCTTCCTCATCATCTATGTGATCTCAGTGGTGGGCAACTTGGGCATGGTCATCCTCACTAAGGTGGACTCCAGGCTACAGACACCCATGTACTTCTTTCTCAGGCACCTGGCTCTTACTGATCTGGGTTACTCAACAGCTGTGGGCCCCAAAATGTTGGTAAATTTTGTTGTGGGTCAGAATAAAATCTCTTATTATTTGTGTGCTACACAGATGGGTTTTTTCATCATGTTCATTACTAATGAACTTTTTCTTCTGGCAACAATGTCTTATGATCATTATTTGGCCATTTGTAACCCTCTACTCTACACAGTCATCATGTCACAAAGGGTGTGTAAAGTGCTGGTGGCAATCCCCTATGTCTATAGCACATTCATGTCTCTGTTGATCACCATAAAGCTTTTTAATTCATTCTTCTGTGGCTATAATGTTATCAGTCATTTCTACTGTGACTGTCTCCCCTTGATATCTTTGGTCTGTTCAAATACGCAAGAAATTGAGCTGATCATTCTGATCTTCACAGGTGTTAATGTGATCCTCTCCCTTCCAATAATTCTTATGTCTTATTTGCTCATCCTTGTAGCCATTCTCAGGATGAACTCTGCTGAAGGTAGGCACAAGGCTTTTTCTACCTGTGGATCCCACCTAACAGTGGTCACAGTGTTCTTTGGGGCTTTGATATTTATGTATGTGCAACCAGAGTCCAGACATTCCTTTGACACTGATAAAATGGCATCTATATTTTACACCCTTGTTATCCCCATGTTAAATCCCTTGATCTACAGTTTGAGGAACAAAGATGTAAAATATGCACTACAAAACATGTGGAATAAGCTTTATAACATTTCCTCTTAAAGCCTATGTACAATATGATTCCTATCATTTTTATTCTGGGCTTCAAACATTTCTCTGTGTGTCTTTAAATGTAATAGTGAACACAAATAAGTTCAATATACTTTTTAGAGATTGCCTTTTCTGTGCCAGTAACACATTTATGTGCTGTACCTACACTAGCACACAAAGTAAGGAAAAAATCTGCCTTCTTTGAGTGAGAGAGATTAATCATAAATATAATTAAGTAAATGTCATTATACAGGAGAATTGATTAGGAAACTACAGAGTATTCAAGCAGGTAAGGAGAGTGGATATGCTGTGTGTGAGAAAGGAAGAATCAGTTCAGTCACTCAGTCGTGTCCAACTCTTTGCAACCCCATGAACCGCAGCATGCCAGGCCTCTCTGTCCATCACCAACTCCTGGAGTCTACCCAAGTCCATATCCATTGAGTCCATGATGTCATCCAACCATCTCATCCTCTTTCGTCTCCTTCTCCTCCTGCCCTCAATCTTTCCCAGCATCGGGGTCTTTTCCAATAAGAAAGGAAGAATAGTAGATAAAAAGTGAGTTTAAATGTTTATTGCTTTTCTCAACTACTAGAATAAACTTCCCCATGACTATGTGTGTGTTTGGGCATGTGCATATGTTTTTGTGTAAGAACATCTATCTGTTTGAGCCTCCATACACTTCTAAGGCATATGAAAAATTAAACTTTCCTGGAAAAGGACATGACAACCCACTCCAGTATTCTTGCCAGAAAATTCTATGGACAGGGGAGCCTGGTGGGCTACACTCCATGGGGTCATAAAGAATTGGACATGACTGAGAACACAACACAAAAGTTAAACATGTTGTGGTTTCAAGGATGCTCAGTGTAGCATAATGATTTGACCTCAGCAATTATCTGAACTTTCACACATGTTTCCGTACCACATGGAGGAGGTTAGTGTCCTGCTCTGTTCTCATCAGTGAAGTTACTTTCATACATGAGCCTTAGAAAGCCTATTAACTCAGCACACTCTGCAATTCAGTAACCTACAAAATCAGCACAATATTTTATTTCAATCAGTTCATTTTCTGTACCAGTGGACATTCCAATTAAGATCAATTTCCTTGATTATAGTTAGCAATCTTTACTGTATATCTGAAGGTTAAGAGAGCAATATTTAAATGCGTTCATCACAGAAGGAAAGGTAATACGATGGAGGTATTGTTGGTGGTGTTCAGTCGCTAAGTCATGTTCAAGTCTTTGCAACCCCATAAATCACAGCACGCTAGGCTTCTCTATCTGCCACTCTATCCCATCTTTATTGTTTAGTTGGTAAGTCATGTCCGACTATTTGCGACCCCGTGGACTATAGCCAGCCAGGCTCCACTCCATGGGATTTCCCAGGCAAGAATACCAAAGTGGGTTGCCGCTTCCTTCTCCAGGAGATATTCCTGACCCAGGGATCGAACCTGCATCTCCTGCATTGGCAGGCAGATTGTTTACCACTGAGCCACCAGAGAATCCCAGAGTTTGCTCAAATTCATGTCCATTGAGTCAGTGATGCTATCTAATCATCTTATCCTCTGCCACTCCCTCCTCCTTCTACTGATGGAGGTATTACCTCATGCTAAGTTGTAATCATGCTGAAGTGCATAAGAGTATCAAATAACACATTGTACACCACAAACTTACACAATGTTGTAAGTCAATTATATCTCAGTGATGCAGAAAAAAATAAATCTCTTGAGGTCTCCCATGGATACTTTCAATTGTGTATTTATAATTTTTGGAGATTTTGATTCCTAACTGCTTCTTTTTGTTTAATATTGCTGTTCAGTTGATAAGTCACGTCTGACTCTTTGAGACCCAATGGACTGCTGCATGCCAAGCTTCCCTGTCCTTTGTCATCCCCCTGAGTTTGAGCAGACTCATATTTTTTGAGTCATTGATGTTAACTAACCACCTCATTCTCCACCACCCCTTTCTCCTCTTGCCTTCAATCTTTCCCAGCATCAGGATGTTTTCCAATGAGATTACTCTTCCCATTAGGGGGCCAAAGTAATGGAGCTTCAGCTTCAGCATCAGTCCTTCCAATGAATATTCAGGGTTGACTCCCTTTAGGATTGACTGGTTTGATCTCCTTGCAGTCCAAAGGACTCTCAAGAGTCTTCTCCAGCACTACAATATGAAAGCATCAATTCTTCATCGCTCATCCTTCCTATGGTACAACTCCTACATCTGTATGACCACTGGAAAATCTATATCTTTGACTATATGGACCTTTGTTTCATGAGGTTGTTACATTTCCTGACCTCTGTGAAGATCAAGAATATTTCGTGTTTAATATTTGTGCATCTTTACATAAGTGGTCTATTCTATACTGAATTAGGCTTGCTGTCTCTTTCATGGGGTGATTTTCCTCAATATTGGTTCATAAGAGCTTATGATATATTTTTATTAAGGTCAATTTGATAATTCTTCTTATAAGAAGCAACAGAAGGTAATTCCATGATTTGTTCTATAGTATGTTTCTAGTGGAAGTGTAGTAAGATAAGTACCACTATATAAATATTATGTCTTGTGAACTCTCCTAACCCTTCTGAATTTCCACTTTCTTTGGTTATATTTAGTATTTTTAACACTCATGAAAGTTTATTTGCATCATAGTTTAAACACATTTTTTACCATCACGGATTAAATTCTTTATATAGTCAATCAAATTCAAATTAAAATAATTTATTGGAATAAAAAATAATCATAAGTACTCTTTCAAGTGAGGTAAAATGTAAGGAATTTATATAGTTGATTTTTTTTAATTACTAAGAAAAATATGTACTGAATATAAACATTCTAAATATATGCAGAAAAATTTTGGTTTTTGGAAAATGTATGTTGGACAAAGATACAGTCAAATGATGATTACATATTGATAGCTTCTAAAAACATGAAAATGTTTAAATTAATATTTTTGGATATCTTCAGTGAATATGTGTGACTTTTATAACAGAAAAAAGTAGAAGAATCTAATATCTGGATTTGAAAACAATAAACTGTGACTATATATAAGCGCATTGGCGGCTGCGACCGGCGCACTAAGCGCGACGGTGGCTGCGAGTGGCGCATTAAGCACGGGCGAGAGGAGCTACCCCACATCCGAGGTCAGGGGCAGAACCTGGGAGAACCCCATGCCTGAAGGGCTGTGGCCAAGAGGAGTAACCCCACGTCCAAGTTTAGGGTGAGCGGCCAAGAGTGCCAGGCTGCAATGGTACAGGAATGGCAGAGAAAAGCTACCCAGTCCAAGGTCAGGGGCGGCAGCCGGGAGGAGCTATCCCAAGACCCCACGCCTGAGGCCAGGGGTGGCGGCCGGGAGAAGCTATCCCACGCCCGAAGCCAGGGGCAGCGGCCAGGAGGACCAACGCCAGGTCCAAGGAGTGGTGGCTGCCTGGGCACAGGAGGGCCTAGAGGCGCTATCCCACTTTGAAGGTCAGGAAGGGCTGCGGTGAGGAGATATCCCTCATCCAAGGTAAGGAGCAGTGGCTGCACTTTGCTGGAACAGCTGTGAAGAGATACCACACATCCAAGGTAAGAGAAACCCAAGTAAGATGGTAGGTGTTGCAAGAGGGCATCAGAGGGGAGAAACACTGAAACCATACTCACAGAAAACTAGTCAATCTAATCACACTAGGACCACAGCCTTGTCCTACTCAAGGAAACTAAGCCATGCCTGTGGGGTCACCCAATGGGCAGGTCACGGTGGAGAGATCTGACAGAATGTGGTCCACTGGACAAGGAAATGGCAAACCACTTCAGTATTCTTGCCTTGAGAACCCCATGAACAGTATTAAAAGGCAAAATGATAGGATACTGAAAAAGGAACTCCCCAGGTCAGTAGGTGTCCAATATGCTACTGGAGATCAGTGGAGAAATAACTCCAGAAAGAATGAAGGGATGGAGCCAAAGCAAAAGCAATACCCAGCTGTGGATGTGACTGGTGATAGAAGCAAGGTCCGATGCTGTAAAGAGCAATATTGCATAGGAACCTGGAATGTCAGGTCCATGAATCAAGGCAAATTGGAAGTGGTCAAACAAGAGATGGCAAGAGTGAATGTCAACATTCTAGGAATCAGCGAACTGAAATGGACTGGAATGGGTGAATTTAACTCAGATGACCATTATATCTACTACTGCAGGCAGGAATCCCTCAGGAGAACTGAAGTAGCCATCATGGTTAACAAAAGAGTCTGAAATGCAGTATTGGATGCAATGTCTAAAACGACAGAATGATCTCTGTTCGTTTCCAAGGCAAACCATTCAATATCACAGGAATCCAAGTCTATGCCCCAAACAGTAACCCTGAAGAAGCTGAAATTGAACGGTTCTATGAAGACCTGCAAGACCTTTTAGAACTAACACCCAAAAAAGATGACCTTTTTATTATAGGGGACTGGAATGCAAAAGTAGGAAGTCAAGAAACACCTGGAGTAACAGGCAAATTTGGCCTTGGAATACAGAATGAAGCAGGGCAAAGACTAATAGAGTTTGGCCAAGAAAATGCACTGGTCATAGCAAACACTCTCTTTAAACAACACAAGAGAAGACTCTACATATGGACATCACCAGATGGTCAACACCGAAATCAGATGGATTATGTTCTTTGCAGCCAAAGATGGAGAAGCTCTATAGAGTCAGCAAAAACAAGACTGGGAGCTGACTGTGGCTCAGATCATGAAATCCTTATGCCAAATTCAGACTTAAATTGAAGAAAGCAAGGAAAACCACTATACCATTCAGGTATGACCTAAATCAAATCCCTTATGATTATACAGTGGAAGTGAGAAACAGATTTAAGGGCCTAGATCTGATAGATAGAGTGCCTGATGAACTATGGAATGAGGTTTGTGACATTGTACAGGAGACAGGGATCAAGACCATCCCCATGGAAAAGAAATGCAGAAAAGCAAAATGCTGTCTGGGCGGGGGTGTGGGGGGGGGCATTACATATAGCTGTGAAAATAAGAGAAGTGAAAAGCAGAGGAGAAAAGGAAAAATATAAGCATCTGAATGCAGAGTTCCAAAGACTAGCAAGATGAGATAAGAAAGCCTTCCTCAGCGATCAATGCAAAGAAATAGAGGAAAACAACAGAATGGGAAAGAGATCTCTTCAAGAAAATTAGAGATACCAAGGGAATATTTCATGCAAATTTGGGCTCGATAAAGAACAGAAATAGTATGGACCTAACAGAAGCAAAGATATTAAGAAGAGGTGGCAAGAATACACAGAAGAACTGTACAAAAAAGATCTTCATGACCCAGATAATCACGATGGTGTGATCACTGACCTAGAGCCAGACATCCTAGAATGTGAAGTCCAGTGGGCCTTAGAAAGCTTTACTACAAACAAAGCTAGTGGAGGTGATGGAATTCCAGTTGAGCAATTCCAAATCCTGAAAGATGATGCTGTGAAAGTGCTGTACTCAATATGCCAGCAAATTTGGAAAACTCAGCAGTGGCCACAGGACTGGAAAATGTCAGTTTTCATTCCAATCCCAAAGAAAGGCAATGGCAATGAATGCTTAAACTACCGCATAATTGCACTCATCTCACACGGTAGTAAAGTAATGCTCAAAATTCTCCAAGCCAGGCTTCAGCAATACATGAACCGTGAACTTCCTGATGTTCAAGCTGGTTTCAGAAAAGGCAGAGGAACCAGAGATCAAATTGCCAACATCCGCTGGATCATGGAAAAAGCAAGAGTTCCAGAAAGACATCTATTTCTGCTTTATTGACTACGCCAAAGCCTTTGACTGTGTGGATCACAATAAACTGTGGGAAATTCTGAAAGAGATGGGAATACCAGATCACCTGATCTGCCTCTTGAGAAATCTGTATGCAGGTCAGGAAGCAATACTTAGAATTGGACATGGAACAACAGACTGGTTCCAAATAGGAAAAGGAGTACATCAAGGCTGTATATTGTCACCCTGTTTATTTAACTTCTATGCCGAGTACATCATGAGAAATGCTGGACTGGAAGAAACACAAGCTGGAATCAAGATTGCCAGGAGGAATATCAATAACCTCAGATATGCAGATGACACCACCCTTATGGCAGAAAGTGAAAAGGAACTAAAAAGCCTCTTGATGAAAGTGAAAGAGGAGAGTGAAAAAGTTGGCTTAAAGCTCAACATTCAGAAAACGAAGATCATGGCATCCAGTCCCATCACGTCATTGGAAATAGATAGGGAAACAGTGGAAACAGTGGCAGACTTTATTTTTGGGGACTCCAAAATCACTGCAGATGGTGATTGCAGCCATGAAATTAAAAGACGCTTACTCCTTGGAAGGAAAGTTATGACCAACCTAGATAGCATATTCAAAAGCAGAGACATTACTTTGCCAACAAAGGTTCATCTAGTCAAGGCTATGGTTTTTCCTGTGGTCACGTATGGATGTGAGAGTTGGACTGTGAAGAAGGCTGAGCGCTGAAGAATTGATGCTTTTGAACTGTGGTGTTGGAGAAGACTCTTGAGAGTCCCTTGGACTGCAAGGAGATCCAGCCAGTCCATTCTGAAGGAGATCAGCCCTGGGATTTTTTTGGAGGGAATGATGCTGAAGCTGAAACTCCAGTACTTTGGCCACCTCATATGAAGAGCTGACTCATTGTAAAAGACTCTGAGGCTGGGAGGGATTGGGCGCAGGAGGAGAAGGGGATGACAGAGGATGAGATGGCTGGATGGCATCACCGACTCGATGGACATGAGTTTGGGTGGACTCTGGGAGTTGGTGATGGACAGGGAGGCCTGGCGTGCTGCGATTCATGGGGTTGCAAACAGTCGGACATGACTTAGGGACTGAACTGACATATATCTCAATATCCTATTTCTAAAATAAGTCTTGCTGTGCATTGTATAGTCCCTCAAAGATGAACCAGAAAGAGATCAAAGTATGTAGAGATTTACAAAGTTTGCTAATATATATTTTTTCCATTTTAAATGTTGTTCTTCAGTCACTAAGTCATGTCTGACTCTTTGTGACCCATGAACTGAAGCTCATCAAGCTTCCCTGTCCTTCACTATCTCTTGTAATTTGTTCAAGTTCATGTCCATTGAGTCAGTGCTGCCATCCAACCATCTCATCCTCTCTTACCCTCTTCTCCTCCTGTCCTTAATCTTTACCAGCATTAAGATCTTTTCCAGTGAGTCAGCTCTTTGTATCAGGTGACCAAAATATCGGAGCTTCAACTTCAACATCAGTCCTTTTAATGAATATTCAGAACTAAATTCCTTTGTCCTTAGTCTTCCCATATATATTTAGTGACTTGCCTACAAGTGCTGCTTTTGGTTCAGCCTGGCATATAAACAGCATCAGAAATTCTATTATTTGGGGGGGCTCCAAAATCACTGCAGATGGTGACTGCAGCCATGAAATTAAAAGATGCTTACTCCTTGGAAGAAAAGTTATGACCAACCTAGATAGCATATAAAAAGCAGAAACATTACTTTGCCAACAAATGTCCGTCTAGTCAAGGCTATGGTGTTTCCAGTAGTCACACATGGATGTGAGAGTTGGACTATAAAGAAAGCTGAGCACTGAAGAATTGATGCTTTTGAACTGTGGTGTTGGAGAAGACTCTTGAGAGTCCCTTGGACTGCAAGGAGATCCAACCAGTCCATTCTGAAGGAGATCAGCCCTGGGATTTCTTTGGAAGGAATGATGCTAAAGCTGAAACTCCAGTACTTTGGCCACCTCATGAGAAGAGTTGACTCATTGGAAAAGACTGTGATGCTGGGAGGGATTGGGGGTAGGAGGAGAAGGGGATGACAGAGGATGAGATGGCTGGATCGCATCACTGACTCAATGGATGTGAGTCTGAGTGAACTCCAGGAGTTGGTGATGGACAGGGAGGCTTGGCGTGCTGAGGTTCATGGGATCGCAAAGAGTCGGACACGGCTGAGTGTCTGAACTGAACTGAGCATATATACATTTGTGTGATCAGTTGCTCAGTTGTGTCTGACTCTTTGTGACCCCATAGACTAGCCTACCAGGATCCTCTATCCATGGATTCTCCAGGAAACAATACTGCAGTGAGTTGCCATTTCCTACTCCATGGGATCTTTCCAACCCAGGAATCGAACCCCTTCTCTTATGTCTGCTGCATTGCAGGTAGATTCTTTACCACTAAGCCAGCTGCAGGGCCCGTATAAGCAATTAAGCCTACCCATTTCTTGGATCTTAATTGGTCTGGTGATGACTCCCATCTATATGTACAATTACTAAATAGAATATATATGTTTTGGTCCTGTTAATCTTATGTAAATCTAATTATTAATCCAGGTAAGAGCCACTGTGTAAAGAAGACTGTTTTTCTTCCACTTAAGCTATTGATTTATATATTTATTTTTGTGCAGTTATCAAAGCCCAGAAACAGCAGAAATGTCCATCCATTTGAGGTCAAAAGAACATAGAAGAGTACAGGAAAACTTTCATCACCAAAAATGCAATCACTTTTAAGTGAAAGTTCATGGTAGCTGTATTTATCATAGTATAAAAGTGGAAAGAACTCACAAGTCTTTCAATAAGTGATTATTTAAACAAATTATCATCAATATCATGGAATGTTACTAACAATGTAGGGAACAGATGATCTATACACACAAAAGTGCCAAAGAATCTCAAGAGATTTATGTTGAGAGAAAATTCCAATCCCTATTTTCTATATGAAAAAATGTAGCAGTAGAAAAGTTTAGTGATGACCAAGGGTTGGGAATGGTAGCAGAGGAGGAAAGAGGTGTGGTTATAAAAGGAAGGCACAGGGAGTATGTGATGACACATGTGCTTATTGGAATGGGGTAACAGACTGGAATAACTAAAATGGTAATTTATGCAGTGAAGAAAAAGAAAAAACAGCCATGTGATAGCAACTCGCAATGAAATAAGAAGTGCTGTGGTATGCTTAGTCGCTCAGTCATGTCTAAATCTTTGCAACCCCAAGGACTGTAGATAAGCAGGTTCCTCTGCCCATGGGATTCTCCAGGCAAGAATACTGGAGTGGGTTGCCATTTCCTTCTCCAGAAATAAGAAGTAACAGTAAGTAACTAATTTCTGTCTCTGAGAGATAAGTAAAAACAATCACATGGGCAACAAAGCAAGGCAGCGACACCTCATACCAGCATAACACATTATTTTAATTTCCTAAATATATTAAATACTGTAATAAAACAATGTTGAAAAATTTTCCACAGTCACACATTTGAGGGGAACTTGTAGAAATACTGACTCTTAGTGGACACGCCCTATGAATGCAAGATTTAATCAAGAGTCTTGTGTGCTACAAAAGGAAAGTTAACCAAGAGTTCAGTTCAGTTAAGTTCAGTTGCTCAGCCGTGTCCAACTCTTTGCGACCCCATGAATCACAGCATGCCAGGCCTCCCTGTCCATCACCAACTCCCGGAGTTCACTCAGACTCATGTCCATCGAGTCGGTGATATCATCCAGCCATCTCATCCTCTGTTGTCCGCTTCTCCTCCTGGCCCCAATCTCTCCCAGCATCAGTCTTTTCCAATGAGTCAACTCTTCTTATGAGGTGGCCAAAGTACTGGAGTTTCAGTTTCAGCATCATTCCTTCCAAAGAACACCCAGCTGATCTCCTTTAGAATGGACTGGTTGGATCTCCTTGCAGTCAGTCCTAGGGACTCTCAAGAGTCTTCTCCAACACCACAGTTCAAAAGCATTAACAAATATATAAATATATGTATATATATGCAAAGAAAGAAGGGGGGTGGGAGGAAGGAAGTCAGGAAGTAAGAAAGAAAAGAAAAATGTCCCAGGCAATTAAAAGACAATCTCTAGACATGTTGTTTTGCTCTCAATACTCTAGAGATAATCAACAAATTGCTTGGCATCTCCTCAGGGAAAATCTCAAAAAATGAAAGAAATCCATAAATTCTTCTCACTTAGCCATGTCAGAAATACAGGTGAAAGTCATGAGAGATGCTTCATTACAGGTAAAATGACAGGATATTGCATGTGATGCCTCATTTTCAATATCAACAATGTTTCAGTGACATATTCAAAGTTTCAGTTTAGCTCAGTGGCAAAGCCCAAGCAAAATGAGACCGCTTTTGATACCGTTTTGTTTGTTTTCCACTACTCCATAATTCCTGAGCAGGAATAGGACCTTTCTTCTTGTCTCTTCATATTAATTTGTTGAATGTTACTCCATAGGATGACAGACAAAATGCTGAAAAACACCTTTGAAACATCACCATGAAATTTGTTTTACACAAACAATGGTATCTCTGATGGAGGGCAAAGTAGAGAGCAAATGACACATAACAAAAGCGATGTGAATTTTTAGAAATTGGGAAAATTCAAAAGCTGGGGGTATTGTCTTTCTTTTTTAAATCCTTCCAAATTCTTAGTTATTTAGCACTCCACGTGCTTTTTTGTGACCTCCTTTCCACATCATTTAATATTTAATGATTATTTAAATAAATGTAAAAGACAATTCTTTCCAGATCCCTTGATGAGCAAAATGGAATTCCCACCTCACACTGAGATGTAGAAAACATTATTTGCATATTAAGAGACTTCTAAGTAGCCAGTTTTATGGTATTGGTACAATGATCAACATATTCTTTGATGTCAAGTGAGATCTGACTGAAAATATAAATTATCTCATGAGGTACAGCTTTAAAAAAATAAAAACTGATATTCAACAAAGATGTTAAACTCTGAGAAAACTATTTGGTTTTTGTAGAATGTTAAAGCATGAGAGAAAAACAAAAGCACTCTATCTTTTCTTATATTTACAGGAAAATTGAAATTTGCTAAGTTTGTATGTTCTCACTTTCATAGTTGCAAAACGAAGCAAAGAAACAAAAGCAAGTTTCATACTACTTCTTACTAAATATATTGAAGATATTTCTCTAAATTTATTCTCTAGTGATGCACATTTCAATATTTCTGATATAAGAAAAGTATATACATCAAGGCAAGACTGGCGATTAGGAGGTCATAAAATTATAAGCAGTATTTTTAGTGAATTAAATGCAGATTTCATGTAATCATTTTCACATATAATGTTATAAAATTGTGCTTTTATTCCTTTTATTATAAAGATCCTTTAGCGATTACTGTCACTGTAATTTTTATTGTAATCTGTATCATTTCTATTTCTTTAAAGAAACATTCAGGCTCACAATATTTTAAATTTAATAATTATCTACCTTAATCTGCCATCCACTTCTTACACTGGTATATTCTTGATATGTGAATTATTAGGGACCTTCAGATATATTTTTATTTGATTATATAAAAATAACTATCTTTTGTATTATAGTTTGAAGGAATTTCTTTGACTTAAGATGTAAAATTTAAAATGATATACAAGAATCCATGTGTAGCCATTCTATAGTGTATTTCATCCCATCACTCTAGTGCGTTATTACTTAACATAGGAACTTTGAACATTTTTTTTTATCATACTGTGGCCCATTGTGCTCAGTTGCTAAGTTCCAGGTGACTGAGACCCCATAGACTGTAGCCTGCCAGGCTTCTCTGTCCATGGGATTTTCCATGGCAAGAAACTGGAATGTGTTGCCATTTCCTTTCCATGGGCTCTTTCTGACCCAGTGATTGAACTCATGTCTCCTGCATTGGCAGGCAAATTCTTTAATCCTGAGTCACCAGGGAAGTTTCCTTTTAAAGTTTAGCATCCCTTTATTCAAAGCAAGTTATTATGATATTCAAGATATGAAAATAATGCTAATTACTTCTCTTTCTTCCAATTTGCTCAACTTTCCTCATATTGCCTTGGCTTCTTGCATAATAAAATACATTTGAATTCTTACAAGTTAGTAGAAGTCCATTATAGTGAAAATGCCCCTTGGGTCAGATTAATATATTAAGAAAATATAGATCAAAATAAATTTTTATTCACATTTTGCTAAAATAACTAAGAAACTTAGAAGATTAAAAAAATCCAAGCACTCTGATGGCCCAGTATTATTTCTGCAGAAGGGGCAAGGCTTGGAATAAATTGCATGTATTCCATTGTACATTATATAATCTTCACCTGTTAATCATATTGCCTTGACAAAGAAGGTATGTCACAGTGCAGATGAATTTACATACATAAAGAAGATCTGTTTGAGCTAAACTATTGACTTCATTTTATATATATATATATATAACCTGTAACCATATTGGCCTTGTGTATGAAAATAAACTTTCAGATAAGTTGAATTGTTTTCCCAAACTAGCCCTTTTTATATACCATAAGGAAATTTAGAGCAGAGATTCTATCTATCATGTACCTATCTTTCTATCTACCTATTATACGTCTTATATGTTTCTTCACAGAAATATGTCTCACTGCAATCTGTTACAGTTTTCTTATTTATACAGCTGTCTAATACGTGTCAAGTGTGTTAACTGTTTCAGCCTATATCAACTGTACATAGAACTATATAGGACTCTGTGTTGGAGTAGCAAGTTCTACACATTTTCTGAATTCTGGTTTTAAAATTTTATTATGGATAGTATTTAATAGCATCATAATTTATTATATAATTGGCATAAGTATTGTCATATTATTAAATTTAATTTATACATTTCACTATGTAATTGCAATTATATAAATGACTAGATAGAAATTATAGAAAGTTTGCAAGAACAGCACAATAATAGTTTATATATGTAGCCCTCAAATTTATGTCTTAACTTTTTTCTTGTCATATCTATGTCTGTATCTATTATATTTCTTGTTTGTATCTATACATCTATGTATGTATATATGTATCTATTTATCTATCATCTCTCTATCTATAACATCCTGGTTTTTCAACCTTAGTAATATTGAGATTTTAGACAGATATGGTGATTTATAGGATGTTTAGAGGCATCTCTGACCTCCAATCATCATATGCCAATAGCTTCCACATTCCAGTTGTAACAATTAACATGTCTTCTCAATTTTGACAAATGTCCTTTGGTTAGTAAAATAATTTCCAGTTCAGAAACAGCAACTATCTCTGTCTCTATCACTATTTATATATTTTATTATATGTAGGAAAATGAAAGTGTTAGTTGCTCAGTCATGTTTGACTCTTTGCAACCCCATAGACTGTAGCCTGCCAGACTCCTCTATCCTTGGGATTCTCTGGGCCAGAATACTGGAGTGAGTTGCTATTCCCTTCTCCAGGGGATTTTCTTGATTCAGGGATTGAACCCAGATCTCCTGAACTGCAGGCAGATTCTTTATTATCTGAGCCACGAGATGAGTTTATTTTCAAATATCCTAAACTGGAAAGTTTAATCTGTTTATACTAGCTTTGCATAGTGAAACTCTTCCAGATGATGATACATAGAACCTATTGACTATGTTGATATTTCTACCCAGAACAGGTTCTTTAATAAACCTGAATGGAAAGACTCAATGGAACAGGGTCGAGTGAATTCATCCTCATGGGAATTACTGACCGCCCTGAGCTGCAGGCTCCATTGTTTGGGCTCTTCCTCATCATCTACGTGATCTCAGTGGTGGGCAACTTGGGCATGATCATCCTCACCAAGATGGACTCCAAGCTACAGACACCCATGTACTTCTTTCTTAGACACCTTGCTTTTACAGATCTTGGTTATTCTACAACTGTGGGACCCAAAATGTTAGTAAATTTTGTTGAGGATCAAAATATAATCTCCTATTACTCTTGTGCTATGCAGCTAGCTTTCTTTCTTGTGTTTATCATTAGTGAAATTTTTATTCTGTCAGCAATGTCTTATGACCGCTATGTGGCCATCTGTAACCCTCTTCTCTACCCAGTCATCATGTCACAAAGAGTATGCTGGGTGCTGGTAGCGATCCCCTATGTCTACAGCACATTTGTGTCTCTTCTCGTCACCGTAAAATTATTTAATTTATCTTTCTGTGGCTACAGAGTCATCAGTCATTTCTACTGTGATAGTCTTCCTTTGTTACCTTTGCTCTGCTCAAATACACATGAAGTAGAAATGATTATTCTGATTTTAGCTGGGTTTGATTTGATTTTGTCTCTTCTGATAGTTCTTGTGTCTTACCTTCTCATTCTTGTATCCATTCTCAGGATGAGCTCTGCTGAAGGCAGGCACAAGGCTTTCTCTACCTGTGGATCCCACTTGACTGTGGTCATAGTGTTCTATGGGACTTTACTATTTATGTATGTGCAACCAGAGTCCAGCCATTCCTTTGACACTGATAAAGTGGCTTCCATATTGTATACTCTCATTATCCCTATGTTGAATCCCTTAATCTACAGCTTGAGGAATAAAGATGTAAAATGTGCACTACATAGAGTGTGGAAAAAATCAGGCAACCTTTTTTATTAATATGCAATGCAATTTCTATAAACTGGTTATGGACTCTAAATTTTGTTCTATGTGCCTCCAAATTAAGTAGTGAGTATAAATATGTTCAACAATTATTTATAGATTATATTATATATACTAGGAAATTCCAACTGTTGCAAATAGATTAATGAACAAAATAGTAAAAAAAAAAAAAAATTGCCTTAAGCATAAAAGACCAATTTTGTACATAAATTAAGTAAATGTCAGGAGAATGTGTTAGGTGGATATAGACAAAGAAATGACTGTCCAGGTTTCTGAATGTTTTCTCATCTTTTAGAAAAAAGTTACAGCATGTTGTGTATGTCTGTGAGTTTTTTATTTTCTTTTGTTTTTGCCATCACACTTTCCCCAGTATGTTTCATCTGTGTATTTGAAGTCATCAATCACATTTGTTTTCGCAAATATTCTTATTCTTTACACTGAGACCCCACATTTTCTATCATCAATTCTTCTAATTCCTTATAAGAACCTATTCACCTATTAACTGAAAATATGGCACAAAGTGAAGAAGAACTAAAGAGCCACTTGATGAAAGTGAAAGAGGAGAGTGAAAAAGTTGGCTTAAAGCTTACCATTCAGAAAACTAACATCATGGCATCCAGTCCCATCACTTCATGGGAAATAGATGGGGAAACAGTGGAAACAGTGGCAGACTTTTTTTTTCTAGGCTCCAAAATCACTGGGCTCCAATCACAATGGTGATTGCAGCCGTGAAATTAAAAGATGCTTACTCCTTGGAAGGAAAGTTATGACCAACCTAGACAGCATATTAAAAAGCAGAGACATTACTTTGCCAACAAAGGTCCGTCTAGTCAAGGCTATGGTTTTTCCAGTGGTCATGTATGGATATGAGAGTTGGACTATAAAGAAAGCTGAGTGCCGAAGAATTGATGCTTTTGACTGTGGTGTTGGAGAAGACTCTGGAGAGTTCCTTGGACTGCAAGGAGATCCAACGAGTCCATTCTAAAGGAGCTCAGTCCTGGGTGTTCATTGGAATGACTGATGTTGAAGCTGAAACTTCACTATTTTGGTCACCTGATGCGAAGAGCTGACTCATTTGAAAAGACCCTGATGCTGGGATATATTGAGGGCAGGAGGAGAAGGGGACAACAGAGGATAAGATGGTTGGATGGCATCACCGACTCGATGGACATGGGTTTGGGTGAATTCTGGGAGTTGGTGATGGACAGGGAGGCCTGGCGTGCTGTGGTTCATGGGGTCACAAAGAGTTGGACACGACTGAGCGACTAAACTGAACTGAACTGATGTTGCAATTCAGCCATTCGTAAGTCCAACTGAAGCCTTATTTTGTCTCAATTCATGCATTTTGTTGAAATCAGAGGACATTTAAATCAAGATAAACTTTGGGATCCCTCAGTAGCTCCCAGATTGGTACTTCTTGTTCTCTCATGTGGCAATTCTTTCTTCATAACTGGTAGTTTGATTGAAGGGATACTAAAATAATTTTGTCCTTTTGAATAAAAATATTTATCCATGTTTAAAAGTAATGTTTTACTTTTTGCATTCTTGAGTAAGAGAAGCACTGATGAATTAATTGTATTGGTTCTCTTTCCTTGGGTTGATGCTTCCAATTTTTATCAACATTTTTTATGCAGTAAGTTTTAATTGACTTTCAGTATTTAACTGCACAATTCATTATTCTACTTGTGGGAAGCAAAGGGAAACAATCTCATTGTTGGTACTATACCATATTTCAAAGGCCTGATACATGGCAGGGATGCAGTCATCTTGCTTTTTAAATTGACTTCTACATTTTCCCATGTGCTACCTTTTACTGTACTTAATAATTCTCCAACTTTACTGAGGTTATTAGTCTACACTATATGCTTTGTTCAGTATCTTGCAGTAAAATTATTTGTTTATCCCATGAAGCTTTAATAAAAAAATTTCACTGGAATACAATTTTTAAACAACATGACACAAAACAGCCAAGATGTCCTTTAACATATGTGGATTAAAAAAATATGGTGTATCCAGAAAATGGATGATAGCTTTTTAAAAACATGTGCTGATGTTATTGTGAGTACAGAGGCAAAAATAAACAAATTAACAAATAATGCTGACCCAAAGCTTATAAAAATGCACTCAAAATGAAAAAGAAAATTAAGTATAAAATGCTAAACAATAAAATATTCAGATAAAGCAGTAAGGGAAAATCTATATCCAAGACCAAGGGCTAGTGGAAAGTTTGTATGACATCAAAACAAAATCTAGATAATCCAATCAAAAAATGATCAGAAGACATAGTCGTTTCTCAAAATAAGTCATACAGATGGTCAAGAGACAGATGAAAATCAGTGTTTCGGATTATTAGAAAAATGCAAGTCAGTCAAAAATTCAATGAGATATTACCTCACATCAGCCAGAATGGTTATCCTCAAAATATCCACTGCTGGGGTCCAGCCCCAGCAGGATCCCAGCAGGATCCCCAGTAGGGATACCCTCAGGATGAATGGCATTAGCAAGAGAGAAAGTAAAGGAGAGAGAAAGAGGCTGATATTCCTTGGTTTACACAGAAAGCCAATAAAGCCCCTGACACGGGACTTGCTCTGTTCATGGAGGCCTCAGGTGCCCGTTCGATGGAGTGAAAACGCAGAGCACTTTCTCGCTTAGAAGCCCGGGCAGGAAAGTGAACTCAGAGAGCCTCTGTGCTCCAGGGGATCAGCCTGAAAAAGAGAGAGAGAGAGAAAGAAAGAATGACACAGGGAGATCCAGCTTAGGTGGAACGGGTCTGCAGCTTTTTTTTTTCAAAAGGAGCTTTTATACCCTGAGTTACACATTTCCAGAAACGAAATATGCAGGGTCATTCAGAGTCAGCTCAACATTCCACCAGTTTGACCCTTATCGAAACCAGGCTCCCTTTCGCATACCTTTCCACTTACAAGGGTCTTCTGTTGTGTTCATTATCTTCTAGCCCTGTGGCCTGATAACATTTTATGACTCTTTCCTGACAAAGGTTGCTGCTGCTGCTGCTGCTAAGTCACCTCAGTCATGTCCGACTCTGTGCGACCCCAGAGATGGCAGCCCACCAGGCTCCTCCATCCCTGGGATTCTCCACACAAGAACACTGGAGTGGGTTGCCATTTCCTTTTCCACCTGAAAACTTGTTCTCTCCTTTAAAGTGTTTTTCTTTATTTTTCCAATCTGCATCATCCTCATAAAGTACTAAAAAAGTTACATTTCATAGAGCAAAAGTATAGTGGGTTACAACAAAGAAAGAACTTATTAACTCAAGGTCTTATGTTGCTAATGTCAAGGCTATTACTTATTTTTCTTACATTCCAACTATATTAATTAATGCATTCCCAGGCACACTATGGATAGGGGATGTGGAGACTTGGCAGCAAGCATTGGATCAACAATGAAACCCTTCATCAGTACTACCTAATAATTTTTCATCCCTCAAAGGACTTTATGCTCATTAGGACTTTTAGAATGCTTAGGCTTCCTGTGCCTTTCATGGTTGGGGAGTTGTGAATAATTATGTGTGTTAGTTGCAAGAGTATGGATAAACCTGTCAAGCAAGCTAAAATGCCAACAGATGGGTTTGAATTGAAATACTCTTTTCATGCTCAGGAGAGTTATTAATTAGAGCCCTAAGTTGATCTTTTTCAGAGAAAGGTGGTCGGGGGATAGCCCCCTGTTAATGTCAGAAGAGTTGGTGAAAAGCATAATATAGTAAACAGTAGGGGTCGTGAAGAGTCGGCCAGGACTGAGCGACTTCACTTTCACTTTTCACTTTCGTGCGTTGGAGAAGGAAATGGCAACCCACTCCGGTGTTCTTGCCTGGAGAATCCCAGGGATGGGGGAGCCTGGTGGACTGCCGTCTATAGGGTCGCACAGAGTCTGACACGACTGGAGTGACTTAGCAGCAGCAGCAGACAGACAGAGTTTGGTTTCAGGGTAGATGCTCGAGCAGGTCCAGGGAGTCCCTGAATCATGGCTGTAACCTAATCACATCTCCCTTTAATACTTCCCAGGCTAGGTTTAAGGAATTTGGAGATGTGGGCTTGAGTGGTACAGTTAAGGTATATAAGATTTTCACAAAAATTTGTTGGGGTCCCTGGCTAAAGAGGAAACCCTGTCTCGGACCCACCGGTGTAATAAACTGCACTCCACTATCCATGCTGTCCTTCTGAGTGGGTTTGTTTACTGGAGTATTTGGCTATAACAATAGAACTCTTTCATGTTTCAGTATTTTAATTATCTGCAGAATGTAGGCTAAATCTGAAAAGAATAAAAAGAAAGACACTAATTTAACTTACCAAAGATAGAAACGTTTAGGGTATCAGTTTATGTAGGATACTCATATGTATACTTTCATGGTTTCTTACTGTCTTATTGGACATGAAATCAGTTAACGTTTTTTTTTTTTTTTTTCCTGAGAGTCAGATTGATCAATACTTTAATGATAGATAACTGAAGATCTTTCCAGATTAAAAAATGCCCAAATAAAACTTAATACAAAGCAAACATATTTTGCTTTGTAAAATATGGAAAAAAGAAACAACGGTTTTATGTATTTAATTCTCTTCTCAAAGAGAACAAATTGGAAAGAAAGGGCAGGTACACGTATATACATATGCAGGTTTTTGTTTTAATGAGGTCAGATTCCTATAGTTGAAATGCTGATTACCCTAAAGCAACAAGAACAACACAATTACACTTTGAATTGCATCCCAGTTTCTCAAGGGATCTTCTCAGGGTACCTCAGTGGAACTGTTTTTGTATGTATGTGTGTGTGTGTGTTTTTGTTGTTTGTTTGTTTTAATATGTGCAATATAAAAAAATGTTACAAAGGGTGGAAATGGACAAAACCAAAGCTTAAAGAAATGAACAAATTCTTAGAAAAGTACAACTTGCCAAAACTCGACCAGGAAGAAATAGAAAATCTTAACAGACCCATCACAAGCACGGAAATTGAAACTGTAATCAAAAATCTTCCAGCAAACAAAAGCCCGGGTCCAGACGGCTTCACAGCTGAATTCTACCAAAAATTTAGAGAAGAGCTAACACCTATCCTGCTCAAACTCTTCCAGAAAATTGCAGAGGAAGGTAAACTTCCAAACTCATTCTATGAGGCCACCATCACCCTAATACCAAAACCTGACAAAGATCCCACAAAAAAAAGAAAACTACAGGCCAATATCACTGATGAACATAGATGCAAAAATCCTTAACAAAATTCTAGCAATCAGAATCCAACAACACATTAAAAAGATCATACACCATGACCAAGTGGGCTTTATCCCAGGGATGCAAGGATTCTTCAATATCCGCAAATCAATCAATGTAATACACCACATTAACAAAAAATAGTAGAATTATTGATTATAAGTAACTTGCATAACATGGAAAGAATTTCATTAAGATATAATATGGACTGAACCTACCCTTTGCAAGGAAAAATTGCATAAGTAAAATTGGCTTCACAAGGCTATTGTGTCTAGAAGTGTCTTAGGAAGTGACATCTTACCACCTATATCTATACAATTCTGTTTAGAGCCCAATTCTGCATTTGATATCACAGGTAGAATGAACATGTGTTACTCCTATCTGGAGTGATGTTTAGCTTCAATAGTCTCATTTATTTCACAAATAGTTCTTGAATGAAAAAGTCAAGCTGGACATTGTGTTAGGCACAAATAGCCAGGGATTATCAAAATCAAACAGGTAAGCAAACATGGTTGGCTATCCATTACTAACAAATGGAAGACAAGTTGTAACTCCATGCTCCTCAAAATTATTTTAAAAGATAACATATTGAAATGCTAAACATAAATGTAAAATATTCTATAACATTTGCAGGTTACAAAAAATGAACGAAATGATCAGGCTTAAAAGGAAGAAAAAGAAGTAAATCAGAAGTAAACATAGGTGCTGACATCATGGCTCTCCTATAGGCTTTACAAAACTTTTTAACTTCATAATTGAGACTAAGTTTAAAAAATGCAAAGCCTTTGAGAATAAGAGCAACATAAGATCCCATTAAAATCTATATATAAATTCATTACCTTTAAAACTGACATTTTCATTATCAGTGTTAATTAAATAAAATTGCCTATCCACAAAAATCATAAGTAACTTTATCTATCATGTTTGGATATCTGGTTAGGAAAAAATCCCCATGTAGAATCAACTGTCACAGCCTTTCCTTACATGGGTTAAGTCTGGATTTTGCTGTCTGCACAAGTGAGGCTCCTTCAAGCTAGAAATTAAAATACAGCAGACTGAGTTGGTAGCACTGAGAGATCCCTAACAGAGTCAGTCTTCCAGGAATATCACAGAGATGTCCTGTTTAATGTATTTTTATCATCCAATTGCAAATAAAAATGAGAAAGAACATCTTCAAATTTCTGAGACACAAACTGAGAGAAAAATAAAGGGGCTGTTATTTCAACCCACTAAACTTTTGGGTACTTTGTTATGTAGCATCTTTATCAGAACAATAAAAATTGATTGATGAAAACCATTGATTAAGTTGACTTGATTGAAGGTAATAAATTTGAACTCTGTTCATCAAAATACAGAAAGAAAATAGATAACAGGGAGAATTTTATTGAAACATGAAACCAATAAAGGACAATATCCAAAATATGCAAAGAACTCCCATTGCTTGCAAAAGCAATACTTTCTAAAGAATTTAATATAATCTATACCAAACTATATCAGCTATAAATTCCATAGGCATGACCAGAACAAAATAATAACCAAGTATTTGAAAATATATCAATCAGTTCAGTTCCAGTTCCGTTCAGTCACTCAGTCATGTCCAAATCTTTGTGACCCCATGGACCGCAGCATGCCAGGCCTCCCTGTCTATTACCAACTCCTGGAGTTTACCCAAACTCATGTCCACTGAGTCGGTGATGCCATTCAACCATCTCATCCTCTGTCGTCCGCTTCTCCTCCTGCTTTCAATCTTTCCCAGCATGAGAGTCTTTTCAAATGAACCAGCTCTTCGCATCAGGTGGCCACAGTAGTGGAGTTTCAGCTTCAGCATCAGTCCTTCCAGTGAATATTCAGGACTGATTTCCTTCAGGATGGACTGGATGGATCTCCTCACAGTCCAAGGGACTCTCAAGGGTCTTCTCCAATACCATAGTTCAAAAGCATCAATTCTTCAGTGCTCAGCGTTCTTTATAGTCCAACTCTCATGTCCATATATGACTACTGGAAAAACCATAGCTTTGACTAGAAGGACCTTTGTTGGCAAAATAATGTCTCTGCTTTTTAATATGCTGTCTAGGTCGGTCATAACTTTCCCTCCAAAGAACAAGCATCTTTTAATTTCATAGCTGCAATCACCATCTGCAGTGATTTTTGAGCCCCCCCAAATAAAGTCAGCCACTGTTTCCCCATCTATTTGCCAATAAAAATACTAGAGTAACTAGAAAAATACATTGAAATTTTATATATGAATATTAACATAAATATGAGCTATATGTTAAGGGAATGTAAAGACAAGACAGGAAATGTCGACAGATAATTGTCTTGGATTGCAAACTAGCCCCCATACATGGAGGGCAAATAGAGGCAGCAGAAAGAGTCTGACCACTCCAGATGGAAGGTGGAAGGTTTAATAAACAAGGGAAATTAACAAATGAGCTTGTCTTGGGAGACTAAATTTTTTGTAAATCGCCACCCAACCTGCCAGAATCTTAAAATTTATGGAGAGACCTTAACTGGATTCAGTCATATATTCAGTCCAGATTATCTCAACAGCACCTTCCTCTCTCAGGGCAGTGTCCCTAAACAATGCCTGTTATAGGAATGCTGGGCAAAACATATATTCCCAGGATGAGGGGTGGTGAGGAACATCCACTATCTGGGTCCAGCTCACCATCAACGCCCAATCATATCCTCTGGAATAACTCCTCAAACAAGCTGGAAACTATAAACATCTGTTTAAATGAAATTTCTGCTTCTGTATAGGTAAAGGTAAGTTAGTATCTCTACGGTAGAGAGGTAGAAAATGCTAAATTGCTATGGGGCAATGGTCCAACTAACAAACTTTAATGTTACATAACTTTTAGAATCCTAATTTAAGGCTCTGTGACTGTAAAAATACTTATTTTTATATAAACTCTAATTTCTACTGGAGATGTTTTTCAAAACAAGTGAGAAACTCCAGTCATTCCTCCCCCACACACACACCCCGGGGAGTATTTGCCTAATCCTAAATGTATTACTGGGTCAATTTATCCAGATTGGGAATCTCTGATGGGAAAGTGAAAAACTGTAAAGAATGTGTTGACCAACACTAATATGAAAAATATGAAATTAAAAGAAATTCAAAACTGTGTCAGGTTATTTCCATGAAGCATTTTTGATACTGTAAATGGTTTAGAGACATAGACTAAACCTATGAAAGACAAAGTTAATTATATTTCAGTTATATCTGTGCATTAGAAATAGAATTCCATCAATATGTATTGATTATAAAACTTATATGAAAAGTATAAAGAGTCAGTCAAGAGTAACTAAATCCTTCTGAAAAAGAAGACCAAGGGACATGTTCCAGTTCACACAGATACTAAGACACAGTGGCTAGAGTGTTTGATAAACTGTAATATTGGCACAGGGATAGATCAATAGAATTCCAGAGTAACACTGAATGAGAATTGTTTTCCACATATATATGAATCCCTAAATTAGGAAGAATTGATACAAAACAGAAAATAGCTGCTCTTCTTGATAAATGGTGCTGAATATTTGTATATTTGTATATAAAAGCAAGGGAAAACATAACCTTTTTAGAAGATAATATATCTCATTAGACTCAGGGTAGAAAATACTAACAGTAAAGAAAAAATATATATAAATCTATCCTACACTGAAATTTTACATGTTTTGTTGTCAAAATGGGCTTCCCTCATAGCTCAGTTGGTAAAAAAAAAAAAATCCTCCTGCAGTGCAAGAGACCCTGGTTCCATTTCTGGGTCAGGAAGATACCCTGGAGAAGGGAAAGGCTACCCACTCCAGTATTGTGGCCTGGAGAACTCCATGGACTGTATAGAACTCCATGGGATTGCAAAGAGTCAGACATGACTGAGCGATTGTGCAACTTTCACTTGTTGTCAGAAGAGGAAATAAAGACAAGACAAACCTTGATGGGAGAGTATATTTCTGATAGATGCAACTAACAAGAAGTTGGGGTCCGATCACATCACTCCATGGCAAATAGATTTGGAAAAAAGTAGAAACAGTGGCAGATTTGTTTTTCTTGGACTCCAAAATCACTGAGGTATGGGACTGCAGCCACCAAATTAAAAGACACTTGACCCTTGAAAGAAAATCTATGACAAACCTAGACAGCATATGAAAAAGCAGAGACATTACTTTGCCAACAAAGGTTCATATAGTCAAAGTTATAGCTTTTCCAGTAATCATGTAGAGATGTGAGAGTTGGGCCATAAAGAAGGCTGGGTGCTGAATAACTGACCCTTTTGAATTGTGGTGCTGGAGAAGACTCTTGAGAGTTACTTGGATAGCAAGGAGATCAAATCAGTGAATTCTAAAGGAAATCAATCCAGATATGAAGAGCTGACTCATTTTAAAAGACTGATATTGGAAGGATGGCATGCCCCCTGCAAAATGTATGGGCAAAGACAACCACTTTTACAATATTTTGTAATTATTTTTCATAGGAAAGGTAAAAATTGCTTTTTCTGCTTCAAATCCTGTCATCCTTGCTGGCATATTGATTATGTCTTCATTGTCAAGTATGAACTAGTGAATGTAAGCTTGTTTAACTATTTTAAACACTTTCTCATTTGTTTTAAAAATCCCAATCTGTATCTTTCTGATATCAGTAGTTAATAAAGACTCTAAAATTACTGAAAACTGTCCATAGTATAACTAATTTTTATTTTCAAAATTTGTTGAAATAATATTCACAGGAACTTTGGTAACAATCATTTCTAAAATGATGGGGAGTTTTGAAGTTACATAATCAAGTAAACCATCATTGCAGAATAGAAACTGTCATCCAGCAGTAACACCCATCCTGTAATTTAAAGATTGCTAGAGTTTTTTTCTTTTCTTCTTCTTCTTTTTTTTTTAATCTTGAAAGAATATAAAGTAGGTTCTAAAAATCAGAGTTGAATGGGAAGGGTGCTGAAAGGGTGCTGAATTATATCTACTCTCAAATTCCAAATATGTGTCTATCTTTATACTAGGCCTTTTTTAGGAAGAGAACATGCAAATTGAAAATTACAATAGTGTCATTTTCCAACAACCCAACATTTTTGTTGATGTCATGGATGTCCAAGAACAAGAAGAAAAGTAAGAAAATCACTACTAGTTAGAAAATCTCATTTGGAATCATAGTGTCCTTTTTGCTAATATAGGGATTTACCAATATTTATTTTTTTTAATTTTATTTTATTTTAAAACTTTACATAATTGTATTAGTTTTGCCAAATATCAAAAAGAATCCACCACAGGTATACATGTGTTCCCCATCCTGAACCCTCCTCCCTCCTCCCTCCCCATACCATCCCTCTGGGCCGTCCCAGTGCACTAGCCCCAAGCATCCAGTATCATGCATCGAACCTGGACTGACAACTCGTTTCATACATGATATTTTACATGTTTCAATGCCATTCTCCCAAATCTTCCCACCCTCTCCCTCTCCCACAGAGTCCATAAGACTGTTCTATACATCAGTGTCTCTTTTGCTGTCTCGTACACAGGGTTATTGTTACCATCTTTCTAAATTCCATATATATGCATTAGTATACTGTATTGGTATTTTTCTTTCTGGCTTACTTCACTCTGTATAATAGGCTCCAGTTTAATCCACCTCATTAGAACTGATTCAAATGTATTCTTTTTAATGGCTGAGTAATACTCCATTGTGTATATGTACCACTGCTTTCTTATCCATTCATCTGCTGATGGACTTCTAGGTTGCTTCCATGTCCCGGCTATTATAAACAGTGCTGTGATGAACATTGGGGTACACGTGTCTCTTTCCCTTCTGGTTTCCTCAGTGTGTATGCCCAGCAGTGGGATTACGGGATCATAAGGCAGTTCTATTTTCAGTTTTTTTAAGGAATCTCCACACTGTTCTCCATAGTGGCTGTACTAGTTTGCATTCCCACCAACAGTGTAAGAGGATTCCCTTTTCTCCACACCCTCTCCAGCATTTATTTGTAACTTTTTTGGGTTGCAGCCATGCTGACTGGTGTGAGATGGTACCTCATTGTGGTTTTGATTTGCATTTCTCTGATAATGAGTGATGTTGAGCATCTTTTCATGTGTTTGTTAGCCATCTGTATGTCTTCTTTGGAGAAATGTCTATTTAGTTCTTTGGCCCATTTTTTGATTGGGTCATTTATTTTTCTGGAGTTGAGCTGTAGGAGTTGCTTGTATATTTTTTGAGATTAGTTGTTTGTCAGTTGCTTCGTTTGCTATTATTTTCTCCCATTCTGAAGGCTGTCTTTTCACCTTGCTGATAGTTTCCTTTGTTGTGCAGAAGCTTTTAAGGTTAATTAGGTCCCATTTGTTTATTTTTGCTTTTATTTCCAATATTCTGGGAGGTGGGTCATAAAGGATCCTGCTGTGATGTATGTCAGAGCGTGTTTTGCCTATGTTCTCCTCTAGGAGTGTTATAGTTTCTGGTCTTACGTTTAGATCTTTAATCCATTTTGAGTTTATTTTTGTGTATGGTGTTAGAAAGTGTTCTAGTTTCATTCTTTTACAAGTAGTTGACCAGATTTCCCAGCACCACTTGTTAAAGAGACTATCTTTAATCCATCGTATATTCTTGCCTCCTTTGTCAAAGATAAGGTGTCCATATGTGCGTGGACTTATCTCTGGGGTTTCTATTTTGTTCCATTGATCTATAATTCTGTCTTTGTGCCAGTACCATACTGTCTTGATAACTGTGGCTTTGTAGTAGAGCCTGAAGTCAGGTAGGTTGATTCCTCCAGTTCCATTCTTCTTTCTCAAGATTGCTTTGGCTATTCGAGGTTTTTTGTATTTCCATACAAATTGTGAAATTATTTGTTCTAGCTCTGTGAAGAATACCTTTGGTAGCTTGATAGGGATTGCATTGAATCTATAAATTGCTTTGGGTAGTATACTCATTTTCACTATATTGAATCTTACAATCCATGAACATGGTATATTTCTCCATCTATTAGTGTCCTCTTTGATTTTTTTCACTAGTGTTTTATAGTTTTCTATATATAGGTCTTTAGTTTCTTTATGTAGATATATACCTAAGTATTTTATTCTTTCCGTTGCAATGGTGAATGGAATTGTTTCCTTAATTTCTCTTTCTGTTTTCTCATTATTAGTGTATAGGAATGCAAGGGATTTCTGTGTGTTGATTTTATATCCTGCAACTTTTCTATAGTCACTGATTAGTTCTAGTAATTTTCTGGTGGAGTTTTAGGGCTTTCTATGTAGAGGATCATGTCATCTGCAAACAGTGTATGTTTTACTTCTTCTTTTCCAATTTGGATTCCTTTTATTTCTTTTTCTGCTCTGATTGCTGTGGCCAAAACTTCCAAAAATATGTTGACTAGTAGTGGTGAAAGTGGGCACCCTTGTCTTGTTCCTGTCTTTAGAGGAAAGGCTTTCAAGTTTTCACCATTGAGGATAATGTTTGCTGTGAGTTTGTCATATATAGCTTTTATTATGTTGAGGTATGTTCCTTCTATTCCTGCTTTCTGGAGAGTTTTTATCATAAATGGATGATGCATTTTGTCAAAGGCTCTCTCTGCATCTATTGAGATAATCATACGGTTTTTATTTTTCAATTTGTTAATGTAGTGTATTACATTGATTGATTTGTGGATATTGAAGAATCCTTGCATCCCTGGGATAAAGCCCACTTGGTCATGGTGTATGATCTTTTTAATGTGTTGTTGGATTCTGATTGCTAGAATTTTGTTAAGGATTTTTGCATCTATGTTCATCAGTGATATTGGCCTGTAGTTTTCTTTTTTTGTGGGATCTTTGTCAGGTTTTGGTATTAGGGTGATGGTGGCCTCATAGAATGAGTTTGGAAGTTTACCTTCCTCTGCAATTTTCTGGAAGAGTTTGAGTAGGATAGGTGTTAGCTCTTCTCTAAATTTTTGGTAGAATTCAGCTGTGAAGCCGTTTGGACCTGGGCTTTTGTTTGCTGGAAGATTTTTGATTACAGTTTCAATTTCTGTGCTTGTGATGGGTCTGTTAAGATTTTCTATCTCTTCCTGGTCCAGTTTTGGAAAGTTGTACTTTTCTAAGAATTTGTCCATTTCTTCCACGTTGTCCATTTTATTGGCATATAATTGTTGATAGTAGTCTCTTATGATCCTTTGCATTTCCGTGTTGTCTGTTGTGATCTCGCCATTTTCGTTTCTAATTTTATTGATTTGATTTTTCTCCTTGGTTTCTTGATGAGTCTGGCTAATGGTTTGTCAATTTTATTTATCCTTTCAAAGAACCAGCTTTTGGTTTTGTTGATTTTTGCTATGGTCTCTTTTGTTTCTTTTGCATTTATTTCTGCTCTAATTTTTAAGATTTCTTTCCTTCTACTAACCCTGGGGTTCTTCATTTCTTCCTTTTCTAGTTACTTTAGCTGTAGAGTTAGGTTATTTATTTGACTTTTTTCTTGTTTCTTGAGGTGTGCCTGTATTGCTATGAACTTTCCCCTTAGGACTGCTTTTACCGTGTCCCACAGGTTTTGGGTTGTTGTGTTTTCATTTTCATTCGTTTCTATGCAAATTTTGACTTCTTTTTAGATTTCTTCTGTGATTTGTTGGTTATTCAGCAGCGTGTTGTTCAGCCTCCATATGTTGGAATTTTTAATAGTTTTTCTCCTGTAATTGAGGTCTAATCTTATTGCATTGTGGTCAGAAAAGATGCTTGGAATGATTTCTATTTTTTTGAATTTACCAAGGCTAGCTTTATGGCCCAGGATGTGATCTATCCTCGAGAAGGTTCCATGTGCGCTTGAGAAAAAGGTGAAATTCATTGTTTTGGGATGAAATGTCCTATAGATATCAATTAGGTCTAACTGGTCTATTGTATTGTTTAAAGTTTGTGTTTTCTTGTTAATTTTCTGTTTAGTTGATCTATCCATAGGTGTGAATGGGGTATTAAAGTCTCCCACTATTATTGTGTTGTTGTTAATTTCTCCTTCCATACTTGTTAGCATTTGTCTTACATACTGCGGTGCTCCCGTGTTGGGTGCATATATATTTATAATTATATCTTCTTCTTGGATTGATCCTTTGATCATTATGTAGTGACCTTCTTTGTCTCTTTTCACAGCCTTTGTTTTAAAGTCTATTTTATCTGATATGAGTATTGCTACTCCTGCTTTCTTTTGGTCCCTATTTGCATGGAAAATCTTTTTCCAGCCCTTCACTTTCAGTCTGTATGTGTCCCCTGTTTTGAGGTGGGTCTCTTGTAGACAACATATGTAGGGGTCTTGTTTTTGTATCCATTCAGCCAGTCTTTGTCTTTTGGTTGGGGCATTCAACCCATTTACGTTTAAGGTAATTACTGATAAGTATGATCTGGTTGCCATTTACTTTATTGTTTTGGGTTCGAATTTATACCCCGTTTTTGTGTTTCCTGTCTAGAGAATATCCTTTAGTATTTGTTGGAGAGCTGGTTTGGTGGTGCAGAATTCTTTCAGCTTTTGCTTGTCTGAAAAGCTTTTGATTTCTCCTTCATATTTGAATGAGATCATTGCTGTGTACAATAATCTGGGCTGTAGGTTATTTTCTTTCATCATTTTAAGTATATCTTGCCATTGCCTCCTGGCTTGAAGCATTTCTATTGAAAGATCGGCTGTTATCCTTATGGGAATTCCCTTGTGTGTTATTTGTTGTTTTTCCCTTGCTGCTTTTAATATTTGTTCTTTGTGTTTGATCTTTGTTAATATGATTAATATGTGTCTTGGGGTGTTTTGCCTTGGGTTTATCCTGTTTGGGACTCTCTGGCTTTCTTGGACTTGGGTGATTATTTCCTTCCTCATTTTAAGGACGTTTTCAACTATTATCTCCTCAAGTATTTTCTCTTGGTATTTCTTTTTATTTTCTTCTTCTGGGACCCCTATGATTCGAATGTTGTAGCATTTAATATTGTCCTGGAGGTCTCTTAGATTGTCCTCATTTCTTTTAATTCGTTTTTCTTTTATCCTCTCTGATTCATTTATTTCTACCATTCTATCTTCTAATTCACTAATCCTATCCTCTGCTTCTGTTATTCTACTATTTGTTGCCTCCAGAGTGTTTTTAATTTCATTTATTGCATTATTCATTATATATTGACTCTCTTTTATTTCTTCTAGGTCCTTGTTAAACCTTTCTTGCATCCTCTCAATCCTTGTCTCCAGGCTATTTATCTGTGATTCCATTTTGTTTTCAAGATTTTGGATCAGTTTCACTATCATTATTCAGAATTCTTTATCAGGTAGATTCCCTATCTCTTCCTCTTTTGTTAGGTTTGGTGGGCATTTATCCTATTCCTTTATCTGCTGGGTATTCCTCTGTCTCTTCATCTTGTTTAAATTGCTGAGTTTGGGATGTCCTTTCAGTATTCTGGCAGTTTGTGGAGTTCTCTTTATTGTGGCGTTTCCTTGCTGTGTTTGGGTTTGTACAGGTGGCTTATCAAGGTGTCCTGGTTAGGGAAGTTTGTGTCGGTGTTCTGGTGGGTGGAGCTGTATTTCTTCTCTCTGGAGTGCAATGAAATGTCCAGTAATGAGTTATGAGATGTCTATGGTTTTGGGGTGACTTTGGGCAGCCTGTATCTTGAAGCTCAGGGCTGTGTTCCTTTGTTGCTGGAGAATTTGCTTGGTGTGTCTTGCCCTGGAACTTATTGGCCCTTGTGTGGTGTTTGGTTTCAGTGTCGGTATGGAGGCGTTTGATGAGCTCCTGTTAATTAATGTTCCTTGGAGTCAGGAGTTCCCTGGAGTCAGAGTTTGGACTTAAGCCTCCTGCTCCATTTATCGGTCTTATTTTTACAGTAGTTTCAAAACTTCTCCTTCTATACAGCACCATTTATAAAACATCTACATTAAAGGTGAAAAGTTTCTCTACCATGAGGGTCACCCAGAGAGGTTCACAGCATTACATGGAGAAGAGAAGGAGGAGGGAATTAGATGTTACCTGAATGAGATGAGGTGGAGTCAATAGAGGAGAGAGTGGGCTAGCCAGTAATTACTTCCTTATGTGCACTCCACAACTGGACCACTCAGAGATGTTCATGGAGTTATACAGAGAAGAGATGAAGGAGGAAGGAGACAGAGGTGGCCAGAAGGATAAAAGGGGGGAATGAAAAGGGGGGAGGCAGATCCAACCAGTAATCAGTTCCCTAAGTGTTCTCCACCGTCTGGAACACACAGAAATTCACAGAGTTGGGTAGAGTAGAGAGGGGTTAGGGAGGAGACACAGGCGACCTGGTGGAGAAAAAGGAGAGTCCAAAAGGAGAGAGAGCAGTCAAGCCAGTAATCTCGCTTCCTAGTGAAAAATGGGTACTGAAGATTGGGTTCTTAAAGGTACCAAATTGGTAACAAATACATAAAAGCAAAAATTAAAAATCTAGAGTAGAGTTTGGAATTTCAAAAATATGATGTTAAAGAAAAGAAGAAGGAAAAGAAAGAGAGAAAAAACGAACAAAGGAAAACAAACAAGGTCGCGAAAATTATAAAGAAAATACAGGTACAAAATTGATAACTAATACCAAAAAGCAAAAATTAAAAATCTACAGTAGAGTTTGGACTTTCAAAAATACAATGTTAAAAAAAAGGAAGAAGAAAAATGAAGAGATAAAACAAACAAACAAACAAAAACAAATAATGTTGCAAAAATTATAAAGAAAATACAGGTACAATATTGATATCAAATACCAAAAAGCATAAATTAAAAATCTAGAGTAGAATTTGGAATTTCAGGTATACAATGTTATATAAAATAAGAAGAGAAAGAAACAGAGGAAAGAAAAAAAAAAGTCACAGAAATTATAAAAAAAACTATAGGTACAAAATTGATAACTTATACCAAAAAGCTAAAATTAAAAATCTGGAGTAGAGTTTGGAATTTCAAAAATACAATGTTAAAGAAAAGAAGAAAACAAACAAACAAACAAAGAAAAAACAAAACAAGGTCAAAAAATTATGAAATATATATATATGAAGTTTGCTGAAGAAGAAAAAAATAGTTTGTTTTTTTTTTTGCAAAGTAATAGGTTATAAAAGTGAAAATTGAAGGAACAATAGAGGTCTTAACATTAAAAAAAATAAAAAATAATAATGATCGTAAAAATAGTAAAAATATATCTAGGACTTTCTCTGGTTTTGTTGTGAGTATTGTGGGTTCAGTTCATTTTTGGCTATTTCCTTGGTCCGACTTATATTTCTCAAGATCTATAGGCCCCTTCCTATGTAGTCCGTAGTAACCACAGGGTTTTAATCTACTGCCTGTAGCTTCCAAGGCGTTTCCCTCTGTTATAGCTTCTTCTGTTTGCTGGTCTCTTCAGTGTCTGGTTTCCGCCCTGACACAAAGGGGATGGTGGAGGACACTTTTTTTTTTTTTTCAGGCTCACTTGTTCAGTCCCGCTGTGGGGAGGGAGGGAGGGATGCTGCAAACAATAACACTGGCATGCGCTCGCAGTGCCTCAGCCACACTGGGTCTGCCCCCGCTCACGGCGCGTGTAGCCTCCATGTCCACACTGCTCGGGCTCTAGGTTATTCCGCCGGGAACAATCCGAGGCCGGCCCTGGGCTGCATGCGCCTCCCAGGTCCAAGCCGCTCAGGTTCAGCCACTCGGGTAGTCCTCAGAGGCGTAGACTCAGTTGGGCCTGCGTTTTGTGCTCTTCCTAGGTCCGAGCAGCTCAGGTGATGAGGTGTTTGGTGAGCACCAATGCTGCGACTTATCGCCTCCCCACCACTCGGTTATCTGGGTGTACAACCGGCGCATCTTCTCAGGCAGATGTTGACCATCCAGACCCCCAAGAACTTTTAATTAGCAAAGAAGCCTGCTTACAGTTTTATAGATAATGTCTCTCTGGGGCTGCAATTGCCCCCTTCCAGCTCTGGCTGCCTGTCACCAGAGGGGGAAGGTCTGCAGCCGGCTATCTCTGTTCAGTCCTTTGTTCCATGCGCGGGCCTGGCGGTGTCTTAGGTTAGGGCTGGCTTTTCACGTGGTAGATATCCCGCAGTCTGGTTTGCTAGCCCAAATTATTTCGCTCAGATAGCGCTCAGGGTATTCAGGCCAGATTCTTACTCTAAGCAATGCAGCCCACGCCACGCCTCCCTGCCCAGCCCCCGCTTGCTAATGGCGTGTGCAGGCGTCTGCGCTGCTTCTCTGCTGGGGGAGTTACCGTAGGGCTCACAATCTGCAAGTTTTAATTGTTTATTTATTTTTTCTCCCTGTTATGTTGCCCTCTGTGCTTCCAAAGCTCGGCACAGATTCGGCAGTGAGAAGGTTTCCTGGTGTTTGGAAACTTCTCTCTTTTTAAGACTCCCTTCCTGGGATGGAACTCCGTCCCTCCCTCTTTTGTCTCTTTTTTTGTCTTTTATATTTTTTCCTACCTCCTTTTGAAGGGTTGGGTTGCTTTTCTGGGTGCCTGATGTCCTCTGCCGGATTTTGTGGGATTTACTCGATGTTTAAATGCTCTTTTGATGAATTTGTGGGGGAGAAAGTGTTCTCCCCATCCTACTCCTCTGCCATCTTGGCTCCTCCCCCTATATTTAAAATTTTAATACAAGCTTTAGGAGGTAAAGAAAATGCCATATATAAAGTTATTTTCATTTCTGAGTCAATACATTTAAGTATTTTATAAAAATATTTCATTCTTTATATCTCCAATAGTATACACACATTCACAAACTTTGTTTTCCAAATTTCAGAGAAGATGCATGTAATTCTATGAATTGATAAAATAAATTTATTAAAATCATTTTATTAAAAGTGATTAGTACAGATATTATTAACCTGAGTTTTTAGTTTGGCTTTTTAAAAATTGACTTATGCATAAAATCACTTCTGATTTCTAGTCTCAGTTTCTCATGTGAAAAGGACTACACAGAATGAAATAATTTGTCCTATACTTAGAAGCTCTGGAATTCATTGAATTCATGTGGATGTTGATAAGGGAAGAATTGACTGATTGACTGCTATAGGGCTAAATAATGTGAAATTAGCATGACCAATGTTTTATTTCTATGGCCCTTCTCACAGCAGCCTTTACCTCTTTGTTTCTCAGACTGTAAATCAGTGGGTTTAACATGGGAATCACTAGTGTATAGAACACTGAAACCACCTTCTCTTGTTCTACAGAATACTGGGAACTTGGCTGAATGTAATTAAAACTCAAGGTGCTGTAGAATATGGTCACAGTGGTCAGGTGAGAGGCACAGGTGGAGAAGGCTTTCTGTCTGCCTGCTGCTGAGCGGATCCTCAGGATAGCAACAGCAATGAAGGTGTAGGAAATGATCACAATCAAGAAGGTGGCCATGGCAATGACTCCAGAGGAGGTTAGGAGCAACAGCTCGTTCATGGAGGTATCAGAACATGACAACTTCAGCAGTGGGGGGACATCACAGAAGAAGTGACTGATGACATTGGACCTGCAGAAAGACAATCTCCCAAAGCTGATGGTGTGGGTCAGTGAGTTAATCATTCCACCAATGAGTGATCCAGTGACCAGTCCTACAGACTTCCTCTTAGACATGGCTGCAGCATAAAGCAAAGGGTTGACAATGGCTACATAATAGTCATAAGCCATCATGGACAGCAAGAAGCCTTCTATGGTGATGAACACCCCAAAAAACAAATGCTGCACTATGCAGGCAGAGAAGGAGATGGTTTGCCTCACAACTAGGAAGCTGATCAGCAATTTTGGTGCAATAATAGATGAATAACAGGCATCCACAGATGAAAGGCAGCTGAGGAAAAAGTACATGAGTGTGCGGAGCTTGGGGGTGACTTGGATTAAGAAGATCATCATGCCCAGATTCCCCACCAAAGTAATAGCATAAATCACCAGGAACAACACAAATAAAACAACTTTCAGTTCAGTATTGTCTGTCAGTCCCAAAATAATAAATTCAGTAACAACCGTAAAATTCTTTGCAGCCATTTAATTCCTTAATCTTGAAATCTGTAAGTAAAACAGATGTGGGGATTAGAATGTATACAGGAGAATCTGGTGTTTAATATTAAAGACTTCGAGAGATATGTATAGGCTTCTGTCCTTGGAAAAATGAATTATTTTGCCGAACCAAAATATTTATTTATTTTTATTTTTTTCATTTAGTGCTAGTTATAATTCTACTCCATAAGCAAATATATGAAAATTCATTTTGGCTCTCAAAAATCTAATTCTGTCTCCAAGTGTCTGCCTCTATGAGAAAGTGATACTGGCTTGAAGGACACTGATCGAAAATATAAGGAATTCACAAAATTAAACTTTATCCTTCTTTAAAAGCCTTCATTTTTAAAGGAGTAAATTACAAGAAGATCTTTAGTCAGCTGTACTATTATCTCCATTGTTAATCTATAAAAGCACTATGATATAGCCAGATAAAAGCAAAGCTGTGAGATGGAATCCTGACCTCCAAAGATGCCATGATGCTCTTTAAGGTGCATAAATCTCTGGCCTCTTATGACACTTCGTTATAAGCATCACAGAGAGAGACCCTCAGTGAAATCACACAAGGGTGAGACTCAGAACATAGAAAACGAGATCTTGTCTAAACAGAGCAGTTAAAAGCTGTTATATATTACATGGGGCTTTTTAGCTACATCTGTTGTTATATAAATTTTTATACATAATATTTAACTATTTATTATAAACATTCACATATAAACATATATATATATATATACACACATATACATAGAAAAGATAAAATGTAAAATGTGGAATAACACAATCATTTATTGTTCTGGAATGTTTTTTGTAGCCTTTATATAATTCTATGTATAAAATTTAAATGTGGCTCAGTTGTGTCTGACTCTTTGCGACCCCATGGACTGTAGTCTACCATGTTCTTCTGTCCATGGGATTTTTCTAGGCAAGAGTACTGGAGTGGGTTGGCATTTTCTTCTTCAGAGGATCTTCCTGACTCAGGGATCGAACCCAGGTCTCCCACATTGTAGGCAGATGTATATATTTATATTTATATATGTGTATGCTGTGCTGTGCTTAGTCTTTCAGTTTTACCCAACTCTTTGTGAGCTCAGGAACCATTGCCCACCAGTCTCCTCTGTCGTTGGCATTCTCCAAGCAAGAATACTGGAGTTGGTAGCCATTCTCTTCTCAACCCAGGGATTGAATTCGGGTCGCTCTCTCTCTCTCTAATATATATATATATATATATATATATATATATATATATATATATATTATATATATATATATATGTGTGTGTGTGTGTGTGTGTGTGTGTGTGTGTGTGTGTTAGTAAAACAGCACTATGAAATGAAAGTCACTCAGTCAAGCCTGACTCTTTGTGAGCCCAGGGAGTGTATCCTGTCAGTCTCCTCTGTCCTTGGAATTCTCCAGGCAAGAATACTGGAGGGGGTATCCCATTTTCTTCTTGACCAGGGACTGAATCCAGGTCTCTTGCATTGCAGGCAGATTCTTCACAGTTTGAGCCACCACGGAACACTATGGTTTTCTAAATCCAGTTTCTATTCCTTAGGTAGCTTGGTTACTTAGGCTTTTTTAGTCCATTGTACCAGGCTTCTATGCTATGTGAGTGCTCTGTCATTTCTGACACTTTTCAACCCCACCAGGCTCCTCTGTCCATGGGATTTTCCAGACAAAAATACTGAAGGGAGTTGTCATTTCCTCCTCCAAGGACTCTTATGGATTCAGGGATGGAACTTGTGTTTCTTTTGCCTTCTACATTGACAGGCAGATCCTTTACCACCGTACTGCCTAGGAAGCCCCACTATGCTTATATAAGAATCAATACATCCATAAGAGGATAGGGCTCTCCATATATTTTTAGATATAAAGAAATAAACACAATGATAACATTTGGTTTATCTATGTCAATTCTATTAATTTATTTTAATAAATAATTCAACTGCCACAAAAGTGAAGTAGTTGGCATCAGCTCAATCTACAATTAAAATATATTGCTGTCATTTATTGATTTATTGACTTTGGGAAGGTCGTTTATCTTCTTTCATACTAGTACAATCACACCTACATCACATGATTACTGAAAATAGATACTATGGAAAAATGCTAGGTTTTGCTTTGAGTTAATAATAAGTGCACAAATTATGAGATAGATAAATAGGAAGGTGGGGAGATAAGTAAGTGGATAAGCAATATATTGACAGAGAATTGCAATGTGAACAAATTTATTAGGCATGCAGATGAGTATAAATCATGAAAAAAGGTACAACAGTAAATCTATTAACATTTTCCAAATTTGAAACCTTTAGTTCATTCTGTTTTAAAATACAATGAAATAGAATCGGATGTTTTAATATTTTCTTTCACAAATTTGTAGCCTAGAAGTTTGCTAATACATTACTCAGAAACTATCAAAACATTTGCCAAATGCATGAGTTCTTTAAACTGTAATGTTGAATCTAGACATTTCAAAACAAAATATAACATTAGTTCATCACATCTGAGCTATCTAATTCAGTAATTAGTAACTTTATGTGAATGTTTAAATAGAAATTAAACATAATAAAAATAGGTGAAATTCTACAGTCTGATTTACTCTCAAGTGCTCAATAGTCATACATGACTATATAGCCACTATATTGAACAGTGCTAATTGCAGGACATTTCAATCACTGCAGAAAGACTTGTATTGATTAGAGCTCTCATCTAACTCTCTAATTCATCTTTGTATAGTATCAATTAAATAGCATTGTCTCAAGGAAAGATACTTTACAGTATCTTACAGATAGTTTTCATTGTAAGCATAATTAAAAAGGATTTCCAAATGGAATTTAGAAATTAAATTATATTACTTATCAGGCACACCTATCCCTGTAAAACATAAGACAATATTGTGAATAAAACTAGATGATACAGGTGGAGTGGATAGAGTGAAGGTGGTTTAAATGACCTCTAATATTCTTAACACTCATGATTCTATCAGATGTAAAACAATCTTTCTAAGTGATGTATTAAAATATGGGAAAAAATTTAAAAACAAAAGAAGTCAATTATTGTAAAATAAATTCAACTTACCAAAAGAAAATATTTTACAATTTCAGCTTTAGAAACTTCATGTTGTTTTCCATGTTTTCTTTTTTTTAAAATTTTATTAAAAACAATAATTAAAAGTTTATGATGAAGATGATATCTCCAAGTAAAACAACTGAAGGCAAATCATCATTAATACACAATAAATAGAGTAACAAAGTAACAAATTTTTAACATTTTTTATTTTTGCTCTAAAAGAACAAATTTGAATAGAAGGTACAACTAAATATATATATATATATATATATATATATATACACACACACATACAGGCACTTTTTACATCAGCTTCTAATGAGTTCTACTACAGCTTAAATGTTACAAAGTTAACAAAGGAAACCTTGGGAAACACAGTTCTTAAGGGACTTTACATTTTCCCCTGATTCATAAAAGTCCCTAAAGTGTGTAATTAACTAAAACACTATAAAGAATTTTTAAAACCATCAAGTTTTGAGGATTCTTGAATTCAGTAAAATTTAAAAAGAAAAATAATGAATTTGCTCCACAGAACAGAGGTTTACCTAATAATAAATGGTCAGGTGTCACTAGGATGGTTATGCAGATATGCAAGATAAGGAAACTGAAAACAGTTAATTTTAAAGATTCTTTAAAAGCATCATACACAGAGAATAAAAAAGTGAATTTCTGGTGGTTAGATTGCCGATTTCTATTTTCAGTTTAACTTGGAAACTGAGTTCAAAAGAATCCTTCTAGAACTCTGGTGAAAATTCAAGGCTTACATTCATCAAACTAATATTTACTGAAGAACAAGATATTCTAGGCATCATTTACAAACAGAGATAAACGGGTTATCAAAAATGCTTCAATCTTCATTTTTAAAAAGATTGGAGAATAAATATACTCCCAAAAACACTTAGATTATGTGCTACTAAGTCGCTTCAGGAGATCCAACCAGTCCATTCTGAAGGAGATTAGCCCTGGGACGTCTTTGGAAGGAATGATGCTAAAGCTGAAACCCCAGTACTTTGGCCACCTCATGCGAAGAGTTGACTCATTGGAAAAGACTCTGATGCTGGGAGGGATTGGGGGCAAGAGGAGAAGGGGATGACAGAGGATGAGATGGCTGGATGGCATCACTGACTGGATGGACGTGAGTCTGAGTGAACTCTGGGAGTTGGTGATGGACAGGGAGGCCTGGCGTGCTGCAATTCATGGGGTCGCAAAGAGTTGGACACGACTGAGCGACTGATCTGATCTGATCTGAAGTCGCATCAGTCGTGTCCGACTCTGTTCGACCCCATAGATGGCAGCCCACCAGGCTCCCCCGTCCCTGGGATTCTCCAGGCAAGAACACTGGAGTGGGTTGCCATTTCCTTCTCCAATGCATGAAAGTGAAAAGTGAAAGTGAAGTCGCTCAGTCGTGTCTGACTCTTAGCGACCCCATGGACTGCAGCACACCAGGCTCCTCCATCCATGGGATTTTCCAGGCAAGAGTACTGGAGTGGGGTGCCATTGCCTTCTCTGTTAGATTATATAGAAATCTATAATTAAAATAGAATGTTGAGTTTAAAATCGATAATTTAAATTAAAAAAATGGGTAATCACCATGGGGAGAAATGAGAGAATGCTCAAATTAGACAAGTAGGAAAATTGGCAGCATGCATTTCCCAAGGGCTTTTAGCAATCTCTGTAACAAGAATATTGGATTTTAATCACTCTGTTGCTAAAAATAACTGGAAAATTAGAGACAGACATGTAACACAAGTTTTCAGATATTTGACAACTGGTGGTCCATGACAGAAAGATCATGATTACTGGCCCCTGACAGGGAATGATGGTGGGGCACATGAAGAACATGATAGTCATGTAGAGAGGAAGACACTGAGTCAGGTCAGGAAGGGCTACAGTGCCTAGACTATGCAGGGCTGAGAACTGGAGTGGAAACACCTGAGCAAAATGATTTCATATTAGCATGAAGTTGGCTTGAGTCATTTCCGATGGTTTCTAAATTGCAGCTATTGAGATTGTATAAAGCCAAGCCAAGAATGGGCTTCCCTCATAGCGCAGTTGGTAAAGAATTGGCCTACAATGCAGGAGACCCGGGTTTGATTCCTGGGTCTGGAAGATCCCCTGAAGAAGGAAACAGCAACCCGCTCCAGTATTCTTGCCTGGAGAATCCCATGGGCACAGGATCCTGGTGGACTACAGTCCATGGGGGTCACAAGAGTCAGACACGATTTAGCAGCTAAAGAGAAAGTCAAGAACAGCTACTAGGAAAAAAAGGAACTGCAAGGAATTTGTACCTTGAAAACTACCAGTTCTCATAGGCTTGGGATACATTCAAATTTGTCAGATCTTATTGAAGAATGTCATTGAACATGTAGGGCTTTCAATAAAGACAGCTGAAGAGAGAACTTGCCCCAAAGGAAATAATCCACTATACTCCATCTAACAGAACTCAACATCAACTCTCAAAAGGATTAAGCAGGTGAGCCAGAAAATAAACTGACTGGCAATACAAATCCCAACACTTTGAAGACAGAGAAAAACAAAAAACTATGGACTCAATTAAAAAATGTTCTCAATGTCCAGCATCCAAAGAAATATCTGCAAGTTGAAGAGAAAATATTATCCATAACCATGAGAAATACGTCATCATTTCTAGATCCAGGAAAAACAGAGATGAGAGAATAAGTGGTGAAAGGGTTAGTCCCTCAGTCGTGCCCAACTCTTTGCAACCCCATAGGCTGTAGCCCGCCAGGCTCCTCTCTCCATGGAATTTTCCAGGCAGGAATACTGGAGTGGGCAGCCATTTCCTTCTTCAGGAGACCTTCCCAACCCAGGGATCATGTGTCTCCTGCATTGCAGGGACATTCATTACCATCCGAGCCACCAGGGAAGCCCCAGAATAAACAAGGACTTTAAAAACAGTAGCAAATATTTTAAGAATTCAAAGGTAAATATAAACATGAAAATTAGAACTAAGAGTTATAATAGAAAACCAAACTGAGCCACTAGGATTCAGTAGAGTATCAAGAATGAACATTTTACTCTGTATTTGTTAAAAGCTGATTAGATATTGAAGAAATAACTTAGTGAAAAAGATGCAAAAGAATAGAACTCTCTACATTTAAGTACCAAGAGATAAATAGAAATCACTAAAAAGTTTGATACTTGACAGGCCTAAGAAAAACACATCATATATTGAAAAAAAAGAAGAAGAAACACTGACTTTGTGAAAAATAATGCTCACTAAAAGAAAATGAACAAATGTTTAACAACACTGGGAAAATAGCAAACAATAATTTTATATGAGACAAAAACACAACCTAGAAATTTAAAGAAATACACATTTTCCTTATCTGCTTCTGGCAATCACCAGGTAAATTTTGATAAGATATCACATCACAGTTAAAAACTTTGAGAAAAAAAGAAATAGCCAACCTTGAAAGTACTCCAGACAGAAAATTAAGCAAATTATGAAAGGCATTAGACATTCATTAATGGAACAATGATGTTCTCATTTTACAAATTCTATTTTCAGAAGGGCTTAATCTTGCAACAAATGAATACCCTGTAAATAGCCCACAGTCTTTCTGAGCTGAACAACAAAAGAGACAGAATTGGGACAAACATAGTCAAAGGGAAAAAATTAAAGAGGGGTGAATTCTAGGAAGGAGAAAGCCAGGGAAGGGGAGATTAATATCCTGTGTAAAAACATTGTCCAGTTCACTGATCCTGAACCATGAAAGTGTGGTGCAGACTCCACATGCTAGACAGAGCTAAAAATATGAAGTAATATTAGTATTACAACCCATGAGACAGAGTTTGAGTCAAAGCATGTCAGTTTTCTGCTAAAAGAAAAAAGAACAAATAAAATCAACTCCCTTAAGATAAGGACACCAATATTCAGACATAGAAGGATATTACAGTATCCAAGATACAATAAAAAATTTCTTAACACACAAATGTGCAAGAAAATTAGGACAAGCCTTGAAAGGGCAGCAGAAATTGGTTCTTTGTTCTTTTTCTCCCTTCTCAGTCTTTAGATAGTTCTGTATAGTTTGAGTGGTGGCTTTAACTTTTCAGTCTCCCCTTCCCACTTCATTCCCAAATCTCTTTGATATTTGAGTGGCTTCCCTGGTAGCTCAGTGGTAAAGAATCTCACCTGCAAGGCAGAAGACACAGGAAATTCAGGGGTTTGGGAAGATCCCCTGGAGGAGGGAATGGCAATCCCCTCCAGTATTCTTGCCTGGAGAATCCCATGGACAGAGGAGCCTGGCCACTACAGTCCATGGGATCGCAGAGAGTCTGATAGGGCTGAAGCCACTGAGCACACAGGAGAGGATGGGAGAGGGTTTCCTGCCCTCCCTAGTGGTAGCACAATTCTTCTTTGTATCACTGCAGGACCCTGGGCCAAATAACTAATAAAACAGTAAAACGTATAGAGGAATTCTGAATAAGTAGTTTTATCTAGCACAGATATAAAAGTTCAAAAAAATATATTGATCAGAAAGAGAAACAACAAAATTAAAATGAACCAAAGGGTAGATGCTTCAGAAGGAAGTGTATGGAAGAATCATATTTTATACAGAAAAGTGTTTATTATTATTAGTCTTCAAGCAAAAAAAAATCACAATGAAATAATTTTCACTAATTTCTATTTCAAAATTTTAAAAATTCTACATGAAACATTGGCACAGATACTCAGAAAATGGGACTCTCATGGATATTTGTTGGTAATGTAAAAAGCTACAATAAGCTTGGAAGGCTTCAAATTTCTTATAAGCTTAAACATTCATTTATCCTGTGATCCAGTAATTTCACCCTTAGATCTAACCGCGAGAAATTAACTCATCCTTCCGCAAACATATTTAAATGGAGATGTTTATACTAAGCTTTTTATAATAACCCACAACACTAATATTCATCAATGACTAAAGAATGGTGTCACATGCATGTATTGGAATGTAGCTGTAAAAATCACAGCATAGATAAATTTCAAAATCACTATATGAAGTGAAAGATACCATATTAACAGTATGTATTGCATTACTCTACTTACATGAAACTCAGGAACGGGGAAAACAAGTTTATGGAAACAAACCAGAGCAGCAGTTGCTGGAGTTGGAAGGATTTTGTTTGAGGTGGGAGGATTTTGTTTGAGGTGTAAAGGGGAGAGGAACATTTCTACAATGGAAATGGTCTAGATAAAGGATATAAAGCATCAGAAAAATTTCTGTGGGACTGAAAGTGTTCTATGTATTGATTTAGGTATTAGGAACAAATAAAACAGTTTTCAGAACTTATCCATTTGTACAATTTAGATCCATCTTTAACTGTATATGAATTCCCCTCAATTATTGTATGTACAGAAGTCATAGAGGAAGAGGGCACAGGTAAAATATTATGAGAGGGAATATAATATTTTATATTAGATTTTATTCTTGATGAGGTTGTACTGAACATTATCCAAGCATGGTTGAATCTCAGTTCAGGCAACACTGTGGTTGAGGCAATCATCACAGTAAAATACTGCATCCCAGTGATTGTTATAGTTGGTCATATGGAAGGACAAGACAAGAATATATTATCCATTTAAAGATGAGGGTTTAATTTCAAATCGTCTAGTTATCAATTATATGGCTTTGGTCAAATTATCTGGTTCTCCGAAACTTGATGTCCTCTGAATATGGAAATAAAACCTATCTCACATACATTAAATGACATATTTTTAACCCAGTGTTCACTACATATTTTTACTTGAGTAACACATTTAAAGAAAAAAAAAGTATGTGATAAGGATAATGCCATTTAAAAATAAAGTATGTGATAATGATAATGCCACTTAAAATTTATCATGGGTTTTGTAATTGTTCCAGTTTTACTGGAATAAAGCTGATTGAAGAATTTTTCATTGCTACTTCAATCATTGACTCTGTGTGAGAGGATACGTATTTTTACACAGCTCTCCGTGAACTGCACAGATCATTTGCGCTGTTTGGTTTCTTTCCTTGAATTATCCCTTACACTTTTTTTTTCTTTCAATTGGGAATATGCAGAACATTCTGAATAATTAGCAGTCACCACAGGCAGTTTTTTAAAAATGTTCAGATGATTTAGGTGTAATCATCTGAATAAATTATACTACATCCTCTGGGATCATCACAGAGGAAGACAAAAGGTATATATTCTCCTTACCCAAACAAAAAGTAATTTTGGAGAAGAAAATCCAATTCTTCATTAAAGGTGAGTGGATAGAAGTTGTCGATTTTGATTATCACCTGGGTGTTTGTCATTTCCTAAGTTTTCTGGCCTCTGACCATGGACTCTATGACTCTTAATGGTCACTGAGCACTAATTCTTTACATGACAAAAACATTATTATCTCCCTTTTTATCTGGAGTAGTATGAAATTTTTAGAGTATTAGATCCTATGAATTGACTAGAAGCAATATATCCACTTGATTTCTGAAATGTGAGAGTGCATTTGGATATTTCATGGGATGAAAAAGTTAGGACTATCTGAAAAAACCATCACTGATCTCATCTATTAGAATCTATTAAGATTAACATTCATCTAGATAAGATATAGGATGCCCAGTTACCTCTGAATTTTAGATAAAAGAATTTTTAGTAGATGTATTTTGTACTATTTGATCATTATTATTCATATAAACATATACAATGCAATATTTAAAAAGAATACATTAAATTATGTATTATATATTATAATATATATTTTTAAAATTTGCAATATTTTAAGTGAAAACAATTTTAATATAATGATATAAGTCTTTACGGCACTTTCCTGGTGGCTCATATGCTAAAGAATCTGCCTACAATGCAGGAGGGTTTGATCTCAGAGCTGGGAAGATCCTCTGGAGAAGGGAATGTCTACCCACCCAGTATTCTTTCCTGGAGAATTCCACAGACAAAGGAGCCTGGCAGCCTATAGTCCTTGGGCTCGCAAAAAGTTGGACACAACTAAGTGACTAATCAAGTCCTTATATATGAACTTTTACATTTTTTAGTTGTCTGCTTTTTTCCCCTACTGGTTGCTTACTACTTGATTTGTGTTTTTTGTTTGCTTGTTTGTTTTCAGGAAAGGCTTTGCAAACTGAAAAAAAATAGACTGGCAAATAAATAGAATGATTTAAGAGTTACTGAGAAAGCCCTGACCCTCAGATAACTCCTAACTGCTATCATTATGTCTGAAGACTGAAAAGTCAGTCATTCTTTTGCATAATTTTTGCATTTTTTAATGCCTTAATTCCCTAAATGGAAGTGCATAAAATGCTGCATCAAAATGACTGGAGATATTCTTTCCTGAAATAGAAGAATGGACAGGATATCAATACCTCTTTAAGATTCTAGCAGCTGCTATTTCTATAAATAGTAGAAGTGAGGTTGTTGGATCATATGGGGAACTTTTAATCAACAGGTATAAAATTACAATTTTGCAAGACGAATAGGATAAAGATATGCTATACGCCATTGTGTACACAGTTAATAATACTGTATTGTGCATTTCAAAGTATTTTAATGGGGTAAATTCTCATACTAGAATGAGCAGGGTAAAAGAATCAAGACATCTTCAGAGGGAGGTAATCACTAACACTGAAAATGGAGATCAACTCAGTAAACACTAAAATAATTCTTGGCAAACACTGAAGACTTGAAAGGGTACTGGAATTTTGGATTGTCTTAACTCAGTTATGACCAACCTAGACAGCATATTAAAAATCAGAAATATTACTTTGCCAACAAAGGTCCATCTAGTCAAGGCTATCGTTTTTCCAGTAGTCATGTATGGATGTGAGAGTTGGACTATAAAGAAAACTGAGCACCAAAGAATTGATGCTTTTGAAGTGTGCTGTTGGAGAAGACTCTTGAGAGTCCCTTGGACTGCAAGGAGATCCAACCAGTCCATTCTGAAGGAGATCAGTCCTAAGTGTTCATTGGAAGGACTGATGTTGAAGCTGAAACTCCAAGACTTTGGCCACCTGATGTGAAGAGCTGACTCATTTGAAAAGACCCTGATGCTGGGAAAGATTGAGGGCAGGAGGAGAAGGGGTTGACAGAGGATGAGATGGTTGGATGGCATCACCGCCTCAATGGACATGAGTTTGAGTAAACTCCGGGAGTTGGAATGGACAGGGAGGCCTGGTGAGCTGCAGTCCATGGGATCACAGAGTCGGACAGGATTGAGTGACTGAACTGAACTGAACTCAGTGTGTCTTCCATTCTGCAGGAAAACCTTGAGAGTAGAGTCTGAAACACTGGGTTCTTATCTGTAAAATGAGAAGGGGCCTGAAAGCAGAATGGGATTCAATGGGGACTCTGCAGATGACATCATCTAGGAGAAAGGGGTAGAAATAGCTCAGCAATCTCCAGTATTACATCCCTAGTCTTTGAATCAAACTGGCTAAATCAGTACTAAAATCTACAAAGTGCCACTGAGTGGCCTCAGACTCCAGCTAACCTTCTGACTGGCTTTGTAAGGTAGCAATATTTGACCCCCCAGCCCCCCAAAATGTCTCTTTGGCATGTGGATTATTTCCAGCTGAAAACAATCAAGATCCAAAAGACTCCAGAATTTTTGATCTTCCCCCTGATTGTCTAAAAAATACTAGATAAAGGGCTGTTGACATCTGCAGAGAAAGTCAGCTAGGTGTAGTCAGGCAAATGCAGGCAAAGCCTAGAGATCCAAGTCCACTCTGTACCACACTCTCTACCAGACCCAGCAGATATCAGTTTATGAAGCATTTGTTTTTCCATCTCCATGCGAATTCCCTCCTGCTCCTTTGAAGTCCCAAACCACTACCCTCAACATCCTCTTTTGTCTCTAGCTGAAGACAGTATTTAAGGTAAAGACTTTGGCCATTTTGATGAGCTACTCAGTTTTCCTGAGTTGCTTCCATGTATACATGTCCTACAACTTTTATTTGATTTCTTCCTGCAAATCTATCTGATGGCAATTTAATTCTCAGACCCACCAACCAGCTAAGAGAACTTAGGAAGATGGTAGAGGAGAATTCTTTCCTCTCTGACAGCTCTGATGAAATAAAAATGCACGTTCTAAGGCAAGTCAGAGAAATGTGTACATAATTTTTGTTTCTCTTCCTTTGACATCCTCTCTCCCCTCTACTGTGCACTGTGTCTTCCCATCAGCAGAAATGTCTACTGAAAAACAAAGAGACACGTTCTCCTAGCATCAGCAAGATAAATCCTTAGGAAATAACCTTCCTTCTTGTAAGGGGCTCACCATGATGACCCCTGACCCATCACTAATTGTACATGTAGATCTGGTTTGTTTACACTGTCAAAAATACATCATTCAATGAACAGCTCTTCGTCTCAGAAAATTACTTGACTGTGCTTTGACCTTTAAAAGATAGAACAATTCCAGAACTTTCTGAGAGGCTGTTTCTGGGTTATAATCCTTAGTTTGGTTCAAATAAGATCTTCTACTTAATTCTTAGATCAACTGATAAATTTTTTCATCGGCAGATTCCACAAGTTTCACCAGATACGAGTTTCTGCCTTGGCCCATTTGGATTTCTCAGGCAAAAGTTGAGCATTTTATTACTTTTAATAATTCTATCCTATATTTTCTCTGATTGAGATTTTTGAACTCGAATTACTCCTCCAATTGAAAGTCATGCTTACAGAGTTCCAGATTTTGTTGAAGGAGAAACTGAAAGAAAGGGAATCCAGATGGATTAAGCTAAGAGAAGTTCTAATTGTTTTTACTGACTGGTGATTTAGTCGCTAAGTATTTGACTTTTTGTGACCCCATGGACTGTAGTCTACCAGGCTCCTCTGTCCATGGGATTTTCCAGGCTAGAATGCTGGAGTGGGTTGCCATTTTCTCCTCCAGAGCATCTTCTCCACCCAGGGATAGAACCTGGGTCTTCTGCATTGCAGGCAGATTCTTTGCCAATTGAGCCACCAGGGAAGCGTATGTATATTTTATGAAATGCAGAAGGCAGCACTTAACCGTGAAACATTTTAAAAATTATGGTACTATGCTTTGTATTGTACAATTGTACAATATATACTATATTGTGCAATTTGAGAAGTCCAAAAGAATTATCAGATGAAAGTGGAAGTGTATTAAAGAAAAATGTGATATCCTTGTATAGATGAAATAAAGTCTATATTTCTGTGTTAATACCTATATGGTAATTTAAATCAACGGATATTTTCCAAACATCACTGACTCTATTTAATCTGTAGTAACAGTGCATGTGATTTCCTAGGATTTCCACTTTTTGGAATGTAGAAGATTCTGTCCTTTATTTTAGTTTCAAAATAAGATATGGAAATTACTTTTCTATCCCTTGTCATGAAGTAAAATATCTATTCTCTCTAAAAATATTATACTTAATTAAATGACATCATGGGAAAACTAACCTATTTCTTTCCAGAAAAGCTAACTGGACTAAATGGACCAACAGAATCGATCATCACTGACTGAATTCATTCTGATGGGGGTCACAAAGCAGCCTGAGCTTCAGACTCCCCTTTTCGGAGCCTTCCTCATCATCTACACAATCACAGTGGTGGGAAATCTGGGCATGATCATCTTAACTCAAGTGGATTCCCGGCTGCACACACCTATGTACTTTTTTATCAAACACCTGGCTTTCATTGATCTTGGTAATTCTACTGTCATTTGCCCCAAGATGCTGGTGAATTTTGTTGTGGATCAAAATACCATTTCCTATTATGCATGTGCCACACAGTTGGCTTTCTTCCTTATGTTCATTATCAGTGAATTTTTTATCTTGTCAGCCATGGCCTATGACCGCTACTTGGCTATCTGCAACCCTCTGCTATACCATGTTATCATGTCCCAGAGACTTTGTCATATGCTGGTAGGCATTCCATACCTCTACAGTACCTTTCAGGCACTCCTGTTTACTATTAAGATTTTTACATTGACTTTTTGTGGCTCTAATGTCATCAGTCATTTCTACTGTGATGATGTTCCCTTGTTACTTATGCTCTGCTCAAACGCACAAGAAATAGAATTGTTGATCATACTGTTTTCAGCATTTAATTTGATCTCTTCCCTCCTGGTCATCCTAATGTCCTACATACTGATCCTGACAGTAATATTTCAAATGCATTCTGCAGAGGGCAGGAAAAAAGCTTTCTCCACATGTGGTTCTCACCTGATGGTGGTGGTAGTGTTCTATGGGTCTCTACTATTTATGTATATGCAGCCCAACTCCACTCACTCCTTTGATACAGATAAAATGGCCTCTGTGTTTTATACTTTAGTGATTCCCATGCTTAACCCCTTCATCTACAGCTTAAGGAACAAAGAAGTAAACAGTGCCTTCCAAATGGTCTTAAAGAATAAGTGCAAACTTTGTATCTAACATCCAATAATGAAATAAGAAATAGTATTTCCACCAGCAGATGAATGGATAAGAAAGCTGTGGTACATATACACAATGGAGTATTACTCAGCAATTAAAAAGAATACATTTGAATCAGTTCTAATGAGGTAGATAAACTGGAGCCTATTATACAGAGTGAAGTAAGCCAGAAAGAAAAACACCAATACAGTATATTAACGCATATATATGGAATTTAGAAAGATGGCAATGACAACCCTGTATGCAAGACAGCAAAAGAGACACAGATGTATAGAACAATCTTTTGGACTCTGTGGGAGAGGGAGGGTGGAATGATATGGGAGAATGACATTAAAACATGTACAATATCATATAAGAAACGAATCGCCAGTCCAGGTTTGAGGCAGGATACAGGAAGCTTGGGGCTGGTGCACTGGGATGACCCAGAGGGATGGTATGGGGAGGGAGGTGGGAGGGGTGTTCAGGATGGGGAACATGTGTACACCCGTGGTGGATGCATGTTGATGTATGTCATAACCAATACAATATTGTAAAATAAAAAATAATAATAATAATTAATAAATAAATAAAAGAAATAGTATTTTAATAAACTATGATTAAGGCATATGTCAGTTGATGTTTCTAAAAAATATATATTGAGGGGAGGAGCCAAGATGGCAGAGGAGTAGAATGGGGAGAACACTTTCTCCCCCACAAATTCATCAAAAGAACATTCAAACGCTGAGTAAATTCCACAGAACAACTTCTGAATGCCAGCAGAGGACATCAGGCACCCAGAAAAGCAACCCAAGTCTTCAAAAGGAGGCAGGAAAAAATATAAAAGACAAAAAAAGAGACAAAAGAGGGAGGGATGGAGTTCCGTCCCTGGAAGGGAGTCCCGTCCCGGGAAGGGAGTCCCGTCCCGGGAAGGGAGTCTTAAAAAGAGAGAAGTTTCCAAACACCAGGAAACCTTCTCACTGCCGAATCTGTGCCGAGCTTTGAAAGCACAGAGGGCAATATAACAGGGAGGAAAAATAAATAAACAATTAAAACCCGCAGATTGCGAGCCCTACGGTAACTCCCCCAGCAGAGAAGCAGTGCAGACGCCTGCACACGCCATTAACAAGCGGGGGCTGGGCAGGGAGGTGTGGCGCAGGCTGCATCGCTTAGAGTAAGGATCTGGCCTGAATACCCTGAACGCTATCTGAGCAAAATAATTTGGGCTAGCAAACCAGACTGTGGGATATCTACCATGCGAAAAGCCAGCCCTAACCTAAGACACCGTCAGGCCCGCGCATGGAACAAAGGACTGAACAGAGATAGCCGGCTGCAGACCTTCCCCCTCTGGTGACAGGCAGCCAGAACCAGAAGGGGCCAATCGCAGCCACAGAGAGACATTATCTATAAAACTGTAAGCAGGCTTCTTTGCTAACTAAAAGTTCTTGGGGGTCTGGATGGTCAACATCTGCCTGAGAAGGTGCGCCGGTTGTACACCTAGATAACCGAGCAGCAGAAAGGCGATAAGTCGCAACAATCGTGCTCACCAAACACCTCATCACCTGAGCTGCTCGGACCTGGGAAGGGCACAAAACGTAGGCCCAACCGAGTCTGTGCCTCTGAGGACTACCCGAGTGCCTGAACCTGAGTGGCTTGGACCTGGGAGTTGCAGGCAGCCCAGGGCCGGCCACGGATGGTTCCCGGCGGAGCAACCTAGAGCCTGAGCAGTGTGGGCAGGGAGGCTACACGCACTGTGAGTCGGGGCAGACCCAGCGTGGCTGAGGCACTGTGAGCACACGCCAGTGTTATTTGTTTGCAGCATCCCTCACTCCCTCCCTCCCCACAGAGGGACTGAACAAGTGAGCCTAAAAAAAAAAATAAGTGTCCTCCACCATCCCCTTTGTGTCAGGGCGGAAACCAGACACTGAAGAGACCAGCAATCAGAAGAAGCTTTAACAGAGGGAACCACCTTGGAAGCTACAGGCAATAGATTAAAACCCTGTGGTTACTACGGACTACATAGGAAGGGGCCTATAGATCTTGAGAAATATAATTTGGACCAAGGAAATAGCCAGAAATGAACTGAACCCACAATACTCACAACAAAACCAGACAAAGTCCTAGATATATTTTTACTTTTTTTACGATCATTCTTTCTTTTTTTTTTAATTTTTTTAAAAAATTTTAAGTCCTCTATTATTCCTTTTTCACTTTTATAACTTATTACTTTGCAAAAAAAAAAGACCCTTTTTTTTTTACAGCAAACTTCATATATATATATATTTTTTATAATATTTTGATCTTGTTTTTTTTCTTCTTCTTCTTTTCTTTAACATCGTATTTTTGAAATTCCAAACTCTACTTTAGATTTTTAATTTTACCTTTTTGGTATATGTTATCAAATTTGTACCTATAGTTTGCTTTTTTTTTTAATAATTTCTGTGATTTTTTTTTTCTGTTTCTTTCTCTTCTTCTTTTATATAACATTGTATATCTGAAATTCAAAACTCTACTCTAGATTTTTAATTTATGCTTTTTGGTATTTGATATCAATTTTGTACCTGTATTTTCTTTATAATTTTTGTGACTTTGTTTTTGTTTGTTTTTCATTCTTTCTTTTTCTTCTTCTTTTTTTTAACATTGTATTTTTGAAATTCCAAACTCTACTCTAGATTTTTAACTTTTGCTTTTTGGTATTAGTTATCAATTTTGTACCTGTATTTTCTTTATAATTTTCGTGACCTTGTTTGTTTTTGTTTGTTCGTTTTTTTCTCTCTTTCTTTCCTTCTTCTTTTCGTTAACATCGTATTTTTGAAATTTCAAACTCTACTCTAGATTTTTAATTTTTGCTTTTATGTATTTGTTACCAATATGGTACCTTTAAGAACCCAATCTTCAGTACCCATTTTTCACTAGAGAGTGAGATTACTGGCTTGACTGCTCTCTCTCCCTTTGGACTCTCCTTTTTCTCCACCAGGTCGCCTGTGTCTCCTCCTTAACCCCTCTCTACTCTAACCAACTCTGTGAATTTCTGTGTGTTCCAGATGGTGGAGAACACTTAGGGAACTGATTACTGGTTGGATCTGTCTCCCCCCTTTTCATTCCCCCCTTTTATCCTTCTGGCCACTTCTGTCTCCTTCCTCCTTCATCTCTTCTCTGTATAACTCCGTGAACATCTCTGACCAGTCCAGTTGTGGAGTGCACATAAGGAAGTGATTACTGGCTAGCCCACTCTCTCCTCTATTGATTGGACCTCATCTCATTCAGGTCACCTCTAACTCCCTCCTCCGTCTTCTCTTCTCCATGTAACGCTGTGAACCTCTCTGGGAGAACTCACGGTAGAGAAACTTTTCATCTTTAATGTAGATGTTTTATCAATGGTGCTGTATAGAAGAAGTTTTGAAACTACTGTAAAAATAAGACCAATAACTGGAAGCAGGAGGTTTAAGTCCAAACCCTGACTCCAGGGAACTCCTGACTCCAAGGAACATTAATTGACAGGAGCTCATCAAATGCCTCCATACCTACACTGAAACCAAACACCACACAAGGGCCAACAAGATCCAGGGCAAGACATACCAAGCAAATTCTCCAGCAACAAAGAAACACAGCCCTGAGGTCCAAGATACAGGCTGCCAAAACTCACCCCAAAACCATAGACATCTCATAACTCATTACTGGACACTTCATTGCACTCCAGAGAGAAGGAATACAGCTCCACCCACCAGAACACCGACACAAGCTTCCCTAACCAGGACACCTTGACAAGCCAGCTGTACAAACCCACACACAGTGAGGAAATGCCACAATAAAGAGAACTCCACAAACTGCCAGAATACAGAAAGGACACCCCAAAATCAGCAATTTAAACAAGATGAAGAGACAGAGGAATACCCAGCAGATAAAGGAACAGGATAAATGCACACCAAACCAAACAAAAGAGGAAGAGTAGGAAATCTACCTGATAAAGAATTCTGAATAATGATAGTGACATTGATCCAAAATCTTGAAATCAAAATGGAATCACAGATAAATAGCCTGGAGACAAAGATTGAGAAGATGCAAGAAAGGTTTAACAAGGACCTAGAAGAAATAAAAGAAAGTCAATATATAATGAATAATGCAATAAATGAAATTAAAGACACTCTGGAGGCAACAAATAGTAGAATAACAGAGGCAGAAGATAGGATTAGTGAATTAGAAGATACAATGGTAGAAATTAATGAATCAGAGAGGAAAAAAGAAAAACGAATTAAAAGAAATGAGGACAATCTCAGAGACCTCCAGGACAATATTAAACGCTACAACATTCGAATCATAGGGGTCCCAGAAGACAAAGACAAAAAGAACATGAGAAAATACTTGAGGAGATAATAGTTGAAAACTCCCCTAAAATGGGGAAGGAAATAATCACCCAAGTCCAAGAAAGCCAGAGAGTCCCAAACAGGATAAACCCAAGGCGAAACACCCCAAGACACATATTAATCATATTAACAAAGATCAAACACAAAGAACAAATATTAAAAGCAGCAAGGGAAACACAACAAATAACACACAAGAGGATTCCCATAAGGATAACAGCCGATCTTTCAATAGAAATGCTTCAAGCCAGGAGGCAATGGCAAGACATACTTAAAATGATGAAAGAAAATAACCTGCAGCCCAGATTATTGTACCCAGCAAGGACCTGATTCAAGTATGAAGGAGAAATCAAAAGCTTTTCAGACAAGCAAAAGCTGAGAGAATTCTGCACCACCAAACCAGCTCTCCAACAAATACTAAAGGATATTCTCTAGACAGGAAACACAAAAACGGGGTATAAATTCAAACCCAAGACAATAAAGTAAATGGCAACAGGATCATACTTATCAGTAATTACCTTAAACGTAAATGGGTTGAATGCCCCAACCAAAAGACAAAGACTGGCTGAATGGATACAAAAACAAGACCCCTACATATGTTGTCTACAAGAGACCCACCTCAAAACAGGGGACACATACAGACTGAAAGTGAAGGGCTGGAAAAAGATTTTCCACGCAAATAGGGACCAAAAGAAAGCAGGAGTAGCAATACTCATATCAGACAAAATAGATTTTAAAACAAAGGCTGTGAAAAGAGACAAAGAAGGTCACTACATAATGATCAAAGGATCAATCCAAGAAGAAGATATAACAATTATAAATATATATGCACCCAACACGGGAGCACCGCAGTATGTAAGACAAATGCTAACAAGTATGAAAGGAGAAATTAACAATAACACAATAATAATGGGAGACTTTAATACCCCACTCACACCTATGGATAGATCAACTAAACAGAAAATTAACAAGGAAACACAAACTTTAAATGATACAATAGAGCAGTTAGACCTAATTGATATCTATAGGACATTTCATCTCAAAACAATGAATTTCACCTTTTTCTCAAGCACACTTGGAACCTTCTCCAGGATAGATCACATACAGGGCCATAAATCTAGCCTTGGTAAATTCACAAAAATAGAAATCATTCCAAGCATCTTTTCTGACCACAATGCAGTAAGACTGGATCTCAATTACAGGAGAAAAACTATTAAAAATTCCAACATATGGAGGCTGAACAACACGCTGCTGAATAACCAACAAATCACAGAAGAAATCAAAAAAGAAATCAAAATTTGCATAGAAACGAATGAAAATGAAAACACAACAACCCAAAACCTGTGGGACACAGTAAAAGCTGTCCTAAGGGGAAGGTTCATAGCAATACAGGCATACCTCAAGAAGCAAGAAAAAAGAAATAAATAACCTAACTCTGCACCTAAAGCAACTAGAAAAGGAAGAAATGAAGAACCCCAGGGTTAGTAGAAGGAAAGAAATCTTAAAAATTAGAGCAGAAATAAATGCAAAAGAAACAAAAGAGACCATAGCAAAAATCAACAAAGCCAAAAGCTGGTTCTTTGACAGGATAAATAAAATTGACAAACCATTAGCCAGACTCATCAAGAAACCAAGGAGAAAAATCAAATCAATAGAATTAGAAATGAAAATGGAGAGATCACAACAGACAACACAGAAATACAAAGGATCATAAGAGACTACTATCAACAATTATATGCCAATACAATGGACAACGTGGAAGAAATGGACAAATTCTTAGAAAAGTACAACTTTCCAAAACTGGACCAGGAAGAGATAGAAAATCTTAACAGACCCATCACAAGCACAGAAATTGAAACTGTAATCAAAAATCTTCCAACAAGCAGAAGCCCAGGTCCAGACGGCTTCACAGCTGAATTCTACCAAAAATTTAGAGAAGAGCTAACACCTATCCTACTCAAACTCTTCCAGAAAATTGCAGAGGAAGGTAAACTTCCAAACTCATTCTATGAGGCCACCATCACCCTAATACCAAAACCTGACAAAGATCCCACAAAAAAAGAAAACTACAGGCCAATATCACTGATGAACATAGATGCAAAAATCCTTAACAAAATTCTAGCAATCAGAATCCAACAACACATTAAAAAGATCATACACCATGACCAAGTGGGCTTTATCTCAGGGATGCAAGGATTCTTCAATATCTGCAAATCAATCAATGTAATACACCACATTAACAAATTGAAAAATAAAAACCATATGATTATCTCAATAGATGCAGAGAAAGCCTTTGACAAAATGCATCATCCATTTATGATAAAAACTCTCCAGAAAGCAGGAATAGAAGGAACATACCTCAACATAATAAAAGCTATATATGACAAACTCACAGCAAACATTATCCTCAATGGTGAAAACTTGAAAGCCTTTCCTCTAAAGTCAGGAACAAAACAAGGGTGCCCACTTTCACCATTACTATTCAACATAGTTTTGGAAGTTTTGGCCACAGCAATCAGAGCAGAAAAAGAAATAAAAGGAATCCAAATTGGAAAAGAAGAAGTAAAACTCTCACTGTTTGCAGATGACATGATCCTCTACATAGAAAGCCCTAAAGACTCCACCAGAAAATTACCAGAACTAATCAATGATTATAGTAAACTTGCAGGTTATAAAATCAACACACAGAAATCCCTTGCATTCCTATACACTAATAATGAGAAAACAGAAAGAGAAATTAAGGAAACAATTTCATTCACCATTGCAACGACAAGAATAAAATACTTAGGAATATATCTACCTAAAGAAACTAAAGACCTATATATAGAAAACTATAAAACACTGGTGAAAGAAAATCAAAGAGGACACTAATAGATGGAGAAATATACCATGTTCATGGATTGGAAGAATCAATATAGTGAAAATGAGTATACTACCCAAAGCAATCTATAGATTCAATGCAATCCCTATCGAGCTACCAACGGTATTCTTCACAGAGCTAGAACAAATAATTTCACAATTTGTATGGAAATACAAAAAACCTCGAATAGCCAAAGCAATCTTGAGAAAGAAGAATGGAACTGGAGGAATCAACCTACCTGACTTAAGGCTCTACTACAAAGCCACAGTCATCAAGACAGTATGGTACTGACACAAAGACAGAATTATAGATCAATGGAACAAAATAGAAAGCCCAGAGATAAATCCACGCACATATGGACACCTTATCTTTGACAAAGGAGGCAAGAATATACAATGGATTAAAGACAATCTCTTTAACAAGTGGTGCTGGGAAATCTGGTCAACCACTTGTAAAAGAATGAAACTAGAACACTTTCTAACACCATACACAAAAATAAACTCAAAATGGATTAAAGATCTAAATGTAAGACCAGAAACTATAAGACTCCTAGAGGAGAACATAGGCAAAACACTCTCTGACATACATCACAGCAGGATCCTCTATGACCCACCTCCCAGAATATTGGAAATAAAAGCAAAAATAAACATATGGGACCTAATTAACCTTAAAAGCTTCTGCACAACAAAGGAAACTATTAGCAAGGTGAAAAGGCAGTCTTCAGAATGGGAGAAAATAATAGCAAATGAAGCAGCTGACAAACAACTAATCTCAAAAATATACAAGCAACTCCTACAGCTCAACTCCAGAAAAACAAATAACCCAATCAAAAAATGGGCCAAAGAACTAAATAGGCATTTCTCCAAAGAAGACATACAGATGGCTAACAAACATATGAAAAGATGCTCAACATCACTCATTATCAGAGAAATGCAAATCAAAATCACAATGAGGTACCATTTCACGCCAGTCAAAATGGCTGCGATCCAAAAGTCTACAAACAATAAATGCTGGAGAGGGTGTGGAGAAAAGTTGGTGGGAATGCAAACTAGTACAGCTACTATGGAGAACAGTGTGCAGATTCCTTAAAAAACTGGAAATAGAACTGCCTTATGATCCAACAATCCCACTGCTGGGCATACACACTGAGGAAACCAGAAGGGAAAGAGACACGTGTACCCCAATGTTCATCGCAGCACTGTTTATAATAGCCAGGACATGGAAGCAACCTAGATGTCCATCAGCAGATTAATGGATAAGAAAGCTTTGGTACATATACACAATGGAGTATTACTCAGCCATTAAAAAGACTACATTTGAATCAGTTCTAATGAGGTGGATTAAACTGGAGCCTATTAAACAGAGTGAAGTAAGCCAGAAAGAAAAACACCAATATGGTATACTAACGCATATATATGGAATTTAGAAAGATGGTAATAACCCTGTGTACGAGGCAGCAAAAGAGACACTGATGTATAGAACAGTCTTATGGACTCTGTGGGAGAGGGAGAGGGTGGGAAGATTTGGGAGAATGGCATTGAAACATGTATAATATCTTGTATGAAACGAGTTGCCAGTCCAGGTTCAATGCACGATACTGGATGCTTGGGCCTGGTGCACTGGGACGACCCAAAGGGATAGTATGGGGAGGGAGAAGGGTTCAGGATGGGGAACACATGTATACCTGCGGTGGATTCATTTCGATATTTGGCAAAACTAATACAATATTGTAAAGTTTAAAAATAAAATTAAAAAAAAATAAAAAATATATATCATTCTTCTTGGCTCCAAAGCAAAAGCTCATTAAAATACACAGAGAAATAGATTGTTTCCTTTGTATTCAGTCCAGTTAATTTTCATACTTTAAATCTCAATGAAATCTCACTCACTTCCCCACATTCCTTGCTGTTGATTCAATGTTTCCTTTAATGATTTCACAGAACCCTGAATCTATCCCAAAGGAAGCTCTTATTAAACTCTACCTAGTAAACTCTGTGGCTGTTTCTGTGAAGCTTTTTGCTTGTTTTCTAGGAAGGTGTCCTTTCAGCCATTTTGCATTGTATTTCCTGAACGTAAACGACTGTGTGCAGATCGAGTGAGTCTCTTACATACAGCAGACATTTGCATCGTGATTTAAAAAATCACTCTACTCATCTCAACCTTTGGGAAATTTAATCCATTTTCATTTGAGGTAATTACATTACAAGATTTCCTGGATTGTGAGCTAAACAATCCGAGATCACACAAAACAGGAAGACATCAGTGTTCCAAAAAGCCAGAGAGTGGAATCCTCGTTCCACACCTGAGCATCCAGTAGAGATCTCAGAGGTATAATAAAAGCTACTTTAGACTCACGTAGTTTGAAAACAAGTCTCGAAAGGAGCTAGTTGATCCTTGTTTAAAACATTCTTTTAGGAAGACAACAGGAAATTGCAGCACTTATTATTCTGTATTTCTTCACAGTATTTAGCATCTAGTCACAAATACTAGACGAATGTGAAAGCAGGAACATGTGACCCCCACCTAGGACATAATTAAAACAGATCCTGAAATGTCACAGAAGATATAATTAACAGGCAAGGACTTTAAAACGTATTATAAATATGTTCCATATACCAAATCATTTACTAAAAACACTAAACTTAGGAACAAAATATTTATTGAATGAGCATAACAGCATATTGTGTACTGAAAAAGAAATGATGGCTACACTTAAACACATCACAATAATGGTACTCAAAGAGAAAAGCTAAAACACTGAATAAACACCATGAAAATAGTTTCAGTGATCTATAGAACAACAGCAACCTAAGTACTGTATATTTAAGTGTAGGAAAGTGGAAAGAAGAGATTACATATGATTGAAAAATCAAAGAGAGAAATGTTGGCCAAATTTTTTTCCAAACATTAAAAAAGATAATCCTAAAATATAAAGAGCTCAAATAATTCTAAGCAGGATAAACAGAAAGGAAATTACACCAAAGTATGTCATGTTAAGTTTCTGAAAACTGAAGATAAAAGCATTAATAACATAGAAATGAAAGATACAGATGAAGATGAACAGATAAATAAAAGAGTTATCACTGATCTTTTTGCAGAAACAATATGTCATAAAACATTGTTTTGTGTCAACCTACAATTTTATATTCTTCAAAAACATTCTTGGTTAACGAATGCTATGTTATCAAATATTGCATAATCTTTTTCTACAAAGTCATTTTTCACTTACTCATACACCGTGTGCATGTGTAACATATCTAATATGTGCATTAAATTGTGTAACTGAGATGCTGACAAAAGTATATTTATGTTTTCCAATGTTTGGTGATATTGCATAGTTTGTTCAATTAGACCAGGGGATGAAATACTTTTGACTTTTCCTAATGAGACATTTGGAGGATAACTAACAAATATCCAAGGCACTCTCCCTAAGGTAATTATGTTCAATGTTTTTTATTTTTTTAATCTTTGAATCAGATCAAAATTTTAACAAAATGAGTCTCAAAGGGATAGAAAAACACTTAAAACCATTCTGCAATAGACAAGGAGGATTGAAACAGTAGGAAGTCGATGCAAATTCTCCAGTAAGGTAAGTAGAAAACACTGGTCTGCAAGTTTCTCAGGTCATACAGCTCAAACCCAATCATTACCAAAGATTGTGAAGGCATTGTGCTCTGCAAAACTGTTTCTTCCCTTTCAGTATACTTTTCTGATCAACAAGATTAACGTTTGGGACAGACCTTTTGTATGGACTCTGATGCAATGCATTTAGACTATCTTAGCTTTCCAAATGAACTTAAAGCTCTCCCATCTATTTTAACAAGGATGCCTCCCTTTCTCCATTTTCATTGCCTGTGTACTCAGAATGACCATGATAGAACAGAAGAATGCCATGTTTGTGAGAATATATTATGAAGAAAGTTAATTTTATTTGAATCCTAACTCTTCCAGTTATTGTCTGGGCAATCTTGATTAAGCTATTTTATTCTTGACATGTAAATGGACTATGGTCATATAATTGACCCTTGAACAACACGTTTTGGACTATATGAGTCCACTTATATGCAATTTTTTTTTTTTTTCCCTCAGCAACTACACCACTATGTTTACCAGTGATGGTTGGCCAAATATACAGATAGAGTATCCCCAGTGGATAAGGAAGGTGGACTATGAGACTTTAGCATCTGTAGATTTTGTTATCTTCAGTGGATGCTGGAACCAATTCCCCACAAGTACCAGGGACAACTGTGCTATTTATTTTCTAGAGTTATTGTGTGGGTCATGTGAATTAATACATGCAAAGTCCCTGGCAAATTATAAGTTCCATATCAGTGCTTGGTATTCATTTGCATTCTTCTTTCCAGTGGATCTATTTACATGGATCTCCATAAATAACCAGATTCATAAATAATAAGAATGATCAACCCTTTATTTTTCAGAAGAGGGATGTGTGATTGGAAGACCATTAGAAGTGATTCAGTTGTCAGAAACAATCAATATGGCAAATGAAGATTAAGATATTAATAGCAAAATTTGAAAATTAAGACATTATAACACTGGATTTTGTATTGGATAAACAAGCTGAGCTTATGATAAATGAGAAACATTGAAATTTATGTTTAATTATCAGATTTTCTACTCACCACATCATTCATCAGTCTACCAACAGAGAATCTTTTTATTATTCCTTGCAACTTTGAACAGATAAGATGATTGTCAATAATATAAGCTTTATTGTCTGAGTGTAGATGTTTGTTTTAAAAATTATCTGAACATTTTTATAAAGTTCAAATATAATAGACAGATCTTTTGATATATTTTAAAAGACCATGTGAAAACAAGTGGGCCATAGAAGCTGTATCAAAGCAATCATTTCAAAATGTCTTGTCCCTTTAAAGCAAAATTTCCCAAAGTTTCAATGAATGTGCTTTGTGTTGGTCTCAGCCTGTTGATAGAGATCCTATCAGCGAGGACTTCCTGTGGGCACTCAAGTGGTCCCTATTATTTGTGGTGAGCTGCACAGACATTTCCCTGATCAAAGCCAGTGCTGTGGCTGGAAGATCACTTGTGATTCTTTTATTATTGCAAGATGCATCTCAGCAACAAGTATCAGGTAACTTTGAAAAACAAGCCTTGTTACATTCTGGAGGGTACGTGGCACACCCAAGGCCACAGAGAGAGGTTAAGGAGAGAAAGAGAGAAAGAATGAGAGTAAGAGAAGACAGCATGGTTCTGCCTTTGTTGTGATCAAGGATGGGGTGCCTACATTAAATTTTTGTTGGTTAATTTAAAACATAAGAGCAGGAGTTATAAAATTCAGAAAGGGAAATGTAGGGTCAATCAAGCTGGCAGTTACTTATATCATTCAGGGCTTTCTAAAAGGGAAATTTCATGGATAGGACAGCCCAGCTATTTATCTAAGTGTTTAGCTAGAAATATGTTTATTTGAGATTATATCTTTGAAATCTATTGTCTCAGCAATGAAAAGGTTAATATCAGAACTTACATAACAATTTAAAAAGCTGATCGTTATGCACTTACATTGCAATGTGAATATAGGTAGGTGTAGTCTTGACCTGATGGGAAGATGAATCTGTATTTATAATTTTAGACAAAGAAAATGACTCACATATAATGTATTAAATTCTCCTAGATGATAGCACTGCAAGTACAAAGTATTGATTTTATACCCAGGTAACCAGGATGGACCCCATGGAGAAACACAATCATACTGCCATGCACAAGGTGACTGAGTTTGTTCTTACGGGGATCACAGACAGTCCTGAGCTGCAGGCGCCTCTCTTTGGAATCTTCCTGGTCATCTACTTGGTCACAGTGACAGGAAATCTGGGTATGGTTATCCTGACCCATTTGGATTCCAAGCTACATACTCCCATGTACTTTTTCCTTAGACATTTGTCAATTACTGATCTTGGTTACTCCACTGTCATTGGCCCAAAAATGATGGTCAACTTTGTGGTGCACAAAAATACAATTTCCTACAATTGGTGTGCCACCCAACTGGCATTCTTTGAGACTTTCATTATCACTGAACTCTTCATTCTATCAGCAATGGCCTATGACCGCTATGTAGCCATCTGCAAACCTCTTCTCTACGTGGTCATCATGGCACAGAAAGTGTGTTGGGCGCTGGTACTTACTCCCTACCTCTACAGCACCTTTGTGTCACTATTTCTCACCCTTAAGTTATTTAAATTGTCCTTCTGTGGCTCTAATGTCATCAGTTATTTTTACTGTGACTCTGTCCCTCTGATATCTCTGCTCTGTTCTGACACACATGAGTTAGAATTGATCATCTTGATCTTTTCAGGCTGCAATTTGCTCTGTTCCCTCTTGATTGTTCTTGTATCCTATATGTTCATTCTTGTGGCCATTCTCAGAATGAACTCAAGCAAGGGGAGGTACAAAGCCTTCTCCACCTGTAGTTCACATCTGACAGCGGTGGTCGTGTTCTATGGGACATTACTGTTTATGTACCTGCAACCCAAGTCCAGCCATACTTTTGCTGTTGATAAAATGGCCTCTGTGTTTTACACTCTGGTGATCCCTATGCTCAATCCATTGATCTATGGCCTAAGGAACAGAGAAGTAAAAGATGCTCTGAGGAGAACTTTAACCAATTGATGCAAAATTCCCAACTAATATCTTAATACAAGTTGCAAATGTGGGTCCAAAATCCTTGTAGAATGCTCTATCAGTCCAATGAAAGCATCAAAAATAAAAATGTTTTACCACATTGTTTCATCTTTTTCAGGATAAAATGCTTCCTTTCATATCTCTCAGGACTCTTCTCCACCTCACCTGAATAAACATGGTGTCAGATGATTAAGTCTCAAGTGATTTTCAAGATCATATTGGAACCTATGTTATTTAGAAAGAAGGCAAGTCATGCCAAATTTTTGGTCAAATTCAGACTTGCAGAGGTTAAAAAAGTATTTATCAGTCAAAATAGAGTACAATGGACCAAAAATTAGTGATATATATGTTAAAGCAGGGACTGTACTAAAGGTAAAGAATATTAAACCATGAATAATGTGTAGACTAGACAAGAGGCAAGGAAGTGAATAAGCTTATGGTTATAACTGAACAAGTTATTTCAAGAACATATGCAATACAGAAAATAAAGTATACCTCTCAGAATTAAATTTTCAGTCAGATTGAGTTAATATTTTCTATCTCTGGGATACAGTGGAGATTTTGGAAGATATTTAAATTAAGAAACATGAGAAGCCTACTGGCTAACTCTGAGTCTCCCTTGACAGAGTCACATGCTATAGTTAGCTTTGGTTTATGCTAGCTTCCTGATAAACATGTTTATTTAGGATAGCAGATTCAAAAAAAATGAGTTATCCGGTCATTTTCTTGTGGTTGTTGTTGGTTTTCAGTCACTAAGTTGTGTCTGACTCTTTGACACTCTATGGGCTGCAACACACCATACCTCCCTATCCCTGACTGTCTCCCAGAGTTTGCCCAAGTTCATGCCCATTGAGTCAGGAATGCTATCCTACCATCTCATCCTCTGCCACCCTCTTCTCTTTTTGCCCTCAATCTTTCCCAGCATCAGGGTCTTTTCCATTGAGTCTGTTCTTCACATTAGGAGGGCAAAGTATTGGAGCTTCAGCCTCAGCATCAGTCCTTCCACTGAATATTCAGGGTTGGTTTCCTTTAGGATTGACTGGTTTGATCTCCTTGCAGACCAAGGGACACTCAAAAGTCTTCTCCAGCACCACAATCTGAAAGAATCAATTTTTTGGTGCTCAGCCTTCTTTATGGTCCAACTCTAACATCCATACATGACTACTGGAAAAACCACAGCTTTGACTATACAGCCTTTTGTCAGTAAAGTGACATCTTTGATTTTTAATACACTATCTAGGTTTGTCATAGTTTTTCTTGCAAGGAGCAAACATCCTTTAATTTCATGGTTGAAGTCACTGTCTGCAGTGATTCTGGAGCACAACAAGAGACAATCTGTCACTGTTTCTACTTTTTCTTCTAGTTGCCATGAAGTGATGGTACTGGATGCCATGATATTTGTTTTTTGAATATTGAGTTTTAAACCAGCTTTTTTACTCTCGTCTTTCACCCTCATCAAGAGGCTCTTTAATTCTTCTTTCTGCCATTAGAGTGGTATCTTCTGCTTATCTTATCTGAGGTTGTTGATATTTCTCTCAACAATCTTGATTCCAGCTTGTAACATCCAGCTTGACATTTCACATGATGTGCTTTGCATAGAAGTTAAAAAAGAGGATGATAATATGCAGCCTTGTCATACTTCTTCCCCAAAATTGATCCAGTCAGTTGTTCCACATAAGGTTCTAACTGTTGCTTGTTAAATCTTATACAGGTTTCTAAGGAGACTAGTCAGGTGGTCTGGCATTATCATCTCTTTAAAAATTGTCCACAGTTTGTTGCAATCCACACAGTCAAAGGCTTTCAGTTAATCAATGAAGCAGAAAGAGATGTTTTTTCCTGGAATTTCCCTTGGCAATTTGATCTTTTGTTTCTCTGCCTTTTCTAAACCCAGCTGTAACCTGAACGTTCTTGATCCAAGTACTGCTGAAGCCTAGCTTGAAGGATTGTGTGTATACAGTCATTTACTAAAGTGTCATAAATATTTTGCAAATCCATAGCAATGATAACCTAGGTTAGAGACAATTGGTACATTCTAGGGTTAACTGACCTTTCATCGTGTATTTTGCTTTCTTCCTCAGCTTGTATACACAGATCCAGTATTTTGCATGAACTCTGTGCTAACAAAATGCTTCATCCTTTGTACTTACTCAGGGCTTCCCTGGTAGCTCATGGTAGAGAATCTGCCTGCAATGCGGGAGAACTGGGTTCAATCTCTGGGTGAGGAAAATCCCCTGGAGAAGGGAATGGCTATCCATTCTAGTATTCCTGCCTGGAGAGTTCCATGGACAGAGGAGCCTGGCAGGCTACAGTCCATAGCATGCAAAAAAGTCAGACATGACTGAGCGACTAACACACAGCAAATGAACTGATTCCTTATACATTAGTTGTTTGAATAGACAATTTTTAGATTTTTAAAAGGTTATAAACACTACCCCAGTCATTTTGATTCAGTCTAACATTCAAAGTGAAAATTTTGGGTAATTAAATCAAAATATGAACCAGAGTCTCTTTATCTTCAGTTCAGTTCAATCACTCAGTCATGTCCAACTCTGCGACCCCATGAATCACAGCACGCCAGGCCTCCCGGTCCATCACCAACTCCTGGAGTTCACTCAAACTCATGTCCATTGAGTCGGTGATGCCATCCAGCCATCTCATCCTCTGTCGTCCCCTTCTCCTCCTGCCCCCAATCCCTCCCACCATCAGGGTCTTTTCCAGTGAGTCAACTCTTCACATGAGGTGACCAAAATATTGAAGTTTCAGTTTCAGCATCAGTCCTTCCAGTGAACACCCAGGACTGGTCTCCTTTAGGATGGACTGGTTGGACCTCCTTGCAGTCCAAGGGACTCTCAAGAGTCTTCTCCAACACCACAATTTAAAAGCACTAATTCTTTGGTGGTCAGCTTTCTTCACAGTCCAACTCTTACATCCATACCTGACCACTGGAAAAACCATAGCCTTGACTAGATGGACCTTTGTTGGCAAAGTAATATCTTTGCTCTTTATCTTAGATGCATGTATTTTATTTATTTTCCCCTTCTTTAATGTACTGCCATTTACTTTATTGTTACCACAAAAGGAAAAAAAAAAAAAACTATCCCTGTGAGATGGTGGATATGTTAATTAGGTGATTATGATAATATTTCACCTTTATACATGTATATCAGAATATCATATTTGCACACTGGAAATATATACAAATTTTATTTATTAATTTTATCATTATAAAGATAAAATTTTAACTTTTTAAAATGAATCAATGAAATAAAATATAACAAATTAAATTAAAAAGCACACAATTGCATTCTCCAAGAACATCAATTTTACTTGCTACAGTACCTATGGATCCTGTCTGTAAGTATATTTTTTGTCATGAATAAATTTTATTTTTTAGAGAAACACTTTATATTGTACTGTAGAGATTTTTGGTCACATATTTTCCCCCAGTTATATCATTCCTTTATTTTTCACAATCCATAAGTGAAGTTAAATAATATTGAAAGCAACTTTAGTTTCATCCACATAGGAAAGCATTAAAGAAACCATGGTACATCATATTCCCTACAATTTACTTTCCTAATTTGAGAAAGCATCACATTATTCTTAGTTAATAAAAGTTCCTTTTTAAATTTTTTATTGAAAATTAATAAAGTGATACATGGCAATGAATAAAGTGATACATGATGCAATACTATTATAATGATATTAAATTAATGCCTTGAATTGACTTCAGCAGGGCAGACTTCAAGAAGCAAGATTTCTACAGCAATACCCGCAGAATAATTATGTTTGTCAGATTATGACACTTTATCACAGCATACAACTGTGGAGTACACATTGATCTCTTTTTATTTGGATATTCTTTGACTGATAGACCTAGTTGTTAGCAGATTTTAATTTCTTTGCCACTATAAAAAGTGCTGTAACAAATAGCTTTGTACTTATAACATGATACACTATTGCTTTTTGTTTATAAAATAGATGCATAAGGATTCTTCCACATTCTAACTGTGTTGTTGGTAAATTATTTACCTATTTGCATAATAATTAAAATAAAAAATAAAATGCTAATAAAAAGTACTACGCTTTGTGGTAGAGTGTGGAGCAATTCACTGTAAAGAGACATTGAGGAACATTTCAGGATAGTGGAAATTCTCTCTTATTGGGAGCAATAGTAGCATGTCATCATTTTTCAAGGTCAGCATACATACTTCACATTTTTTAATATTCTATTGTGCCTAAAATATACATTATTAATGTCTTTAAAATGGAATATGACTTTTTCAATACTATTTTTGCTTTTTTTAGACACTTTTCTAGAATTTTTATATAATCCATATAGACAAAGATTTAAAGGATATATAAAAGTATATTAAATATATATCTATAACTCATTGCACAAACTTCTGAACTATATACATAGCTTGCAATATTTCTCTATACTGATAATACTGTCATGACAATATTAACTTAATACCTTGAACTGACTTCATCAGAACAGTCTTCAAGAAGCAAGGTTTCTACAGCAAGACCCTCAAAATAATTATGTTTTTCAGATTGTGATGCTTTGTCATTATTGGGCCAGGCAGAACCTCTTCTCTTGTTTATTTATTTTTTCTTCCAAGTTGTCGTGGGCAGAAATGTGTCCCACCAAAATTGATATGTTGAAGGCTCAATCCACAGTATCTCAGAACCTAGTGTATTCAGAGATAAGGCTTTTTAAAGAAGTAATTAGTTAAAACAAGTTATTAAAGTGAGCCGTAATCCAATATCATAAGTGTCCTCATAAGAAGAGGCTAAAACACATAGAGAGACACCAGACACTTCGATGTACCCAAACCGAGTGACAGTCACATGAAGATACAGCAAGAGGGGAGCCATCTATGCAAGGAAAGAAGCCAAGGAGAAAGGCCCCAGAAGAAATCAAATCTGTTAATCTCTTACTCATAGACTTTATTTATTTGTTTAAGATTTTTTTGATATGCGTGCTTATTTGCTTAGTTGTGTCTGCCTCTTTGTGACCCTTCGGACGGTAGCCCTCCAGGCTTCTCTGTCCCTGGGATATTTTAGGCAAGAATTCTGCGGTGGGTTGCCATTTTCCTCCTCCAAGAATCTTCTGACCCAGAGATTGAACTCGTACTGGCAAGAGATTCCTTGCCTGCTGAAGCATCGCGGAAGCCCTCTTTGATATGAACTGTTGTAAAGTCCTCACTGGACTCGTCACAGCTTTGCTTCTGTTCCATGTTTTGCTTTTTTTGGACCATAGGCGTGTGGGATCTCAGCTCCCTGACCGTGGATCAAACCACACTCTCTGTGTGAAGCCTTAAACAGTGGACCATTGGGGAAGTCCCTTGATCATGGGCTTTTAGACTCCAGAACTGAGAACACATATTTCTTTTATTTAAACAAACCTGTTTTTGGTATTTGTTATAGCTGCTCAAGCAAATGAATACGTTTTTCATCTTTATTCATTTACCCCACGATGTGGGCTTCCCAGTGGCTCACTTATAAAGAATCCACCTGTAATACAGGAGACACAAGTTTGATCCCTAGGTTGGGAAGATCCCCTGGAGAAGGAAATGGCAACCCAACCCACTCCAGTGTTCTTTCTTGGGAAACCCCATGGACAGAGGAGCCTGGCAGGTTCCATGAGGTCGCAAGAGTTGGACATGACTTAGTAACTAAACAACAACAAAACCTTACTAGATAACCATCCCAAAGTATTTAATGTGAACCTACTCCAACTTCCAGCTTTAAATTCAAGGCCTAAAGGGGAAAATAATATGACACACACATACACACAAAATGTTGTTGCAAAGAGAACTTAAGCCCCAAAGCTGATAATTTCTCCAGGGCATTTTTCTTTCTACATGATTCTCTTAGTCTTTAAATGCATGAAAATATATGTCTAAAATATTTAGTGTTTAAAAAAAACTGTGTGAAAGGAAATTTATAGACATTAAATAAAAGTTGTAATTTCAAATATTATATTTGATCCTTGCCTAGAATTTATCTTCTACATTTTTTCACCTGAAATACATTTATAAAGAGAGGATTAAAATAATATTTTTAATATAGAATATTTTTTGGAGGACATAGCTTCACCTTTAATATCCAGTTTATCCTATTCTTGAAATAATGACTGTGCTAAATTGTATTCTTTGAAGTAAAAGTAGGAAACAAAGAGAAATAGTGTCATATAAAAACAAAGTGTGTAAATGGAATTTGTTTTTATTTCATTGTTAGTCCATTTGTTTCTAGCTCTTTGGTTTGCATTTTTGCCATAATGAGTCACTGAATGCAACAAAGTTACTTTGATAGATACACTTTAATCAGATGTCATGGAGTTGAACTCATTTCAATAATATATGTCATACTGTCACCAAAAAAAGAAGAAGACTGAAGAGACATCTGGTTGAACTCCTAGGGGGAGATCTTATCAAACAGCAAATCCCAGATGGCATCTTCCCAAAGGATGCAAAAGACAATTTGTGGATATTAAAATCACCTGGGTTTTAGTTAGGTTCTCAAAGGTTTATAGAGCCCCACCAACTCTCACTGACACAGCCAAGTAGAAATTCTAAGAGGCTGAAACAGATGTGCCTTAGAGGTGGGTAGAAAATATTTATCTTATTTTGGTATAATGGCCTTCCCATGGCAGATGCATGTTGATGTATGGCAAAACCAATACAATATTGTAAAGTAAATAATAATAATAATTTTAAAAATTTTAAAAATAAATAAATAAAATGGACTTCAAAAGATGAAATCTACACCTCAAAGTGCACCACATCACTTTCATTTTGGAAGGCATCAGACATTATGTATGATCAAATAGTACAATACTTAAGTAAAGGTTGGAGAAAACAAGTTATTAAAAACTATCTAGCTGTTTATATTTCAAACTTACAACTGGTATCATTAGATATTATATACTAAAAAAAAAAAAACATATTATATACTTATACCACTATTTAAACAATGGATTTTTGCTCACTGAGATTATTTTTATCATACTCTTGTTTCTGCAATACTAACTAGAATGAAAAATTCATCTTTCACACACATACGCAAAAAAACTTGTGAAGGAAAACAGTACAGAATGACCCAAACTTTAAATGATGATTCTTTTTGAGAATACAATGATATACCATCAATTTTCTGAAGAAAATTTCCATTAGCTCTGGTAATATATTTAATACAATAGAGGTGAATATATATATATATATATACACACACATAATATATAACCAATGCTATAATAATGTATATTTAGATAAATCATCTATGTACAATAAAATGAATCTGACATTTTACTCAAGAAGTTTTCAGAAAGAAGACTTCAGTTTGAAGAGACAGTGCATAAACAGGATCAAGACATTAAGAACTGCAGACCCCTAAATTTCTGGTTTGATAAGACAAGGCTTTCTGTAACATTCTCAAGGAGAAAATGAAACCCAGGAAGAAAGAGAATGCTCATTTACTGGGATGCTTTTAGTTCAAGTAACCCAAAAAAAAAAAATATCTGAAATAAATTTACTTAAAAAAATACTGGCCTTATAATTTTATAATAAAATAAATTTCTAAGTACGTGGAGAAAATTATTATATATATATATATATATATATATATATAATTATTATTATTACTCCTCTTTAGTCATAAGCATTGTTGCTAATTTAAAGATAATTCCCCTCTCTTTTAGCCTTCCTGTTACTCATTAGTGCTCATAAGAAGATTGAAAATGCCGAGAGTATGATCAGGAATGATATTTTTCAATACCACAAGTTCAAGTTTTGTAACCTCATTTGAGGTTACATTCATTTGCAGTTTCTGGTAGCATGGGGCAACTGCTGCAAATGATGTGCAATCTTTTTTCAGATAATAAGGTACCTCTCACCAATCTATGTATTTGAAAAATCAATATGAATATGGACACAAAATGCCAGAGATCCTAATACAATCCAAATTCCCTACTTTGACACATTATCTTCTGCCAGAAATGCTGTAACCCTGCTTAACTTATTCTTAAAATTTTACTCCTCCCTTCCAATTTCTACCCCTTCCAATCATACAACTTCTATACTTTCCAATCATATAATTAATTATCTTTATAACAGCAAGAATAATCTTTTTTTAAAATTTAAACCTGACCTTATTATTCACCTACATTAAAACCTATCAGTTTTACAATTTACTAGAAAAAATTCAAATATTTATTGTGACCTAAATTATCTGATTTTACTGATTTTATTTTCAGATTTTCAATGTATCCTGGTATAAGCTAGTAAGACAAGACAAATAATGTGAACCTGACTGTGAAATGTATTGAAAATGAAGCTAAAGATACTTCAATTATTCTAAAAACCAAAGCTTAGATTGCATGAATTAATAAATCAAAAATTTGGAATCATGACACAGCGACCACTAAGGATAACAGTCAATCACTGTGGTAATGACCCAGGGAAGCCTAGACCTAAGAAAGGAAAAGAGGGGGTGCTTAGGATGGCAAAGTATTACATAAATTGCCAAATACTTCAATGTGGAACCTTGAATAAGAAAACTAGAGGATGAATAGAATGCTTGTGATCTAAAATAGTTGTTTTTTTGAAATGTAATTTTACAATTTAAGATCAAGCATATAACCAGTGAGGCATTAGACTTCAGCAGAAATACAGGAGCTGGTATAACTTGGAAAATTTGTTTGGGCTGATAGTTGATATGTTTGCCAAGGGAGACAATGGAGACACTGACAATTGTAGACAAAACATTAAACATTGTAAACATGGAGAAGACAAAAAAAAAAAGAGGCATGGTGGGGACAGGGGAAACACAGAAGCAATATTCTGTAGCTCAGTGTCTGAGGGAAAAAAAAAGCTAGAATCTCAAAATAGAGGATTGTCCACAGTGTATAAGGATGGAGGTTGATTGAGGAACATATTAGGAATTTTTCTTACAGCCTTTAACAAATAATTTTGAAATAAATGAAAAAAATATAGTGTACCTATCAAGGTAGACATTTTCTTAAGTACCTGTAAGAATAAACACAAGAAATGTGTCCCAGACTTAAATATTAACTTGCCTGAATGTTTTATAAATGTCTCATAAGAACCTAAACTTAATATGTTCAAAGTATCACTTTGATCACTTCATTGTAAATCATATCTTTTAATATTTGAAAAATGTCATGGCCAATGGCCTAACTGTGAGAAGATCACAAAAGTCTTTCCTATTCCTTCAGTTCAGTCATTCAGTCGTGTCTGACTCTTTCTGATCCCATGGACTGCAGCATGCCAGGCCTCCCTGTCCATCACCAACTCCTGGAGTTTACCAAAACTCATGTGCACTGAGTGATGCCATCCAGCGATCTCATCCTCTGTCGTCCCCTACTCCTCCTGCCTTGAATCTTTCCCAGCATCAGGGTCTTTTCCAATGAGTCAATTCTTCCCATCTGGTGGCTGAAGTATTGGAGCTTCAGTTTCAGCACCAGTCCTTCCAATGAATATTCAGGACTGATTTCCTTTAGGATGGACTGGTTGGATCTCCTTGCAGTACAAGGAACACTCAAGCATCTTCAACAACACAGTTCAAAAGCATCAATTCATCGGCACTCAGCTTTTTTTATACTCCAACTCTCATATCCATGCATGACTACTGGAAAAACTGTAACCTTGACTAGATGGACTTTTGTTGGCAAAATAATGTCTCTGCTTTTTAATATGCTGTCTAGGTTGGTCATAACTTTCTTTCCAAGGAGTAAGAGTCTTTTAATTTCATGGCTGCTATCACCATCTGCAGTGACTTTGAGGCTCAAAAAAAAAAAAAAATAGTCAGTCACTAATTCTACTGTTTCCCCATCTATTTGCCACTGGAATGCAAAAGTAGAAAGTCAAGAAACACCTAGGATAACAGGAAAATTTGGCCTTGGAATACGGAATGAAGCAGGGAAAATGCTAATTGAGTTTTGACAAGAGAACGCACTGGTCATAGCAAACACCCTCTTCCAACAATGCAAGAGATGACTTTACACATGGACATCACCAGATGGTCAACACCGAAATCAGATTGATTATATTCTTTGCAGCCAAAAATGGAGAAGCTCTATACAGTCAGCAAAAACAAGACCAGGAGCTGACTGGGGCTTAGATCATGAACTCCTCATTGCCAAACTCAGACTTAAATTGAAGAAAGTAGGGAAAACACTAGACCATTCAGGTATGGCCTAAATCAAATTCCCTGTGATTTTACAGTGGAAAGTGAGAAATAGATTTAAGGGACTAGATCTGATTGATAGAGTGACTGATGAACTATGGACAGAGGTTTGTGACATTTTACAGGAGACAGAGAACAAGACCATAGCCATGGAAAAGAAATGCAAAAAAAGCAAAATGGCTGTCTGGGGAGGCCTTACAAATAGCTGTGAAAGAAGAGAAGCAAAAAACAAAGGAGAAAAGGAAAGATATAAGCATCTGAATGCAGAGTTCCAAAGAATAACAAGGAGAGAAAAGAAAGTCTTCCTCAGAGATCAATGCAAAGAAATAGAGGAAAACAACAGAATGGGAAAGACTAGAGATCTCTTCAAGAAAATCAGAGATTCCAAGGGAACATTTCATGCAAAGATGGGCTCGGTAAAGGACAGAAATGGTATGGACCTAAAAAAAGCAGAAGATATTAAGAAAAAGTAGCAAGAATACACAGAAGAATTGTACAAAAAAGATCTTCACAACCCAGATGATCACGATGGTGTGACCACACTCACCTAGAGCCAGACATTCTGGAATATGAAGTCAAGTGGGCCTTAGAAAGCATCACTACGAACAAAGCTAGTGGAAGTGATGGAATTCCAGTTGAGCTATTTCAAATCCTGAAAGATGATGCTGTGAAAGTGTTACATTCAATATGCCAGCAAATTTGGAAAACTCAGCAGTGGCCACAGGACTGGAAAAGGTCAGTTTTCATTCCAATCCCAAAGAAAGGCAATACCAAAGAATGCTCAAACTACCGCACAACTTCACTCATCTCACACACTAGTAAAGTAATGCTCAAAATTCTCCAAGCCAAGCTTCAGCAATATGTGAACCGTGAACTTCCTGATGTTCAAGCTGGTTTTAGGAAAGGCAGAGGAACCAGAGATCAAATTGCCAACTTCTGCTGGATCATGGAAAAAGCAAGAGAGTTCCAGAAAAACATCTGTTTCTGCTTTCTTGACTATGCTAAAGCCTTTGACTGTGTAGATCACAATAAACTGTGGAAAATTCTGAAACAGATGGGACTACCAGACCACCTGACCTGCCTCTTGAGAAACCTATATGCAGGTCAGGAAACAACAGTTAGAACTGGATATGGAACAACAGACTGGTTCCAAATAGGAAAAGGAGTACGTCAAGGCTGCATATTGTCACCCTGCTTATTTAACTTATATGCAGAGTACATCATGAGAAATGCTGGTCTGGAGGAAGCACAAGCTGGAATCAAGATTGCTGGGAGAAATATCAGTAACCTTAGATATGCAGATGACACCACCCTCATGTCAGAAAGTGAAGAGGAACTAAAAAGCCTCTTGATGAAAGTGAAAGAGGAAAGTGAAAAAGTTGGCTTAAAGCTCAACATTCAGAAAACTACGATCATGGCATCTGGTCCCATCACTTCATGGGAAATAGATGGAGAAACAGTGGAAACAGTGTCAGACTTTATTTTTAGGGGCTCCAAAATCACTGCAGATGGTGATTGCAACCATAAAATTAAAAGACACTTACTCCTTGGAAGGAAAGTTATGACCAACCCAGATAGCATATTCAAAAGCAGAGACATTATGTTGCCAATCAAGGCTGATCTAGTCAAGGCTATGGTTTTTACTGTGGTCATGTATGGATGTGAAAGTTGGAGTGTGAAGAAAGCTGAGCACTGAAGAATTGATGCTTTTGAACTGTGGTGTTGGAGAAACTCTTGAGAGTCCCTTGGACTGCAAGGAGATCCAACTAGTCCATTCTAAAGGAGATCAGTCCTAGGTGTTCATTGGAAGGACTGATGCTAAAGCTGAAACTCCAATACTTTGGCCACCTCATGTGAAGAGTTGACTCTTTGGGAATGACTCTGATGCTGTGAGTGATGGGGGTAGGAGGAGAAGGGGATGACAGAGGATGAGATGGTTGGATGGCATCACTGATTCGATGGACATGAGTTTAAGTGAACTCCGGGAGTTGGTGATGGACAGGGAGGCCTGGCTTGCTGTGATTCATGGGGTCACAGAGTCAGGCACAACTGAGAGAATGAACTGAACTGAACCGAACTGATGGGACCATATGCCATGATCTTATTTTTCTGAATGTTGAGCTTTAAGCCAACTTTTTCATTCTCCTCTTTCACTTTATCAAGAGGCTCTTTAGTTCTTCACTTTCTGCCATTACGGTGGTGTCATCTGTATGTCTGAGGTTGTTGATATTTCTCCTGGCAATCGTAGTTCCAGTTTCATCCAGCCCAGCCTTTATCATGATGTACCCCTCATCTAAGTTAAATAAGCAGAGTGACAATATACAACCTTGATGTACTCCTTTTCCTATGTGAAACCAGTCTATTGTTCCATGTACAGTTTAACTGTTCCTTTCTGACCTGCATACAGATTTCTCAAGAGGCAGGTAAGATGGTCTGGTATTTTAATTTCTTGAAGTATTTCATACTTCAAGTATACAGATTTCTCAAGAGGAAGGTCAGATGGTCTGGTATTTGAATTTTCCACAGTTTGTTGTGTTCTACACAGTAAAAGGCTTTGGCATAGGCAATAAAGCAGAAGTAAATATTTTTTCTGGAACTCTCTTACTTTTTTGATGATCCAGGGGATGTTGGCAATTTGATCTCTGGTTTCTGTCTTTACTAAAACCAACTTGAACATCTGGAAGTATACGGTTCAGGTACTGTTGAACTTTCTAGCTGCAGCACTGGAATGGCAGCTGCATGGCATGGAGCAGCCGTGAGGACATACCCCACATCCAAGGTCAGAGAAACTCCAGAAAGATGGGAGGAGGTGCAAATTCAGGTTTAGAATCAAACTCCATTTCCTCCAGAGATGCTCAGAGGGCTCAAACAAACCTTGTGTGCACCAGGACCCAAAGACCCCACAGAGACTGAGACAGAACTGTGTTTAAGTGTCTCCTGTGGAGGTAAGGGTCAGCAGTGGATTGCTGCAGGGACAGGGACTCTGGGTGCAGCAGATTAAGGTATGGCATAAGCCCTCTTGGAGGAGGTCGCCAGTAACCCTATCAGAGAGCTGCCAGAACTTACACAGGACTGGGAAAAAGACTCATGGTGGGCACAAACAGAACCTTGTCCACCAGGACCCAGGAGAAAGGAGCAGTGATCCCACAAGAGACTGACCCAGACTTACCTGTGAGTGTCCAGGAGTCTCCAGCAGAGGTGTGGGTTGGTGGTGGCCAGCTGCAGGATGGGGGGCACTGAGTGTAGCAGTGTCTGCATGGGATCTTTTGAAGGAGGTCACCATTATCTTCATTACCTGCAGCACAGTTTGGCCCCAGGTAAATAGCAGGCAGGGAACACAGCTCTACCCATAAATAGAAAATTGGATTAAAGATTTACTGAGCCTGGCCCCACCCATCAGAACAAGACTCAGTTTTCCCCTCAGTCATTCTTTCCCATCAGGAAGCCTCCATAAACCTCTTATCCTTCTCCATCAGAGGGCAGACAGGCTGAAAACCACAATCACAGAAAACTAACCAATCTAATCACATGGACCACAGCCTTGTCTAACTCAATGAAACTATAAGCTATGCCCTATAAGGCCACCCAAGACAAACGGGTCATGGTGGAGAGTTCTGACAAAATGTGGTCCACTGGAGAAGGGAATGGCAAACCGCTTCAGTATTCTTGCCTTGAGAACCACATGAACAGTATGAAAAGGCAAAAAGATAGGACACTGAAAGATGAATGTCCCAAGTCAGTAGATGCCCAATATGCTACTGGAGATCAGTGGAGAAATAACTCCAGAAAGAATGAATGGATGGAGCCAAAGCAAAAACAATATCCAGTTGTGGATGTGACAGGTGATAGAAGCAAAGCCTGATGCTGTAAAGAGCAATAATTGCATAGGAATCTGGAATGTTAGGTCCATGAATCAAGGCAAATTGGAAGTGGTCAAGCAGGAGATGGCAAGAGTGAACATCGACATTTTAGCAATGAGTGAAGTGAAATGGACTAGAATGGGTGAATTTAACTCAGATGACCATTATATCCGCTACTGTGGGCAAGAATCCCTTAGAAGAAGTGGAGTAGCCATCATAGTCAACAAAAGAGTTCAAAATGCAGTACCTGGATGCAATCTCAAAAATTACAGAATGATCTCTGTTCATTTCTAAGGCAAACCATTCAATATCAAGGTAATCCAAGTCTATGCCCCAACCAGTAATGCTGAAGAAGCTGAATTTGAATGGTTCTATGAAGACCTACAAAACCTTTTATAACTAACACCCAAAAAAAGATGTGCTTTTTATTATAGGGGACTGGAATGAAAAAGTAGGAAGTCAAGAAACATCTGGAGTAACAGGCAAATTTGGCCTTTGAGTACAGAATGAAGAAGAGCAAAGGCTAAGAGAATGCACTGCTTATTGCAAACACCCTCTTCCAACAACACACAAGAAGACTCTACACGTGGACATCACCAGATGGCTAACACTGAAATCAGATTGATTATATTCTTTGCAGCCAAAGATGGAGAAGCTCTATACAGTCAGCACAAAGAAGACCTGGAGCTGACTGTGGCTCAGATCATGAGCTCCTTATTGCCAAATTTGGACTTAAGTTGAAGAAAGTAGAGAATACCACTAGGCCATTCAGGTATGGCCTAAATCAAATCCCTTTCCTGTTCCTAATGTAACACAAATTATATCACAGATATTATCTTTTTTCTTCTTCCAATTGTTAAATTTACCTCTTCTCTCTATTGCCAAGTTTTCTACTTTGGCTTATTATCTTCTGCCAGAAATCCTGTAATACTGCTTAGCTCATTACTAAAATTGTATTCTCCTCTTCAATTTTCTACTCCCTTCCCACATATATTTTCTACCCCCTTCCAACCTATAATTTCTACCCCTTTCCAATCATATAATTCATTATCTTTGTAACTGCAAGATTAATCTTTTTTTTAATATAAATGTAAAGATGACCTTGTTACCCACCTGCCCAAAAACCTATCAGTGTTTTACAATTTACTTAGAAAAAAATCCAAATATTTATTGTGACCTACATTATCTGATTTTACTAATACTCACTATTATTCAGTGACTCTGGCCTTAAAGGAAACACTAGCCTCTATTAAGTTCCCATGACACAAACAAACAAAATCAAAAAAAGACTTTTTTTGTTTTTGGACAAAGGACAGCATCTTTAGGAAATACACTTTTCTTATAATCGTGAATGTATCTCTTAAAGATGCCTGGAATCCTGGGATATTCCTCCTCTGATTTATTCAGTACTTGATTACTTCTCATTCTTAGGTTTTAGTTGAAATTTCACCCACATAAAGGAGTTCTCTTAACAACATCTAAGAAGTAATTCTCCCAGGTTATTTTGATAAATCATTTTTGTTTAATTTACTTATGGTACATAAAACAATCTACAGTTATCTTGTTTATGTGTTGTATTCTAGCCCTTTGTTTCTTTCTCATTACTGGAATAGTAGGTCCAGAGGCTCACAGGACTTCAGACTGGGACTGAATTATACCACTGGCTTTCCTGGCTTTATACCTTGTAGGCAGGAGATTGTGGAATTTCTCAGCCTCCATAAATAGGGAACTAAACTCCTCAAGATAAACCTCCTTTACATATATATATATATAGGCTCCCCTCATAGTTCAGTTGGTAAAGAATCTGCCTGCAATGCAGGAGACCCAGGTTTGATTCCTGGGTCAGGAAAATCCCCTGGAGATGGAAATGGCAACCCAGTCCAGTATTCTTGCCTGGAGAATCCCATGGGCAAAGGAGCCTGGCAGGCTAAAGTCCATGGGGTCACAAGAATCGGACACGACATAGTGACTAAACCAACCAACCAACCAACCAGGTCCAGAGGTAAGGGGCAAATAAAGTAACTGAAACTTTAATATCTCTTGGCACAAGTAGGAAACAAATAAGATTATATTGTTGTTGTCCAGCTCTTTGTGACCCCATGAACTGCAGCATGCCAGGCTTCCCTCTCCTTCACTATCTCCCAGAATTTGCTTAAACTCATGTCCATTGAGTCAGTGATGCCATCCAACCATCTCATCCTCTGTCACCCCCTTTCCCCTTCCCTCAATCTTTCCCAGCATCAGGTTCTTTATCAATGAGTCAACTCTTTGCATCAGATGGCCAAAGTATTGGAGCTTCAGCAACAGCCCTTTCAACGAATATTCAGAATTGATTTCTTTTAAGATTGACTGGTTTGATCTCCTTGCTGTCCAAGGGACTCTTACAAGTCTTCTGCAGCACCACAGTTCGAAAGCGTCAATTCTTGGACACTCAGCCTTCTAGTATGACTCAAAGTGCTAAGAGAAAGAATGATTTGGAGTCAGAAACGACTAATATCAAATACTCAAAACTGTTTGGCGTTATTACCACCTTATTTCTTCATTTGTTTTATATCACTGCTTCACTTTTTATTTCATTGCAGAATTTTTTTTTAATCGTCTTTAGGAGAAGAGATATCAAATCTCTTCTTTAGAAGAAGAGATATCAATAACTTTTATTGGTCAGGCAATTATGATACATATCTTAAAAATCACTTTACTGAGTTATGTTTGACATAAAAGAGCTGTATGTGGTTAATGCATACAATTTGATGAATTTGAAGATAAGTATATATTAGTGATAGAGTTACCAAAAATCTATGCTGTAAACATATCCACCATTCCCAAAAGTATCATCTTGCCCATTTTATTATGATTATTTTATACATATATATAATTAAATTTTTGTTAAAGGGTAGATCTTATGTTAAATGATGAAATAGTGTTGATTCTTTGGATCTAAATTTTACCTTTTTGTATAAGAGACTGTGATAGAATATTTAAGACCACAGACCATTACTGAGATCAATTAAAAGTGAGAAGGGACTATAATTGGCTTATTTAGTAACAGGAAGCTATCTTTCAAACAGATATTTCTAGGAAAATATTATATCATAATTCCATGCTGATTCTTTGGCAACTATATACGATGTAATTTTCAGAGAAGCCTTATGAAAATAAAATGTTTAGCATTATTACAGCAATAAAAATTATCAAAAGTGTAAAAATGACAGAATTTGCAATTTTAGTCTACATTGACTAAATGTTAGTACAAGGATGGAATAAAGAAAAGAGGGCAGAATGGTGATTGGATCAGTGGTACAGTGGTGAAGAATCCAACTGCCAAAGCAAGAGATGTTGGTTTGATCCGTGGATCAGGAAGATCCTCTGGAGGAAGAAATAGCAACCCACACTAGTATTCTTGCCTGGAAAATCACAGGGACAGAGGAGCCTGACAATCTACAGTCCATGGGGTCACAAAAAAAGAGTTGGACATGATTTAGCAACTAAATAATATTTTAAAATGACTAGATCATGCATTATTCAGAAGAAGCAAATATTTTCAAATTAGAGATTACAAGGAATATTGAATTATTTGGATGCACACAATTACTCAAGAGTTTCTCATACTCAGTGCAGAAGATATCAATATGGTGTCATGGCATGAATCATGGCTTTAAATATTTTGAAGCTAATAAGATATCCATAACTTAATAAAATTCAATGGATTGGATCTTTGAAATATTCATAATGTTGGATCATCTATTTAGTTTGCTACACTTGAATATTCTTTTTAATAGATGATTTCAAATATGATTTAATACCTAGAAACATGAGTTCAATAAATTCTTTGAGGAAATCTCATCCAAGGGATGCTTTTGCCATCTATTGACAGTCCTAGAAGATAATTCCTTAATTTCTAACCAAGTCTCTCTTTCTTCCATATAGATGACTTTCCAAACTCATAGATGGCTAATGGAAATTTCACCCGAGTCACTGAGTTTATTCTTACAGGAGTCTCAGAAAGTCCAGACCTCCAGATCCCACTCTTCTTTGTCTTCCTGGTCATCTATGGACTGACTGTGACAGGGAACCTAAGCATCATCACCCTCACCAGTGTGGACTCTCGACTTCAGACCTCCATGTATTTCTTCCTCAGGCACTTGGCTATCATCAATATTGGCAATTCAACTGTCATTGCCCCTAAAATTCTGATCAACTTCTTAGTAAAAAAGCATACCACCTCCTTCTATGAATGTGCCACCCAACTAGGAGGGTTCTTGGATTTCATTGTAGCTGAAATTTTCATGTTAGCTGTGATGGCCTATGACCACTATGTGGCCATTTGTAACCCCCTGCTCTACATGGTGGTGGTGTCTCGACAGGCCTGCTTTCTGCTAGTTTCCCTCACATACCTCTATAGCTTTTCCACAACTGTTGTAGTTTCATGTTGTGTATTCTCTATGTCTTATTGCTCTTTCAATGTAATCAATCATTTTTACTGTGATACCGTCCCTCTGTTAGCATTGTCTTGCTCTGATGCTTCCTTTCCAGAAACAGTAGTATTCATATCTGCATCTACAAACTTGATGTTTTCCATAACTGTAGTTGTAGCATCTTATTTCAACATCATTGTGTCCATTCTAAGGATACGCTCATCAGAAGGAAGGAAAAGAGCCTTCTCTACATGCGCTTCACATATGACAGCAGTGTCAGTCTTCTATGGAACTCTGCTTTTCATGTATTTGCAGCCTCGAAATAATCATTCACTGGATACTGATAAAATGGCCTCCGTGTTTTATATACTGGTGATTCCCATGCTGAATCCCATGATTTACAGCCTGAGGAACAAGGAAGTGAAGGCTGCCTTGAGGAAATTTCTGACCAATTATTAATGTAGTGTTAGAAGTCTATAGGTCACTGAAGAGATAGTTAAGATAGGCTACCACTGTGTGGAATATAGTCTGAACAACATTAGAAGCTAAAGGAATGGATGATTTTCTGATTTTACAATTTCTGTTTTGTTTTTTGTTTTTTGCTTTTAAAGTTTTATTTTTATATTATTGACGTATACCACATGTATTTAAATTGGACAGCTTGGTAAGGTTTGAAATAAACATATACACATAAATGAAACCATTACTATAACTAGGATAATGAACATATCATATCCATTACCTTCAAAGTTTCCTTATATTCTTTTGTAATTCTCCCTTCCTGATGTTCAGTGTCTTAAAACCATTGTTTCATACATTTGGACTGAGTGGGGCTTTTACCTTGGTTATTTCAGGTGACAGCATAAATCTGGTCTCTGTTTCTCTACATTTTTGCAGAAGCAGAAGTTGATTTTTTACTATATATATTTTAGTTCTTTTCTTACTGATTTATCTAGGGATTATAATATGTACCTTATCACAGTGTACTTCAAACTAATAAAAACTTAACTCTGGTAAAATGCAGAACCTTTACTGTACTCTCCATTTGTGCTATTACTATATCTACATATGTTATGAAACCAACATGATAGTTTTAAATAGTGCTTCATATAACCTAATGCATTCAAAGAATTTAAGAAAAGTAAGGTCCTAGTCCACATCTTTCAAACAGAAATCTTAAATACAAGCCCTTTTTTCTAATCTAAAAAGTGAAAAATTTGAGACAACAGCCACAGAAATTTTGGGGATAAACAGCTAGTGAAAGTCAGATCCATATTATTTGTACAAAATCTGTGCAATTCACTGGTCTCGAGGCATGTAGGTGTGGAGACTTTAGTATCCAGGAAAGGTTGTGTGTGCGTGTGTGTGTGCATGCATGTGCCCAGTCATGTCTGACACTTTGAGACTCCATGGACTAGCCCACTAGGCTCCTCTGTCCATTGAATTTTCCAGGCAAGAATATTCAAATGGGTTGCCGTTTCTTCCTCCAGGAGATCTTCCTGATCCAGGGATAAAACCCACGTCTCCTGAGTCTCCTGCAGGTTTTTACCTGCATTCTCCTGCATTCTTTACCACTGAACTACCCAGGAATCCCAGACAAGGCTAAAAATATAAAGACATATTTATGTAACCACTCATGAGACAGAGTTTGTAGTCTGACACAACCTTGTTAATTTTTTCCAAAATAAAAAAGGAAAGGAACAAATAAAATAAACTCTCTTAAGATTATAACAATATTTAAAAATGTTCGTAATATGATGTCCCCGTGTCCAACACAGACTCCAAGTCCCCTGAACATCAATGTTTTCAAGAAAATTAGCGTAATCCTTGAAGTGACAACAGAGAGTGATTCCATGTGCTCCTGCTCCCTTCTCAGGCTTCCGTGTCAGTCTGTGTATCTTAGGTTGGGAATTTTTCAGCTTTATGTCCTCTCCTGCCCACTTCATCATCTTCATCCCAATCTGTTTTGTACACATAGAACTGTTTGGTGGGAGAGACTGTTCTGTCTTTTTCAGTGGTAGCAAAACTCTTCTTTGTAAAACTGCAAGATCGTGGGTCAAAGTGCTAAAGAGAAAAATCAAAAAGTAAAACTTCTCAAATAAAATTTGAAAAAGTAATTTTATCTATCACAATTATAAAAATTCTAAAAATCAATGAAAAGAAAAATCAATTAAAATGAACAAAATTTAGACATTTAAGATGGAGATATATGAATGAACAATAAGTATATAGAAAAGTGTTCAGTATAATTAATCAAGTAAGTGAAAATCAAATTCACAATATTATTTTTTATCCCAGTTTCAATTTATAAATCTTTTTTTTTAAATTTTGACTTCAAATATTGGCAAGTATGTGGGGAAAGTATGAATTCTCATACATGGTTTTAGGTAATGCAAATGCAACAGTTAGCTTAGAAATCTGCAGTTTGTTATAAAGTTAAATATGTAGTTATCTATGTTCCAGTAACTTCCCTCATAGATCTATTGCTATGGAAATTAATACCTCTTTACACATACACGACTGAGCGACTGATCTGATCTGATCTGATACACATGCATGCTAAGTCACTTTAGTTGCACCTGACTCTTTGCGACACTATGGACTCCTCTGTCCATGGAATTCACTAGGCAAGAATACTGGAGCGGGTTGCACGCCCTCTTCCAGAGGATCTTTCCAACCCAGGGATGGAAACTGCATCTCATCTCATGTCTCCTTCATTGGCAGGCAGGTTCTTTACCCTCTGGGAAGCCCCACATATCTGCACATATACAGTTATATAGGAGTGTTAACACTAGACTTATTACAACAAGCCAAAATTCAAATACCCATCAATAAGAGGAGAACAGTTAAAGATGGGATATATGCATATAGTCAATTATTATGTATCTGTATAAATGCAGCACAAATAAATTTCAAAATCACTATGCTGAGTGAAAGACTGCTTATTTGAGACTATTTATTGTGTGATTCCACTTATATGAAATTCAGAAACAGGGAAAATAAGCTTATAGCAGCAATAAGTAGAAGTTGGGGGATGTTGTTCATCATTATAATGGGAGTAGCCTGGGGTGTAGGGATATTCTGGGGGCATTTAAAATATCAGGGACCATTTTTGGTGTTGATAATGTTCTATATCTTGATTAGGTATTAGGATCAAATGGCACATTTATTAAAACATACCCATTTTTACATTTTAGATCCATCTTTAACTATATTGAATTCCTCTCAATTCTACATGAGGAGTTAATAGAGGAAGAGAGCATGGCTAAATGTTATGATAGGGAATATATTACCTTCTGTTATATTTTAATATCTATGAAGTTGTGCTGAACATTATGCAAGAATGATGAGATAGCTCAGAAAACACTACCATTTAAACTATTGTAACACATTTCACAGCAAGAATTATGTGTTTGTTGTGTTAAAGGCCAATGTATGTATATCACTCAAAGATGAAGTTTTAATTGCAAATCTTCTAGTCACCAATTACACGTTTTTGATCAAATGAAATAGTTTGTCTTAGCTCGGAGTCCTCTCGGGATGTGGGGATAGTAATATCTATATCATATAGGTCAAATGCTATATTTTTAACCCAGGGCCTACTACTTATTTTACTAGAAAAATTAAAAAAAAAAAAAAACCTCTATGCAGTGATGATGATTCATTTACAGTTTTATCATGACTTTTCAAACTGTTCCAGTTTTGCTGAAATAGAACTCATACAGTAATGCTTTTATTGTTATTTAAATCACTGACTCTGTGAGTAAGTACTTTATGACATGTAGGTCTCCGTGGAACTCTACAGATCATTTACGCTGCTTTCTTCCTTTCCTTAAATTATTCCTTACAATTTTTCCACTAGAGAATATGCAAAATATCCTGGAGAATTAGCAGGCACCACAGGCAATTTCTTTGCTAAATCTCTCAGATGATTTAAATTCCATACTACTTCCTCAGGGACATTACAAAGAAAGAGGGAAAGCATATATTCTCTCTACCCAAAGAAATATCAGGAGAACAGAAGAGCAGAAAATCCAGTTCTTCATAAAGGTGAGCACATAAAAAATATTGATTTTGATAACAACTCTGGTGTTGGTAATTTCCCTTGATTCTTAGATTCTGACTAAGGACACTGTCATGGTCACTGACTGCTTATTCTTTACACCACAAACATTTCATTATTTCCTTTGCTAACTGGTTTCCCTGGAATAGGATGGTAGTGTTAAAGGCATTAATCATATGACTTGACTACATGTCATTTATCCTTCGATTTGTAAAAGTCAAAAGTGGTATTTGGATATTGCAAGTGAAGAAGTTACAGGTACCTGAAAATAATCATCACCAATGCAATCTAAGAGAATCCATTTATGTTAGGATTTCCAGATAAAATACAGGCTCCTCAGTGGCATTTAAATTTCAGATCAATAACAAATACTTTTTAGTATTTATTTAATATAATATTTGTTTTTTGTATATACACCCAATGCAATATTTGAAAAATAATAATTTACATATTATTCATGAAACGTATATACCTAAAATATTTTTTTAACTTTTATTTTATTTTATTTTTTAACTTCACAATATTGTACTGGTTTTGCCATATATCAAAATGAATCTGCCACATTGACCCTGAAGTGAAGTGAAGTGAAAGTTGCTCAGTCGTGTTCAACTCTTTGTGACCCCATGGACTGAATTCTCCAGGCCAGAATATTGTGGGTATGACAGAGTGAGTAGCTGTTCCCATCTCCAGGGGATCTTCCCAACCCAGGGATTGAACCCAGGTCTCCCACATTTCAGGGGAATTCTCTACCAGCTGAACCACCAAGGAAGCCCCCAAATAATTTTAATATATAGATATGCATATTCTTCAGTATGAAAATAACTCCCATGCATAAACTTGGATAATTTTTACTTGTTTGTTTTCCTTGCTGGTTTCTTAGCATTTGTTTGTTTGTTTTTCAGAAAGGATTTTACAAACTTAGTGAGTAGACTGGTACAAAAGTATAATGATTTATTAAGAGCTATAAGAAAGTCATGAACCCCACATAACTCCTAACTGCTATCACCAGGACTGAAGATTGAAAAGTCAGTCTTCCCACTGCATATTTTTGTATTCTGTCTATTCTTTTTTTTTTTTTTTTTATTCTTCCAATTTTATTTTATTTTTAAACTTTACATAATTGTATTAGTTTTGCCAAATATCAAAATGAATCCACCACAGGTATACATTCTGTCTATTCTAAATATTAGTCCTCAATGGAAGGATATAAAATGTTGCAGTAGAATATTTTAAAAAATGACCAGAAATACCGTTTCCCAAATAAGAAGAATCGGCAGGGTATCCCTATCTATTTAAGATACTGAAGCAGTTTTTTTGCATAAATAACCAGAAGTTGTAAGTTGAATTACATGGGGAATTGCTAATCAACAAACATAGTTTCATTTACCTAAGACTGAATAAGATATAGAGATCCACTGTACAATATAGTAACTTTAATTAACAATACTGTACAATTGACCCATAAGTCATTTAATGGGGCAGATTACATGCTATATATTCTTAAAGCAGAAAATTAAAATCAAAATTAAAAAAAGAATGGACAAGGTAAAAGAATCTGAAATTTCAGAAAGAGATAATTACTGACACTGAACATGGAGATACCCTCAGTAAGCATTTGAATAATCCTAGCACAGCTGACTGAGAAGGCAGTGGCACCCCACTCCAGCACTCTTGCCTGGAAAATCCCATGGATGGAGGAGCCTGGTGGGCTGCAGTCCATGGGGTCGCTAAGAGTCGGCACGACTGACCGACTTCACTTTCACTTTTCACTTTCATGCACTGGAGACGGAAATGGCAACCCACTCCAGTGTTCTTGCCTGGAGAATCCCAGGGACTGGGGAGCCTGGTGGGCTGCCGTCTATGGGGTCGCACAGAGTCGGATACGACTGAAGCTACTTAGCAGCAGCAGCAGCAGCACAGCTGAAGACTTCAGAGTTGTAGGACTGATACTAGAAATCTGAATTCCTTTGCTTAATCCAATGTGTCTCTCTTTGTCCAGTGAAGCCCATGAGAGCAGACCAGGCAACACCTGGTCCTTATCTGTGTGTGAGGGAGGAGCCTGAAAGCAGAGTCGGACTCGGTAGAGAAACAGCCATCTCCTTCTCCAGGGGATCTTCCAGGGATCAAACCTGGGTCTCCTGCATTGCATGCAGACTCTTTACCACCTGGGCCACCACAGAAGCCTAGAGAAACAGCAGAAAATACTATGTAGGAAAGAGGAATAGAACTGGCTCAGCAACCTTCAGGATTGCCTTTCTTTCTCAATCCCACTCCTTGGATTGGACTAGATTCCTGGTTTGATAAACCAGAACCTCTGCAGCATAAGAGAAAATAACAGTAAGAATAAAAGGTTTATATTCTAGGTTGTGTGCTCTTAGTGCAACTGATCCTTTTGAATGTCAGCAGGGAAACAGAAAGACTGAGATGAAAATTTAGAGTTCAAAAAGCCTGGTCTGATGTGATATGAATAGAAAAAATGATATGCATCTGATTGTGGAATGCATTGAAAACAAGGCTAAAGCTTTTTTTCAATTATTCTAAAAGTGTCTCAGATTACATGCCACCCCAAAGTTTTAATGACTGCTATCTGCCTATCAGCTAATATGAATCATGATGTGGAGACCAGAAGGATACAATAGTCCATGACAGTGTTAATACAAGCTTGATCTCAGGAGGTAGGTGAGGGGATGCTTAGAATGGCAAATATCATGAAAACTGGCAAAAAAAAAAAATACAATGTGGAACTCTGACAGAGAAAATTAGAGGATGGATACAATGTTTGTGCTTTACAGTGGCTGCTTTTTCACATTTATTTTTTTCCATTTAGGAAAGCTATATAAGCTGGAGCACACTAGATTTCAGCAGAAGTAGAGGAGCTGATGTAATTTGGAAACATGATTTCAGGAAACCCCACCCCAAGAATTGCCCTTGTCATCTAATGACAATCCATGAAAATAATTACTTGGAAGTTTGTAACCACATTTTCTTTTCTTCCCCAAATAGATTAATTTCAAAACTGTTACATGGCTAATGGAAATTTCACCCGAGTCACTGAGTTTATTCTCATAGGAGTCTCAGAACGTCCAGACCTCCAGATCCCACTCTTCTTTGTCTTCCTGGTCATCTATGGACTGACCGTGACAGGGAACCTAAGCATCATCACCCTCACCAGTGTGGACTCTCGGCTTCAGACCCCCATGTATTTCTTCCTCAGGCACTTGGCCATGGTCAATCTTGGCAATTCAACTGTCATTGCCCCTAAAATGCTGATAAACTTCTTAGTAAAGAAACACACCATCTCCTTCTATGAATGTGCCATTCAGCTAGGCGGGTTTTTGGTTTTCATTGTAGCCGAAATTTTCGTTTTAGCTGTGATGGCCTATGACCGCTATGTGGCCATTTGTAACCCCCTGCTCTACATGGCGGTTGTATCTCGGCGGATCTGTCTTCTGCTAGTTTCCCTCACATACCTCTATAGCTTTTCCACATCGATTGTGACTTCCTTTTCTGTATTTTCAATGGCTTATTGCTCTTTCAATGTAATCAATCATTTTTACTGTGATATTGTCCCTCTCTTAGCATTGTCCTGCTCCAATACTTCCTTTCCAGAAACAGTAGTCTTCATATCTGCATCTACAAACTTGATGTTTTCCATAACTGTAGTTGTAGCATCTTATTTCAACATCATTGTGTCCATTCTAAGGATACGTTCATCAGAAGGAAGGAAAAGAGCCTTCTCCACATGCGCTTCACATATGACAGCAGTGTCAGTCTTCTATGGAACTCTGCTTTTCATGTATTTACAGCCTCGAAATAACCATTCATTAGAAACCGATAAAATGGCTTCAGTGTTTTATACACTGGTGATTCCCATGCTGAACCCCATGATCTACAGCCTGAGGAACAAGGACGTGAAGGCTGCCTTGAAGAGATTTCTGACAAATTCATGCTGTTGATGTCTTTTTGAACTCTATAGGTCAATGAAGAGATGGTTAAGGTAGGGTGCCATTGTGTGGAGAAGATTCTTACAGCATTAGAAGTCAAAGGAATGGATTATTTTCCCATTTTGCAATTTCTGTTTTGAGGAAAGGTCCTAGTTTGCACCATTCAAATAGAAATCTTGAATACAACCCAGGTTTTCTGATCTAAATAATAAAAATGTTTGAGTCAATAGTCACAGAATTTGGGGGCTGAATTGAAGGAAAAAAAAAGAGCCAATGAAAGTCAGATCCTTATTCTTTGTATGAATTTTCCAGTTCACTTATCCTGATGCATGTGGCTGTAGGGGACAATTCCAGTACCCCAGACAATGCTAAAATATGAACTAGTATTTATGAAATCACCCATGAGGCAGAGTCTGTAGTTTAACACAAACCTTGTAATTTTAAACAAGAAAAAGAAAAAATAAAATCAACTCACTTAAGAAGATGACAATATTCAGATATCTTCAGAGCAGAGTGTCACCATGTCCAAAATAGACTCCAGATTTCCTAACATACCAGTATATTCAATGCAACACAATTAGAGTAATGTTTGAAGTGATAGGGCTTCTCTGGTGGCTCAGATGGTAAAGAATCTGCCTGCAATGTGAGAGATTTGAGTTTGATCCATGGGTTGGGAAGATCCCCTGGAGGAGGGCAGGGCAATCCACTCCAGTATTCTTGGGGCTTCCCTGGTGTCTCAGAGGGTAAAGTATCTGCCTGCAATGCGGGAGACCCGGGTTCAATCTCTGGGTCAGGAAGATCCCCTAGAGAAGGAAATGGCAACCCACTCCAGTCCTCTTGCCTGGAGAATCCCATGGACGGAGGAGCCTGGTAGGCTACAGTCACAGGATCGCAAAGACTTGAACACGACTGAGCAACTACACTTTTTTTCTTTTTAAGTGATGACAGAGAGAGATTCCCAGTTTTCCTGCTTCCTTTCCTGTCTTCAGAATGTTTCTCTATGTGCCTTGGCTTGCAGTTTTATCAGTTTTATGGCCTCTCCTACCCACTTTATCTCCTGTATCCGAAACTGCTTTGTTTGAAACTTTTTGGTGCGAGAGGGTTTTCTGCCCTTCCTACTGGCTGCACAACTCTGAGTTGTATCACTGTAGCAACTTGAGACAGAACTAAACAGAAACATCAGAAGCAAGAGAGCCTAGGAAAAAAAACAAATCTGAAAATGTAGTTTTATCTAGCAAACTTTTAGTATTCAAAAAATCAATAAAAAGAAGAAAACAATTAAAATGGGCAAATTTTAGAACTGTAAGAAGTGGGTATATGAATAACCAAGTACATAGAAAAATGTCCACTTTCACTAGCCACCAAGTAAATGAAAATTCAACTCACAATGAGATTATTTTATCCCAATTCCATTTATAAGTTATTTTTAAAATGTCTACATCAAATATTGCCAAGGTGATGTGGCAAATAGAATTCTCATACATGGCTTTGGTAGTGTAAAATGTTACCATAAGTTCAGAAAGTTAGCAGGTTCTTATAAAGTTAAAAATGCAGATGTTTATGTTACAGTAATTACCTCTTAGATCTATAACTAGTAAAAATAATACATATATATATACACACATATGCTTTTATAAGGGTGTTTATACAAGATATTTTATAATAAACCAAAACTCAAATATCTATTGGTAAAAGAACGAGTAAGATGGGATATATGTATGCAGAGGACTATATGCATCCACATAAACTCAGCACAGCTGAATTTCAAAACAATTAAGCTGAGTGCAAGATACAGATTAAGAATATTTATTGTGTGGTTTCACTTACATGAAATTCAGAAACAGGGAAAATGAGATTAGGGACAGAAACCAGAGCAGCATTTGCTCTAGGTGAGAGCGTGCTGTTTGGGAAGTTAAGGTCTGAGGGAAATTGCCTTTATGATGGGAGTAGCCAAGAAGCGGGTGTTATAAAGTATCAGGGAAATGTCTGTGGTGTTGAAATGTTATCTTGATTCAGGTATTAGGAACAAATGGCACATTTTCCAAAACTTACCCATTTGTACAATTTAACGCCATCTTTTACTGTATGCAAATTTTCCTCAATTCTAAAGCAAAAGGAATTCATAGAAGAAGAGAATATAGGTTAAATGTTATGAGAGGGAATGTATTTCCTTATATTAGATTTTTTTAAATTACTTTATTTTTTAACTTTACAATATTGTATTGGTTTTTCCATATATCAAAATGAATCCGCCACAGGTATACACGTGTTCACCATCCTGAACCCTCCTCCCTCCTCCCTCCCCGTACCATCCCTCTGGGTCGTCCCAGTGCACTAGCCCCAAGCATCCAGTATCGTGCATCAAACCTTGACTGGCGACTCGTTTCATACATGATATTATACATGTTTCAATGCCATTCTCCCAAATCATCCCACCCTCTCCCTCTCCCACAGAGTCCAAAAGACTGTTCTATACATCAGTGTCTCTTTTGCTGTCTCGTATACAGGGTTATTGTTAACATCTTTCTAAATTCCATATATATGCATTAGTATACTGTATTGGTGTTTTTCTTTCTGGCTTACTTCACTCTGTATAATAGGCTCCAGTTTCATCCACCTCATTAGAACTGATTCAAATGTTCTATGAGACTAGGTGAACATCATGCAAAAGTGGTAGATCTCAGCTCAGGAAACACTATGATTTAGACAACTATTATTGCAACACATGGCATTACCATAATTGTTATGTGTTTGTCATATGAAAAGGAAATGCACAACAGTGAAAAAGACTAACGTGCTTTATTGCAGCAAAATTGGAACAGTTTCAATAGTCATGATAAAATTGCAAATTAATCACCACCATTGCATATAATTTTTTATTTAAATGTATTATTCCAGTAAAAATATGTCATAGATGCTGCATTAAAAATATACCATTTAACCTACATGAGGTGGATATTACTATTCCCAGATTCAGAGGACACTAATCTCAGATAAACTATGTGATTTGACCAAAGATGTGTAATTGGTGACTAGAAGATTTGAAATTAAAGCCTTTTTCTGCAGGTATATGAAAAGGCTTTAATTAGAAGATTTGAAATTAAAGCCTTTTTCTGCAGGTATATGAAAAGGCTTTAATTAGAAGATTTGAAATTAAAGCCTTTTTCTGCAGGTATATGAAAAGGCTTTAATTTCAAATCTTCTAGTCACCAATTACACACCTTTGGTCAAATCACATAGTTTATCTGAGATTAGTGTCCTCTGAATCTGGGAATAGTGATATCCACCTCATTTAGGTTAAATGGTATATTTTTAATGCAGCATCTATGACATATTTTTACTGGAATAATACATTTAAATAAAAAATTATATGCAATGGTGGTGATTAATTTGCAATTTTATCATGACTATTGAAACTGTTCCAATTTTGCTGCAATAAAGCACGTTAGTCTTTTTCATTGTTGTTCTGATCATTGACTCTGTGTCAGCGATTGAGAACTTTTGTCGCGTGGGTCTCTGTAGAACTGTAAGGACCATTATGCTCTTTTCTGCCTTTCTTTAAATTATTCCTTACAGCTGTTCACTAGAGACTAGGCCAGATATCCCTGAGGATAGGTAGGCACACAGGCAATTGTTTTTAAATCTCTAAGAAGATTTAAGAGAAATCATTTGAATAACTCAAATGCTATTAATACTTTCTCAGGAAACATCACAAAGAGATACAAAAAGCATAAATTCTCCCTACTCAGAGAAAAGTCAGAGAAATTTGAGAGGAGAAAATCCAATTCTTCATTAACGTGAGTAGACAGATATTGTTGATTTTGATTATCACGTTGACATTGGTAATTTCCCTTGTTTCTTAGATTCTGACTATGAACACTTTTATAGACACTGACAGATATTCTTTAACCACAAAAACTCCATTATTATTAATTTTTTTTGTTGTTATTAACTTGTTTCCCTGGAATACTGTGGTAGTGTCAGGGAATTACCTATTAATTAACTAGAAGCCATATATCTATTTTATTTATGAAAGCTGAAAGTCAGATGTGCATATTGTAAGTGCAGAGGGAGTTAGATATATCTGAAAAAATCATGAGCAATCTAATCTATTAAAGTCCAGTAAGATTAGAATTTCCAGATAAAATATAAGATGTTCAGTTGCATTTAAATTTCAGATCAATGACAAATACTTTTTAGTACCTGTCTCATATAATATTTGAATTTTCTATAAATATATCCAATGTAATATTTGAAAAATACTTTAAGATATGTATTACCCATGAAACACTTTATAAACTGAAAATAATCTTAATATAAGGATATGTATATTCTTCTATATGAGAATCAATTCCCACACATGAACTTGGAGAATTTTTAGTTGTTTGTTTTCCCTAACAGTTGCTTATTTTTTTTTTTCTTCAGGAATGACTTTGCTAACTGATTGAGTAAACTAGTAAATGAATAGAAAACATTTTTAAGAGTTAAGGAGAAAGCCATGAACCTCAAGTAGTTCCTAACTCTTATCACCAGGTCTGAAGATTGAAATATCAGTTATATCTTTGCATATTTTTTATATCCTGTGTGCTCTAATATTAGCCCTAAATAGAAGCATATAAATGTTGCATCAGAATGGTCAAAAATGATCAAAGATATCATTCACAAAATAAGAAGAATGGGCAGAGTATCATTAGCTCTTTAAGATTCTTACAGCAATTCTTTTTGATAAGTAACCAGAAGTTGTAAGTTGGACCATATGAGGAATTGCTAATCAACAGATATCAAATTTCAGTACTGGAAGATGAATAAGTTCTAGAGAGGAACAGCATTGTACCTATAATTAAGAATGCTAGTCTATTCAACCTTAAATCTTTTAATGGAACAGATCTCATGTTATATATTCTTAAGGAGAAAATTAAAATTAAAAATGAATGTGTAGGGTAAAACAATCTGGAAATTTAGAAGAAAACAATAAAAGACACTGAAAATGAAGATACCCTCAATAAACACTAGACTAATCCTTAGCAGAACTGAAGATTTCAAACTGGTAAGATTGGTAGCAGATGTCTGAACTCCTTTGCCTAATTCAGTGTGTCTGACAAGAAAACCCACGATAGCAGACCAGGCAATACATGGTTCTTCTCTGTGAAAGAGGAAAGAGCCTGAAAGCCGAATGGGACACAATAGAGAAACAGCAGACAGTGTCATCTAGGAAAAAGCAGTAGAATTGGCTCCACAAAGCCCAGGGTCGCCTTCCATCCTTAAACCCATTTTTGCATCAGGCTAGTTTCTTGATTTCGGAGAAGGCAATGGCAACCCACTCCAGTACTCTTGCCTGGAAAATCCCATGGGTGGAGGAGCCTGGTAGGCTGCGTTCTGTGGGGTCGCGAAGAGTCGGACACGACTGAGTGACTTCACTTTCACTTTTCACTTTCATACATTGGAGAAGGAAATGGCAACCCACTCCAGTGTTCTTGCCTGGAGAATCCCAGGGATGGGGGAGCCTGGTGGGCTGCCGTCTATGGGGTCGCACAGAGTCGAACACAACTGAAGCGACTTAGCAGCAGCAGCAGCAGTTTCTTGATTTAACAAGACAGAAACTCTGTAGTATCTTAATAAGGAAATAAAACCTAGGAAGAAATGTTTATTTTCTAGGTTGCTCTTAGGTCAACTGGTATTTTTGAATATCAGTAAAGACACAGAGGGCAAGAGAAAAAAATGTAGGGCTGAGTGTATGCTGAGTGAGGTGATGTGAGTAGAAAGGTGATACAGACCTGAATGTCAAATGCATTGAATATGAGGCTAAAGCTTATTCTTCAATTATTCTAAAAACAATCTCAGATTACAAATTTGACTACTCAAAAAGTATTAAAGACTGTTATTTGTCTATCAGCCAAACTGAGAGAATCATGACATGGAGATCAAAATGATACAGTCATCAATGATAGCATTAATTAAAGCTTGACCTAAGGAAGTAGGAGTGTGTAGAATGGCAAAGTATTATTGACACTGGCAAATAATAAAATGTGGGACTTTAAAAGAGAAATTTAGAGGATGGGTACAATATTTGTGATTTAAAGTGGTTCCTTTAAATTTTTTATTTTTGTCATTTAAAAAGTGTTTGTAGCCAGCAACACACTAAATTTCAGCAGAAATAGAGGAGGGTATAATTTGGAAGCGTGATTCCAGGAAATCTCACCCTAGGCATTGCCTGTGCCATCTAATGGCAATCCTAGGAAATACAGTTTTTTAAAACTGTAACCATTTCTCCTTTCTTGCTCAAACTGATGACTCTCCAAACTCTACCATGGCTCATGAAAATTTCACCCGAGTCATTGAATTTATTCTCACAGGAGTCTCAGAACGCCCAGACCTCCAGATGCCACTCTTCTGTGTCTTCCTGGTCATCTATGGACTGACCTAAGCATCATCACCCTCACCAGTGTGGACTCTCGGCTTCAGACTCCCATGTATTTCTTCCTCAGGCACTTGGCCATCATCAGTCTTGGCAATTCAACTGTCATTGCCCCTAAAATGCTGATCAACTTCTTAGTAAAGAAACACACCACCTTCTTCTATGAATGTGCCACCCAACTAGGAGGGTTCTTGGTTTTCATTGTAGCTGAAATTTTCGTTTTAGCTGTGATGGCCTATGACCACTATGTGGCCATTTGTAACCCCCTGCTCTACATGGCAGTGGTGTCTCGGCGGATCTGTCTTCTGCTAGTTTCCCTCACATACCTCTATAGCTTTTCCACAGCTATTGTGGCTTTGTCTTCTGTATTTTCTATGTCTTATTGCTCTTCCAATGTAATCCATCATTTTTACTGTGATATCGTCCCTCTGATAGCATTGTCCTGCTCTGATATTTCCTTTCCAGAAACAGTAGTATTTGTATTTGCATCTACAAATTTGGTGTTTTCCATAATTACCATGGTAGCATCTTATTTCAACATTGTTCTGTCCATTCTAAGGATACGTTCATCAGAAGAAAGAAAAAGAGCCTTCTCCACATGCACTTCCCATGTGACAGCTGTGTCAGTCTTCTATGGAACTCTGCTTTTCATGTATTTGCAGCCTCAAACTAACCATTCTATGGGTGCTGATAAAATGGCTTCAGTGTTTTATACACTAGTGATACCCATGCTGAATCCCATGATCTACAGCCTGAGGAACAAGGACGTGAAGGCTGCCTTAAAGAGATTTCTGACAAATTCATGCTGTTCTTTTAAGCTGATGTAATTTTTAACTCTAAGGTAAATGAGGAGATGGTTAAGAAAGGTGTATTGTGTGGAGGAGATTCCCAACAGCATTAGAAGCTAACAGAATGGGTGTTTTCCCAATTTTATTTATTTTGAGGCAAGGCTCTAGTCTGCATCATACAAATAGAAATCTTAAAAATAACCTAGTTTTTTTTCTGATCTAAAGAACAAAAAGTCAGAATTTAGACAATAGTCTCAGAATTTTGGCAATGAATTGCAGAAAGGAAACAGTGTATGAAAATGAGATCCCCATTCTTTGTAAAAGCTGCCCAGTTCACTTATCCTGAGCCAAGTTTATTTATCCTACTGAGCCATGTAGGTTACTGTAAGATTTCAGTTGTCCCAGACCAAACAAACAAAAAGCAAAAAAAAAAAAAAAAAATGAACTAATATTTATGAAATCACCCGTGAGGCAGAGTTTGTAGTTTGCCACAAACCTTGTTAACTTCCTGCTCTAATTAAAAAAGATCAAATAAATCAACCTTCTTAAGAAGAAGATAACAATATTCACATGTCTTCACAGCACAATATAACCATGTTCAAGACAGATTCTAAGTTCCTGACAAACCAATATAGTCAATGGAAGAAAATTAGAGTAATCCTTCAAGTGACAGCAGAGAGTGGCTCTCAGTTCTCCTGCTCCCTTCTCAGCCTTCAGATCTTCGGAGGATTAGTCTACCTTTGTTTGAGACTTTGTCAACTTCACGGCCTCTTCTACCCACTTCATCTCCTGCATTCCAATCTGTTTTGTACTTGTGGATTTTTTCTTGTGGGAGATAACTTTTTGCTCTCCCTAATGATAGCAAAGATCTCTTTGGTAATACAATAAGATATTGGGACATAGAACAAAACAGAAATATCAAAATATAAAACATCTGGGAGAAAATATGCAAAAATTGTTTTATCTAGCACATGTAAAAATTCAAAAAATCAAGTAAAATTTAAATTTCAATGGGCAAAATTTAGACAACGTAAGATGTAGATTTGAACACAGACTGGTTCCAAATAGGGAAAGGAGTACATCAAGGCTGAATACTGTCACCCTGCTTATTTAACTTATATGCAGAGTATATCATGAGAATCGCTGGGTTGGATGAAGCACAAGCTGGAATCAAGACTGCTGGGAGAAATATCAATAACCTCAGATATGCAGATGACAACACCCTTATGGCAGAAAGTGACGAAGAACTAAAGATCCTCTTGATGAAAGCGAAAGAGGAGAGTGAAAGGGTTTACTTAAAACTCAATATTCAGAAAACGAAGATCATGGCATCCAGTCCCATCACTTCACAGCAAATAGATGGGAAAGAATGGAAACAGAGACAGACTTTATTTTTGGGGGCCTTCAAAATCACTGCAGATGGTGACTGCAGCTATGAAATTAAAATATGCTTGCTCCTTGGATTGAACCCAGGTCTCCCACATTGCAGGCACCAAGGAATAGAATTATTTTATCCCAATGTCCATTTATATTTATGTGCGTGTATTAATTTTTACATCAAATATTGGTAAGAATATGGTGAAAATGAAATTCTCATGCACGGCTTTTGCTAATGTAAAATGCTACAGTAAGTTTGGTAATCTTGCAGTTTCATGTAAAGTTAACCATACAGTGACCTATGTCCTAGTTATTCTAAGATCCCTAACTAGGAGAAAGTAATGGATATATACTCACACATACACTTATATAGGATTCTTTATGCTAGAATTTTTAATAGCACAGCACAAACACAATATCCATCAATATTTTAAGAGTTGTGACACTCACATGCAGTGGGATGTCATATAGTTATAAAATCACACATGGATAAATTTCAAAATCACTATGCTGAGTGAAAGATACCAGACTGAGAATATTGTGTTATTCCATGTACATGAAATTCAAAAGCAGGATAATAAGTTTAGGGATAGAAAACAGACTAGTAGTTGCTAGAGTTGTGAGAATGTTGGTGGAGTTAAATGAGGGAAATTTCCATTATTCTTGGAGAGGTGAAGGGTGGAGGGGTTATAAAGCACTGGAGAGGTTTCTGTGGTGCTGAAAACATTCTATATCTTGATTTAGTTATTAAGAACAAATGACACATTTTCCAAAACTTACCCATCTATGCAATTTAGATCCATCTTTAGCTGTTTATGATTTTTACTCAATTCTAATACATAAGGATGAGTGTATAGGTAAAATGTTATGAGAGAGCATGTACTGTCTTATATGAAATTTTACCTTCCGTGAGGTTGTACTGAACATTATCCAAGTGTGTTGGTGTCTCAGCTCAGGAAGCACTATAGTTTAAACACACACTGCATTTCAATAATTGTTATGGATTTGTCACATTAAAGGTCAGGGTATGTATACCACCACTCACTTAAAGATGAGGCTTTAATTTCCTCATGGCTTTGGTCAGATTACATAATTTATCTGAGCTTGGTTTTCCTCTGTTTATTGTTATAGTCCATATTTATATCATATAGGTTAAATAATATATTTTCACCCCAGTGCCAACTACATATTTTTTACTGGAATTATAAATTCAAAAAATTCTATGCAATGATGATGATGATTCATTTACAATTATATCACAACTTTTGGAACTGTTTCAGTTTTGCTGAGTTAAAGCCCATACAGTAGCATTTTCATTGTTACTATAATCATTGACTCTGTGTAAATGAATGAGCACATAAAACAGGCTGTAGGTCTCAAGGGAACTGTGCAGATCATTTATGCTGTTTTCTTCCTTTCCTTAAATTGCCCCTTACACTTTTTCACTAGGGAATATGAAGAATATCTTGGATGATTAGCAGAAACTACAGGCAATTTTTTTAATTTCTCAGATGATTTAAACAAAAATGTCTGAACAAATACCATACTACTTCCTCAAGGAACATCAGGAAGAGAGAAGAAAAGCATCAATTCTCATTACTCAGAAAAGTCAGAGAAACTTGAGCGCAGAAAACTGCAATTATTCTTTAAATGTGAGTAGATAAACATTGCTGTTGATTTTGATGATCACCTAATGTTGGTAATTCACTTTGATTTTTAGATTCTGACTCAAGACACTTTTATGGCCACTTACAGATCATTCTTTATGTCACAGGAATTTCATTATTTCCTTTTTTAACTGGTTTCCCTGGAATAGTATGGTTTTTAAGGTGTTAAAATCCCATGAACTGATAACATGTTCTATATCTATTTGACTTGTGAAAGTTGAAAGCTGCATTTGGATATTACAAGTGCAAAAAGAGTGCACAGATCATCACCAATCTAACTATTACAATCCAGTAAGGTTAGAATTTGCAGATAAAATACAGAATATTCAGCTGCATTTAAATTTCAGATCAATAACAAATATTTTTAGTATCTGCCTCATGCAACATTTGGCTTTTTTGTTAATGTAACCAATTCAATATTTTAAAATACTGTGTCACCCATTAAATATTTTATAAATTGAAAATAATTTAACTTAAAGATATTCATATTCTTATATATAAGATCAACTCCCATGCATAAACTTGGAGATTTTTTATTCCTTTGTTTTCTCTCAGTTCAGTTCAGTTCAGTTGCTCAGTCGTGTCCGACTCTTGTTTTCTGTACAAGTTGATAACTTGCTAACTATGTAGTCCATTTTTTTTCTTTTTTTTATAAAGAAAAGACTTTACAAATTGAGCAAGTAGACTGGTAAATAGAGGGTGATTTTTTAAGAGTTTTGAAGAAAGACTTTAAGCCCAAATAATTCCTAACTGCCATCAGCAAATCTGAAGATTCAAAGTGCAGTCATCCCTTTGTATACATTTTGTATCTTGTCCGCTTTAATGCACACAAGCATGCTCAGTTGTGTCCAACTCTTTGGGACCCCATGAACTGTAGCCCCTGTGGGATTGTCCAGGCCAGAATACTGGAGTGGGTTGTTATTTCCTCATCCAGGGCATCTTTCTGACCCTATAGGAATAGAAACTGCATCTATAACCAGACATATCCCTTCCTTAAAAAAAAAAAAAAAAAAAAGACACCAACTTGGCAGGGTATCAATTCAGTCCAGTCACTCAGTCGTGTCTGACTCTTTGCGACCCCATGAACTCCAGCAAGCCAGGCCTCCCTGTCCATCACCAACTCCTGGAGTCCACCCAAACCCATGTCCATTGAGTCAGTGATGCCATCCAACCATCTCATCCTCTGTCATCCCCTTCTCCTCCTGCCCTCAATCCCTCCCAGCATCAGGGTCTTTTCAAATGAGTCAGCTCTTTACAGCAGGTGGCCAAAGTATCAGAGTTTCAACTTCAACATCAGTCCTTCCAATGAATATGCAGGACTGATTTCCTTTAGGATGGGCGGATTGGATCTCCTTGCAGTCCAAGGGACTGTCAAGAGTCCTCTCCAACACCACAGTTGGAAAGAATCAATTCTTCAGCTCTCAGCTTTCTTTCCAACTCTCACATCCATACATGACTACTGGAAAAACCATAGGCTTGACTGGATGGACCTTTGTTGACAAAGTAATGTCTCTGCTTTTTAATATATTGTCTAGGTTGGTCATAACTTTCCTTCCAAGGAGTAAGTGTCTTTTAATTTCATGGCTGCAATCACCATCTACAGTGATTTGGGAGCCCAAAAAAATAAAGTCTGACACTGTTTCCACTGTTCCCCATCCATTTGCCATGAAGACATGGGACCGGATGACATGATCTTAGTTTTTTGAATGTTAAGCTTTAAGTCAACTTTTTCACTCCCCACTTTCACTTTCATCAAGAGGCTTTTTAGTTCTTCACTTTCTGCAAGAAAGGTGGTGTCATCTGCATATCTGAGGTTACTGATATCTTTCCTGGCAATCTTGATTCCAGCTTGTGCTTCTTCCAGCCCAGTGTTTCTCATAATATACACTGCGTATAAGTTAAATAAGCAGGGTGACAATATACAGCCTTGACGTACTCTTTTTCCTATTTGGAACCAGTCTGTTGTTCCATGGCCAGTTCTAACTGTTGCTTCCTGACCTGCATACAGGTTTCTCAAGAGGCAGGTTAGGTGGTCTGGTATTCCCATCTCTTTCAGGATTTTCCACAGTTTATTGTGATCCACACAGTCAAAGGCTTTGGCATAATCAATAAAGCAGAAATAGATGTTTTTCTGGAGCTCTCTTGCTTTTTCCATGATCCAGCGGAAGTTGGCAATTTGATCTCTGGTTCCTCTGCCTTTTCTAAACCAGCTTGAACATCTGAAGTTCATGGTTCATGTATTGCTGAAGCCTGGCTTGAAGAATTTTGAACATTGCTTTACTAGCATGTGAGATGAGTGCAATTGTATGGTAGTTTGAGCATTCTTTGACATTGCCTTTCTTTGGGATTGGAATGAAAACTGAACTTTTCCAGTTCTGTGATCACTGCTGAGTTTTCCAAATTTGCTAGCATATTGAGGGCAGCATTTTCATAGCATCATCATTTAGGATTTGAAATAGATCAACTGGAATTCCATCACCTCCACTAGCTTTGTTAGTAGTGATGCTTTCTAAGGCTCACTTGACTTCACATTCCAGGATATCTGGCTCTAGGTGAATTATCACACCATTGTGATTATCTGATTTGTGAAGATCTTTTTGTACAGTTCTTCTGTGTATTCTTGCCATCTCTTCTTAATATCTTCAGCTTCTGTTAGGTCCCTACCATTTCTGTCCTTTATTGAGTCCATATTTGCATGAAATGCTCCCTTGGAATCTCTAGTGTTCTTGAAGAGATCTCTAGTCTTTCCCATTCTATTGTTTTCCTCTATTTCTTTGCACTGATTACTGAGGAAGGCTTTCTTATCTCTCCTTGCTATTCTTTGGAATTCTGCATTCAAATCGGTATATCTCTCCTTTTCTCCTTTGCTTTTCACTTCCCTTCTTTTAACAGCTATTTAAGGTCTCCTCAGACAGCCATTTTGCTTTTTTGAATTTGTTTTTCTTAGGGATGGTCTTGATTCCTGTCTCCTGTACGAACCTCTGTCCATAGTTCATCAGGCACTATCTATCAGATCTAGTCCCTTAAAGCTATTTCTCACTTCCACTGTATAGTCATAAGGGATTTGATATAGGTCATATCTGAATGGTCTAATGGTTTTCTCCACTTTCTTCAATTTCAATCTGAATTTGGCATTAAGGAGTTTTCATGATCTGAACCACAGTCAGCTTCCTGTCTTGTTTTTGCTGACTGTATAGAACTTCTCCATCTTTGACTGCAAAGAATATAATCAATCTGATATCAGTGTTAGCCATCTGGTGATGTCCATGTGTAGAGTCTTCTTCTGTGTTGTTAGAAGATGGTGTTTGCTATGACCAGTGTGTTCTCTTGGCCAAACTCTATTAGCCTTTGCCTTGCTTCATTCTGTATTCCAAGGCCAAATTTCTCTGTTACACCAGGTGTTTCTTGACTTCCTACTTTTTATCCCAGTCCCCTTTAATGAAAAGGACATCTTTTTGGGGTGTTAGTTCTAGAAGATCTTGTAGGTCTTCACAGAACTATTCAACTTCAGCTTCTTCAGTGTTACTGTTCAGGGCATAGACTTGGATCACTGTGATATTGAATGGTTTGCCTTGAGAACGAACAGAGATCATTCTGTCGTTTTTGAAATTGCAACCAAGTACTGCATTTCAGACTCTTTTGTTGACTATGATGGCTACTCCATTTCTTCAAAAGGATTCCTACCCACAGTAGTAGATATATTGGTCATCTGAGTTAAATTCACCCATTGCAGTCCATCTTAGTTCGCTGATTCCTAGAATGTCAACATTCACTCTTGCCATCTCCTGTTTGACCACTTCTAATGTGCCTTGATTCATGGACCTGACATTCCAGGTTCCTATGCAATATTGCTCTTTACAGCATCGGACCTTACTTCTATCACCTGTCCCATCCACAACTGGGTGGTGTTTTTGCTTTGGCTCAACCTCTTCATTCTTTCTGGAGTTATTTCTCCACTGATCTCCAGTAGCATCAGATCAGATCAGTCGCTCAGTCGTGTCCGACTCTTTGCGACCCCATGAATCGCAGCACGCCAGGCCTCCCTGTCCATCACCAACTCCCAGAGTTCACTGAGACTCATGTCCATCGAGTCAGTGATGCCATCCAGCCATCTCATCCTCTGCCGTCCCCTTCTCCTCCTACCCCTAATCCCTCCCAGCATCAGAGTCTTTTCCAATGAGTCAACTGTGGCATATTGGACACCTACTGACCTGGGGAGTTCATCTTTCAGTGTCCTATCTTTTTGCCTTTTCATACTGTTCATGGGGTTCTCAAGGCATGAATACTGAAGTGGTTTGCCATTCCCTTCTCCAGTGGACCACATTCTGTCAGACCTCTCCACCATGACCCTTCCATCTTGGGTGGAAATTATTTTCAATAAATGCCCAGAAATCATAAGTTGGACTATACAGGGAGTTGCTAATCAACATGTATATAAAGTTTCAGTTATATAAATAAGGTGAATAAGGTGAATAAAATCTAGAGATCTACTCTATAGCATTTAACTGTAATTTACCATACTGTATAAAATCTAGAGATCTACTCTATAGCATTTAACTGTAATTTACCATACTGTACTGTTCACTCATAAATTATTTAATGAGGCAGATCTCATATTATGTATTTTATCACATTAAACCAAAATTTAAAAAGTAGACAAGGTCCATGGAATTTCCCAAGCAAAAATACTAGAGTGGGTTGCCATTTCCTACTCCAGGGGATCTCCCCAATCCAGAGATCAAACAACTCAAGTCACCCACATTGGTAGGCAGATTCTTTACCACTGTGCCACCTGGGAAGCCCAAATCAACTATACTTCAATAAATTTTTATTTTTTCTTGGGAAAAAAAAACAGGCATGAGAGACACAGAATCAACATCCTGTAGTGCAGTGTTACAGGACAAAAGAAAAACTAAAATCTCAAAAGAGAGGGTTGTCCTCAGTGCAAAAGGGGGCAGGTAGATTGAGAAACCTATTGGGAAGTTATGCTACAATTAAAAAAAAAAAAAAAAAACGAGGCAGATGAAAAAATCTTGAACTAGATGAAAAAATATCGTATGATCATTAGGGCTCATTTCCTAAATATCCACAAGTCTAACTTACATAGTAGCTTGCCTAAATTAATATTTAAATGTCTCATAAACACTTAAAATTTAATAAGTTCATAATATCACTTTCATCACTCCATCTTAAATCATAACCCCAAATATTTGAAAAACCATATCTGATTTAGTCACAAAAAAAAAAAAAATCACAAAAGTATTTTTTGTTCCTAATCTCAGTGTCATTCCTTCATCTCTTTCTCATGGAGCCCACACCATGAATTATGTTGCTGATGCTTTCTTGTTTCTGCTCTCAACTGTTATTGTACCATCTTCTCTCTATTTCCATTTCTCTACTTTGGCTTATTATCTTCCATCAGGAATCCTATAGCAACTGCTTAACTCACTTTTAAATTTTTACTCATGATTTCTACCTCCTTTCAATTATGTAATTATTATCTTCATAACAGTAGGAATTATCTTTTTAAAGTTTAAAACTGGCCGTGTTCCTTATCTACCTTCAAACTCATCAATACTTTAGAATTCACTTAAAATAAAATCCAACTATTTACTGTGACCTATATCATATGATTCTACTGTCCCCATTTCCTCATTATTATTTAGTCACACTGGCTCCATTAAGTTTTCCTATAAAAACTGACAGGAAAAAGAATAGTTATTTTCTACCCCAAAACAGCATCTTCAAGAAATTGGAATCCTGGAATGTTCTTCCAGTGGTTCATTCAAAAGTTGGTTCTGCCTCACTGTTCAGTTTTAGTTCAAATGTCATGTCTCAAAAAGGTCTTCTCTTAACATCTTGTGTGAAATAATTCTCCCAGGTTATCCTAATGTGTATTTTGTTACTTGTTCTTATTAAAATTAATATACTCTACAATTACCTTGTGCTTATATTTTTTTACCAGCCCTTTCTCTCTTCCCTATTACTGGAATAGAATGTCCCTGAGGTAAGGGACAAGTCATTCAACTGAAGCTTGGCTATTTCCTGACAAAAGTAGAAAATCAACAAATACCTGGTAATTAAGTAAGAAAATGATTCAAGGGACCAAAGAGAATGTTTGGTGTCAGAAACAAATTAGTATAAAATATTCAACAATATTAGAAGTAATTTTGGTCTTATATCTCTGATTCTTTTTCATTGTAATAACTCTTTTTTTTTTCTTTCTTACTGTAGAATTTTTGTTTTAATTTTGTTTAGAAGAGAAACGTCAGTTCTGGTCTTTGAAAAGTCACATATTTATGATATATAGATTTAAAAAACACTTTATTGAATTATGATTGACATGCAAAAACTCTACATGTTTAATGTATGCAACTTGATGAGATTGGAGATGTGTGTGTATCAGTGAAATCATCACCACAATCTATGCCATAAGCAGAGTCACCATCTACAAAAGTTTCTTCCTGCTCACTTTATTAATTATTGTTAATATATTGCATATATATATATATATATGTTAATTGTTGCTACAGGGTAAATCTTATGTTAACTGATCATGTAGCTTTGACTGTCTACAACTTCTCTCTAAGTCCTTGGATTAGAGGCTATGAACAGGCTTCTCTGTGTCAGGTGCCCCCAGCTAGACATCAACTGTTATTGAGAAAAAACTCAACTTATTGAAGTCAAATATCACCTTTCAAATATCTCTAGCAAAATATTCAGTTGTATTATAATCTAATGTAGACCCTTTAGAAAATATATGTAATGAAATTACGATAGAAGTTCTATAAAAGGATGTTTAATATTATTGCATTGATGAAAACTATCAAAAATCTGATAAAATATAAGTAAAGTGATGAACTAAAATTGAGGTCAGAAGTATTTCATAATTCAAAAAATAACATTATAAAATTGTAAAAATAAAAAAAATAATGGTTAAAATAAAAGCACATTGAAATAATATGAGGAATTGCATCAACTTGTGGGCAAGAAGGAAAAGAGCTATGAAAGTGAGGAAAACACTTTCAAAGAGAAAAAATTTTTTAAAGCTGAAAAGAGAATAGTTGATGTAAAAAGTATATCTGAGAACTTGTCTCCATATATTTTTTTCTGGTAATAAAGTGAAAAATGATCAAAGAGGTTATCAGAAATAGATGGTCAAATTTGCAAGTTCAACATATACTGAATAGAAGCTATAGAAATACAGTATAAATGAAAAGGGGTAGAGCATTGGCTAAATTATCTATTCTTAAGAAAAAGCAAGAAATCTCACATTAAGAAATTAAGAACAGACGCCAAAGTCTTTGTGTGCTTAGTCACTCAGTCATGTCCGACTCTGTGACCCCCATCAGGACTTTCACCCACCAGGGTCTTCTGTCCATGGAGTTTTCCAGGCAAGACTATTGGAACAGGTTGCATTTCCTATTCCCAGAGATCTTCCCAACCCATGGATAGAACCTCTGTCTCTTGCATATCCTGCATTGGCAGGCAGATTTTTTTACCATTAAGCCACCTGGGAAATCTTGAATTCTTAGGGAACTTGCAGTTCCTCATGTCTTCCTCACAGTTTGTGCAAGAGGCATCAGATTGGAGTCTCCATTCTATTTTTTAATATAAATTTATTTATTTTAATTGGAGGTTAATTACTTTACAATACTGTATTGGTTCTGCCATACATCAACATGAATCCGCCACAGACTAAAACAGTCATAATTTAATAAGATTATGAGAAAATAAATTTTCAAAATATACATTACACTGGATTGTCTGTTTAAATTGCTATACCTGTTTCATCTCTTCAGTAAATGATTGTAAAGTTGGTTTACTAGACCTAGAACTGAGTTTAATAACTGAGACGAATAGGAAATCTCATCAAAGGATTGCTTTTGACATCTAATAACAGTCCTGGAAAATAATTTCATAAAGTCTGTGACTACTTCTTTTTTCTTCAAACAGATGACTTTCCAAACTGTTACATGGCTAATGGAAATTTCACTCAGGTCACTGAGTTTATTCTCACAGGAGTCTCAGAATGTCCAGTCCTCCAGATCCCACTCTTCTTTGTCTTCCTGGTCATCTATGGACTGACCGTGACAGGGAACCTAAGCATCATCACCCTCACCAATGTGGACTCTCACCTTCAGACCCCCATGTATTTCTTCCTCCAGCACTTGGCTATCATCAATCTTGGCAATTCAACTGTCATTGCCCCTAAAATGCTGATCAATTTCTTAGTAAAGAAACACACCACCTCCTACTATGAACGTGCCACCCAACTGGGAGGGTTCTTGGTTTTCATTGTAGCTGAGGTGCTCCTGTTAGTTGTGATGGCCTATGACCGCTATGTGGCCATTTGTAACCCCCTGCTCTACATGATGGTGGTGTCTCAGAGGATCTGTCTTCTGCTAGTTTCCCTCACATACCTCTATAGCTTTTGTACATCAATTGTGACTTCATCATCTGTATTCTCTATGACTTAGTGCTCTTCCATGTAATCAATCATTTTTACTGTGATACCGTCCCTCTGTTAGCATTGTCTTGCTCTGATACTTCAGTTCCAGAAGCAGTAATATATATATCTGCATCTACAAATTTGATGTTTTCCATCATTACTGTCATAGCGTCTTATTTCAACATTGTTCTGTCCATTCTAAAGATACGTTCATCAGAAGGAAAGAAAAGAGCCTTTTCCACATGTGCCTCACATATTACAGCAGTGTCAGTCTTCTGTGGAACTCTAATTTTTATGTATATGCAGCCTCAAACTAACCATTCTATGGGTGCTGATAAAATGGCTTCAGTGTTCCATACACTGGTGATTCCCATGCTGAACCACATGATCTACAGCCTGAGGAACAAGGACATGAAAGCTGCATTGAAGAGATTTATTAGAAATCCATGCTGTTTTTAGAGTCATTCTAGTTTTAAAACTCTGTAGATAAATGAAGATAGGCTGCCATTGGTTGGAGAAAGCTGAGATTAGATGTCTGGTTTATAGGTTCTCAAGTAACCCTGGAAATTAAATAGAATTATGTTTCTAGGAAATGGTGATTTTAAAAATAACCTGACTCTCCTGGAATTCTCAGATAAATACAGAAATGAAGCATATTCACTAACTTTGCTAAGTGTTCAGTTATCTAGATTGAAAGAAATGTTTCCAGGAGTCAGGAGAGATATGTTAAGAAATAAGTAAAATAGAACAGAGCAATATCTATAAATGAAACAAGCAAGCTGATCTTTCTTATTATTTTGTTTCTTTTTCTTTTTATCCTGGATATGTATGGGTATAGTAGATAACTACATCTTGAAGAATTGTAATTAGAGATGGCTAAAATCCTTTTTACTCTTTCTAGCAAAATTATGCCAGTTATCTTTAAAGTAAAACTCCCTACTCTTTCTTAATATTGTTTGTTTGATAAAATATATAGTAGGAGTGAATTTATATTCTGAATGTCAACCAAAATATGACTATTTTATTCTATTAATATATTTTATATATTTTGAATTTGTTATAAATGTATATAATTTATACATCAACATAAAAACATAGTCAATTTTTTAATATGCTCTCATTTTATTCATGAGCTTAGTGGATACCGTTAAGATTTTCCTTTCTCCTTACTAAGTATATTCCTCTTTACTGCGTTTAATACATGGACTTTATTGTGAGACAATGGACATTCAATGAACAATCAGAGTTCTTTATACCATTACCAAAACAATTTGTTTTCAAAAAATATTCTGTTATGTTTTCTGATAGTTTTTTATCAGTGAGCTTACACTAAAATCTGTTCTCCAACTGTGAATGGATGGGGGTGACCAGACCATATCACAGACTTATTAAATCAGATCACCAAATAAAGATTACTAAAACCATATTTTAAGAAAAGTTGAAAGAAGTTGAGGTTACAAAAATATTCAGAGATAAGATTGTAGAGACTCATATTCACATATAAGTTTTCAAATACAATCCACACTTTATTTTTAATGCAATATAAAATGGGTTTTATGTCCAAATATCAGAAGTTTATGTTTTGAAAGGACTGAAAAGCAATTGAGAGGAAATGAAATCAGGAAAATAAGGGAAATTTAGATACACTTTATCACGAAGTGTTGTTGATGTACAATATTATATTAGTTTTAGGTATAGTTGAACATTACACATGTGAAATAAAAAAATAAATAAAACACACTAATGACTATAACAAAATAGAAATAGATTCATAGGAACAAAGAGCAGACTAGTGGGGAAAGGGAAGAGGAGAGAGATAAGATAGTGGCAGAGGAAGAGGTACAATCCACTGTGTGCAAAATTACTGGAAAATTGGCGAACAGAGAGGACACATAGGTAATGAGTGTTTTCAGATATCTGACAATTGGCAGCACAGGACTGTGATGTCAGTAAAGGGTACAGTTAACTGTCCTTCACATGGGGTGATGGTGAGCATGAAGAGAACACAGTACTCAGGTAAAGTTGAAGACACAGTCAGACCAGAAGGGCCGAAGCGCCTGGGATATGTGAGTTGGGAACTGGAATGGAGACACCTAAGCAGACACAGTGACTACCCAGCAGCCTGAATTCTGCTTGAGAGGTCCAGCGACTTCTGAATCATACCTATTAAGGTGAGATTCCATAAGGCCAGGTCAAGAACAGCTACCAGGGAGTGAGAAATGGCTGGAGGTCTGGATGGTGAAGACTACCACTTCACACAGGATTGAAACACATCACAATTCTGTCAAACTCTAGTGAGAAAACTCACTGAATGCCTAGGGCTCTGTGCAACTCAAACCTGAGCCATGCGGGTGGGGGAAAGGTTGAAGACTCCAGACAAAGCTAAAAATGTACACGAACATTTATATTACCATCCACGAGGCAGAGTTTGCAGTTTGACACAAACTTTGTTAATTTCCTGCAAAAATAAGTAACTACAAGAACAAATAAATTCAGCCCTCTTAAGAAAAATATAGCAGTATTTAGATATCATCACAGCATCCTATCACAATTTCCAATTCGACTCCAAAGTTCTCTAACACAGCACAATCCTTGAATTGATAACAGAGAGTGGTTTCTAGTTTTCCTTCTCGCTTCTCAGTCTTCAGAGTGTTAGTCTGTGTACCTTGAGATGGGACTTTATCAGCTTTATGGCCTCTTCTACCCACTCCATCTCCTGCATCCCAATCCGTTCTGTACATGAGAAGCTGTCTGAGAGGAGAAGATTTTTTGCCCTCCCTGCTGCTGCGGCTGCTGCTGCTAAGTCGCTTCAGTCGTGTCCGACTCTGTGTGACCCCATAGACGGCAGCCCACCAGGCTCCCCTGTCCCTTGGATTCTCCAGGCAAGAACACTGGAGTGGGTTGCCATTTCCTTCTCCAATGCGTGAAAGTGAAAAGTGAAAGTGAAGCCACTCAGTCGTGTCCAACTCTTCATAACCGCATGGACTGCAGCCTGCCAGGCTCCTCCGTCCATGGGATTTTCCAGGCGAGAGTACTGGAGTGGGTTGTCATTGCCTTCTCCATCCCTACTGGTGCATTTTTTTGCTTTGTATCACTGCAGGATTTTGAGCCAAAGAATTAAACAGAGACATCAAAATAATAAAACCTCTGTGTGTTTATTGGCCATCTGGATGTCTTCTTTGGACAAATCTCTATTTAGATCTTCTGCTTATTTTCTTGAATAGGTTGTTTGTTTTCCTAATATTGAGCTATACCAGCTGCTTATATATTTTGGAGATTAATACTTTGTCAGTTGTTTCATTTGGAACTATTTTGTCCCATTCTGAGGACTGTCTTTTTATCTTGTTTATTGTTTTCTTTGCTGTGCAAAACTTTTAAGTTTAAATAGGTTCCATTTGTATATTTTTGTTTTTATTTCCAATACTCTAGTAGGTGGGTCAAAGAGGACCTTGCTGTAACTTATATCAAAGAGTGTTCTGTCTATATTTTCTTTCAGAATGTTATAGCTTCTGGTCTTATATTTAGTTTAGTTTTGTTTTTTAATTCACTTTGAGTTTATCTTTGTGTATGGTGGTAGGAACTGTTCTAATTTCATTCTTTTACACATACTTGTCCAATTTTCCCAGCACCACATCTTGAAGAAACTATCTTTTCTCCATTGTATATCATTGCTTTCTTTGTAAAAAATGAGATGTCCATAGGTGTGCAGGTTTATCTCTGGACTTTCTATCTTATCCCATTGGTCTATATTTCTGTTTTTGTACCAACCTCCCAAAAATGGGCAGAAGACCTAAGTAGACAGTTCTTCAAAGAAGACATACAGATTACAAATAAACACATGAAAAAAAAGAATGCTTAGCATTGCTTATTGCTAGAGAAATGTAAATCAAAACCACAATGAGGTATCACCTCACACAGGTCACAATGGTCATCATTAAAAAATCTACAAACAATAAATCCTGGAGAGAATGTGGGAGAAATGGGAATCCAATTGCACTGTTGGTGGGAATGTAAATTTATACAGCCGCCATGGAGAACAGTATGGAGACTCCTTAAAAACACTAGGCATAAAACTACCATATGACCCAGTGATCCCACTACTGGGTATATACCCTGAGAAAAACAATTGGAAAAGACACATGTGCCCCAATGTTCATAGTGGCATTATGTACAATAGCTACAATGTTGAAGCAACTTAGATGTCCATTGACAGAAGAATGGATAAAAAAATGTCATACAAATATACAATGGAATATTCAGTTCAGTTCAGTCACTCAGTCATGTCTGATTCTTTTTGACCCCAGGAATCGCAGTACACAAGGCCTCCCTGTCCATCACCAACTCCTGGAGTTCACCAGACTCACGTCCATTGAGTCAGTGATGCTATCCAGCCATCTCATCCTCTGTCGTCCCCTTCTCCTCCTGCCCCCAACCCCTCACAGCATCAGAGTTTTTTTCCAATGAGTCAACTTTTCGCATGAGGTGGCCAAAGTACTGGAGTTTCAGCTTTACCATCATTCCTTCCAAAGAAATCCAAGGGCTGATCTCCTTCAGAATGGACTGGTTGGATCTCCTTGCAGTCCAAGGGACTCTCAAGAGTCTTCTCCAACCACAGTTCAAAAGCATCAATTCTTCAGCACTCAGCCTTCTTCACAGTCCAACTCTCACATCCATACATGACCACAGGAAAAACCATAGCTTTGACTAGACGGACCTTTGTTGGAAAAGTAATGTCTCTGCTTTTGAATATGCTATCTAGGTTGGTCATAACTTTCCTTCCAAGGAGTAAGTGTCTTTTAATTTCGTGGCTGCAATCACCATCTGCAGTGATTTTGGAGCCCAGAATAATAAAGTCTGACACTGTTTCCACTGTTTCCCCATCTATTTCCCATGAAGTGATGGGACCAGATGCCATGATCTTTGTTTTCTGAATGTTGAGCTTTAAGCCAACTTTTTCACTCTCCTCTTTCACTTTCATCAAGAGGCTGTTGAGTTCCTCTTCACTTTCTGCCATTAAGGGTGGTGTCATCTGCATATCTGCGTTATTGATATTTCTCCCGGCAATCTTGATTCCAGCTTGTGCTTCTTCCAGTCCAGCGTTTCTCATGATGTACTCTGCATATAAGTTAAATAAGCAGGGTGACAATATACAGCCTTGACGTATTCCTTTTCCGATTTGGAACCAGTCTGTTGTTCCATGTCCAGTTCTAACTGTTGCTTCCTGACGTGAATACAAATTTCTCAAGAGGCAGATCAGATGGTCTGATATTCCCATCTCTTTCATAATTTTCCACAGTTTATTGTGATCCACACACTCAAAGGCTTTGGTATAGTCAATACAGCAGAAATAGATGTTTTTCTGGAACTCTCTTACTTTTTCCATGATCCAGCAGATGTTGGCAATTTGATCTTTGGTTTCTCTGCCTTTTCGAAAACCAGCTTGAACATCAGGAAGTTCACGGTTCACATATTGCTGAAGCCTGGCTTGAAGAATTTTGAGCATTACTTTACTAGCATGTGAGATGAGTGCAATTGTGCGGTAGTTTGAGCATTCTTTGGCATTGCCTTTCTTTGGGATTGGAATGAAAACTGACCTTTTCCAGTCCTGTGGCCACTGCTGAGTTTTCCAAATTTGCTGGCATATTGAATGTAGCACTTTCACAGACTCATCTTTCAGGATTTGAAAGAGCTCAACTGGAATTCCATCACCTCCACTAGCTTTGTTCATAGTGATGTTTTCTAAGGCCCACTTGACTTCACGTTCCAGGATGTCTGGCTCTATGTCAGTGATCACACCATCGTGATTATCTGGGTCATGAAGAACTTTTTTGTACAGTTCTTCTGTGTATTCTTGCCATCTCTTCTTAATATCTTCTGCTTCTGTTAGGTCCATACCATTTCTGTCCTTTATTGAGCCCATCTTTGCCTGAAATGTTCCCTTGGTATCTCTAATTTTCTTGAAGAGATCTCTAGTCACCAGATGGTCAACACCGAAATCAGATTGATTATATTCTTTGCAGCCAAAGATGGAGAAGCTCTATATAGTCAGCAAAAACAAGACCAGGAGCTGACTGTGGCTCAGATCATGAACTCCTTATTGCCAAATTCAGACTTAAATTGAAGAAAGTAGGGAAAACCACTAGACCATTCAGGTATGTCCTAAATCAAATCCCTTATGATTATACAGTGGAAGTGAGAAATAGATTTAAGGGCCTAGATCTGATAGATAGAGTGCCTGATGAACTATGGAATGAGGTTCATGACATTGTAAAGGAGACAGGGATCAAGACCATCCCCATGGAAAAGAAATGCAAAAAAGGAAAATGGCTGTCTGGGGAGGCCTTAAAAATACCTGTGAAAAGAAGAGAAGCAAAAAGCAAAGGAGAAAAGGAAAGATATAAGCATCTGAATGCAGAGTTCTGAAGAACAGCAAGAAGAGATAAGAAAGCCTTCTTCAGCGATCAATGCAAAGAAATAGAGGAAAACAACAGAATGGGAAAGACTAGAGATCTCTTCAAGAAAATTAGAGATACCAAGGGAACATTTCATGCAAAGATGGGCTCGATAAAGGACAGAAATGGTATTACTCAGCCTCAAAAAGAATGGATTTAACTCCATTCTAGGGATGTGGATGAAATTACAACCTGTTATATAGAGTGAAGTAAGTAATAAAGAGAAAAACAAATGTTGCCTACTAACATACACACACACAAACACACACACACACACACACACATATATATATAGAGAGAGTGAATCTAGAAAAAAATGGTATTGATGAATCTATTTGCAGAAAAGGAATGGAAACTCAGATATAGAGAATGGACTTGTGGATACAGTGGAGGAAAAGGAGAACACGATGAATGGAGAAAGTAGCACTGACGTATATACACCTCCACATGTAAAACAGATAGCTGGTGAGAAGATGCTATATAACACAGGGGCCCAGACTGGCACTTTGTCATGACTTAGAGGGGTGGAATAGGTGGAGGGGAGGGAAACCTCAGCGGGATGTGGTACATGTATAATTATGGCTGATTTGCATTGCTATATGGCAGAAAATAACAAAACACTGTAAAGCAAATTTCCCTCAATATGAAATAAAATAAGAAAACTTCTAGAAAATCTCCAAAAGCAGTTTCATCTAACACACTTATAAAAAGTCCAAAAAAATCAATAAAAGATTGATTAAAATGGACAAAATTTAGACACTTTAAAATGTATATATATATGAATGACCAGCAAATACATTGACAAATGTCCAATGTCATTAGTGATTAAGTAAATGAAAATTAAACTCACAATGAGATAATTTCATCTCTATTTCCATTTATAAGTGGATTCATTTTGATATATGGCAAAACCAATACAATATTGTAAAGTTAAAATAAAATAAAGTAAAAAAAAATCCTATCCAATGATGATGATTTGCTTGCAATTTTATCATAACTTCTGAAACAGTTGTAATTTTACTGTGAGAAAGCACATCCATCTTTTTCATTGTTACTGTAATAGCTGTCTTTAAGTAAGTGTCTCCCTGCAACTGTACAGATAAATTATACTGTGTTCTTCCTTTCCTTAAACTGTTCCTTACAATTTTTCACTAGGGAATATGCAGGTTATCCTAGGTAATTCAAAGACATCACAGGCAATTAAAAAAAAAAAACTCATATAATTTGGGGAGAATCATCTGAATAAATTTCATACTACTTCCTCAGGGAACATCACAAGGAGAGAGGGAACATATAAATTGCCCCTACCCAAAGACAAGTCAGACTAATTTGAGAGCAGAAATTCGAATTCTTCATTAAAGGTGAGTAAATAAGAATTGTAGATGTTGCTTAACACCACGATTTTGGTAATTTCACTTAATTCTTAACTATGGATACTCTTTCAGTCACTGACAGCTTATTCTTTACATCACAAAAATTTCATTATCTCTTTTGTTAACTGGTTTTCCTGGAAAAGCATGGCAGTTTTAGGATATTAAATCCTATGAATTGACTAGAGGTCATATATTCATTTGGTTTGTGAAAATGAAAATTGGTAGTTGGATATTGCAAGTGAAGAAGTAATTAGGAATATCTGAAAATCATCAGCAAATTAATCTGTTAAAATTAGTAAAGTTAAGATTTCCAGATAAAATACAGGATGTTCAGTTGAATTTACATTTCAGGTAAATAATAACTATGTTTTAATATCTGGCTCATTTGGAGAAGGAAATGGCAAACCACTCCACTATTCTTGCCTGAAGAATCGCAGGGACAGGGGAGCCTGGTGGGATGCCATCTATGTGGCCACACAGAGTCAGACACGACTGAAGTGACTTAGCAGTAGCAGCCTGTAATATTTGACTTTTTTTCTATAAATATACCCAACACAGGTCTTCTTTGGTGGATCAGTGGTAAAGAATTCCCCTGCCAATGCAGGAGACTTAGATTTGATCCCTGGTCTGGGAAGATCCCCTGGAGAAGGAAATGGCAACCCTCTCCAGTATTATTTCCTGGAAAATCCCATGGATGGAGGAGCTTGGTGGTCTACAATCCATGGGGTTGCCAGGGGTTGAACATGACTTAGCGACTGAACAACAACAAAAACAAACAGCCAGTGCAATCTTAGAAAAATAATATTTTAAGATATGTGTTACTCATGAATCATTTTATGAACTGAATAATTTTACTATATTATTCCATATATATGTGAATAAACTCCCATGCTTAAATTGAGAGATGTTTTAGTTGTTTTCCCTACTGATTGCTTATGCTTATGTTTGTTCATATGTTTGTTTCTTTTCAGACAAATATTTACAAACTGAGTGAATAGACTGGCAAATGAATAGAATTTAAAAAATGTTATGGAGTTATGGAGTTTTTTTTAAGAGTTATGGAGAAAGCTATGAACCTCAAATAATTCCTAACTGCTATCACCAAGTCTGAAGATTGAAAAGTCAGTCATCCCATTGCATAATTTTGTACTCTGTGATTTAATGTCTAAGTCGTGTCTGACTCTTACGAACCCATGGACTGCAGCCCACCAGGCTCCTCTACCTGTGGGATTGTCCTCTAATGGTTAGCCCTAAATGAAAGTATATAAAATGTTTAATCAGGATATTAGAAAATGACCAGAGATATCATTTCCCAAATTAGCAGAATGGGTAGGGTTTCACTTTCTCTTAAACATCCTGATAGAAATTCCTTTTGATAAATACCTGGAAGTTGTAAGCTGGACCATATAGACAGTTGCTAATCAACAAGTATAAAGTTTCAGTTACATGAGGTGAATAAGATCTAGAGATCTGCTGCACGGCATTGTGTCTGTATTTAACAATACTGTTCTGTTCAGCCATAAATCTCTTAACAGGGCATATTTCAAGTTATGTATTCTTACCACATTGTTTAAAATAAAAATTTTTAAAAATGGGCAAGGTGCAAGGATCTGGAAATGTAGAAGAGTGTAATAGCTGACACTGAAAATGAAGACATGTCTAATAAACATAAGGATGATTCTTAGTAGAAATGAAGACTTCAAAGTGGTAAAACTGATACTATAAATCTGAATTCCATTGCTTAATCCAATGTGTTTCTCTTTCTATTTAAAAAAAAAAAAAAAAGATAGCAAGCCATGTTACCCCTGTAAATCAGAGTGGGACTCAGTAGAGAAACAGCTGCTGCTGCTCCTGCTAAGTCGCTTCAGTCGTGTCCGACTCTGTGCGACCCCATAGACGGTAGCCCACCAGGCTCCCCCATTCTGGGATTCTCCAGGCAAGAACACTGGAGTGGGTTGCCATTTCCTTCTCCAATGCATGAAAGTGAGAAGTGAAAGTGAAGTCGCTCAGTCGTGTCCGACTCTTAGCGACCCCATGGACTGCAGCCATGGGGTCCATGGGATTTTCCAGGCAAGAGTACTGGAGTGGGGTGACATTACCTTCTCCAGAGAAACAGCAGACAACACCATCTAGAAAGAAGGAATAGAATTGGCTCAGCAATCTCCAGCACTGTCTTTCCTTCTCAACTCCACTCCTTGGATCAGACCAGATTTCTGGTTTGTGAAGTCAGAACCTCTGTAGTATCTTAAAGAGAAAAGAAAATCTGAGGGGGAAAAAATGTTTATTTTCTAGATTGCTTGTCTTTACTCAACTGGTATCTTTTAATATCAGTAGGGAAACAGAGGGACTAGTGTTGAGTGTATGTCTGGTGGAACGATATGACTAGAAAAGTGATACAGACCTGAGTGTGGAATGCATTGAATATGAGACCAAGGCTTTTTCAATTATTCTTAAAGATATCTCAGATTACATGTTTGATTAATCAGAAAGTTTTAATGACTCCTACTTACTTATCAACAAATCTGAGAGAATGGTAGCCTAAAGAAGAGAAGGATACAGTAGTCCATGACAGTGTTAATGAGAGCTTGACCTAAAGAAGGAGGAGAGGGGGTGCTTAAGATGGCAAAGAAATATGGAAATTGGCAAAAAATACAACGTGGAGCTTTAAAAGAAACTTAGAGGAAAAATATAATATCTGTGATTTAAGTGATTGCTTTTCAACATTTACTTTTGCAATTTCTCAAGCGCACATGGAACCTTCTCCAGGATAGATCACATCCTGGGCCATAAATCTAGCCTTGGTAAATTCAAAAAAATAGAAATCATTCCAAGCATCATTTTTGACCACAATGCAGTAAGATTAGATCTCAATTACAGAAGAAAAACTATTAAAAATTCCAACATATGGAGGCTGAACAACACGCTGCTCAATAACCAACAAATCACAGAAGAAATCAAAATTCCCATAGAAACGAATGAAAATGAAAACACAACAACCCAAAACCTATGGGACACTGTAAAAGCAGTCCTAAGGGGAAAGTTCATAGCAATACAGGCATACCTCAAGAAACAAGAAAAAAGTCAAATAAATAACCTAACTCTACACCTAAAGCAACTAGAAAAGGAAGAAATGAAGAACCCCAGGGTTAGTAGAAGGAAAGAAATCTTAAAAATTAGAGCAGAAATAAATGCAAAAGAAACAAAAGAGACCATAGCAAAAATCAACAAAGCCAAAAGCTGGTTCTTTGAAAGGATAAATAAAATTGACAAACCATTAGCCAGACTCATCAAGAAACAAAGGGAGAAAAATCAAATCAATAAAATTAGAAATGAAAATGGAGAGATCACAACAGATAACACAGAAATACAAAGAATCATAAGAGACTACTATCAACAATTATATGCCAATAAAATGGACAACATAGAAGAAATGGACAAATTCTTAGAAATGTACAACTTTCCAAAACTGGACCAGGAAGAAATAGAAAATCTTAACAGACCCATCACAAACACGGAAATTGAAACTGTAATCAAAAATCTTCCAGCAAACAAAAGCCCATGTCCAGACAGCTTCACAGCTGAATTCTACCAAAAATTTAGAGAAGAGCTAACACCTATCCTACTCAAACTCTTCCAGAAAATTGCAGAGGAAGGTAAACTTCCAAACTCATTCTATGAGGTCATCACCCTAATACCAAACCTGACAAAGATCCCACAAAAAAAGAAAACTACAGGCCAATATCACTGATGAACATAGATGCAAAAATCCTTAACAAAATTCTAGCAATCAGAATCCAACAACACATTAAAAAGATCATACACCATGACCAAGTGGGCTTTATCCCAGGGATGCAAGGATTCTTCAATATCCACAAATCAATCAAGGTAATACACCACATCAACAAATTGAAAAAAAAATGATTATCTCAATAGATGCAGAGAAAGCCTTTGACAAAATTCAACATCCATTTCGGATAAAAACTCTCCAGAAAGCAGGAATAGAAGGAACATACCTCAACATAATAAAAGCTATATATGACAAACTCACAGCAAACATTATCCTCAATGGTGAAAAATTGAAAGCATTTCCTCTAAAGTCAGGAACAAGATAAGGGTGCCCACTTTCACCATTACTATTCAACATAGTTTTGGAAGTTTTGGCCACAGCAATCAGAGCAGAAAAAGAAATAAAAGGAATCCAAATTGGAAAAGAAGAAGTAAAACTCTCACTGTTTGCAGATGACATGATCCTCTACATAGAAAACCCTAAAGACTCCACCAGAAAATTACTAGAACTAATCAATGATTATAGTAAAGGTGCAGGATACAAAATCAACACACAGAAATCCCTTGCATTCCTATACACTAATAATGAGAAAACAGAGAAATTAAGGAAACAATTCCATTCACCATTGCAACGACAAGAATAAAATACTTAGGAATATATCTACCTAAAGAAACTAAAGACCTATATATAGAAAACTATAAAACACTGGTGAAAGAAATCAAAGAGGACACTAATAGATGTAGAAATATACCATGTTCGTGGATTGGAAGAATCAATATAGTGAAAATGAGTATACTACCCAAAGCAATTTATAAATTCAATGCAATCCCTATCAAGCTACCAACGGTATTCTTCACAGAGCTAGAACACAAAATTTCACAATTTGTATGGAAATACAAAAAACCTCAAATAGCCAAAGCTATCTTGAGAAAGAGGAATGGAACTGGAGGGATCAACCTACCTGACTTCAGGCTCCACTACAAAGCCACAGTCATCAAGACAGTATGGTACTGGCACAAAGACAGAAATATAGATCAATGGAACAAAATAGAAAGCCCAGAGATAAATCCACACACATATGGACACCTTATCTTTGACAAAGGAGGCAAGAATATACAATGGATTAAAGACAATCTCTTTAACAAGTAGTGCTGGGAAAACTGGTCAACCACTTGTAAAAGAATGAAACTAGAACACTTTCTAACACCATACACAAAAATAAACTCAAAATGGATTAAAGATCTAAACGTAAGACCAGAAACTATAAAACTCCTAGAGGAGAACATAGGCAAAACACTCTCTGACATACATCACAGCAGGATCCTCTATGACCCATCTCCCAGAATATGGGAAATAAAAGCAAAAATAAACAAATGGTACCTAATTAAACTTAAAAGCTTCTGCACAACAAAGGAAACTATTAGCAAGGTGAAAATGCAGCCTTCAGAATGGGAGAAAATAATAACAAATGAAGCAACTGACAAACAACTAATCTCAAAAATATACAAGCAACTCCTACAGCTCAACTCCAGAAAAATAAATAACCCAATCAAAAAATGGGCCAAAGAACTAAATAGACATTTCTCCAAAGAAGACATACAGATGGCTAACAAACACATGAAAAGATGCTCAACATCACTCATTATCAGAGAAATGCAAATCAAAACCACTATGAGGTACCATTTCACGCCAGTCAGAATGGCTGTGATCCAAAAGTCTACAAGCAATAAATGCTGGAGAGGGTGTGGAGAAAAGGGAACCCTATTACACTGTTGGTGGGAATGCAAAGTAGTACAGCCACTATGGAGAACAGTGTGGAGATTCCTTAAGAATCTGGAAATAGAACTGCCTTATGATCCAGCAATCACACTGCTGGGCATACACACTGAGGAAACCAGAAGGGAAAGAGACACGTGTACCCCAATGTTCATCGCAGCACTGTTTATAATAGCCAGGACATGGAAGCAACCTAGATGTCCATCAGCAAATTAATGGATAAGAAAGCAGTGGTACATATACACAATGGAGTATTACTCAGCCATTAAAAAGAATACATTTGAATCGGTTCTAATGAGGTGGATCAAACTGGAACCTACTATACAGAGTGAAGTAAGCCAGAAAGAAAAACACCAATACAGTATACTAACGCATATATATGGCATTTATTCAGCAGCGTGTTGTTCAGCCTCCATATGTTGGAATTTCTAATAGTTTTTCTCCTGTAATTGAGATCTAATCTTACTGCATTGTGGTCAGAAAAGATGCTTGGAATGATTTCTATTTTTTTGAATTTACCAAGGCTAGATTTATGGCCCAGGATGTGATCTATCCTGGAGAAGGTTCCATGTGCGCTTGAGAAAAAGGTGAAATTCATTGTTTTGGGATGAAATGTCCTATAGATATCAATTAGGTCTAACTGGTCTATTGTATCATTTAAAGTTTGTGTTTCCTTGTTAATTTTCTGTTTAGTTGATCTATCCATAGGTGTGAGTGGGATATTAAAGTCTCCCACTCTTATTGTGTTATTGTTAATTTCTCCTTTCATACTTGTTAGCATTTGTCTTACATACTGCGGTGCTCCTGTGTTGGGTGCATATATATTTATAATTGTTATATCTTCTTCTTGGATTGATCCTTTGATCATTATGTAGTGACCTTCTTTGTCTCTTTTCACAGCCTTTGTTTTAAGGTCTATTTTATCTGATATGAGTATTGCTACTCCTGCTTTCTTTTGGTCCCTATTTGCATGGAAAACCTTTTTCCAGCCCTTCACTTTCAGTCTTTATGTGTCCCCTGTTTTGAGGTGGGTCTCTTGTAGACAACATATGTAGGGGTCTTGTTTTTGTATCCATTCAGCCAGTCTTTGTCTTTTGCCTGGGGCATTCAACCCATTTACGTTTAAGGTAATTACTAATAAGTATGATCTCGTTGCCATTTACTTTATTGTTTTGGGTTTGAATTTATACACCGTGTTTGTGTTTCCTGTCTAGAGAATATCCTTTAGTATTTGTTGGAGAGCTGGTTTGGTGGTGCAGAATTCTCTCAGCTTTTGCTTGTCTGGGAATTTAGAAAGATGGTAACAATAACCCTGTGTACAAGACAGCAAAAGAGACACTGATGTATAGAACAGTCTTATGGACTCTGTGGGAGAGGGAGAGGGTGGGAAGATTTGGGAGAATGGCATTGAAACATGTATATATCATGTATGAAACGAGTCACCAGTCCAGGTTCTATGCACGATACTTGATGCTTGCGGCTGGTGCACTGGGATGACCCAGAGGGATGGTAATGGGAGGGAGGAGGGAGGAGGGTTCAGGATGGGGAACACATGTATACCTGTGGCGGATTCATTTCGATATTTGGCAAAACGAATACAATATTGTAAAGTTTAAAAATAAAATTAAATTAAAAAAAAAAAAAGAGTATATAACCAGCCTGCGTGTGCTCAGTCACTCACTCATGTCCGACTTTTTGCAACGCCATGGACTGTAGACCACCAGGCTCCTCTGTCCATGGGATTCTCCAGGCGAGAATACTGGAGTAGGTAGCCATTCCCTCCTCCAGGTGATTTTCCTGATCCAGGGATTGAACCCATGTGTCCTGCATTGGCAGATAGACTGTACTACTGCACCCTCTGGGAAGTTATAAACCATCAGGACACTTGATTTTAGCAGAAGTAAGGGAACTGATGGGCTTCACTGGTGACTCAAACGGTAAAGAATCTGTCAGCAATGAGGGAGACCTGAGTCCGATCTGTGGGTTGGGAAGATCCCCTGGAGAAAGCAACAGCTACCCACTCCAGTATTCTGACCTGGTAAACTCCATGGACTGTAAGGTCCATGGGGTCACAAATAGTCAGACACAACTGAGTGACTTTCACTTACTCAAGGGAATGGATATATTTTCAAAGTATAATTCCAGGAAATCTTACCCCAGAAATTGCCCTTGCCATATAACAACAGTCCTGGAAATTTTTAAAAACTGTAATCACTCTCATTTCTTTCCCAGATGACTTTCTACACTCTTACATGGCTAATGGAAATTTCACCCGAGTCATTGAATTTATTCTCACAGGAGTCTCAGAACATCCAGACCTCCAGATCCCACTCTTCTTTGTCTTCCTGGTCATCTATGGACTGACCGTGACAGGGAACCTAAGTATCATCACCCTCACCAGTGTGGACTCTCGGCTTCAGACCCCCATGTATTTCTTCCTCAGGCACTTGGCTATCATCAATCTTGGCAATTCAACTGTCATTGCCCCTAAAATGCTGATCAGCTTTTTAGTAAAGAAACACACTACCTCCTACTATGAATGCGCCACCCAACTGGGAGGGTTCTTGGTTTTCATTGTAGCTGAGGTGCTCCTGTTAGCTGTGATGGCCTATGACCGCTATGTGGCCATTTGTAACCCCCTGCTCTACATGGCGGTTGTATCTCGGCGGATCTGTCTTCTGCTAGTTTCCCTCACATACCTCTATAGCTTTTCCACAGCTATTGTGGCCTCATCTTCTGTATTCTCTGTGACTTATTGCTCTTGCAATATCATCAATCATTTTTATTGTGATATCGCCCCTCTGCTAGCATTGTCCTGCTCTGATACTTCCTTTCCAGAAACATTTGTGTTTATATCTGCAGCTACGAATCTGGCGTTTTCCATAATTATAGTTCTCATATCTTATTTCAACATTGTTTTGTCCATTCTCAAAATACGTTCATCAGAAGGAAGGAAAAAAGCCTTTTCCACCTGTGCATCACATATGATGGCGGTATCTGTCTTCTACGGCACAATGATATTCATGTATGCGCAGCCTCAAACTAACCATTCTATGGATACTGATAAAGTGGCCTCCGTGTTTTATACTCTGGTGATCCCCATGCTGAACCCCATGATCTACAGCCTGAGGAACAAGGACGTGAAAGCCGCCTTAAAGAGATTTCTGACAAATTCATGCTGTTCTTTTAAGCTGATGCAATTTTAGAAATCTGTAAATAAATAGAGTTAAGACAAACTGCCATTGTGTCAGAAAAAGCAATGGTTAGATGACTGATTAATAGGTATGCAGCCTACTCTGGGAATTAAAAGGTGCTAGAATTTAGGATGCAGATTTAAAAAATAATCTTAAGCTCCTGGATGTATGAATTTAATACAGAAACAAAGCATTATTCACTTATTTTCTCAAGGATTATACAAACATCTACATTGAAATAAATATTTCCAGGAGTCAGGAGATATGAATTTGAAAATTTTAAATAAGTCAAAACAGAAGAAGGAAAATAATAGCTGAGGGAAGTAAGTGGGTTTTTCTCAGTCTTTGGCTTTCTTTTACTTTCTGTGCATGTAGCAGATCACTGCATCTGGAATTGCAGATGGCCTAAATCCTTTTCATCACCAAATAGCAAAATTAAACTGACAAATTTATTTCAAACAATCCTTAACTCTTTCTTAGTATGGTTTGAAGGAAAAGCTACACACTCCTCATACATTTGTATTTTGAATGATAACCAAAATGCAGTTGAAATTATTTTTATGGCAATGAATACAATTTATACAACTTATTAATGAAGAACACAAGGCATCATCACTGATGGCTTTCACTCTGAGCACTACTGTATGATAATTGTAGTGGAGTTTATAAGAATTTTCCTTCTCCTTACTCCAAGTGTCAGTTTTCTGTAGTATGTTTAATAAATGTACTGAGTTTTGATATAAGTAAGCATTCAATGAATCATGTTTTTGAAAGTTCCTTGCATTATTAAGAAAAAAATTTAATTGTTTTTGCAATTTTTTGATTTCTGATAGTTTTTGAGTGCATATCAAAATTTATCATACAATTTGCCTATATGCAGGTGACCAGAACGGAGTTAACCAATATGAGGATAAATTAATGGAGTATTATTTATATAGTACATGTAACCAAGCTGGGCATTTCCAGTGAAGAAGAACAGTAAGTCTTGTTTGGTACTAATTTACTAAAAATGTCTGGATTTCTAGACTAGCCATGTACCTGGTACACAAATAGTATCCCTGAAAAAGGTTAGTTTCATTTGGATCCTCAAATAGAGAATATTAAAACCCTCAGTGGTTCATGATAAAATGTATCAGGTTAATTAAAAAAAAATCAGGTTGTACAAACTAACAGTGCTATGGGTGTAACTGCATTTGGAAGGAAATCTCTGAATATCCTTTTTTAATTTCAGAAATTTTCTTCTCAACAACACTGGGTAAATATTTCCCAACTGTGTCTCTTTTACACCTCTCTTCTGTGGACCAGAATAAATTTGTCTTGTCACTTACTTCTATTTATCATTTGCCTTTAAAATGATGTCATATTTAAAATACAAAGAAATTGCACAGTGAATTTGCTATATCTGTACATGTGTAATACCACTATTAATACCCTTATGGCAGAAAGTGAAGAACTAAAGAGCCTCTTGATGAAAGTGAGAGAGGAGAGTGAAAAAGTTGGGTTAAAGCTCAACATTCAGAAAACTAAGATCATGGCATCTAGTCCCATCACTTCTAGGCAAATAGATGGGGAAACAGTGGAAACAGTGGCTGACTTTATTTTGGGGGGTTCCAAAATCACTGCAGATAGTGATTGCAGCCTTGAAATTAAAAGGCACTTACTCCTTGAAAGGAAAGTTATGACCAACCTAGACGGCATATTAAAAAGCACAGACATTACACTGTCAACAAAGGTCCATCTAGTCAAGGCTATGGTTTTTCCAGTAGTCATGTGTGGATGTGAGAGTTGGACTATAAAGAAAGATGAGCGTAGAAGAATTGATGCTTTTGAACTGTGGTGTTGGAGAAGACTCTTGAGAGTCCCTTGGACTGCAAGGAGATCCAACCAGTCCATTCTAAAGGAAATCAGTCCTGCGTGTTCATTGGAAGGACTGATGTTAAAGCTGAAACTCCAATACTTTGGCCACCAGATGTGAAGAGCTGACTCATTTGAAAAGACCCTGATGTTGGGAAAGATTGAGGGCAGGAGGAGAAGGGGATGACAGAGGATGACATGGTTGGATGGCATCACTGACTCAATGGACATGAGTTTGGGTAAACTCTGGGACTTGGTGATGGACAGGGAGGCCTGGCGTGTTGTGGTTCATGGGGTCGCAGGGAGTCGGACACAACTGAGTGATCAAACTGAACTATTAATACTATCATTGCAAATAGAAATGTGTGATCTTATTAGAAAATGCTATTTATTAAAGAAAATGAAAGAGAGTAGCTTGTAACCAGGCACTCAAAATTGATACTGTGGTATTTCCTTGGCAGTTCAGTGGTTGAGACTCCACACTTACAATGCAGGGGGTGCAAGTGCAATCCCTGGTCTGAGAATTAAGATCCCTTATGTCACACAACACAGACAAAAAAAGAAAAAGAAAAAGAACTGACATCGTTTCAGGTCAAACAGTGTGATATGACAGGCAAAAATAGCAACACAGATAAATAAGTCAGGTACCAACATGAATACAGTAAGACAAGAGATCAAAAGAGAATGAGGAGAACACAGAATGCATGAAGACATTATAGTATAAGGTGCACTATGTTATATTGATGAAAGTGAAAGAGGAGGGTGAAAAAGTTGGGTTAAAACTCAACATTCAGAAAACAAAGATCATGGCATCTGGTCCCATCACTTCATGGCAAATAGATGGAGAAACTGTAGCAGGCTTTATTTTGAGGGGGAGCTCCAAAATCACTGCTGATGGTGACTGCAGACATGAAATTAAAAGACACTTCTTGGAAGAAAAGTTATGACCAACCTAGACAGGATATTAAAAAGCAAGAGACATTACTTTCCAACACAGGTCCGTCTAGTCAAGGCTATGGTTTTTCCAGTAGTTATGTATGGATGTGAGAGTTGGACTATAAAGAAAGCTGAGCACTGAAGAATTGAGGCTTTAGAACCGTGGTGTTGGAAAGACTCTTGAGAGTCCCTTGGACTGCAACGAGATCCAACCAGTCCATCCTAAAGGAGATCAGTCCTGGGTGTTCATTGGAAGGACTGATGCTGAAGCTGAAACTCCCGTACTTTGGCCTCCTGATGTGAAGAGCTGATTCATTTGAAAAGACCCTGATGCTTTGAAATATTGAAGGCAGGAGGAGAAGGGGACGACAGAGGATGAGAGGTCACTGAATGGTTGGATGGTGTCACTGACTCAATGGACATGGGTTTGAGTAAACTCTAGGTATTGCTGATGGACGGGGAGGCCTGGCATGCTGCAGTCCATGGGGTTTCAAAGAGTCAGACATGACTGAGCTGAGCTGAACTGATGTTATATGCATTCACAACCTACAGGGGAAACACTCTATAGGTTCAAAGCCTAAACATTCTTAGAAGAAGGAAATGTCAATCCACTCCAGTATTCTTGTCTGGAGAATCCCATGGACAGAGGAACCTGGTGCGCGACAGCCCATGGAGTTGCAAAAGTTGGACAAGACTGTGAGACTAACACACACAAATGGTTTTAAGGACTGTGTATAATTAGAAAGATGTAAGGCAAGAGAAACGTACTACAAGGACATGTAGTGTGACACGATAAGACTGTGTGGTGGTGACTTGAGCATATTAACCACTTGTCATTCAGTAGCGCAGTCGTGTCTGACTCTTTGCAACCCCATGAATCCAAGCACGCCAGGCCTCGCTGTCCATCACCAACTCCTGGAGTTCACTCAAACTCATGTCCATTGAGTCAATGATGCCATCCAGCCATCTCATCCTCTATCATCCTCCTGCCCCCAATCCCTCCCAGCTTCAGGGTCTTTTCCAATGAGTCAACTCTTCACATTAGGCAACCAAAGTATTGGAGTTTCGGCTTTAGCATCACTCCTTCCAATGAACACCCAGGACTGATGTCCTTAAGAATGGACTGGTTGGATATCCTTGCAGTCCAAGGCACTCTCAAGAGTCTTCCACAACACCACTGTTCAAAAGCATCAATTCTTCAGTGCTCAGCTTTCCTCACAGTCCAACTCTCACATCCATACATGACCACTGGAAAAACCATAGCCTTGAATAGACGGACCTTTGTTGGCAAAGTAATGTCTCTGCTTTTCAATATGCTATTTAGGTTGGTCATAACTTTCCTTCCAAGGAGTAAGCATCTTTAAATTTCGTGGCTGCAATCACCATCTGCAGTGATTTTGGAACCCCAAAAAATAAAGTCTTACACTGTTTCTACTGTTTCCCCGTCTATTTCCCATGAAGTGATGGGACCAGATGCCATGACCTTAGTTTTCTGAATTTTGAGCTTTAAGCCAACTTTTTCAGTCTCTTCTTTCACTTCATCAAGAGGCTTTTTAGTTCCTCTTCACTTTCTGCCATAAGGGTAGTGTCATCTGCATATTTGAGGTTATTGATATTTCTCCCAGCAATCTTGATTCCAGCTTGTGCTTCTTCCAGCCCAGTGTTTCTCATGATGTACTCTGCATATAAGTTAAATAAGCAGGGTGACAATATACAGCTTTGACGTACTCCTTTTCCTATTTGGAATCAGTCTGTTTTTCCACGTCCAGTTCTAACTGTTGCTTCCTGACCAAATAGATGTAAGCAAAAAGTTAGAAACTAACATTTCCTGACTTAGAAAACTTTCATACAGCCTAGTAGCTTCTGATATTCAGTGGGGACTGATATTGCTCATCATGACTTATTTGTGACAATAGAGACAAACCACAAAGACCTTTAACGTACAACAAGAATAAGATTACAGTCCATGAAAAAGCAAAGTTGAACCAACTCTTAGACAAGGAACAAAAGTCATCACAATCCCTAAAATAAGAAGACATAAGAAAAGATAATTTAAAATGTTATGTCATCTATTATGACCACACTTTGAAATAAAAAGTTCATTTCAGCTTGTGAATTAATTTACGTGGAAATCGTTAATTAAATAAATAACAAAAATGGGAAAAATAATTTTTGATTGCTATACATTTTTGAAGTGTACTATTTCTGACAGTGTGTTAAGCAGTTTATAGACATATTGACTACTCAGTAGTTACATTAAATCCATTTGGTTTTTTTTTTAACTCAAATCAAACAGCATTTGAATTTGAAACAGATTTTCAGATAAAATAACGATGACTTTGAGAAGAGTAACTGCCAAAATATTCCAACTAATAAATGACAAAGTTGGGATTCAAAATGGAAATTTGACTCAAAAGCTCACACTCCAAAGAACTAAACACAATTGCATAGCATCAAATCATGTTCAGTTCGTATTTTCACTACACAAAATTCAACTAAATTTAAATATTTATAGCATATATATAATTGATTATACAAATGTTATAATGACTGGATAAATTGGGCCTTAGCCAAGAGATGAAAAAATATCCTCTACATTGAATTTGATAATGTTTTAACACCTTTAATAAAGTATACATATGCAACATAAAATGCACCTATTGTGAGGAAATAAATTTTAAGTGAATTAGTATTCTTTTATTAAAGTAAATTTATAGTAATTATGCAACCATATCATTATCCAGATTTAGTTCCAAAGTTGCAAGTTTATAAAGTATATATTTATAAATAGAGTTGTACATATGCAATCATGTTCCAGTTGTAAATATTTATGTTGTCACCACATAAAGTTTCTTTCTGCTGATTTCCTGTTAATTTTCACTTCCATCCATATCTCCAGGCAGCTTGTGATCTACATTGTGTCTCATATATTTGCCATTTTAGGAATTTTCATTAAAATAGAGTCATAAAATGTGCAAACTTCTATGTCTGACTTCTTACACTAATAAAAGATTTTGTGTTTCAGTCATGTTGTAGCATGTGTTAAAAATATTTTTTTATTACTGAATAGCATTTGCTTATATGCATATACCATTTTTGTTTCTTCATTTATTGATTGGTAGACATTTGGATTATTCTACTTTTTGCTTATTATGAATACTATTGGTATGTATATTTGTGTAACTGTCTCATGTTCATATTTTTATCTTTCTTGGATTGATATTTTGGAGCAGAAGTGCTAGGGTGATTGGAAAGTCTTATGTTAAATCTTTTATGAAAATACCAATAAAAGTTTTCCAAAGTTTTTATTCTAACAGACAAATGAGTATTTTAATATCTTTACACTTGGTATTGACAGTAATTTTCATTAAAGTCATTCTAGTGTATTCGTAGTGAAGCAGTGCTGTGGTCTTAACTTGTTTTTCCTTAGTGGCTGATAATTTTGAGTTTGATATTGCTATTAAATAGGCAGCTGATCTGCTAGTCTATTGTTTTTATCAACCAGTACTGTGACTTCACATTATCTACAACTTTAGTGTTTCCAAGAAAAGCCACTGAGATCACATTTGCTTTGAAATTCATCTCTAGAAATGGATTTCTTCAAGCTCTGCATCATATTAAATTAGCCCATATCTAGCAGCAAAGCTGTAGATCTCATGACACCTCCAAAATGACATTTCTAGATAGTTAGCCAATAGATTTTCTTTATTCAAACTGCAATTTTATTTATTGCAGCCATATTTATAATTGATACTGAAAACAACCATTTATCCTTTAGTAGGTGAATGGATAAACAAATTGTAATACATCCATACAATGGAATACTATCCAGAAATAAAAGGGATTGAGATATCAAGGTACAAGCAGAGATGGGACATTTGTTCAAATGTAGATTCATTTATAAATTTAATTAATGAAATAAAACAGGCATTGCATATTCATAGAATATTTAATATTTCCAATATACTGTTTCTGCCTATATAATTCCTATCCTGATCATCACTTATAGAATATAATCAAGCTGCTATTTTTAAAATATTTAACGCCTCATTGAAAGGACTGATGCTGAGGCTGAAGCTCCAATACTTTGGCCACCTGATGTGAAGAGTCGACTCATTGGAAAAGTCCTGGATTCTGGGAAAGATTGAAGGCAGGAGCAGAAGTGGACAGCAGAGAATGAAATGGTTGGATGGCATCAATGACTCAGTGGACATAAGTTTGAGCAAACACCTGGGGATGGTGAAGGACAGGGAAGCCTGGTGTGCTGCAGTCCATGGGGTCACAAAAAGTTGATATGACTGAGTGAACAATAACCCTTTAGATATTTCATGAAATTTTTAGCTGTAGATATGCAGTTCTTCAAAAATGGACTTGTGTTAATATATCTTCAGTCAGCCTTCGCCTCCCAACTGAGCACAGACTGTAATTTTTTTGATGATCTCACTACATTACGCTCAGAGATAAAGTCCTTTCGGACAGAGATACTGGCAAAAGCATGCAGTCATCTGTTACTCAAACTATTAGGAAGAGAAATTTGTGCGGCCTCTGCTCAGGTAGGTTAGAAGAATGCATTTCAAAATGGCAAGCTATGAGTCACAGATGTGGAATAACATCGCTATAGTTGCTCAAGATAAGAATTTTTAGAAATAAAGAGTATAATATTAATACAATAAAGTGAAAATGAAGTGAAGTCACTCAGTCGTGTCCAACTCTTTGCTACCACATGGAATGTAGCCTACCAGGCTTCTCCGTCCATGGGATTTTCGAGGCAAGAGTACTGGAGTGGGTTGCCATTTCCCTCTCCAGAGTATCTTTCTGACTCAGGGATTGAATCCAGGTCTCCCGCATTGTAAGCAAGATGGTTTACTGTCTGAGGCACCAGATAACTGGGCTAGAGTAAGACAATTTGAAATAAATTTTGTAACCTAAAGATAGTGCTTTATCTGTATTTATATTAGTTTTGGCAAAAGTATCAAAAGCATCTAGTTTTTCAAGTAAACAGTTAAAGAATTAGAAGGAAGTGGAGAGATAACCTATCCTGCTGCTGCTGCTGTTAAGTCTCTTCAGTCGTGTCTGACTCTGTGCGACCCCATAGATGGCGGCCCCCAGGCTCCCCCATCCCTGGGATTCTCCAGGCAAGAACACTGGAGTGGGTTGCCATTGCCTTCTCTGATAACCTAGTCTAGTGCCTTTTTTTTTTTTTTTTAACTTTACAATATTGTATTAGTTTTGCCAAATATCGAAATGAATCCGCCACAGGTATACCCGCGTTCCCCATCCTGAACCCTCCTCCCTCCTCCCTCCCCTACCCTCGCTCTGGGTTGTCCCAGTGCACCAGCCCCAAGCATCCAGTACCGTGCATCGAACCTGGACTGGTGACTCATTTCATACATGATATTATACATGTTTCAATGCTATTCTCCCAAATCTCCCCACCCTCTCCCTCTCTCACAGAGTCCATAAGACTGATCTATACATCGGTGTCTCTTTTGCTGTCTCGTACACAGGGTTATTGTTACCATCTTTCTAAATTCCATATATATGTGTTAGTATACTGTATTGGTGTTTTTCTTTCTGGCTTACTTCACTCTGTATAATAGGTTCCAGTTTTATCCATCTCATTAGAACTGATTCAAATGTATTCTTTTTAATGGCTGAGTAATACTCCATTGTGGATATGTACCACAGCTTTCTTATCCATTCATCTGCTGATGGGCATCTAGGTTGCTTCCATGTCCTGGCTATTATAAACAGTGCTGTGATGAACATTGGGGTACACGTGTCTCTTTCCCTTCTGGTTTCCTCAGTGTGTATGTCCAGCAGTGGGATTGCTGGATCATAAGGCAGTTCTATTTCCAGTTTTTTAAGGAATCTCCACACTATTCTCCATAGTGGCTGTACTAGTTTGCATTCCCACCAACAGTGTAAGAGAGTTCCCTTTTCTCCACACCCTCTCCAGCATTTATTGCTTGTAGACTTTTGGATCGCAGCCATTCTGACTGGCGTGAAATGGTATCTCATAGTGGTTTTAATTTGCATTTCTCTGATAATGAGTGATGTTGAGCATCTTTTCATGTGTTTGTTAGCCATCTGTATGTCTTCTTTGGAGAAATAAAATACATATTGTTGTTAGTTGTTCACTCACTAAGTGGTGAGTGACTCTTCATGACCCAATGGACTGCGGCATGCAAGGTCCCCCCTATCCTTCACTATCTCCTGGAGTTTGCTCAAATTCATGTCCACTGAGTTGGTGATAATATCTAAACATCTCATCATCTGTCATCCTCTTCTATCCTGCCTTCAACCTTTCCTGGCATCAGGGCTTTTTCCACAAGTCAGCTCTTCGCATCAGGTGGCCAAAATATCAGAGCTTTAGCTTCAGCATCAGTCCTTCCAATGAATATTCAGGGTTGATTTCCTTTAAGATTGACTGGTTCAACATATATACATGAATAACTTGAACTCCAAAATGTTCAAGTGGGTTTCCCAAGCTCATGTAACTAATTAAAGACAGAACCAAGTCTAGAAGGTAAAGTTGAATACGAATGATGTATGCATATGTCTAGAATTTACAGAAATTATGCATGTACTTAACTAGTTGCTCAGCGCCTAAGCTCCTAAGCTGAGTGCTGAAGGATTGATGCTTTTGAACCGTGGTGTTGGAGAAGACTCTTGTTGTCCCTTAGACTGCACAGAGATCCAACCAGTCCATCCTAAAGGAAATCAGTCCAGAATATTTATTGGAAGGACTGATGTTGAAGCTGAAACTCCAATATTTTGGCCACTTGATGCAAAGAACTGACTCATTTGAAAAGATACACTATTGTAAAGTAAAAAAGAAAAGAAAAGACCCTGATGCTGGGAAAGATTGAAAGCAGGAGGAGAAGGGGATGACAGAGGATGAGTTGGTTGGATGGCATCACCGACTGGATGGACATGAGTCTGAGTAAACTCTGGACATTGGTGATGGACAGGGAGGCCTGTCGTGCTGCAGTCCATGGGGTCTCAGAGAGTTGGACACGACTGAGTGACTGAACTGAACCAAACCATCTAGTTGCTTTTTCACATATTCTCTGCTTGAAACTTCCCTTGTCTTAAATCTTTCCATGTTAAGTTTTACATGTATATCCAGGGAAATCTTCCCTTAACCGTCCCCTCCTCAAAGTCTTCTAGTTTTCAGGCCTCCTCTCATACGTGTTTCTGGTGTACAGCACTGAGCTCCATGAGATTATTATACAGTAACTCACTATTCTGAATAGGCTTGATTGCTCTCTTCCTGTTTTTACTCCCTGATATCTGAAGTCTGACTTTTATTTGATGTCCCTCAAAACACAGAAAGGTATTTAATAATATGGAGTCAGTAAAGATGTTTTAATGCATTCAAATTGCAAATTAATGACTTATGTTGCTCTTATATATGTGTATATGTTTGTTATTAAAAAATAAAGAGTACAGTTTTGACTCTATGAGGAGATTTGAAAAAAGCAGGCATATGATTGACGACATTGCAATCTATGTTAAAACTATGCTTTCTACTTTGGGAGGATTATATTAGATAAATGTCATCATTATATGCTTAGAGATAGCCACCAAAATGAAGAATATAACTTAAGAATAAGGAAATGAAATGGTTAAATACAATTAGCATGATATGAATCTTTAATTAACCCAGATAAGATTTAATTTCCCATTACCCTGGTGGCTCAGTGTTAAAAGAATCTGCCTGCCAATGCAGGAGACCTGAGTTTGATTTATCCCTTGATCAGGCAGCTCCTCTGGAGGGGGAAATGGCAATCCACTCCAGTATCCTTGACTGGGAAATCAATGAACAGAGGAGTCTGGTAGGCTACAGTCCTTGGGATTGCAAAGAGTCGGACACAGCTCAGAGACTAACACTTTACCTAACATTTAGAAGAGACATCACTAAAAAATAATTTTAAAAAATAACAAAAACAAAAGCACTGAGAACAAGGCTGTCAAACATAAAGTATCGAAACTCTATCAAGGACAGAGTTATGGAAACATTTGGTTTTATAAATGTGAGAGAAAATATAAATAGAGTATGTCTGAACTGATTTTACAACACAAATATGAAATATGTTAACTAAACTTGGGAAGCAACTTCAAAGAAGAGGTGATAATTAAATGGGCCTTAAAAGTAAATAGTTTTCCCTTTATGTATTTTTCTTGTAGGGAAGTGTACTAGGAATGGCAAAGACAAGTGGAAGAGAAGCAAAGCAAGTCATGTTTTTATTGACAAAGAGACCAGTGGGCATTCCTTCTTGGTTGGGAGAGTTGAATGGAATCAGAACAATAAGACTATTCAGGGACACAATTATGAAAGGTCACATATATTGTAAAATGTAATTCACACCTTATTTTTGATATACGGCACAATAATTTGAAATGTATAAACGTCAAAGTTTTGTGTTTTGGAAGTAGAGAAAGATGACTGAGAGGAAGAGCCCAGAAAAATAAAGAACATGTGAATAGAGCTTTTTTTTTTTTTTCTTTTTTCTTTCTGATCTAGTCTACTGTCTTTTCTTGAGACTGTAAGTAGTATTTAGAAATTAATAATTCTCAACATATATTCTTGAATGAGAGAATGAGTGAACTGAAATAGGCTCCTGAAGAAGCAGCATTTAGACATGAAAAGCCCTGAAGGTGAAGTTGCTCAGTTGTGTCCTACTCTTTGCGACTCCATGGACTGTAGCGCACCAGGCCCCTTGGTCCAGGGGATTTTCCACGCAAGAATACTGGAGTGGGTTGCCATTCCCTTCTCCAGGAGACCTTCCCGACCCAGGGATTGAACCCAGGTCTCCCACATTGTAGGCAGATGCTTAACCGTCTGAGCCACCAAGGAAGTCCTTTAGACATAATCAAGACAAATGTTACGGATAGGAGATGCACAGTCTTGGCTATAGATCAGAGAGGGAGGTGTAGCCTAGACCTGTTTATCCATAAGTTGTTTATCTGTGTGTGTGAAAATGGTGATGGTGGGGGATGGGCTAGATTACAGTTTTTGATATTGTGCTTGTAATGGCCTCTATATAATGAACTCAATTTTTAGAGTCTTGGCCTGTATAATTTGGACAAATTAAAATAGAACAGATTACAGTACAACACAATGGACCATGCAAGGTAAGTGATGCCAGGTAATCAGAGTAGTATTCTAGATGCATTTATTAGTCAACACCATCAAGTAAAAGGTATTTATTTCTGTGATTTGTAGTCAAAAAGTTTGAGTCTGAAAGCTAGTTGTCTAGAGAAGTGGCTTGGTCTGGGCAGTTCTATGAACAAAAACATTGTCTCTTTTTTTTCTTTTTTTTATTTATTCAAAAATTACATTTGTTTTTTTTTAATTTAATTTTATTTTTTAACTTTACAATATTGTATTGGTTTTGCCATGTATCAACATGAATCAGCCTACTCAGCCATTTGTTTTTTAAAATGCAAATTATTTTCATTTCTTTTGACCATGTAAATTCCTGCTTTAGAGATAAAAATGTGCAATATTAAAGCAAAAAAAATCTGGAAATAATTTGCTTCTTACCATAGAACTAATAAGATATAGTGATAGGATAATAATAAGGTGTGGACTTAAGTCAGAAAATTCACAGATTTGTAACACAACTAATCATATGCAGACCAGCCTGCTGATTTTGTTTGAGATGCTTGTTTTGATCTCCTTTTCCTCATATGCAGAATGAGTGTAATGATATGATTTTAGGTTTAAAGTTTTGGTAAAACAAATGAAGTAAATAAACTCCTCATTGTTTTCTTCCATACTTACCTATTTTCAGTATTTGCATTATTAACGTAACTAAGAAAATAGTCTATAATTGATAGTGACCTTTTAGTGATAAATTATTAAAGGAAAACAGAAAATGCAGAACTGTGTTTCCGCCTGCCTTGGAATAAATGGAGTTCTGTCTGCACAGGTACAATGACAGATACATCAAAGACAAGCGCCACTGCAGAATATTTCCTGTATGCTATTAATGCTAACAGTTTCTCAATAAAAGAAAAATAGCTACGGACTTCCAGTGGTTAAGACTTTGCCTTTCAGTGCAGGGGTATGGGTTCCCAGATGGCACTAGTGGTAAGGAAGCTGCCTGCCAATTCAGGAGACTCAAGAGAAGTGGGTTCTGTCCTTGGGTTGGGAAGATCCCCTGGAGGAGGAAATAGCAACCTCCTCCAGTATTCTCGCTGGGAGAATCACATGGATAGAGGAGACTGGCAGGCTACATACAGTCCACTGGATCACAAAGATTCGGACATGACTGAGAGTCTGAGCAATAACTGGATAAAATAAAATAAAACAGATTAATTAGGTAAGATACCACTTGACTCAAGGCCAAAAAAATAAAATAAAATAAAAATAAAACATAAAGCAGAAGCAATACTGTCATGAATTGACCAAAGACTTTCAAGAATGGCTGAACATTTTAATAAGTCAGATTAAAGTTGATGACAGCTTAATGTTCAAGAACTTTCAACAGAAACCAGAATGTTCCACAGCTCCCTTCTTTGTATAAACAATGAATCCGGGAGAGGAGAGCTATGCCTTTCCCATGTTTATCTGTTTCTACTCTCCATCCCATTCCCAGAATCCCTGTATGCTAACTATATGTTAGCATTAAATCTCCTTACAAAATATCAAAGCATAAAAATACCACTTATATAACGGCAACTTGAATTTGTCTTTTTTTATACTTCCTCATGCAGATATCTGGAAGAGATATGGCACAGATCAACTGCACTCAGGTAAAGGAGTTTATTCTCGTTGGCCTCACGGATCAAGAGGAGTTGAAGACGCCCCTCTTTGTCCTGTTCTTATCCATCTACCTCTTCACAGTAGCAGGCAACCTTGGTCTGATCCTAGTCATCATAACAGATTCAAGACTCCACACGCCAATGTACTTCTTTCTTAGCAACCTGGCCTTTGTTGATTTCTGTTATGCTTCTGTCGTTACACCCAAAATGCTTGGAAATTTCTTGTATAAGCAAAATGTTATCTCTTTCAACTCATGTGCTGCCCAGTTAGGCTGTTTCCTCACTTTCATGGTATCCGAGTGCTTGCTACTGACTTCCATGGCCTACGATCGATATGTGGGCATTTGTAACCCTCTCCTCTATATGGCCTCAATGTCCCGAGGAATCTGTATTCAGCTCGTAGCTGTCCCCTACAGCTATGGCTTTTTGATGGCGCTGTTTCACACCATCTTCACTTTTCGTCTCTCCTATTGCCACTCGAATACCATCAACCATTTCTACTGCGATGACATGCCTCTTCTCAGGCTCACCTGTTCAGATACACGTTCCAAACAGCTATGGATTTTGGCCTGTGCTGGTGTTACTCTCATCTCCTCTGTTCTGATTGTCTTTATCTCCTACATGTTTATTATTTCTACCATCCTGAGAATGCACTCAGCTGAGGGAAGACACAAAGCATTCTCCACATGTAGCTCCCATATACTTGCAGTCACCATATTCTACGGGACCCTCATCTTTATGTACTTACAGCCAAGTTCTCAGCATTCTCTTGACACAGATAAGATGGCCTCTGTCTTCTATACAGTGATCATTCCCATGTTGAACCCTTTAATCTACAGCCTCAGAAATAAGGATGTTAAAAATGCCCTGAAAAAAATCATCACCAATAAAAACCAGGCTTCTGTGTTCACATTTAAAATATGATTCGAATAAATAAATGTGGACATTCTCTCATGGTGCATTTTTTTTTTTTTAGTTGACTATGAAAAACTAGTCAAATGACTTGACCTTATTTGGTGTTCAATAAAGATTTCTTCAAACTAAAATAAATTCATTCCCTGAATTCTTTGTAATCAAACTTGACTTAGAATAATAATTTATATGTAGAAAGTATCATAGGAACTTACATGCCATTTCTCAAATTTTATATATGCATATATATATTTACACATAAAAGTACATATAAGTATATTTATATATTTATAAAAATCCATTTCATCTGGTATCAACATAACTAGACATAAGCCAAAGGTAGACAAAACTGAGTTCCCTTTAATACCCAGTTTAAAATTAAAAGAATGCTTTAATAATGTATCTTAGAGTGCTTTTGTAATATATTCCCAATTAAATGCTAAGAGACAGCTGTAAATCAGTGATTTCAAGCTGAATTGATTTTTCTCCCAGGGGCTATTTGGCAATGTCTGGAATATTATTGATTTTCACCATGATAAGGTGGTGTAAATGAGTAGCCTTGTTATGTAGACAATCAAGGGTGTGGGTGTGTTAGTTGCTCAGTCATGTCCGACTCTTTGTGACCCCATGGCCCATAACCTGCCAGGCTTCTCCGTCCATGGGATTCTCCAGGCAAGAATATTGGAGTGGATTGCCATCTCCTTCTCCAAGGCTGTAGATGCTGCTACATAAACTGTAGTGGACATGAAAAATTCATCACACATAAAACAATTATACAGTTCTAAATGCTAAGTTTCAATGCTGGGAAAGTCTTCCCTCAACAGCTGTTTTCTAAGAATTGTAGACTTCATCCTGGTCATACTGGTGAATGGTGTTACTAAGGCTTCCTATGTTCTTGGCCACTCAGTCGTGTCTGACTCCCTGTGGCCCCATGGACTGTAGCCCATCATGTTCCTCTGTCCATGGAATTTTCCAGGCAAGCATACTGGAGTGGGTTACCATTTCCTCCTTTTGTGTCTCCTGCCTTAGCAGGCAGATTCTTTACCACTAGCCACCTGAAAAGTCTCCTATAGACTTGCCGATTTTCCCTTTATTTTTTTTTCCATCAGTTCAGTTCAGTCGCTCAGTTGTGTCCGACTCTTTGTGACCCCATGAATTGCCGCACGCCAGGCCTCCCTGTCCATCACCAACTCCTGGAGTCCACTCAAACTCACGTCCATCGAGTCGGTGATGCCATCCAGCCATCTTATCCTCTGTCGTCCCCTTCTCCTTCTGCCCCCAATCCCTCCTAGCATCAGAGTCTTTTCCAATGAGTCAACTCTTCGCATGAGGTGGCTAAAGTACTGGAGTTTCAGCTTTAGCATCATTCCTTCCAAAGAAATCCCAGGGCTGATCTTCAGAATGGACTGGCTGGATATCCTTGCAGTCCAGGGGACTCTCAAGAGTCTTCTCCAACACCACAGTTCAAAAGCATCAATTCTTCGAGACTCAGCTTTCTTCACAGTTCAACTCTCACATCCATACATGAGTACTGGAAAAACCACAGCCTTGACTGGACGGAACTTTGTTGGCAAAGTAATGTCTCTGCTTTTGAATATGCCATCTAGGTTGGTCATAACCTTCCTTCCAAGGAGTAAGCATCTTTTAATTTCATGGCTGCGATCACCATCTGCAGTGATTTTGAAGCCCCCCAAAATAAAGCCCTACACTGTTTCCACAGAAAACTAGTCAATCTTTTTTCCATCAAGTACCATTAAATCCCCAGTTGAATTATGCTTTTCTGTTCACATATGTCACTTTCTATTTCATAAATCTTGAGGTGACTGTGTCACTTGTTCATGAATTTATAATTGCAAATTTACTGTGTTTTCCTGTTATTATTATTAAAAACCTATCTTTGTTTACTGTAGTCCTATTTTTCTATGACTTTAATATAAAATTTAAGCTCTTTTATAGTTACTATTTTCATGGAATCATTTTCTATCATTTTACTTTAAAAATATATATTTATTATTTTATTTTTGGCTGCACTGGGTCTTCTTTGCTGTCAACTGGTTTTCTCTAGCTTTGGTGAGTGGTACTACTCTCTAGCTATAGTATCTAGGCTTCTCACTATGGTGAGTTCTCTTGATACAGAGTTCTGGCTCTTGAGCACAGTCTCAGTAGCTGCAGTGCACAGACTTAGTTGCCTTGAGGCATATGGAATCTTCCCGGACCAGCGACTGAACCCATGTCCCCTGCATTGGCAGTGGCAAAAACTGAGTGAAAATTGTGTCTTTTTTAAACAGGCAGCTGTTGGATTTTGCCTTTTTAAAGTAACTAAATATATATGCCTTTTGATTGGTGTAATTAGTACCTTTCTACTTAATGACATCTGGAGGGCTTGTTAGAACACGTATTGGTGGATCAAACTTCCAGAGTTTAAGACCAGTAGGTCTGATTCTTTGAGGGATTCCCTGGTGGCTCAGACGGTAAAGTGTCTGCCCACAATGCGGGAGACCCAGGTTCGATCTCCGGGTTGGGAAGATCCCCTGGAGAAGGAAATGACAAATGACTCCAGTATTCTTGCCTAGAAAATCCCATGGATTGGGGAGCCTGGTGGGCTACAATGCATGGGGTCGCAAACAGTCGGACATGACTTACCAACTTCATGGAGGTTTCATGGAGGTCTGATTCAGAGCAAGAAAAAAAAAATTGCATTTTCAACAGGTACTTATAGTCTCCAAGTGTTGAATGAGGTTACTGAGAGGATGTTACCTTTGGTTGACTCTTGATCTGGACCTGGACAATCAGAGGGTCCTCACTATCAATCCCTGCCTCCATGCTTTTGGAGTGCACTTTTCTGCCTCTTGCTTCCATGGCAGGAGCCATTGTCAAGGAAGCAGCCTGGAGAGCCTAAGGTGTTGAAACCATCTGGATGGTAGGCATGCTGCTGCTTCTGCTAAGTCGCTTCAGTCATGTCCAACTCTGTGCGACTCCATAGACGGCAGCCCACCAGGCTCCCCCATCCCTGGGATACTCAAGGCAAGAACACTGGAGTGGGTTGCCATTTCCTTCTCCAATGCATGAAAGTGAAAAGTGAAAGTGAAGTCACTCAGTCGTTGTCCAACTCTTAGCGACCCCATGGACTGCAGCCTACCAGGCTCCTCGGCCCATGGGATTTCCCAGGCAAGAGTACTGGAGTGGGTTGCCATTGTCTTCTCCATGGTAGGCGTGAGTGAACCCATAAGTCTTTTAGGAGTCCAGGGGGCCTTTGCAGAGATTTATTCATTTTATAGCCACCCAAGCCAAGACTCATAGGTATATTCCCTTGTTGTTTAAAATTGCCACTGACCAATATGGGTTGATCCACTTCTTTCTCTTTTTTCTCCCTGCCCTTCATGTATGCTTGTCTAGTTTCAGATTTCACCTGGGAAACTCTGTTTGCAAACCAATATCAAGTTATCTTGATGTTGCTTGTCCAGGGCTCCACTTTTATAGCCATTGCCTCAAATGATCTCTTTATCATATCTATATTCAGCTTCTGGTGGCTTTTCTCAATTAAGAGTCAGTGCCTACATTTCTTTATTGGAGAACTGCATCAAGTTCCCTGAAGCTGTTATGTCTGTGGGCCAGGTAAGACAGAAGCAACTGGAAATTTACATCCCACAGGGACTAGCCCTTAGCAATGATTGATACGAGCACAGGAGTATACAGGGGGCCCTTGGACACTGCGAGTTTGAATTGCACAGGTCTACCTATGCTATCCTATGCTAAGTCGCTTCAGTCGTGTCCCACTCTGTGCGACCCCATAGACGGCAGCCCACCAGGCTCCCCCGTCCCTGGGATTCTCCAGGCAAGAACACTGGAGTGGGTTGCCATTTCCTTCTCCAGTGCATGAAAGCAAAAAGTGAAAGTGAAGTCGCTCAGTTGTGTCCAACTCCTAGCGACCCCATGGACTGCAGCCTACCAGGCTCCTCCGTCCATGGGATTTTCCAGGCAAGAGTACTGGAGTGGGGTGCCATTGCCTTCTCCAACAGGTCTACCTATTTCCATTAGTAAATATTATAGTACTACAAGGTCACTGATTGCTTGAATCCAATGATGGAGGGAGGAATTATTGATACAGTAGGCCAATGTTAAGTTATACACAGATTAATACATACATTTATGGGTTATGGGTTGTTCAGGGTCAGCTGTTTATATCCAAGCTCTTTTGCCCACTCATATCAACTTGAGCTACCTCTCTCCAGAACTCCTCCATGGAATCTAACCAAAATTCCTGTCATGGGGACTTTGATACTGTATCCTTGCTTGGCTTACTTTCTTAGCAGGTGCCACTTCCCACTCAATCCAATAGCTATTCATGGGAAAAATTCTTAACAAATCACATTTACACCAATCATTGATTCAGTATCTCATTTTGGGCGAACCCAAATTAAGATGGTATTATAATTTTTTGCAATATATTATTTGTGCAATTTTCCAGAAAGAAAAGTCCTCTTGATAGTCATATATATTGAAACATTCAAATTGTTTAACATTCATCAACTTTTATCAGCCTACTTAATAGGAAGTGCTTCTAACACCTCTTCTTATCACAAAAAGGTCTCAGAAGTTTAAAAACAAAACTTTAAAAAAGTAAAAGTCTGAAGAATTATTTAGGCTATGTTGTCAAATCTAGTTTGCTCTTAGCCATGAAATTCTGGGTCCTTTTTCTTTTGGGGCCTTCCCTGGTAGCTCAGATGGTAAAGGATTTGTTTGCAATACAGGAGACACAGGTTTGATCCCTGGGTCAGGAAGACCCCCTGGAGAAGGGAATGGCAACCCACTTTAGTATTCTTGTCTGGAGAATCCCATGGATAGAGGAGCTTGGCAGGCTATAGTCAATGGGGTCTCAAAGAGTCAGACATGACTGAGCACCTTCGTTTTCTTTCTTTTCTTCTGGAAAAAGAAAGCTAACTGAATGGATGTGAATATCAGGAGGCATGAATTTGACTCCTGATAGAACCACTAACTTTATTTCCTGTTTAAGATGTGAGCTTTCTCATTGGTAAATGATTGGGTTGTGTTAGATATATGATTTTATTTTTTGTAGAATTATTTTGGTTAGAGTTTTTTATGTTATTAATAATAGTATCAATGTGTGCACGGGTGCTAAGTCATGTCTGACTCTTTGCGACCCTGTGGACTGTAGCCCATGAGGTTCCTACATCCTTGGGATTCTCAGGCAAGAATACTAGAGTGGGTTGTGATCCCCTCCTCCAGGGGATCTTCCCCATCCAGAGACCAAACCTGCATCTCTACATCTCCTGCATTGGCAGGTGGGTTCTTTACCAGTAGCACCACCTGGGAAGCTTCAATAAATGATAATAACTAAAATTAGTCTGGTGGAGTGGGGTGGCATAACCAAAGCTCTGACCAATTTTTCCTCTTAACACATTTTCCAGCAATCTTCCTTCTGGCCACTCAGAAACAACTTGTGTCATTGCCACAAGACCAAGTTGCTTTCCCAGCACTATCTGAAAGTATGAGACTAAACATGATCTATGGTCCCATGCTGCCTGGTAGTGCTTTGAGTTCCAATCTTTTCATAAGCATCATAGGAATTCTATTTTGACAAGGGAAATCTCTCTCACCAGTGCTGTTTCTGACCTGTTCCTAAATCTCCCCCAATCCTCACAATATTAATGTCCAGTTGTTCTTCCAATTACAAACTTTCTTAAATGTAGTATCATTCATGAGGGTGTAAATTCTACCAGGACTTCTACCAGTCTGAAAATGGAAAAATCTAAATTTGAACAAGAAACTTTATTTATTTATTTATTTTTTCTGGTTTGTTGGTTTTTGGCCACATGGCTTGTGAGATTTTAGTTCCCTGAACAAGGATTGAACCCAGGTGCTCAGCAGTGAAAAGCCAGAGCCCTAACCACTGGATCACCAGGGAATATCCAAGAAAGCTTATCTCTTGAAAACTTTGAGATCTAGGTAACTAGCACTGCTTGGAAAACAGCTGTGGTTTTCAAACTGTTAAGTATAACTTTTCTTTAATAATGCTGTTAAGAAAAACATGAAATGGTGAAAATTGCTGTGTGGGTCTGATTTAAAATGTGTTATTGAAATGAGGTTAATTTTATTGATGTGTTTGGGGATTCAAGGTTTCAATGATCATTATTTGTCATAATTTTTGTCATAATCTATTCTACAAAGTTTCTAAATAACTGTAGTAATACATTTGCTTTATTTACAGAGGTTCAATTCCCAAGTTCTCACAGATTAGTCTCTTGTGACAACTCAGAAAGGAATGTGAGATAAATGAGTCCCAGTGGTACTTTCTCATGGAGATGGCATGAAATCTTTTTTCAGGTTCTCCCAGGCTTTCAAATGAAGATCTTGGGAGAGGAAAAAAATAAAAATAAAGCAAACTCACAAATCTCCCAAACTCTCTCTCTACAAGTGAAAATCCCATTGTTGAGGACTATTTTCCAGGGAACAGCTGCCAGGAACACTGTCTAAATTGCATGTTTATTTGTAAAGCTCCTGCCTCAGAAATATGCTTATCTCATTTGCAAGCTTATTTATCAAGTTTCTCTCCAGCAGTGAAAAACCTGGCCCCACTACTTAAAAGTCATTTAATTACTTGTTCAACACCAATATACATGTACAGCCTTTCAGAACTAACTTGGACCACCATGAGAAACAGATTTATAAACCAGAATGCAAAGTTTATATGCAGTTCCTTTTGTCTATAATTTTACAATGACTAATCAAAGAGCCATTTTCCAAAGTTACTCATGGCAAATCTCCCATCTTAAGTGTGATTATGTCACACATTCATAATACAGTTAAATACATTTGTATGCAATTTTTCCTGGCATTGTCTGACAATCTCAATAACTTATATATATATATATATATATATATATATATATATGCTATGCTATGCTAAGTCGCTTCAGTCGTGTCCAACTCTGTGCAACCCCATAGACAGCAGCCCACCAGGCTCCGTTGTATAATTTAGTCTTTGCAGTATGCAGTTTTATGAATTTATGATAATTGCAGAGAGTTAAATAACAACCCCCTAGGTAACATGCAGAACAGTTCCTTCACCTTAAAAATTCCCTTAATGTATCTCCTAGTCAAATACTCTCCCCTCCCCAAAACTTTGATCAACCGAACTGAACTCTTTCTCCTAAAAGTTTAAGAAATGGAAAGATAAACCTTTCCCTGGGAAGAGCCCTTGATGACATATGTGTATATATAACTAATGTTGAAATAGCTTTATAAAAACTCAATCCTAACAAGTTGTGGTTAATAACTCCTCTTTATTGTCACTTGAATTCAGCTAATGTATTTGCATGCAGGGATTTATACAGAAGATTACTACTTAGTTAATTTTCCAACATCCCTATACCAAGTAGAAGTCAAGCCATTTTACAGTTAAACATAAATGAGATCAGAACATTTTTCCAAATGCATTAACCATGTTTGTCATTTAAAATAAAATACAGAATAATTATGTAACTTACTAAGCATCAGTTCACTTTAGTTCAGTCGCTCAGTCGTGTCCGACTCTTTGCGACCCCATGAATCGCAGCACAGCAGGCCTCCTTGTCCATCACCAACTCCCGGAATTCACTCAGACTCACGTCCATCGAGTCGGTGATGCCATCCAGCCATTTCATCCTCTGTCATCCCCTTCTCCTCCTGCCCCCAATCCCTCCCAGCATCAGAGTCTTTTCCAATGAGTCAACTCTTCACATGAGGTGGCTAAAGTACTGGAGTTTCAGCTTTAGCATCATTCCTTCCAAAGAAATCCCAGGGCTGATCTCCTGCAGGACGGACTGGTTGGCTCTCCTTGCAGTCCAAGGGACTCTCAAGAGTCTTCTCCAACACCACAGTTCAAAAGCATCAATTCTTCAGCCCTCAGCTTTCTTCACAGTCCAACTCTCACATCCATACATGACCACTGGAAAAACCATAGCCTTGACTAGACAGACCTTTGTTGGCAAAATAATATCTCTGCTTTTCAATATGCTATCTAGGTTGGTCATAACTTTTCTTCCAAGGAGTAAGCGTCTTTTAATTCCATGGCTGCAGTCACAATATGCAGTGATTTTGGAGCCCCAAAAAATAGTCTGACACTGTTTCCACTGTTTCCCCATCTATTTGCCATGAAGTGATGGGATCGGATGCCATGATCTTCGTTTTCTGAATGTTGAGCTTTAAGCCAACTTTTTCACTCTCCTCTTTCACCTTCATCAAGAGGCTTTTTAGTTCCTCTTCACTTTCTGCCATAAGGGTAGTGTCATCTGCATATCTGAGGTTATTGATATTTCTCCCGGCAATCTTGATTCCAGTTTGTGCTTCTTCCAGCCCAGCGTTTCTCATGATGTACTCTGCACACTAAGCATAATTCATGTTAATTCATATAATCCTGATTGATGCTGACAAATCATGATCATGTCAAGCTGTGAAATGCAAGGATTTGCTACTTTTCCTGTTCACTGAACCACTATGTTAATGCATCGTGTACAAACTGCCCTGCAGCCATTATATTAAAGCCCATAGTTATCACTGAAAATTTATTTCATAGAAAACTACATGGTAAAATTTATATTCAAAATCACTATACAAAGAAGACAAATCCCTCCCTGTATCCTCACAAACCATATGCAGGATAATCTGGTTCAGTTCAGTTCAGTCGCTCAGTCATGTCTGACTCTTTGCGACCCCATGAATTGCAGCACGCCAGGCCTCCCTGTCCATCACCAACTCCCGGAGTTCACTCAGACTCATGTCCATCAAGTCAGTGATGCCATCCAGCCATCTCATCCTCTGTCGTCCCCTTCTCCTCCTGCACCCAATCCCTCCCAGCATCAGAGTCTTTTCCAATGAGTCAACTCTTCGCATGAGGTGGCCAAAGTTACCATCATTAATCCAGAATCCTTAGGGATGCAAACTTCTCCTTGCTTTGGGCCTCACAGTTTACATCAAATGTTTTACTGACCCTCTCATTTATGTCTTTTAGGTTCATTATGTGTAACTGAAGTTTTATTTTTCACCTCCTATCCGAAACCTCTGGAAGATATAATTAAAGTATCTGGTGAATTCTCAGTTAATTGCTGGATGCCCTAAATTATGGAGAAGGCCAGAAACAAAAACACCAATACAGTATACTAACACATATATATGGAATTTAGAAAGATGGTAACAATAACCCTGTATGCAAGACAGCAAAAGAGACACAGTTGTATAGAAGAGTCATTTGGTCTCTGTGGGTGAGGGCAAGCGTGGGATGATTTGGGAGAATGGCATTGAGACATGTATATTACCATATGTGAAACAAACTGCCAGTCCAGGTTCGATGCATGATACGGGATGCTCAGGGCTGGTGCACTGGGCTGACCCAGAGGGATGATATGAGGAGGGAGGTGGGAGAGGGGTTCAGGATGTGGAACACATGTACATCCGTGGCGGATTCATGTCAATGTATGGCAAAACCAATACAGTATTGTAAAGTAATTAGCCTCCAATTAAAATAAATAAATTTATACTAAAAAAATTTATGGAGAAGGCAACAGAAAATTGCTCTATATTGGAAAAATGAAGATAATTCCATAGTTCCTTTCTCCCTCATTACCCCCTCCCATAAACCCAACAAAAACTGTTTCAATGTAGAGAATTATTGTTTCCATAAACATGCTGTCTTTGTCCATTCAAGTTATCATAACAAAATACTATAAAAATACGTGGTTTTTAACAATATAAAGTTATTTTCTCATAATTTGGGGGGCCAGTAAGTCCAAGATCAAGCTCCTGATCAATTTGGTTTTTTGTAGAAACTCTCTTGCGGGATTGTATGTGGCTGCTCTCTAACTGTGCTCTCCTCACATGAGCTCTTCTGTGTGTGTATGTGTGTGTATCAGAGAGTGTGTGTTTACATGTTAAAGAGAGAGAGAACAAACTAGTGTCTCTCCTTGTAAGGCCACTGATTTATCATGAGGATCCCATTCTCATTATCGCTTCTAAGCCTACCTCCCTCCCTAAGGACCATCTGCAAATACCATCACATTGGGTTTGGGCCCTTGATCTATGAATTTGGGGAGGATACAATTCAGTTTACAGCCGACACATTGTTTCCAAGTAAATATTTGGCAAAACTAATACAATTATGTAAAGTTTAAAAATAAAATTTAAAAAATAATAATATAAATAAATAAATAAAATAAAAAGAACAAAAAAAACCCTAAAAAATTAAAAAAATAAAAACGTGACAATATCAACAAAATAAATAAATAAATAAATAAAACCATCTTCTATCTGTACACCCTTGTTGTAGACACAGAAGAGCTAAGAAAGCTCTCTGGGAGAGTGTTCTTTAGACTTGGTCACCAAGGAAATCAAGTAATGATGGAGAGAGACAACTAAAGAGAAAATGAACACTTCACGAACATTTCAAAGAATAGGACAATGATGTTCAGAAATAGATTCTTGGAGGAGTTACATATTCATTTATTTGAAAGAGATGTAGTTAGAAAGTTCACAAGGTAATTTTTATTTTTCTTCCAAGGATACATTTAAATCCTTCTGTTGAACAACAAGAACCACATAACAATTAAAGCAACAAATAAATAAGAGTAACTCAAAAACTAGAAAATCTTAGGGCAATGATATTAAACGCAGAACTGTACACCTGAAGTTCTTCAAAACAGAATAATAATGCTAATTGATCTTCAGCCTGCCTTGGGATCCCTTGGGGTGTGGGCTCTGAGCTTCCTGATTATTTTCCTTGCCTCCTATTCTAAGTGAGAAAGAGCCCTGGGATACGTCAGGGACAAAACCTTGCAGTGTGCTGCTACCCAGACCTGTTTGGAGAAGAAATAGGAACACGGTCTGCCAGGTATAGTTTAGAAGAGTATATTTAAAAATTGAGATACAAATGACAGTTTTCAAATGAATTAGAATAGAATAAATTTTAGAATAAAATATTTTGGATGGCATTTTAGAAACAAGGGAAAGAATATCTCCTCTAATCTTATTTCAGTTATGCAGACATGTAGTATTATATAAAATGCATTTTTAGTAGTTTGGGATGAAAAAAATATTTGAAATCTCTGAGATAGAATCTATTCAAATATTTAGACAAATTAGGCACTTAACTGATTAGACTGTAAACTATGTCAAGACTCTCCTTTCCATTTTAACAAATCTAGTCATTTTACCCAGAATGAGAGATAAGCACATTAAATTAAATCATCATTGTGACCCTTAACATATTTGATACAAATAAAAATATGAATTATGAACAGGGGCATAAACTGAAATAGTGTGACAAGCATGTAGAAGGGGCTATATTAAGAAATGAATAAAGAATTCATGACTCCCACCCATGGAGTAGATAACCTATCAAAAGAAGAAATACAGAAATAGATGGAAATAATAAATTATATGTAAATAAATTATGTATAAAATGTTTCCAGAACATAAAAATGAAAACTGGTAAGTAACAGAGGAACTGGAATTTAAAGAAGTCTCTTCTCGGGAAAGGTTGAGTTTTGATAGGCTTTGAAGAATAAATAAGATTTTTTCTTCCAACTCTAATTATCATTCACCTGGTAGAGATAAGTATATAAAACACATAGGAAGTAGGGAAAAATGGAAAGTCATACTGTAATTGAGGATTGCAAAATAATTCTGTGTGTTGACTGCAGCATGAGATGTGAGTATATGAATTCTGAATATAAAATATCATGAGTTAGATCATAAAAGATCATATATAATATACTTTCAAATATATTATCAAATATATGCATGTGCTACCTTTAAGATAAGATAAAATGGCATACTGAAGCATGTCTAGTTGCTAAACAATGAACTCTTAGCTGCTGTCTTGGAATAAGTAAACCAAATTTCCAATAAAATACTTGCTTAATAATTTCAAAGTAGAATTCATTTATTCATGGGACGACTAACTAGGCTTTTAAACACTCTGATGACTTGCTTTATGTATTGATCAATACCATCAAAAATTATCTTATTCCCATAGAAAGTTGTAGAAACATTCACACATGCCCACTTAAAAATTATTTTTGATTTTGATAAAATAGGCACCTTTAAATTAGGAAAATGAGGAACAAACTGAATTTTTGACATGCTAAAATTAATGTATTTTGAGGGTGACAGAGCATTCAAATAAAGATCTCCCAATTTCATTCAAGGTTCTTTCTGCTGTGCCTTGCTTGGCATAAACCTCAATGAAATGGCATTCATCAACATTTATCTATTAAAAAATCAATGGCTCATTACTGAGACTCCATTGTATTTTTTTCTCATAGATATAATAGAATAAGTGAAATAAAATAGAAATTTTACATTGACTTTAAAATTTTTATTGGAGCATATTTTTTTATTGATTTATAATAAAAATATTGCAATTCCTGCTGAACAGCAAAGTGGCTCACTTATACATATACATCTATCCAGTCTTTTGTAGATACTTTTCCATTTCGGAGTATTGGGTAGACTACCCTGCATTAAAAGGTAGATGCTTGTTAGTTATCTAATAGTGAGTGGTCTCCTGCATCAGAAGAACACTAGTTTGAAAGCCCTGTGCTACAGACAGGCTGTCTAAGCTTACTTCAGGTGCTTTACCTCTCAGTGTTTCTTCCCTGTCTATAACATGGGAATATAAGAAGCAAAGTAGGACTTCTCTCATGGTCCAGTGGTTAAGAATCCACCTGCCAATGCAGGGGACATGGGTTTGATACCTGGTTCAGGAAGATCCCACATGCCATGGGACCAGTAAGCCCATGTAACACAACCACTGAGCCTGTGTTCTGCAACAAGGAAAGGCAGCAAAATGAGAAGCCTGGGCACCACACAGAGGAGTAGCCCTGGTCGCTGCAAGCCGAGAATGCCTGAGTGCACTGAGGAAGACCAGGGCAGTCACAAAAAAATTATATTATATTTTTTATAATATGTTTTTATATTATAATTTATTTTTATAATATATATATATTTTTTTTATTTAACTGCCCTGGTCTTCCTCAGTGCACTCATAAAATAACAAACAACCCATGAGGTAGCTATAGTCCTTAATAAAGTTGCCCATTTTCAGCATTTGCATTATTAACACATTTGTGAAGATTATGTAGCAATCAATGGTGGCCTCCCTGCAATAAGTACTGAGAATAGAATAGATGGATAGAGCATGCTGTTCATTGCTCTGTCAGGACTGCAACAATGTGGGGTTTGTATCACATATACAAGTCTGTCAGAGTGATGTCACTGCAGGGGGCTCATTTTCCTTTATATTATTAATGTTAGGATATTTTTTATAAAAGCAATAGCTTTAATGTTTTGAAAAAATAATGTTAAATTTTAAAAAGCATAGGAGCTTTGAGCAAAGAGTCAGTGTGGACTGAATCCTATCCACAGCTGTTAACTTCATAAAATGCACTTATTTGGGGGAGATAAATATGTCTCTCCTGTAAAACATCTCCATCTACTCTTTGTCTCATCGCCAGACTCAAGGATGCTAGCACTCTCACTGTTAGCACTTTCATCTTGATAATACCAATTGCTTTAAAGGATATTAAGACTTGAATTTGATTAAGTTGGATTTTATTATCCTCTCGTCATCCAGACATAGTGAAGACACATGATCCAGAAAAATTGCAGCCAGGTGACAGAATTTGTTCTCATGGGCCTCACAGATCGTCAGGAGTTGAAGATCCCCCTCTTTGTCCTGTTCTTATCCATCTACCTCTTCACAGTAGCAGGCAACCTGGGTCTGATCCTAGTCATCAGAACAGATTCAAGACTCCACACGCCAATGTACTTCTTCCTTAGTAACTTGGCTTTTGTTGATTTCTGTTATTCTTCTGTCATTACACCCAAAATGCTAGGAAATTTCTTGTACAAACAAAATGTTATCCCTTTCAATGGATGTGCTGCCCAGCTGGGCTGTTTCCTGGCCTTCATGACTGCCGAGTGTTTGCTGCTGGCTTCCATGGCCTATGACCGGTATGTGGCCATCTGTAACCCTCTGCTCTATATGGTCATAATGTCCCCAGGAATCTGCGTTCAGCTTGTGGCTGCCCCCTATGGCTACAGCTTCCTGGTTGCCCTATTTCATACCATCCTCACCTTCCGCCTCTCCTACTGCCATTCCAACCTCATCAATCATTTCTACTGCGATGACATGCCTCTTCTCAGGCTCACTAGATCAGACACTCACTCCAAGCAGCTATGGATTTTTGCCTGTGCTGGCCTCATGCTCATTTCTTCCCTTCTTGTTGTCTTTATCTCCTACATGTACATTATTTCTGCCATCCTGAAGATGCGCTCCGCTGAAGGCAGACGCAAGGCTTTTTCCACCTGTGGCTCCCACATGCTGGCAGTCACAATATTCTATGGGACCCTCATCTTTATGTACTTACAGCCAAGTTCTCATCATTCCCTTGACACAGATAAGATGGCCTCTGTCTTCTATACAGTGATCATTCCCATGTTGAACCCTTTAATCTACAGCCTTAGGAATAAGGAAGTGAAAGATGCCCTGATAAAAGTCATCATGAATAGAAACCAGGCTTTTATGTTCATGAAATTAAGAAAGTGACTGGAATGAATAAAAACAGAATTTTCTTCACAGTCTGATTTTTTTCTCTTAAGCTACCAAAATGCCTATTCTTAATACTGGATTTCTACATGTATGTTCATGGTGCAGTAAAATTTTCTGAATATTTTCACTTAGAATGAGATTTCAGATATAAAAGTGCCCATTAGAATTTTTTGCCAATTCTCTCATTTTCAAATGAAATCATATTAAAAAATAATTCTTTGTTCCATAAGAATTTATACCAATGTTTTTTTATTTCTCAAATGAATAATTGCATAACAAACCATTATCTGGGTATATAACTAGTTATAGGACAAAAGTTTCATCGTTCCACCACTTTAAAATCCCTGGTTCAGGATTCTCCAGTTCCATTAATCATATCCCATATGAAGAGCAAAGATGCACATGTACTTCTTTCCCTGATTTGCTAGTTTCTTTGAAAAATATAACATTATAAAACTGTTTCATAATTTTAAATTAATGAATGAATTAATAAAACTCCTCCATATTTATACCTTTAACAAACTGCCTTTATTTTTTTTTCAAATTGTCTTTGTTCAGAAGAGTAATACATCCAAAGTTTACCTTAGTCACTGATTTAATATGGCCTGGCATCTGGTCTGATCTCTGAAGACTAATTTTTTTTAAATTTTATTTTATTTTTTAACTTTACAATATTGTATTGGTTTTGCCACACATCAAAATGAATCCGCCACAGGTATACATGTGTTCCCCATCCTGAACCCTCCTCCCTCCTCCCTGAAGACTAATTTTTAAGTGAACTTCTTTTTTTAAAGCCTATGAGATCTTGTTATATTTTTTCAAGGTATCTAAAAAAGGTGTAACTCAAGAATGGAATCCCAGGGGTATCATATATTATAATTAATATACACAATAATTGAATATATTGAATTGAATATATTCAATTGAATAATTGAATAATTGAAACGCCATAGATCATTTTCCAGTAGCAAGGATCCTATGCAATTATACTGGGCAGATCTCAGGTAAGTTGCCCCTCACTGGATAAGGTGTAGTTTATAATGTGATGAGCACACTAGGCCATGCAGTCTAGCTTGGAAAAGAACACATGTCTTGTAGTCAAAGGATGGACTTGAACTGTCTGTGGGCTTCCTGTAGCTTATTTGTCAATTAAATGAAGACAGCATTACAAAATTTGGAGTCTTCTAAAATACTGAATACACAAAAGAGTAATAATAAATCAGAAGCATTTGCACATCATCTCTCTTGCTAAAGAACCTGAATTCTAGTCCCAACTATACTATACATGAGAGGCCAATTTATAAATGAAGATTAACATACACAACAGATAACTGTGATATAGACAGATAGATATAGATATACAGGTATGCATATATAATTTCAGATAAGCGTAATGATAATTGAACAGTTTGCAATTACACAGAAAATGGTTTTGAGTTTGTAATTTGCATATCATTTTAATATATATTAATGAATGTATATAGTGTGTGTGTGTGTGTGTTCAGTTGCTCAGTTATGTCTGACTCTTTGCAACCCAATGGACAGTAGCCCACCAAGCTGCTCTGTCCATGGAATTGTCCCAGCAAGAGTACAGGAGTGTGTTGTCATTTCCTACTCCAGTGGATCTTCCTGACCAAAAAATTGAATCTGTATCTGCTGCATCTCCTGAGTTGGCAGGCAGATTCTTTATCACTAGCACACCTGTGAAGACCATATGTGTGAGAGAGAGAGTGTGTGTGTCTGTGTGTGTGTGTGTGTGTGTATGCCATTTGAATGTTTAATGAAACATAACCAGAGAAAGGAAATAGGTATATATTTTGGTGAATCATAGAGATACAGGGTTGACTTAATCTACAGTTCTCAAAAGTTTTTTTTTTTGTCTTTCTTTAAACACATTTATCCACTATTTGAACATTTCAGTAGTTCCTGCAGCAAATTTTGAGTCTCTATTCTGTATACTCAAAGCCTGTCATTAATGTCTTTGAATTCACACTGTCCTATCTTGGCAAGATGGAGCTTTTACCATGATACAGCTCTTCAATTAAAGAGCATAGATTCCTGGTGTCTGAAAGCCCGAATCTGAATGCTAGGTCTGACCTTTGAGGAGTCAAAACATCTCAGACACTTACGTTCACCTCCATCTCTTCAACACTGTGAAGGTGAAACGAATAGCAAACTCTAAATCTATTGTCCTGAGACCAAGACTATAGATGAATTTCTTTTCTAAATGTCATTCTACCAAAAATAATGTGAAACTATGAATTTATTTGACTTAAACATAAATAACATGAATATATAAGATGAATATAGCAATTTAATATTGCTAAGCTCAATATTAAATTAAGCTTTATGTTTAAATGTTTTGTTTATCATATGAAGTGGAATTCTGAAAACTATGTTTTCACTTTTCTTTGAAGTTTCACATTTTTGTGAAAATTAAGTTATAATTTTCATTACATAGCATTCTTCTATCTATTGTAATAGAAGACATTGTCACAATCATAAAAAAATCCAATATCATCTTTTCACTAAACATATTGTTTAGATACACTTTCATACTTTATACATAACTATATTACATAACTATATTTCACCTTTTCTTTCATTGCATTGGCTAGCACATTAAGAATAATATTTAGTAAGAGTCATGATTGTCTTAATTCTGGTTGAAATGCCTTGTGTTTCATCTTAATATATTCATGGCCATCTCTTTAACTCTTGAAATATTTATCCTGCCATACTACCTATGATGCTGGAATTTTGTATACATGATATCCTATATTTCAATTCAAGATATTCTGTCTTCCTTAACAAATATCCTTACTACTGATTGTGTTGGAATTCCTGCCTGCAGAAAGTCCCTTCAAATCCAAAGCAGGCAGCACTGAAATCTGAGAATGGCCTGTTGACCACTGAGGATTTTTCTTTCCAATATGGTCACCATAAAATAAGCATGAGCGACGTCCTTAATCCACAACGTGAAAGAGTACCTGCAACAGATATTCTGCACATAACAGTATGATATGCTTCTATATACAATTCATGGCCAAACACAATAATTCAGAAGTAACTGAATTCATCCTCTTGGGACTCACAGACAGTCCTGAGCTTCAAGCCCTTCTTTTTGGGATCTTTTTAGTGATCTACTTAATTAGTGTCATGGGTAATCTTGGATTAATCATGCTAATTCATGTCAGTCCTCAGCTTCATACAGCTATGTATTATTTCCTTAGCCACCTAGCTTTTGTTGATTTTTGCTATACCTCCTCGGTCACTCCTAACACTCTGGTGAACTTCCTCCAAGAAACTAAAAGAATATCCTTACCTGCTTGTGCCATTCAGTTGTTTTGCTTTATCATGTTTGTGGTTTGTGAATTTTATATGCTCTCAGTCATGGCTTATGACAGGTATGTGGCCATTTGTAATCCTTTACTCTATACCATTGTCGTGAACAAAAGGGTTTGTATTCAGATGGTGCTTAGCACATATCTATATAGCTTTTCTGTGGGACTCCTATAAGCAACTCTTACATTCCACTTATCTTTCTGTCATTCAAACATAATAAATCAAGTGATGATGTCCCCTTGGTTGCCCTGGCCTGTCATGAAACCCATCATAAATATATCAAAAAGTTGTTATTGTTCACACTTGCTGGGTTCAATATCTTCTTCTCTCTTTTTATCCTCCTTGTCTCCTATGTATTCATTCTATTTGCCATTCTAAGGATTAAATCAGCTGAAGGCAGAAAAAAGGCATTTTCTACTTGCACTTCCCACTTGACTTCCATCATTATATTTTATGGTCCGATCATCTTCATGTATATGCAACCAGAAACAAGCCATTCCTTGCATACTGATAAAATATCTTCTGTATTCTATATAGTGGTAATTCCCATGCTAAATCCTCTCATATACAGCCTGAGGAACAAGGAAGTAAAAAATACTTTGAAGAGAACTATGGAAAAAATGTATTCTACTATAATATAAGTGATCCATGCTTTAACTGAAAGCCTTCACATTTAGGAGGCCAAAAAAAAGCAAATAAGCAAAAAACAAATAGTTTTTCTGCATGGTCATGCCTTTAGTGACATGCTTTCTAACACTGCAATGTTTAAAAAGTGTAAGTGGTAGTGTTGTCTCATCCTGTCCGACTCTTTGCGACCCCATGGACTGTAACCCGCCAGGCTCCTCTGCCCAAGGAGCCCTCCAGGCAAGAAGACTGGAGTGAGTTCCATTCCCTTCTCCTGTGGGTCTTCCTGACACTGAGATGGAGCCAGTCTCCCGCATTGCTGGCAGATTCTTTACCATTTGAGCCACCAAGTGAAAGTTAATACAGAAGATACATTTAGTTTCTAATTTTATTTTTATTATTTTGTAAATTATAACTTCTGATAATGCTGAATATGCATTGGAAAGACTGATGCTGAAGCTGAAGCGCCAATATTTTGGCCAATTGATGTGAAGAGCTGATTCACTGGAAAAGACCCTGATGCTTGTAAAGATTGAAGGCAGTAAGACAAGAGAATGACAGAGGGTGAGATGGTTGGATGGCATTCTCAACTCAATGGATGTGAGTCTGAGCAAACTCCTGGAGATAATGAAGGAGAGGGAAGCCTGGAGTGCTCTAGTCTATGGGGTTCCAAAGGGTTGGACATGGTTAGTGATTGAACTACAACAGCAATATTGAAAGATATGAGGCTGAAATAAGTTCAGTTGCAAATAGTGGGTTAAATTTTCTTTTGTAGATCACTTAAAATCTCTCTTTTTTTTCATAGTGGAATTTTGACTTGAATGCTTCAATTCATAAATTTCACATGATAAAAATCATCTCGTCTTTAGATTACTAAAGCAGCTTTCAATTATTAGTATGGTATAAAATACACTCATGCACACACACATACACACACACACACAGAGTAAGAAGAATCTGAAAAGAACTGTTGATTCTAAAACTCTAACATGGCCACTGATATCAACACTGACAGAAACTCTGACTTAAAAAGACTGAAACAGTAACTTGAATTTTAACAAGGGAAGCATGTCCTTCTGCAAAGAGTAAGGTCTATAGATCCAATAATGCAGTTAATTTGCTGATTTTTACTGAAGTTATTTGGTCTTTGAAGCATGTCCTTGCTCTGAGTAACATACAACTATGACCATATGAAAACAATTACACTGAATATATAAACTGCCTTGGAGAATATAATTATTTTAACAAAACTAACGAGCAGAATATATATTTTCATTTATTTTGTCTTTAATTTTATTCATAAATGTCATTGATTTCTGAGAAAATTCTTTGGCTAGATTTGTTCCCAGATATTTTATTCTTTTTATTCAATTGTTAATGAGATTGTTTTCTTAATTCTTATGATGATTCATTATCACTATATAGAAATATAACAGATTTTTATTTATTAAATTTGTGTCCATCAATTTTATTCATTGGTGAGTTCTATCAGTTTTTTGGTGACCTCTTGGAATGTTTTATACAGAAAATCATATCATCTGCCACTGTTCCTTTCTTTTTTTTAATTTAATTTTATTTTTAAACTTTACATAATTGTATTAATTTTGCCAAATATCAAAATGAATCCACCACAGGTATACATGTGTTCCCCATCCTGAACCCTCCTCCCTCCTCCCTCCCCATACCATCCCTCTGGGTCGTCCCAGTGCACTAGCCCCAAGCATCCAGTATCATGCATCGAACCTGGACTGGCATCTTGTTTCATACATGATACTTTACATGTTTCAACGCCATTCTCCCAAATCTTCCCACCCTCTCCCTCTCCCACAGAGTCCATAAGACTGTTCTATAAAGAAGATATTTCATTGAAGGTTTTTGTATCTATGTCCACCATGGATATTAACCTGTAATTATCTCTTTTGGTAGTGTCTTTATCTGGTTTTGGTATCAAGGCCATACCTGCCTTATAAAATGAGGTTGCAGGGAAATGCAAATTAAAACCACAATGAGATATTACCTCACATCTGTCAGAATGACTATTACCAAAAATGTAACAAATAACAAATGCTGCCAATACAATAGAGAGGACACCCTTGTGCACTGTTGATACAGCAACTACTGAAAAGAGTAGGAGACTCCTCAGAAAATTAGTAGTAGATATCATGTGATCAGAACTCCATTTCTGGGTATTGTTCTAAAGGAAACAAAACAGTAATTTGAAAAGATATATACACCTTTATGTTCACTGCAGAATTATTTACAGTAACCGATTTATTAAAGTATCATAAATATCCATCAAAGAAAATGGAATTTTACTCAGCCATTAAAAAAAAAAAAGAATGAAATCCTGTCATTTGTGATAACGTGGGTTAATCTACAGGGTATTATGCTAAGTGAAATGTCAGATGGAAAAAGACAAATACCGTACAATTCAACCGGTATGTGAAATCTAAAGAAAGACTTAATAAAACAGAGAATAAGTAGTTTCTTGAAGAAAGTGGAGTGGGGAGATGTGTGAACGAGGTGAGAGACCTTAAGAAGAACAAACTTCCAGTCACAAAATGAATGAGTCTCTGTGTGAAATGCAGCCAGCGTGGGGAATATAATCAATTGCACTGCAACACATGCGTATGGTAACAGACAGTGACTAGACAAGCCACGGTGACTGTTTTGTAACGTGTAAGAGTCCTCAGTCACTATGTTGTGCAGATGGAACCAACACAGTGTTGTAAGTCAGTTAGTTTGTTATTGTCGTTGAGTTGGCCAGTTGTGTCTGACTCTTTGCAATCCCTTTGACTGCAACACCCCAGGCTTCCCTGTCCCTCACCGTCTCCTGGAGTTGGCCCAAGTTCAAGTCCATTGCATCAGTGATGCCATCCAGCCATCTCATCCTATGATGCCCTCTTCTCCTTCTTCCCTCAATCTTTACTCAAATCAGTGACTTTTCCGATGAGTCAACTATTTGCATCAGTTCAGTTCACTTCAGTCGCTCAGTCATGTCTGACTCTTTGCGACCCCATGGACTGCAGCACGCCAGGCTTCCCTGTCCATCACCAACTCCCAGACCTTGCTCAAACTCATGTCCATCAAGTCGATGATGTCACACAACCATCTCATCCTCTGTCGTCCACTTCTCCTCCTGCCTTCAATCCTTCCCAGCATCAGGGTCTTTTCAAATAAGTCAGTTCTTTGCATCAGGTGGCCAAATTATTGGAACTTCAGCTTCAGTATCAGTCCCTCCAATGGGTATCCAGGACTGATTTCCTTTAGGATGGATTGGTTTGATCTCCTTGCAGTCCAATGGACTCTCAAGAGTCTTCTCCGACACCACAGTTTCAAAGCATCAATCTTTCAGCTCTCAGCTTTTTTTATGGTCCAACTCTCACATCAGTTGACCAAAACACTGGAGCTTCAGCTTCAGCATCACTCCTTTCAATGAGTATTCTATAATTCAACTTTAACAAAAAAAAAAAAGAAAGAAAGAAAAAGTAGGCACTGGGGTAAAAGCAAATGAAGGTTATCTCTGAGAATGGAGATTATAGGTGATGGTTAATTTTTACTTTAGGTTTTTCTGTGTTCCTATTTGTGGGCAATGAAAAGTATTGTTTATATAATTAGAGAGAAGACAATAAATGTTATAAAAAGTAGTATATAAAAATAAAGAGATATCATGTATTTGACAATCAAAGAGTTAAAAGAAAAAAATGTGTTAAAATGGTTAATATTTAAGGAATATGGGCAAAGATTATACTGGAATTCTTTGTAATATATTAGCAAATTTTCTTGAAATTCTGAATTTATGTCAAAATAAAAAGTTAAGTCATCTAGCACTTGCTATTTAATTTTAATTTAATGTTTTAATTGAATAATATTTTTAACACATATCTTATTTTGATGCTCTGATTCATAATCCTTTGTAATTTTAAAAGGCTATAACTTCTTGCCTGCTGCTGCTACTGCTGCTAAGTCGCTTCAGTCGTGTCTGACTCTGTGCGACCCCATAGACGGCAGTCCACCAGGCTCCCCCATCCCTGGGATTCTCCAGGCAAGAACACTGGAGTGGGTTGCCATTTCCTTCTCCAATGCATGAAAGTGAAAAGCAAAAGTGAAGTCGCTCAGTCGTGTCTGACCCTCAGCGACCCTATGGACTGCAGCCTTTCAGGCTCCTCCATCCATGGGATTTTCCAGGCAGGAGTACTGGAGTAGGGTGCCATTGCCTTCTCTGAATTTCTTGCCAGTAATACTTAAAAGTAATATATCTTTCCTTAAGAAAATAAATAAAACAATTCATGGATCTTCCCTAAAGTTTATTTTAACACAATTGCCTTTTGCTTTATAAGGGCTTATTACCAAGATTGTAGTTTTCATTTGTCACAGTCTGTCACAAAGCAATATACTATACTTTTAAAGAAAACTTTAAATTGCAATTTTGTATAATATTTTTAAATGGCTGTATATTTGTTAGTAACTTTATGATCAGCCTTAAAATTACAGCCAAAGTAATGAATATATCAAGGTATCTTCTCAAGTATTCAACTCTTTTAAGTTAGGAGGATAAATGCAGCTCTTTTAGACTCAGTTTCATTACTTCATGTTGGGAGGTCAAGTACTTTGCAGGCATGACAGAGGAAAACCAACCTCTGTATCATTTTTATTGTGCCTCCTGGCCAAGCAGAGAAGGCTTAAATCATAGCCACCACCTATCAGATTCCAGGTCACTTCCGCAGATTCCACTGTGCCTGCATCACTATGTACTAGGTGCTATGTACTCCTAAGACGGGTCTTCTCAAGTATGTTTCAAGATATTATAGACTCATGGTGATGATCTATAAAAGGTAATTCAAAGCTGAAATAAGTTTTAAAAATGGTTTATGATACAGTCTCTTGCTTGAAGGCATAATTCCCATTAGCATAAAAAGAACAGACATGTTTACATTCTTTATTTATTGAAGTAACATTGGTTTACAATATTGTATAAGTTTCAAGTGTACAACATTATATTTCAACATCTTCATACACACAGCACAAGAAAAGGGAGATTACACATATATGCCTGCGTGTGTGCTCAGTTGTTTTAGTCCTGTCTCTTTCTGACCCTATGAACTATAGCCCACCAGGCTCCTCTGTCCTTGGGATTCTCCAGGCAAGAATACTGGAGTGGGTTGCCATTTCCTCCTCCAGGGGATCTTCCCAACGCAGGGATCCAATCCATAACTTCTGTATCTCCTGCATTGGAGGTATATTCTTTACCCCTGGAATAGGCACCCCCCTCCAGTATTCTTCCCTGGAAAATTCCATGGACAGAGGAGCCTGGTGGATTACATTCCATGGGGTTGTAAAGAACCGGCTACAACAGAGCAAGCATATAAAAAATCACAAGATCCAAAAAACAGGGTGAGATCAATCTTTATATAAACCTCAAACATGCTCTTCAGGATCCAACCCAAGCCCCCAAAAATTTTCCCTAATTTGTAGCATATTTGAGAAAGGCAGATGTCTTTTCACCTGAAATTTTTTCGGTGACCTTCCCTGTTGCCTCACGACATTAATCCAGTACATCAGGATATGTTAGATTTCAGGGACTTCACCTTAGCCCGCTTGGAGAAAGTCTAAGACAAATTTATCAGCAGCCACTACTTGCTTCCACTGTGTGTGGCCACAGATCGCTCTGTGTGCAACTTTCCATGTGGCAGGCTGAACAGCGAGGCCATTGGCAACAGCCCAGGAACCAAAATACAATAATTAATACATAGTAAGTTTTTTTTTTTTTTAAGGAATTCAGAATGTCTCATTTAAAACAAGCTCCTGACTAAGGCTCCCTGGACACCAGCATCTCCTTGAGGATGAGTGGGCCCTCCTGGGCCCTCCCTAACCCTGCAGACAGGGTGGCTTCAGGAGGCTGGTCATGCTCAGGGCTGGTTGTTGGATGTGGACTCTGAGTATTGCCGTTCCTCAATCTGTGTGTCATCCCTTCCTCCCACGGCAGACCACTAGTGGACCAGCGTGTGCTGGGCATGGCCTGGGAGGTTCCAGCTGACAAGCTGACAGACTCTGTGCTGGGACATGGTCAGACTGTTGTCCAGGCTCACCTCGAACACTCCTGGTACAGGCTCCTGAGGGACTCGTGGTCAGGACGCTGTGTCCACTGGCCGTGCGTGCTCACCAGAGAGGCCTGGGGCAGTCCCCGAGGGCACGTCCTCTTGGGTGCCTTTGTCCAAACCTCAGTCAGCTCCCAGCTCATCGAATTTTGTTTCTCACTCTTCCTTGGCTCTTTCCCTTTGTTTCATTACACAAATAATCTCACCCTATATCACAGAAAGAGTCTTCCTTATTTGGGACAGAAGAGGATGTATTCAAATGCATGATTGTAAAATTCATCTCTGATATCACAGGAGGGGAGCCTGATGAAACAAAGAGGTGTGGAGAGCAGTGTCTGCCTCTGTCTTTGGCTGTTTGACCGGTTACAGCTTTCCAGCTTCACCACTTGTGTCCTTTTAGTCCATCACTGGAGTAAGGAACCCACTGCTCCTTCCTTTGCAGAAGATTCAAGCCCTGCAAGTCTTTCCTGCACATGGGAATCACTCAGTCCCACTCACTCATCACAATAAAAAACCTCCAGCCCCGTAACCATTACTGGCTCCTCCTAGCCATATTTTCAGGTCAGACTGGGAATTCACCTTCCTCTCCCTAGAAAACCCCATTATGTGAACAAAACTCTTATTATCTTTTCTTCTTAGATGTGCGGTATCATCTGGCTGGACATCTAAAGCAAGTTGTGAATGGAGTGGTCCATATATTTCTGTGAATGTCAATTGACCTATGATTTGTATGTTTTATCTTCTAGATACTGAAGAGAAAGAAATGAATACTATTTTAATCTTTGCAGCTGAACTGAAATGTCAATTATAATATTGATTTGAACATTAATCTCAGAAGGAAGGAATAAAAGTTATTTATTGGGAAAGTCATTTTTATTCAATGGTTTCCAAAGACTAAATACAAGGCCCATAGATGTAACATTTATTTTAAATAAATTTATAATTTTGATATAAAGCCAATGCAGCAGACTTCAAAACAAATAATCAAAGCAGACATAGCAACTAATCAAATTGTTTTCCCAAAAGAGATCATTAAATTTTTTTACTCTGGATTCTTTAACTAAACATAGCTGAAAAAGTGATCTACCATTTCAAGGCAAACAGTTTTTCCCCCAGTTACTAAACGTTAAATAATTATGTTCTTGTGTGTATAATTATATTGTCTTTCAATGTTTGTTAAAAAGAATGTAGTACAGAAAGGAATCTCCCTGAGGGACTACATACACAAAATACAAAGTTGTCTCATAAATACCCAGGTAATTTAAAATGTTACTGGCCTCACAAAGATTCCTTTCAGGTACACTGAACTATTTAGGGGTTTGTTGTTGAACTGAATGATGACATATTGAATATTGAAAGGCATCAGGTTGTAGAAAAATATGTTCAATCCCTTTTTTGGGGGAAACAATTTGGACGTACAAAAATATAACTTTTATCCACTTAATCATTTAAGGATAATTATTGACCATCTTCTGTATACTAGGTACAGTTGGAGGTAATGATTAAATTGAATATGAGACAGAAATATTATTGCTTTCCAAAAGGAGTTGACGCTTAGGATGTGTTATAGATATATTGATAGCTGTCTTCAATATAGTGTGGTTTAAGTATTATGAAGGAATTAGTGGCTGCAAAAATGTATATAAGAGGAGGACTTAAACTGCTTTGAAATCCTCTAAGAGGAAGTGATTCAATAGAAGAGAGAAAATTAAGTAGAAGGATAATCAGGCAAATAGAATGATGGCAGAGGAAAAGTGTTCTAGGAAAAGCATAAAGGATGTATAAAATTTTGTCTCATATTTAAATATATACAGCAATTTGGAACACCTGTGACATAGAAACTAGATAAAAAATGTTTCAGGAGGAACCTGATCTGAGATGCAGAAATGAGGTTTTCAAGGGCTATGCTAGAAAGAACTTGAAGTTTATCCAAATGGCAATGGGAAGACACTGAAGGATTTAATCAGGACAAAATAAGAATAAAGTTTCTGTAAAATTTCATATAAGCTGATAACTGAGGAACAGAGAACAATGACTGGAGACAAGACTAAAAGTTAGGTTTCATTTGCAAAAAATAAATAAACAAAGCATCATTGTGCTTGGACCAATAAAGCAATAAATAAGAGCAGATTTGAAAATTGTGTAAGGGATAAATTGTTAGCGTTGTCATTGTTTAGTCACTCAGTCATGTCCGACTCGTTGGAGTAACCCACCTGTAGCCCACCGGGCTCCTCTGTCCATGGGATTTCCCAGGCAAGAATACTAGAGTGGGTTGCTATTTCCTCCTCCAGGGGATCTTCCCAACACAGGCATTGAACCCGAATCTACTGGGTCTCCTGCTTTGACAGGCAGATTCTTTATCAGTAGTAGGGGGGCAAATTGAACATGGGCATGAGGATCAGGAAAGCATAGTAAAAGAAACTGCTCTCTGATTTGGAGAGCAAATGGATAATGGCACTGTTCATTTTGACTCTTTGTGACCCCATGGACTAGAGCCTGCCAGGCTCCTCTGTCCATGGAATTCTCCAGGCAGGAATACTGTAGTGGGTTGCCATTTCCTCCTCCACGGGATATTCCCTACCCAGGTATCGAACTCACTTCTCTTATGTCTCCTGCATTGGCATGCAGATTCTTTACCACTAACGCCATCTGGGAAGCCCATTCATTGCACTAGGAAATATGTATTCCAAGTCTTGTGTTTTGGGTCCCATGTGCAGAAATATCAAGTTCTTTTCTGTGTGCAATACTTCTGATGAAAGTATTTTTACTTTTGATAAATGGTAATTTCTGAGAGATATTTAGATGTATAAAGCTATAGCAGAAAAAAGATAATTGGAAAATTAATTTATTAATATATTTGCTCATAATCTGCATATAGATTCCTATTCAGCACATAGGATTGGCTAACTGATCAAGAAGGTGCCAAAAAGAGAAGGAGCTTTGGCGAGAACATGAAGAACATGCCATCTAAAGCATAGTAATAGGAACAGACTCCAAGGTTGAGAATCAAAATGAACAAATAAATTCAAAAGACTGCTTTAGAATGCAAACTTGTATTCAATAGAGTTCAGTGCTACAGTGCTGCCAAAAAATACAGGTTTTATTGGATTTGAAAATAGGGAAGTTGATAATAAACATGCTGAGGGAATTTTTTTGTTGTTTTAATGGGAAAGAGAGGTGGATCACACCTTGTCAAGTTATAAACAGAGCTTCCAAGGTGGCACTAGTGGTAAAACAGTCTGCCTGTCAATGCAGGAGACATAAGAGATGCAGGTTACATATCTGAGTTGTGAAGATTCCTTGGAGTATGAAATGGTAACCCACTCCAATATCTTTGCCTGGAAAATTCCATGGACAGAGGAGCCTTGTGGGCTACAATTCGTTGGATCACAAAGAGCCACTCTAATGGCAGAAAGTGCTTCTTGATGAAGGTGAAAGAGGAGAGTGAAGAAGTTGGCTTAAAACCCAAATTAAAAAAACTAAGATCATGGCATCCAGTCCCAACTCTTCATGGCAAATAGAAGAGGAAAAAGTGGAAACTGGCAAATTTTACTTTCCTGGGCTCCAAAATCACTGTGGATGGTGCCTGAAGCCTTGAAATTAAAAGATGCTTGCTTCTTGGAAGAAAAGCTATGACAGGTCTAGGCGGCGTATTAAAAAGCCAAGACATCACTTTGTTGACAAAGGTCCGTATAGTCAAAGCTATCATTTTTTCCAGCAGTGGTGTATAAATGTGAGAGTTGGACCATAAAGAAGGTTGAGCACCAAAGAATTTATGCTTCAAAGTGTTGTGCTGGAGAAGACTCTTGAGAGTCCCTTAGACTGCAAGGAGATCAAACCAGTCAATCCTAAAGGAAATCAACCCTGAATATTCACTGGAAGGACTGATGCTGAAGTTGAAGCTGCAATACTTTGGCCACCTGATGTGAAGAGCAGCCTCATTGATAAAGACCCTGGTGCTGGGAAAGATCGAGGACAGGAGGAGAAGAGGATGAGATAGGATGAGATGTTTGGATGACATCAATGACTCAAAGGACATGAATTTGAGCAAATTCTTGGAGAGAGTGAAGGACAGGGATGCCTGGCATGTTGCAGTCCATGGGATCACAAAGATTTAGATACAACTTTGCAACTGAAAATAGTTATAAATATATTTGAGAAATTGGGGACAGATACCTGTTCCAAAAAGTTTGGTTGAAAATTGGTGATGGGAACAGAAAGAGAAAGGAATAATCAAGATAAGTTTTCAAGGGGATGTCAACCCAAATTTAACATGGGAGGAGCTCTTATGTTTATTTTGTCATGTTTTAAGGTGCATGTGAAGTAACCTGAGACAATACAGTGATAAATAAAAATCATATTAACTTATCCTCTGCCCTGTTAAGAAAGGATGGGAACCAACTCAGTTGTACCAGTTCTTGAGCATTGAGAATCCACCTTGGGTCTGTATCAATCTTCTGTGAAATGAAGTTCTTCTAAGTGCTGTCCAAATGGTATTCACTTGGGACCATTTAATACTTCAAGATAGAGCTTAAAAACATATATCTTAATTATTTGAAAACATTTTACAATCTGGAAAATTGTTCACTGATGTGTATTTTCCCAAAAGATACCTAGAAAGTTTCACAATGCAGTTTTCCTAAATATCAATATTATGTATGTACTGAAAAAATAGAATATAAAGATAAACAAAATGAAGAAAATTTTAATATTATACCAAACTGGTTCCCTAAAGATACATACTGTTAGTATTTTGATTTTGGACTTACACTTTCCATGCTTGATTTTTCTAATTTTTAATATTCTTGTGAAATGATCAAATGAGTTCTGTGAAAGAAATTTACAACTTAAGAAATTATGTTAATGTATTTACTATCAAAGAAATTTTATATTCTGAATGCTTTTTTTTTCCTTTAAATAAAAGTACAACACAGGCTTTGCTATTTTATTGATTATAAAATTTTAATTGAAATTTTCCCTTTCTTCTTTTACAGCTCCTTAGTGGAATTTCTGCCATATTTTTTACAGTAAATTCACAAGTAAATCTACACATAATTCAGAGCACTTATCAAGATTCAACTTTAACTGAATTAAGCATAACATCCTGGAGAGCCAGAGATACCTTCTCACAGTTAATCATTCCTTACGGAGTCAAGATTATTCAGAGTGTGTGCTCTGGTGGAATTTACTGTAGAACTGTTTGTTTCATGGCAGAAAGCAATCATTCAGCAGTTACTGAGTTCATCCTCTTAGGCCTCACGGATAACCCAGAGCTTCAGCTCATTTTCTTTTGTGTTTTATTGTTGATCTACTTGATTACTGTCCTGGGTAATCTTGGTTTGATTGTGCTAATACAAGTGAGTCCTCAACTTCACACACCCATGTATTTTTTCCTCTGTCATCTGGCTTTTGTGGATTTTTATGGTTCCTCCACCATCACACCAAACACCCTTGTAAACACTTTTCGTGAAATTAAAAGCGTGTCATTTTATGCATGTGCCACTCAAGTGTGCAGCTTTATCACATTTTCAGTTTGGGAATTACTAATGCTATCTGTCATGGCTTATGATCGGTATGTGGCAATATGCCACCCTTTACTCTATGTAGTTCTTATGCCTAGAAAACTCTGCATCCAAATGGTCACCAGCTCTTATATTTATGGATTCCTGGTGGGATTCATACAAGCAGTGGCTACATTCCACATGGCTTTCTGTGGCCCTAATGTGATCAACCAGTTCTACTGTGATGATGTTCCTTTGATTGCTCTGGCCTGCTCTGATACGCGAGTCAAAGAGTTGATGTTATTAGCCATTGCAGGATTCAATGTCTTCTGTTCCCTTCTCATTGTTCTCATATCCTATGCGTTCATCGTCTTTGCCATCATAAGGATCCATTCTACTGTAGGGAGACAGAAAGCCTTTTCTACCTGCGCCTCTCACCTGTTTTCTATTACTATGTATTATGGGACCCTCAGTTTTATGTATCTGCAGCCCAAGTCAAGCCACTCACTAGATAAAGACAAATTTGCCTCAGTTTTCTATACTGTGGTGATCCCTATGCTAAACCCACTGATCTACAGCTTGAGGAATTGGGAGGTAAAAAATGCTTTGAGAAAAATAACTGAAAAGATGTATTTGAATAAAAAATAAGAATGATGTTGTTACTAAAGATATGCTGGGTATAGATTTCAGTTCAGTTCAGTCACTCAGTCACGTCCACCTCTTTGTGACCCCATGGACCGCAGCAGTCCAGGCCTCCCTGTCCATCACCAACTCCCGGAGTCTACCCAAACTCATGTCCATCGAGGCGGTGATGCCATCCAGCCATCTCATCCTCTGTCGTCCTTTCTCCTCCTGCCCTCAATCTTTCCCAGCATCAGGGTCTTTTCCTTTTTTTTTTTTTAATTTAAGTTTATTTATTTTAAATGGAGGCTAATTACTTTACAATATTGTATTGGTCTTTTCAAATGAGTCAGCTTTTTGCATCAGGTGGCCAGATTATTGGAGTTTCAGATTCAACATCAGTCCTTCCAAAGAACACCCAGGGTTGATCTCCTTTAGGATGGACTGGTTGGATCTCCTGCAGTCCAAGGGACTCTCAAGAGTCTTCTCCAACACCACAGTCCAAAAGCATCAATTCTTTGGCACTCAGCTTTCTTTATAGTCCAACTTTCACATCCATACATGACTACTGGAAAAACCATAGCCTTGACTAGATGGACCTTTGTTGGCAAAGTAATGTCTCTGCTTTTCAATATGCTATCTAAGTTGGTCATAACTTTCCTTACAAGGAGTAAGCATCTTTTAATTTCATGGCTGCAATCACTATCTGCAGTGATTTTGAAGCCCCAAAGAATAAAGTCAGCCACTGTTTCCAGTGTTTCCCCATCTATCTGCCATGAAATGATGGGACCAGATGCCGTGATCTTAGTTTTCTGAATGTTGAGGTTTAAGCCAGCTTTTTCACTCTCCTCTTTCACTTTCATCAAGAGGCTCTTTAGTTCTTCTTCAATTTCTGCCATAAGGGTACAGACGTAGGACATTTAAAATCAAGGCTTGTACAATGATTCAGTATCAATAGGCAGAGGAACCTTTGTCCTTTGTCACTCAGTTTGCTGATGTTTTATTTCCTCCTTGAAAACAGATATTTTCCTATTTTGACTTGCATGTAGTAGATATCTCATAAATATTTTAATGGTCTAATTCTAAAAGGGAGATAGAAATTACCCGTTGTCTTTGAACATAAAATGCTTTGTCAATAGAGATGAAAAATAAAGCACTTTAAAATCATAATTTCATCTCATTTCTCCCTAATATTGAGGATTTGGGGCTATCTTGAGAGACACAAACTATACAAATAGTATAAACACTGTGTAAATTTTTTCCTCCACTTTGAACCAAAGTTAAATATAATATGTTGCTTGGTTAAAGTGTTTTGGTTTTAAACTGTCCGTAAAATGAACTTATTATTATCTTTACAGTGTTACATTTATATGGTTGGGCATGTTTTGAAAGGCTTTATTTTTTAGAGAAGTTTTAGATTTACAACAAAATTGAGAGGGAGATGCAGAGCTTTGGTCTTATACCCCTTACTATCACAGATTCATAACCTCCCAGTTATCAACACCACTCACCAAAATGGTGCACTTATTCCAATAGATGAATCTTCATTGATGTATCTTAATCACGCAATGTCCATAATTTACCTTAGGTTTCACTCTAGGTACTGTGCATTCTGTGATTCTGGTCAAATTTGTAATGACTTAATCCCTCATTGCACTTCTGCACAGAGTATTTTCACTGCCCTAAGGATTCTTTCTGCTCTGTCTATTCATCTCATCCCTACTGCCCTCACCCATGGCAAACATGGATTTTCTGATTGTCTCTGATGTTTTGCCTTTTCCAGAATGTCATAGAGTTGTAATTATATAGTATGTAGCTTTTTCTGGTTGTCTTTTTTCACTTAGTAACATGCATCTAAGGTTCCTCTGTGTCTTTTCAGAGCTAATAGCCCATTTCTTTTTAGCTTTGAATAACATTCCTTTGTCTGGATGTACCACAGTTTATTTATCCATTCACCTACTGAAGGACATCTTGGTTGCTTCAAAATTTTAACAATTATGAATAAATCAGCCATAAATATCTTTATGCATATTTTTATGTAGATGCATGTTTTCAAATCCTTTGGATAAATTGTTGATTTGTATGGTAAAAAATGTGTTTATTTTTGTATAAAACATCCAAACTCTTCTGGTTTAACATTTTAACATGATCATTTAAGCACAGTCCTTTTATGTTCAGCCTGCACTTTAGTTCCACTGATTACTTCTGGGTGCAGTGACATAAATTTTAGTCTGCATGATTACTGAGAAATTAATTGCCCTGTCTTTGTTAATGTATATTAATAGTTTGTGCAGTTTCCCACTGGTGGTAGCATTACACTGGGCACAGAAGTTCTAAAGATGCCATATGAACCCCTGTGTTTCATATATATTTTTCCTGGTTCCGTTGTGCATGGGTACCCCTAATTTCTTAAGCAAATCAGAGTTGATCACCTTAACTGGCACATGAAGTCCTTCCTGTCTGCCAGTCTGTTGGTGTGAAGTAGTCAAAGATCCCAGTTTCTCAAAACACTAATTGAGCTGCTAGTGCAAATATTTGCCCTCCAGGATGCTCATCCTACAATCCAGAGAGCCTAATATGACAGGAATAGGAGACATAAAATCAGAAAATTGGTCACAGGATGTAATGATAATGATCAATTCTGCTATAACATCTTTGTTTCCAGACCCACGATCCCATGCTGTTAGGGACGCTGTAACTTATGTTCTCATCGGTTCATTACCTACAGCGTATCACGGAGGACGGTGCGCCAATGCAGCCAAATCATTTTCTGAGCTGGTGACTTGGCTGTGTGGTCAGGTTGCCATCCATAAGTCCAATCAAGCCAACTGAGTCTTGACAGGAGACAATCGGTTAAGACCATTCATTATATGCCATGGCCATGTCAAACTTTCATTGCTGTGGAGTGAGTGTATTCCTTCTGAGGGAGTATTGTATGGCTTATTATTTAAAGAACAAAATGCCCTTTAAACTATTGAAAGATGACACATCCTAGGATAATGAGTCTTGGGAAGAAAAATTCCTTTTCAATCTATTGATTTCAGTGAGGATGAACTGCTGTCCCGCCCAACATTGAAGGGGTCTGATATAACTGTTGCATCATGTGTTTCTGATTTTTATCTCAAAAGAGGGGTGCCACACTCAGGGCTTGGCATAGGTCTCTGCTTCTAACAGATTGGGCACTCAGCATTGGCAGCAGTAGGAAGGAGCCGTGTTCTCGGGAACATACATGGTCTTCATTCCTGACACTGTGACTATGCTGTCCATGATGTCCCTGGGGCTGTGAGGCAGAAGGGAAGGTGGTGAGTATGCCTGTGATGGCTTTTCTAACCCTTCTCATCAGTGCAGACCTCTTCTGCAGTAGTTACTCCTTGCTGTTTAGTCACTAAGCCATGTTCTATTCTTTGTGGCCCCACAGACTGGAGCCCACCAGCCTGCTTGTCCATGGGATTTCCCAGGCAAGAATACTGCAGTGGGTTGCCATTTTCTTCTCCAGGCAGTCTTTCTGATCCAAGGATCAAACTCTTGTCTCCTGCTTAGCAAGCAGATTCTTTCCCACTGAGCCACCTGGGAAGCCCAGTGACTCCTTGGAAGTTTAAAAAAAAAATTAAATCAGCATGCTTTGTACCTGTCACAAGTTCATCTAAAGTCCTCTTCTTCAAATGCCAGGTTCTCGGACACTTGATATCCTCAGTCCATAAACAAGTGTCCAGAGATATTTATCACCATCTATGGATCAGAGAGTGGCCATGATCTTCAGGCCACAATCTCCCCATTTGAAATGGGGCTTCCCTGGTGGCTCAGACAGTAAAATGTCTGCCTGCAATGTGGGAGACCCGGGTTTGATCCCTGGGTGGGGAAGATCCTCTGGAGAGGGAAATGGCAAACCCACTCCAGTACCTTTGCCTGGAAAATCCCATGGACAGAGGAGCCTGGTATGCTACAGTCCGTGGGGTCACAAAGAGTTGGACACGACTGAGCGACTTAAAAAAAAAAAAAAATGGGTCAGAGAGTGGCCATGATCTTCAGGCCACAATCTCCCTATTTGAAATAGAAGACCATATTCGACCCACTGAGATAAACTGCTTTCACCGCTATCATTCAGGACCACCTCTGTTTCCTACATGCTGTAAAAGCCCTTCTTTGCACTTGGCTCAACTCTTATTTGTGCATGTGTGCTCAGTCAGGTCAGACTCTGTGACTCCTTGGACTGTAGCCAGCCAGGCTCTTCTGTTCATGGAATTTTCCAGTGGGTTGGCATTTTTTACTCCAAGAAATCTTTCCGACCTAGGGACTGAACCCCCATCTCTTGCATCTCCTGTTCGCTACCACTCTTGCCACTCCAATCTTATTTGGAACCTATTTCTTTGGACCCTCTTAAGCTCCAAATTAAAAAGCAGAGACATCACTTTGCCAACAAAGGTCCATCTAGTCAAGGCTATGGTTTTTCCCATATTCATGTATGAATGTGAGAGTTGGACTGTGAAGAAAGCTGACTGCTGAAGAATTGGTGCTTTTGAACTGTATTGTTGGAGAAGACTCTTGAGAGTCCCTTGGACTGCAAGGAGATCCAACCAGTCCATTCTAAAGGAGATCAACCCTGGGTGTTCTTTGGAAGGAATGATGCTAAAGCTGAAACTGCAGTATTTTGGCCACCTCATGCAAAGAGTTGACTCATTGGAAAAGACTCTGATGCTGGGAGGGATTCAGGGCAGGAAGAGAAGGTGATGACAGAGGATGAGATGGCTGGATGGCATCACTGACTCGATGGATGTGAGTGTGAGTGAACTCTGGGAGTTGGTGATGGACAGGGAAGCCTGGCGTGCTGCAATTCATGGGGTCACAAAGAGTTGGACACAACTGAGCAACGGAACTGAACTGAAGTGAAGCTCTGAATATTATTTGGGACCTCCTAATTTGGAACCCCTAGCTTATTAAACTGTAGCACGGACTGTGTGGGGGTCTGTGTGGCAGAGATAGGCAATATAAAATCTGCATCCGTTGTTCATATAATTTGTTGCTAACATCTCAACCTAATTTAACCAGGTTGTAAGCAAATGACTTCCATTTGATGGATTCCTATTGGGCTGGACCGAAATTTGAGTTGGTGGATCCTGTAATATCCAGCACAGAATAAGCAGCAGATGCTAAATGTTTACTTGCTGTCTTATCATCTGGCACTTAGTTTCTAATAGGGTGCACTAGAACACAGAACACCATTTTATTTCTTCATCAGAAGGTCTGGCTTTTCTCCAAGGCCTGTGCAGTAATGCTGATTTCAGTTTTCCAGAGACTCAAACATCATTGTTTGTCAACACAGATATTTCCAACATCTTTGGATTACTTGCAGAAGCTACTCTTTTTGAGATTAAATAAAATCTGGTAGTCTTTCAAAATATCCAACATGTAGCTGAGAGCTATCGTCCCTGTGACCTGCCTTATTCAATAGAATGCTTAAAAGTGTACAACTTCCAAGGCTAGAACTTTTTTCCAGGGAAATTTTAAATGTTTGAACTCAACCACCATATTTTCATTGGAAGCCCAAGCCAGACACTCATCACATGGACCACATCCAGCTGTCAGCCTCATCAAGTATAATATCAGCCATGTGACTGAGGTCTTCACGGACCATACAGACAGCCTACTGCCCAGCTGACACCACAATGTGGAGAGAGATTGTCCATAGCCCACAGGATTATGAGAGATAATAAATCGTTGTTGCTTCAGGTCTCTAAAACTTGGGGGTTTTCTTTAAAAAGCTATTAGATAGTTGAAGCAATAGTGATCATAGAATGAATTGCAAAAAACTTTGAAGTGAAATGAACTCTAACAAGAAATCCTGAAGATAGATTTTATGATTTTGACAGAAGGAAAATGTTTAAAATATTTTCCTAAAATAATTGAGGAATGTATTTTAGACACTCATAGCCTTGTTCATGCTGATAGAGCTCTTTTAAACTTTCTTGAATTTCTACCAAGCCTCTAAGAAAAACTACAGAGTTAAATCATTACAGATTGGTTAGAAATAAACTGCAAACAAATATGATGACTTCTGTACAATTTATGTTTAAGGTTCTTTGTCATTTATGCTTTTATTCTACTAGAGAAAATGGTGTTATAAAAATCATAACAGTCTTCCTAGGATAAAATGTCCACATTTAATAATAACTGTTCTTTCTTTGTAATAAGCATTGTCTATGAATTTTTTATCTGTATGTGTTTCTATTCATCACTCTATACATGTATGGAATGAGGAGAATTTGTTAGAGAGTTTGAAGAAAAGAAATACTCATTTCTATCTGATTTGCATGCCTTTAAGTGCTTTCTATTAGACTTCAGGAAAAAATAAAGTTAATTTTAAATTATTTTCTTCTTTGAACAGAATGGTAAAACAATAATTTTCTGAGACTGAACTAAATGTACCTCCAAGCTTCTAAACTCATGGCTTAATTATTATTCCTACAACCCAACAGATATTTGAGTGGGTTGCAGATGTAGGCCTGGATCTTCGGTGCACTATAAACTATTACTCGTTAGCCTCACAAAGTCCAACAGCAAAGTTAACTCACTGCTTTAATGTGCACTGACTTCTTATAAAATTAAAACTTGAATAAGGCTCATGTGCATGTATGCATGCTAAGTCACTTCAATCGTGTCTGATTTTGCAACCCTGTGGACCGTAGCCCACCAGGCTCCTCTGTCCAAGGGATTTTCCAGGCAAGAATACTGAAGTGGGTTACCATGTCCTCCTATAGGGTATCTTCCCAACCTAGGGTTTGAACTCCTGTTTTTTATGTATCCTGCATTGGCAGGAGAGTTCTTTACCACTAGTGCCCCTGCAAACCCCAATAAATCTCATACTAAAGCATAAAAAGTAAATAAAAACAGTTAAACTTTTCTGAGTTTTTTTCCCACGTGTTAAAATAATCTTTGCTAGTAATTATTAATATTTTATTTTACTTAGATTCAGCAGAATGATCTGAAACATCAAGTGATCAATCCCTGTGTGTTAAGCAAACTGAGTCCCAAAAGATTAGCCATAATGATTGTTTATGCTGTGAGACATCATTACATTGTTTTGTTCAGAAATTGCTTAAAATTATGCAGCACAGGGAACACATTCTGGAGGGACCAATGAATAATACAAAATATACTCACTACAGTTAAGTAATGTTAAATTTTGTTGACATTCACAAAGTTCGCCACAAGGTATATTGGACGCCTTTTTGGTTTCATTTTGGGTTGCTCAAAGGCAGCAGGCAGTGAGGAAAAATCAAGGTAAATGAAGTAGTAGAAAAGGTTTAGGGTAACACAAAACTTGTATTTATTTGTTCCATTATTCTACTAGTATATTTGAAGTTCCTAAACAGTGCTAGCTCCTACAAGGTTTGGGGGAGATGAGAAATAACTATCTGTTTTTTCAAAAATTTGAAATTTAGATTATTTTACAAAGTAATTAATAGGTGAATGAATTGTTAGATGCAACACTTGAGAAGTGATGAGACACCTCTAGGAAGAAGTGAAATTTCACCCGAGATCTGATGCATACATAGAAAGATAAAGCCAACTAGATTGTAAAGACAGAAGGAAGGGCTTCTGCTTCAACTGTGTACAAAATTCATGATCACATTTGAGAAACCGACAGTACTCATGATGGCTGAAGCCTGGGAATTACATGAAAACGCCACAAGAAGTGAGACTACTCTGAAAAGAAGGGGCTGCTTATCAAAGATTAAGTTAGCCAACCTTTGGGACTCTATCCTATGTCAACAGGAAATAGTAAGCTATGATTTGCATGTTAGAAAGTACACTCTAGTTACAATGAACAGAGAAAGGATGAATAAGATAAATGTTTGGACAATAATACAGTAAGTTGTGATAGAGGCTTAAATTTCAAGTAGACAGGTTTGGGAAAAAATAGGTTAAATAATTAGTATGTTCAATATCTAATTTTTATCAGTGGAGTTTAGAAAGATATATGAAGTATATTATCTTGGCTTTGTGCCTGAATAACTGGCTGGAAGATGACACCACTTACTGAGTTAGAAAATGCATGCTTCAAAGCAGATGAAAATATTGGATGCTTTTTGAATTGCTGAATTCTCTTTTGAGCATGCTATATTTAGGTACTTTGGGAATACCTAGATGAAGTTATCTGGGGATCTCTTGAATACATACTTAGAGATCAGAGGTGAAATCTGGCCTTGAAATTTAGACTTTTGTGACACAAAAGTGAGAACCATCCCCAGAACATTTGATGAGAGCTTCACAAGAGTGTGCAAAAAATGACACAGGATGGCTTAGGAACGAAATGTAAAGTAATGCTTTAATTAAAACATAAACACAGGGAGTGGAGCCACAAGAAGAGTAAACATGGACAGAAAGATGGGATTCTGATGACTTGCAAACTAAACCAAACCAAAACAATGGTTTGCATGAAAACTAATGTCAACGATATCTGAGGCTACATAGACAACATAAAAGAAGTCTACATTGCCAATGGGAAGAAGGAGATTGTTGGTGAACTTGGAATAAGTAATTGTATAACAATTATGGTGAGAACAATTTCAGAATACAAGTTGATATATAAATGCTAAAGATGAAGCAAATGACTTTCCAGGATGTTTAGTACTGAAAGAATGAAGAGGAGAGGGGTTGATGGATAGAGGAAAAGGAAAAGAAGTCACAGGTCATTAGCAATGATTTCAGCATGTATCTTGTTTTTAAACTGATGGGGAAGATCAAATAAATTAGTAGAGGATGAACATATGGGATGAACAAAATAGCTTGGGAACCAAAATATAAGTTTATACATTAGAAAGAGAATTTGTATGTTGTGAATAGTCATTGTGGCAATTGATCACAGAGTCTAAGCTGTTTAGGGTGAGCATTGAATAAAGGAGGCAACAGTAGGTAAAGGATACTTAAGGTTAAAGTGATTGAGTGGATACATAAAAGGCTGTAGTGGCATAACTGATGTGAAGGGAAAGTTCAGAAAGTTGTGGTCATAAGACAAGTTTTTGATTTTGGATAACTACTATTTTATCAATTGTCACATAGAACAAGCTTCAAAATGGAATCATGGGAGTAGGATGCTCAAGAGGAATAGCAGTGGGGTCCCTGATTCCAAGATCAAGGATCTAAGAAACCAAGGTATGAAATAAGTGGTGTTCATGATGCTGATGGCACATGTGTGGAAGATAAATAATGATGGCATCAACACCTGAGCCTTCAGTGAATAAGAGGGAGAGACCTGGATGCATATGTGATGACAGTGAATATGGGACAAGCCTCTAAGCATCAGGGAACTGTACCTGAATGCAAGGCATAGCAAAAAACAGGAAAGAATGTTCCAGCATGAACAATGCCTTATTTCACCTGCCAGATTTAACATATGTGGATAGTTTCAAATGGAACAGCCTTTGGAAACCTGGAGAGAAATACATTTTCAAGGATGATCCAAGTTTCAGTTTAAAGAAAGAAAACTAAAACGACTGAAGATATTGGTGAGTTTGGTAACGTCAGAGCAAGAGCTACACAGACTCCAACACATCAGAGAAATATAAGTACTAGAAAAATTAAGAGTCAGGAAAGGTAATGATCTGAGATCACAAGTCAATGAGGCAATGGAAAAAGACCTCAAAATATTGCAAAAAGAATAAGCTACAGTCATGGGTGTGATGGGATTGCATAGTCTTTTCTTTTGAGAATAAGCCTAAATCTGAATACTATGAATACTGATGGAATGAAAAACCATGTGTGCACGCTCAGTCATGTCTGACTCATGGACACGACTCCTCTGTCCATGGAGCCAGCCATGCTCCTCTGTCCATGGGCTTTTCCAGATAAGAATACTGGGGTGAGTTGCCGTTTCCTCCTCCAGGGGATCTTCCAACACAGGGATCCAACCCTTGTCTCCCACATCTCCAGCATTGGCAGGAGAATTCTTTGCTACTGCGCCGCCATGTGGGAAGCCCATTTTAAGAGCTAAAATTTACTCACTTAACACATACTGCATGAAAGGCACTATTTTAATCACTTAAGGTATACAAACTTAGAGATCACCTTTCCAAAATTTTCTGATTAATGGGGAAATTCTTGCCTCTATGAAAAGAGTTCATTTCTATAAACTATGAATTGAGGTCAGGGAGTCCAGAACTAGTTCATGAGTTATTTTGCTTTACCCCACACTAATCATGAAACAGCAAGAGGGTTTAAGCTCTCACTCTGAGCTTCCATATCTGAAAATGAAGACGATAGCTTATCACCAGTTGATAGGGTTGATGGAAAGATGATCTGAGATGAAATAGTAGAAAAATTTTTTAAATCAAACATATCTGCTCAAATGAAGATCATTAAAAGCTGTTTCTTTTAATAAACCAGAAATCGGTTTTTAGTTCTACAAAATTATCTTGATTTTTTCTTCTCCTGTTTTGCATTTAGATGTTAGGAACCACCCGATAAATATGTTTTCTAAATTATTTTAATGTATTTTTAATCATCCCATACATATTTCAGAAGAAGCAAGACTATCTATGTTTCTAAGGGCTTTTCTCCCTTTAATTCCCAAATATTACATAGTAATTGAAAGAAAACTAGAAATCATAGTAAGAGAACAAAGTAAAATAAAAATCATCCTGAATAGTTGATATAAAGATGGTCAGAATTTAAAAATACCTTTCATACTACCCCTTCTGAAATTATTTTTTAATTTATTGTTTTCTGTTAATTAACAATTTTCAGAGTTAACATTTTTGTTTAAAGTATTTCAACAATTAAAAATAATTGTGCTCAAATAACTGTCTTTATTTTCTTTTATTAAAAATAGATAAGGAAGTATTCAATTATGTTAGATTTTAAATAAAATGCCATGTTTCTATCTTTCCAAACCCCACAGAATTTCATACTTTGGAGCTTCTGCAGAGAACAAATCGCTTCATTATGAAACCAGAATTTGCATGGAGAGTCTCTTTTGAATGTGTCCAACATAAGATCAGGGTGGATCAGAATCAGTTCCCAACATCTGCTTGATTATCTCTAAGGGAGATAAGAATACTCAGACTGTGCGCTCTAGGGGTTTTATTATTAAAAACAAAAGTTAAATCTCTACCATGGCAAAAGGCAATTATTCTGCAGTGTCTGAGTTTATCCTCTTGGGACTCACAGATAATCCGTAACTTCAAGCTACTCTTTTTGGTGTGTTCCTAGTAATCTATTTTGCTAGCGTCCTGGGTAATCTTGGTTTGATTGTGTTAATACAAGTCAGCCCGCAGCTTCACACACCCATGTACTTTTTTCTCAGCCACTGGCTTTTATTGATTTTTCTTTTACTTCGTCTGTCACCCCAAACACCTTGGTGAATTTCCTGTGTGAAGTTAAAAGTATAACATTTTATGCATGTGTCATCCAGGTGTGCTGCTTCATCACATCTGTAGCTTGTGAACAGTATTTGCTCTCAGTCATGGCCTATGACAGGTATGTTGCCATTTGCAACCCTTTACTCTATGCCATCCTCATGCCTAAAAAGCTCTGTAATCGGACCATTGCTAGCACATATATTTATGGATTCGTTGTGGGTCTTGCGCAGACAGTCGCAACATTCCTCTTGTCTTTCTGTGGCTCCAATAGGGTCAACCACTTCTACTGTGATGACATTCCCTTGGTCGCACTGGCTTGCTCTGACACTCATGTCAAAGAGCTGACGCTGTTAATCATTGCTGGGTTCAACACCCTTTGCTCTCTACTGATCGTGATCATTTCTTATATCTTCATCCTCTTTGCCATTCTGAGGATCCATTCTGCTGAAGGAAGGCAAAAAGCCTTTTCTACCTGTGTTCCCCATCTGACCTCAATCACCATATTTTATGCAACAATCATTTTTATGTACCTCCTGCCCAATTCAAGCCATTCTCTGAACACAGATTAATTTGCTTTGGTGTTCTACGTGGTAGTGATTCCCATGTTAAACCCATTGATCTACAGCTTGAGGAATCAGGAAGTGAAGAATGCACTGAAGAGATTTATAGAAAAGTTGCATTTGGCTATCAAATAACTGAAAAAATCAAGGACGGGGAGGAATCAGAGGACATGGAGTTGTGGCTTATCTAGAGTCAAAATGCTGATAAATGATAGGGTCAAATTCCTCACTTCCAGTGTTCATATTTACTCAACATGTCTTAAAGCCCACTCTGTCATTCTCGATGATTTACACGTGAAAGGACTTTTGTAAATTTTGAGGTGTTAAATTTAAAAGGAGAAAGAGACAGACAAACAAGGAAAGACAGAGAGTGAAACAGAGATAGAGATATCTTAACCTGTTTGAAAAGACATCTTCATAATTAAAGAAATGGAACATCTAGCATAGTCCCTTTATCTGAATTCTGTGTCATATGGGTCATACTAAGATAGACCAACATTTGGTATCTTATATTTCAAGTTTGCTGCATAGATAATCTGGAAAATAAGGCAAAGATTAATACAAGATTTTTTTTTCTTTTTTCCAACAAGCTGAATAATCTTCCTAACACTCCTCTACTTGCATTCAGCTCAAAGAGTAGCACCAACAGAGCCACTTTGACATTGAGCCCTTGGTGACACCGATCCTGACACTGTGTCAGTTAAGTTCACTAGAGCTCTTTCCTGCCATATAACTCCTTGCTTGTTCTGTATCAATTGTGATTAGGAACATGGACTCTTCCTTCACATAGTTTGGCCAACAATTTTAGTTTTCCAACTAATAGCTGTTATCTTGGGTAAATTATTATATTTCACATCTCTTTCTTGGTTTCTTAATCTACAATAGTAATAGTTTCTTTGTCCTGGACTGATTGTGAAGATTAAATAAGATTATGACTATAAAAGGCTTACATAGTTTGTAGTACATGCCAAGCACTTCATGAGCATTGACTATTACACCTAATTAGTAACATTATTTTCAGCATTGTTATTGCCTGTATAGCCTTTTTTAGAAAGAGTTGGCAATATGATATGATTTATTTTAAAATCAACAAAATGAAAATATAAAAGCTAACAAGTTATTGTATTGTCATCATTAAAACAATTTCATTCCTTTTCATTTTTGTTTCAAATTGATATGTGACTTTTTAAACTGTACATATTTAAAGTGCTCAATTTGATAAGTTTTGAAACATCACCACGTGAAAATGCTGAACACGTTTGTCCCATCCCCCAAGGTTCCTCCTCCACTGACCCTGGGCAACCACCAACTGGTTCCTGTCACTATGATTGCTTTGCGATTCTTAAATGCATGCTGCATATGCTAAGTTGCTTCAGTCACGTCTGACTGCTTATTTCCTACAGTTTTATATAAATGGAATCAGCAATATGAACTCTTTAAGACAGAGAAATTTTATATTTCAGAAGTGCAAACAGCTTCATGTTGAACATTTGGCATAATTATTCTCTGAAAGTGCATTGCCCACACCACTGAGATGCCGTGCAGCATCCACACCACTGAGCTATTCCAAGGCCATTCTATCTCCCACGCATGTGTGCTTCCTGTCCCTTCAATCATGTCCTTGTGACCCCATGGACTGTAGCCCACCAGATTCCACTGCCCATGGGATTATCCAGGCAAGAATACTGGAATGGGGTGCCATGCCCTCCTCCAGGGGATCTTCCCGATCCAGGGATGGAAGAGAGGCCCTGGCTTCTCCTGCATTGGGAGGCAGGTTGTTAACCACCAGCACACACTGGGAAGCCCATCCTACCTCCCACTGCCCCTAAATTTCATCACAATTGCTTTTATTAATTTTGTTGGGTATAGTTGCTTTACAATATTGCATGAGTTTCCTGCCATACAGCAAAGTGAATTAGCTCAGTTCAGTTCAGTAGCTCAGTCGTGTCTGACTCTTCGCGACCCCATGAATCGCAGCACAGCAGGCCTCCCTGTCCATCACCAACTCCCGGAGTTCACTCAAACTCATCTCCATCGAGTCAGTGATGCCATCCAGCCATCTCATCCTCTGTCATCCCCTTCTCCTCTGCCCCCCATACCTCCTAGCAACAGAGTTTTTCCAATGAGTCAACTCTTTGCATGAGGTGGCCAAAGTACTGGAGTTTCAGCTTTAGCATCATTCCTTCTAATGAATACCCAGGACTGATCTCCTCTAGGATGGACTGGTTGGATCTCCTTGCAGTCCAAGGGACTTTCAAGAGTCTTCTCCAACACCACAGTTCAAAAGCATCAATTCTTCGGCGCTCAGCTTTCTTCACAGTCCAACTCTCACATCCATACATGACCACTGGAAAAACCATAGTTTTGACTAGATGGACATTTGTTGGCAAAGTAATGTCTCTGCTTTTGAATATGCTATCTAGGTTGGTCATAACTTTCCTTCCAAGGAGTAAGCGTCTTTTAATTTCATGGCTGCAGTCACCATCTGCAGTGATTTTGGAGCCCAAAGATATAAAGTCTGACACTGTTTCCACCGTTTCCTGCCAGGAGCCGGTGAGGCATTCCACTCGTGACAAAGGTCATGAGGAAGGAGGCTCGGCATACGCAAAGGCAGGATCAAGCCTCAGGAGTCCCCCTGGATATTCTCAAGTATCTACCCTCCAAAAAACCAGAGTCTGCCTACTTTATTGCTTTGTGCTTTCACCTCTGACTTTACTGGGGGCTGTACCCCACCACCATCTCACTCTCTCTGTCAAAGAGTTAACTTACAGCTCCAATTAATAAAGTTCCTGGGCAACTAGGAGTGTTTAAATCCAAACCCCTCAGATAGCTTTCTAACTTGCCTGACAAGTTTACCCAGACTCCTACAGCTATGCATACGATTGTTTACAGTCTCCCAGCCTCCAGAGGCATGGGAAGCTTAAGATATTCAAATAGCTTAGAGCCTCTCAGAGAATTAGAAACTGTCAGAAAAAACTAGTAAAAGATTTCATTGATGAGCCAATGCTTGTTGCCAAGTTTTCACATCCCCTGTATTGTATCCTTGAATGTGTATTAATTAATATAGTTGGTATGTAGAAAAAATAAGTAGTGGCCTTGGTGTTAGCAACTTTAGACCCTAATAAATTCTTTCCTTTGTTGTAAACCCATTACACATCCGCCCTATAGGAATGCAGTTTTATCTAACACCTTCAGAAGATGGCACCAAACCTTAAAATAATTACTGTTAGAGAAAATAAGTCTTTGTCAAGAGTCATAAAATGTTAATAGGCCTTCTTGGCCAGAAGATGATGTAAATTACCTAAACCATTTGTATATGATAAATTTGCAGGATAGAAACCCTGGTTTTTGAAAAGGATCAAAGACTGCTGACTTTGCATCCCCTATTATCCTCTATGTGTAACTTAGGGTATATAAGCCCCCGTTGAAAATAAAGCTATGGGCCTTGCTCACCAAAGCTTGGTCTCCGCATGTCATTCTTCTCCTTAACTTCCAGCTGAGTCTGCATCTGGAGCACGGAGGTCCTCTGCGACCATTTATTTGCCTGGGCTTCTAAGACCCACTCGAGAAGGTGCCTAAGGTGGGGCACCTTCCACTATTCGAGAGGGCACTTGCGGCCTCCGTGGTCAGAGCTAACCTGGTGTCACAGGTTATATTGATTTTCCACGTAAACCAAGCTACTCAGCCTCTTTTCTCCACTGAATTTTCCTACTGAGCTATCCTCATTCTATTACTCTTTATATCTTTGATGAATATTTAAATAAATAAGTCGCCGAAGCCATCTCTCCTTTGAATACCCTGGATCAGCCGGGGCTGGACCTCGGCAGTTTCCCCATCTATTTCCCATGAAGTGATGGGACCAGATGCCATGATCTTTGTTTCCTGAATGTTGAGTTTTAAGCCAACTTTTTCACTCTCCTCTTTCACCCTCATCAAGAGGCTTTTTAGTTCCTCTTCACTTTCTGCCATAAGGGTGGTGTCATCTGCATATCTGAGGTTATTGATATTTCTCCTGGAAATCTTGATTCCAGCTTGTGCTTCTTCCAGCCCAGCATTTCTCATGATGTACTCTGCATATAAGTTAAATACGCAGGGTGACAATATACAGCCTTGACGTACTCCTTTTCCTACTTGGAACCAGTTTTTTGTTCCATGTCCAGTTCTAACTGTTGCTTCCTGACCTGCATACAGATTTCTCAAGAGGCAGATCAGGTGGTCTGGTATTCCCATCTCTTTCAGAATTTCCCACAGTTTACTGTGATCCATACAGCCAAAGTTACACATATACATGTATCCACTCTTTTTTAGATTCACTTCCCATTTAGGTCACCACAGAGCACTGAGTAGAGATCCCTGTGCTATACAGTGGGTTCTCTTCAGTTATCTATTTCATACAGAACAGTGTGTATATGTCAATCCCAATCTCCCAATTCACTCATCTGTCTTTCCTCCCTTGGCAATCATAAGTTTCTTTTCTATATCTGTAATTCTATTTCTGTTTTGCAAACAAGTTCATCTGTACCATTTTTATAGAATCCACATATAAGGAAGATTATATATTTGTCTTTCTCTTTCTGACTTACTTCACTCACTTTGACAGTCTCTAGGTCCATCCCTGTTCCTGTTAATAGGATTGTTTCATTGTTTTTATGACTCATTGGAAAAGACTCTGATGCTGGGATTGGGGGCAGGAGGAAAAGGGGACGACAGAGGATGAGATGGCTGGATGGCATTACTGACTCGATGGACGTGAATTTTAATGAACTCTGGGAGTTGGTGATGGACAGGGTGGCCTGGCATGCTGCAATTCATGGGGTCGCAAAGAATCGGACATGACTGAATGACTGAACTGAACTGAACTGAAGATTCCATTCATCTGGTCCCATCACTTCATGGGAAATAGATGGGGAAACAGTGGAATCAGAGTCAGACTTTATTTTGGGGGGCTCCAAAATCACTGCAGATGGTGAATGCAGCCATGAAATTAAAGGACGCTTACTCCTTGGAAGGAAAGTTAAGACCAACCTAGATAGTATATTCAAAAGTAGAGACATTACTTTGCCAACAAAGATCTGTCTAGTCAAGGCTATGGTTTTTCCAGTGGTCAAGTATAGATGTGAGAGTTGGACTGTGAAGAAAGCTGAGTGCTGAAGAATTGATGCTTTTGAACTGTGATGTTGGAGAGGACTCTTGAGAGTCCCAGGGACTGCAAGGAGATCCAACCAGTCCATCCTAGAGGAGATCAGTCCTGGGTGTTCATTGGAAGGACTGATGCTGAAGCTGAAACTCCAATACTTTGGCCACCTTATGCAAAGAGCTGACTCATTGGAAAAGACCCAGATGCTAGGACGGATTAGGGACAGGAGGAGAATGGGACAACAGAGGATGAGATGGCTGGATGGCATCACAAACTCGATGGACATGGGTTTGGGTGAACTCCAGGAGTTGGTGGACAGGGAGGCCTGGCATGCTGTGATTCATGGGGTCGTGAAGAGTCAGACACGACTGACCAACTGAACTGAACTGAACTGGAGATTCCATTGTACATATGTACATCTTCTTTATCCCTTCCTCTGTTGATGTACATTTAAGTTGCTTCCATGTCCAGGCTATTGCAAATTGTGCTGCAGTGCACATTTGGGTGCATGTATTCTTAGAAATTATGCTTTTCTTCAGATATATGTCCAGGTGGGTTTCCCCAGTAACTCAGCTGGTAAAGTTGTCCAGGAGACCTGGTTTCAATCCCTGGGTGCTGAAGATCATTCAAAGGAGGGCACAGCAACCCACTCCAGTATGCTTTCCTGGAGAATCCCCATTGACAGAGGAGCCTGGTGGGTGACATTCCATAGGGTTCCAAAGAATCGGACATGAATGAGCAACTAAGCTCACAGACAGCACCTGTAGTTTTTTTTTTTTTTTTTTTTAAGAAACTTCCATACTGTTCTCCATAGATACCAATTTACATCCCCACCAACAGTATAGGAGGGTTCTTTTTTTCTCCATACCCTCTCTAGCATGCATCGTCTGTAGATATTTTGAAGATGGATAGACATTTCTCCAAGGAAGACATATAGATAGTAAAAAAAATACATGAAAAGATGCTCAATATCACTAATTGTTAGTGAAATGCAGATCAAAACTACAGTTGGGTAGCAATGACAACCCACTCAAATACGCTTGCCTGGAGAATTCCATGGACAGAGGAGTCTGGCAGGCTACATACAGTCCATGGGGTCTCAAAGAGTTGGACAGGACTGAGCGAATATCACTCACTCACCCACTTACCTAGTTGGCCATTTTAAATTTATTTTTGAATGGCCATTTTAAATTTAGTTTTTCTTGTGTTTGTGAGCATATTTGAAACGTATTTTTTTTTGGTTCTTCCATTTCTGCTATTGAAATAAGCATATATTTTCTTGAAACAAAATTTGAGCTATTTTCTGCATTTAGTAAGGATTGTATTAATAAAATGTTAATTTATTTAGTTCCACTTTTCAAAGTAAAAACAGAGATAAACTTAGTTGAATCTTCTTCTGTGTGTCTGGTGCTGGATGAAAGTCTTTAAATGGATGGTATCAGCTAATTTTTATAACCCTTTACTGAGACGGGTATTTAAAAAATAAAAAAGTCCAAAACAGTTTATGTAGTTCTTTAATAAGCATGTAGTTTATAACTAGAAAAAATAAGTTTTTTTTTTTTTTTTTTTTTTTTTTGTAAAACAGATTTTTAGTGATTATTTTAAACATTTTTAACTATGGCGTCAGAGAAGACTCTCAAGAGTCCCTCGGACTACAGGGCAACCAAACCAGTCAATCTGAAAGGAAATATCAGTCCTGAATATTCATTGGAAGGACTGATACTGAGGCTGAAGCTCCAATACTTTGTCCACATGATGCAAAGAGATGACTAATTGGAAAAGACCCTAAAGCAGGGAAAGTTTGAGGGCAGGAGGAGAAGCTGATGAGAGAGGATGAGATGGTTGGATGACACCACCAACTTGATGGCCATGAGTTTGAGTAAGCTCCAGGAGTTGGTGATGGACAGGGAAGCCTGCTGTGCTGCAGTTCATGGGGTCACAAAGAGTTGGACAGGACTGAGCGACTGAACTGAACTGGTTTTGAACATTGATCCAAATTCATTTACAAAGTAAATTTAAATTATTTGTTTAATTAGAAAAATAATTTGAAAGATAGATGAGCCTGAATCTGGCACAATGAATGAATATTTCATGGGGCTCACATACTCTGGAAAAGAAAATGAAGGGAAAAGTCACCACACTTGGGGCAAAAGCTCTTTTCCTTTATCATTTCTTTGCCTTCCAGTGATGTTAATTTCAGAAGTTTCTGAGAATATATCATCATCTCCCAAAAGCTAGATTTTTAATAGTTCCTAAAAGATGTAACCATATTTCACTTCTACCCTTTGGTGTCACTTGATCCCTTTGCTATTACATAACTGCTTTGGCTTAGAATATAAGGAAAGGATTTTAACAGCTCTGAGGCACAAGTTTTTCATGTAAGTTGAGATATTCAGGAGAAATGAACTCTAACGGTCCTCAGCCTGGATTATTACTTATATAATAAAATATCAACATCCTATGCTTAATTTAATTATCTAAAAACCAAATTAAGTGACAAGGAGGTCTGAGGGGAAAAAAAATTGGTCTATAAATATATAATTACTAATGGTTTTTCTTCATAGGTAACACTGTAATGTTACTATGAAGCAGTCAAACTATATTAAAACATGGGCTTCTCTGAACTAATATGCAAATAAAAAATATAATTGAGGAAATATGAGGTACTTATACATAAACAACAAATAATTAAACTCATCAGAATATTTACATTCTAAGCATATTCTTGATAATCTAGTACTTCTACAACAATTTTTTTGTTAAATTAATAAATTATACTTCAAGAAAATTTAACTTCATATGTTTTCTACTTATCATTTTCAAAAAGGCAAAATGGGTTAAAGCTCACTTTGCTTATTTTGTAAATCCTGATTTTCACATTGCTAAACTTAAATACATATGACTTATTTCTTAGCATTGGTAAGAGGATTAAATCAGTTGATAAAATTCAAAATTAGGCTAAGAAATAGCAAGCACTCAATAAATGTCAGGTATTTTTCTTCTTTTTCTTTGTTGCTAGTAAATAAATTGTATAAGTGAGTGATGGTCTTTGTTTAAATATATCATGTAAAAATAAGTTGTAAAGAAAGTGTGCTGTCCTCTTTAAAATAATTCAATTGTCACTCAAGAAACTGAAAATTTGATGTATAGCAAAACCAATACAATATTGGAAAGTAATTAGTCTCCAATTAAATAAATTTATATTAAAATTTAAAAAAAATAAAAAAGAAAGAAACTGAAAAGAATTGAGAGGATCTTGCTTTCTGTACCAAAGGGTCTGTTTTCTTCCTCAGGTTAGAGTAATTTTCTGCCTTTTTAAAAATTTATATACACATGTATTATTTTTGAAATTATTTCCATTATAGGTTACTACAAGATATTGAGTATAGTTCCCCGCTACATAGTAAACCTTTATTGTATGTCTATTTTAATTAGAAATTTAACATTCTATTCAGAGTAAGTCAAACAAGTGGAGTCAAATGTCATATATTTTTAGTTAGGCAAAAATTCATATTTTTTCTAAAATACATATATTATATATATTATTTATATAAGTATATAAAAATTTTCTATTACTTTTGATAAAGGTTTAAGAACATCCCCCCTCCAAAAAAAAAGAAGAGATGGAGAAATTGGAAAACAAAATAAATGAAATGGGAGCACTGATTACAAAATAGAAAAAGTGAAACAAACGAGGTAAAATAAGAGATCATCATATAGTCCAGTTGTTTTTAAACATGATTGTTCATTAGAAATATATCTGGAGCTATGGAAAAAAAAATACCTGTATACCATTATTTCTTCAAATACATTTTCTGCCCCTATCTCTCTCTCTTCTCTTTCAGGGATCCCTTTAATGTGAATATTATTATACTTGATATTGACACAGAGTTCCCTTAAACTCTCTTCATTTTTATAAATTTTGTCTTCTTGTTGCTGTTCTTATTGGGTGATTTTCACTATTCTATCTTCCAAATCATTTTTCTCTAACATTGATTCTCTCTCATATGTTATATATATACATATATATGTATATGTGTATATATATATATATATATATATACATACATCTTTTAAAATTTCAGTTATTGTATTCAGTTGTGTTGGTTCTTTCTTATATTTTCTGTCTCTGTTGATGTTTCTCACTGAATCTCTCCATTCATTTTCTGAGTTTGGTGAACCTCCTTTGATCTTTTCTTTGAACTCTATCAGGTAAACACTTATCTAAAGACCATTTCATTAGGGTTTGTTCTGGGGTCTTATTTTGCTCTTTTGTTTGGAACTCATTCCTTTGTCTCCTCATTATGTCTGACTTTTGATTTCTGTTCCTATGAATTAGGCAAAACATCTAGCTCTCCTTGTCTTGAAGGAGTATCTTTGTGTGGGTGCATGTCTTGTGTCCACTGCTTGCAACTGGTGACTTTGGCAGGTTGACTCCAGCTAGAGTGAGTGCAGACCTGGGATAGACCTGGGGAAGTGCTGCTCCTAAGACTGCATAAGAATGTGGATTTTGATATTTTAGCTGAGGGAATGATGTTTCACAGTACAGTTTTAAAGGCCACACAGAATTGTATGTGTCTGTTTAGGAAGAAGCTGAATAACATAACTATTGATTATATGTGAATTTCTTCTTGAATTTCCCTGAGAAAAGTCAGGATTACATTAAGAAATGACTGCTAATAGTAAGGGATTAAAATTGTGTGGACATGGAAACTCCAATTAGTGTTTCAACATTGCTATTGTAAATAATCATTGGAAGCAAAAAGGTAAAGTTAAACATAAGAAGAGCAGAGTTCTTCAAGTGAAGCATTAAGATTCTTTAGGTTTGAACCTCTTTACCTGTGAAAGAGAAACTTCCTGTGTTCCTTCTTTGTGTTTTGTATGTGATATGTGAGAATATGTGTGAATATCCATCAGATAAATATGCACTCACAAGGCATAGTTGCAGTGACTAGAAGCACCATGTTCTCTGTCAAACCTGACTTAAAAATCTGAGGATTCATTCAACTCACAAGATTCTAAACACGCTTCATGGCAACATACATGGGTTTCTTACAAATTAAGTGCAGAAGAGGAAATAATTCCCTTGTACAATATACCTCAAGGCTTCCCTATTGGCTCAGGGTGAAGAATTCAGATGCCATGAAGGAGACTCAGGTTTGATCTCTGATTGGGAAGATCCGCTGGGGAAGGAAAGGGCAACCCACTCCAGTATTCTAACCTGGAAAATGTTATGGACAGAGGAGCCTGGTGGGCTAGAATGCATAGGGTCACAAAACAGTCAGACATGACTTAGCAACTAAACAACAACAACATTACAAACCTCAAACTGAATTTTATATAATGACTGTAACTAGCAAAGTCACCTTCCAAAATGGTAAAATGATAATGTTAAATCAGTAATTTAATTAATTTTTATAAACTCAAAATAATAAAAGAACTTAGAATCACTAATTTTTAAATTTCATGTCATGATCCTATAAGGGTAATTGAATAAATGACATTGTAACCTAAGATTATTTCTATTTGAACATATGAGAATTTATTCATTTTTAAAATATAATTTCTTATAAACCATGTTTTCCAATTATATTTAAAAATCTGATAATGACACCTCTAAGTACAGATAACCTATAATTAGGTTTCCCAGCTGGCTCAGTGAATCTGCCTGCCAATGCAGGGGACCTGAGTTCGATCCCTGGGTCAGGAAGAACCCCGGGAGAAAGGAGTGGTAACCCACTCCAGTATTCTTGCCTTGGAAATCCCATGGACAGAGGAAACTGGTAGGGTACAGTCCATGGGGTCACAAAGAATCTAACAAAACTTAGCAAACTAAATAACAATAACACAGTGATCTATAATTAGAGCTTCCCAAGTGACTCTAGTGGTAAAGATTCTGCCTGCAGTGCAGGAGACACAGGAGAGGCAAATTCAAGCCCCAAGTTGGAAAGATCCCCTGGAGTAGGAAATGGCAGCCCACTCCAGAATTCTTCCCTGGAGAATCCAGTGGACTGAGAAGCCCGGTAGGGTACAGTCCGAAGTGTTGCAAATAACTGGACAAGACTGGGAGACTAAGAGTGCAATCTATAATACCCTTTACTCTTAACATCCAAAGTGTTAAGAAAACAAACTTCAAATAGACTTGAATTTGAACTTAGAATATTCCTATTATTAGTTATGTGACCTTAGACAATTTATAAATTATTGAGACCTAGAAGTGAAACCTTACACTCCAGTAGATTTGATATATAGGATTCAGTGCAACTAGGTGATTAAAGTCCTGGAAGGTAGTAGAAATTTAAAAGCTTTGTCTTTCTTATTTAAGACTGATAGACTTTTAAGAACTTAACTGATTGATTTTTGGTTACACATAAAAGTATTTATATAACAACACATAGAACTTATGGGCTTCCCAGGTGGACCTAGTGGAAAAGAATCTGCCTCCAGGAGACTTATGAGATGCAGGTTTGATTTCTGGGTCAGGAAGATCCCCTGGAGGGCATGGCAATTCACTCCAGTATTCTTGCCCAATAAATCCCATGAACAGAGACGCCTGACAGGCTGTAGTCCATGGAGTCACAGAGAGATGAACGTGACTGAAGTGACTTAGCAGGCATAGCACTTACTATAACATGATACAGTTCTAAGCCTTTCATAAACATTAACCTGTTTAACCTTCAAAACCAATCAACCATCTGGTTCCCATTATTTTGTAAAGTTGTAAAGAGAGTCATGCAGAGTTCAGGTCAATTGTCCAGAGTTTCACAGCTAATAAAAGAAGATAGAATTCAAACACATGCAGTCTTGGTTCTAGAGTCCTGAGTTCTAAGAAAAAGATGCTGCTACCTTTGTTTGGGATACATGTATATGTGTTTGGGAGTGTATTTGTGTTTGCTTTTGAAGATGATTTCATGGTCTTTAAATGCTACTATGTCCTGAGCAGGACTCAGAATCAAACTGACTTTCCAGAATTGACCTGGGTCCTTATAGTAATTATCAGGGTCTGTTGAAGTAATAATCACATTTTCAGTTTACTGGTAAAGAAATTACAAGCAATGTCAAAAAGGGAAAGACTGACTTATATTTCTTCTTGTATTTAATACAATGTTATAATTATTATTTTCTTAATTTTAATATCTTTAAAGTTTCACAACCTTTTCCCAAGACTTTCTTGGAGGCACTTTTCACCTCTTTGTTTCTTAGACTATAGATGAGTGGGTTCAACATGGGGATCACCACAGTGTAAAACACAGATGCCATTTTGTCTGTGTCCAGGGAGTGGTTTGACTTGGGTTGCAGGTACATAAAGATCAGCGTGCCATAAAAAATAGTAACAGCCACTATGTGGGAGCCACAGGTAGAAATGGCCTTGAGTCGCCCCTGGGTAGAGCGGATCCTTAGGATGGTGGTGATGATGAAGAGGTAGGACGTGAGGACAATGGAAGATGAACAGATCATATCAAAACCAGCAAAGGCAAAGATCAGAATTTCCTTCATGCGTGTGTCTGAGCATGACAGAGCCAAGAGAGGAAGGTCATCACAGTAGAAATGGTTAATGACATTGGGGCCACAGTAGGTTAGACGGAAGGTGATGATGGTATGGAACAGGGCAACCAGAAAGCTGTATACATATGGAACTGCCACTAGTCGAATGCAGACTCTCTTTGACATCAGTGTGGAATAATGCAGGGGACTACAGATGGCTACATAGCGATCATAGGCCATGGAAGCTAAGAGGAAACACTCCGTGATCATGAAGGTGAGAAAACAGCCCAGTTGCATCGCACAAGCATAGAAAGCAATAGTATTGTGCTCCACGACAAAGTTCACCATCATCTTTGGTGTGATAGCAGAGGAGTAGCAAAGATCAACAAAGGCCAAGTGACTGAGGAAACAGTACATAGGCGTGTGCAGTCGAGCATCAGTTCTGATCAAGGTAATCAAGCCCAGGTTGCCCAGCACCGTGACCAGATAAATGACCAAGAACACCACAAAGCAGGGGACCTGAAGCTCTGGCCGTTCTGTAATTCCCTTGAGAATGAATTCAGTGACAAAAGTAAGATTCACTTTAGCCATTTAACCTGATGGATTTTGAAGAGTTTGTTGTGAGTTGAATAAAAACAACACCTTCTACAGCCTCTGCCAGTGTTGGGGAGGTGATCATTAGCATCTTCTACCCGTGAGTCACTCCACCTTGTGGGCAAAAGGTAGCTGCAGCTCTCCAATGACATGCCATTCTTGCTCCAGGGAAAGGAATCTAATACTCTCAGAGTAGTCTTCTTAAGCCTTACTTTGCTTTACAAAGAAGTGGTGTTTCTTTGCTTTATGATGTAGAAAATATAGGAAGATGCTGATGAAAAATTAAATAGTATCTGAAAGAAAGCACTTGAGACAATTAATAGTAATATTCCAGTGTTTCAGGTGCCACCAAGGTTTTGGTGCCCATGTATATGTTACAGGGAATAACTTACTCCGTGTTGGATATATTTCTTTCCTTTAACCTTTGTTTTCTGTGGCATTTGTTCACTGAAAGAACACTGTTCATACATATTGGTCTACTTTGGAAAACCCTGCTCCTCTGCCTGAATGTTAAATCAAAGTGCGTTTGTTCAGGACCCTGTCCACTTGTGGACGGCTACAGGAGGGAAGAAATGATCACATCCTCTGCCCAAGGCTTGCCATTCCAGGAGATAACTGCAAAACTAATGGACTTTTTAATTTACTTCTTCACCCTCCCCTCATCTCTGTTCTGTAAAAGAACCTGTCATCTGGACCCCGATTAGATGACTATTTTGAGACATCAGTCTGCTATCTTCTTTTTCTGCTGGCTTTCTGCATAAAGTCAATATTCCTTGCCTCAACACCTAAACTCACAGTTAATTGGCTTGCCTTGCAGTAAGCAGAGTGAGCTTAAATTAGGTAACATATGTAGCAGTTAAAAATACATAACAGATACATGAAAGTACATTTTTATTTCCCTGTTTTTCAATTTTGTGTAAGTCCCCAAAGCTTTAAAATATAAAAATGATCTAGCATGACTTACTTACTTTTATAAAATAAGTACTTGGTGCTATGTAAGTTAAAAAGTAATTAATCAGATCTATGGGAAACTATCATTTTATTTGCATAGGAATTAAAGAGCCTTAGCATTATTTTCCAATTCGAAAATTGACTACATTTTGTAGTTTGTTTCTGAGAGATAACATTAAGTAGTCTGTTAGATAATTTTTTATATACTATATGTAGATGAACACCTTTTCCCATAAACATGTGTCAGTATATTTCAGGGGCTTAAAATATCCAAAGTACTTACCTTCAGTTGTAAGTGAAGTTTTGTGGAAGCATGTATAGTAGTTCTTGATGAATGCTTCAGAATAATTACTTGTATTTTTGACAGCTCTGGAAAAATAAGACTAGTTTCTCTAAATCCAATGTTAGCCTGTTTGAATTTTATTTTTGATCCTGTCTTTATTTCCCACATAGTGGAACCATGAAATATTAACAAAAAAGGAGCCTCAAGACATTACTGTGTATAACTCCTTCATATTTCAAATTTTATTTATTAATACTATTATTATTTATCTGTTGAATTTGAGGACTGTCCTTACAGATACTCTACATAGTGCAAAACATGAATTCACCTTTGGTATGGGCTTCCCTTACAGCTCAATTGGTCTACCTGCAATGCAGGAGAACCCAGTTCAATTCCTGGGTCGGGATAATCCACTAGAGAAGGGATAGGCTACCCACTCCAGTATTCTTGGGCTTCTTTTGTGGCTCAGCTGGTAAAAAATCCACCAGCAATGCAGGAGACTTGGGTTCAATCCCCGGCTTGGAAAGATCCCCTGAAGAGGGGAAAGGTTACCCACTCCAGGATTCTGGCCTGGAGAATTCCATGGACTGTGAAGTCCATTGGGTCCCAAAGAGTTGGACACAACTGAGAGACTTTCACTTTTCATAGTTTGTTACTAACACACTCTGATGAAATTTCTATCCCATCATATCTGAGTAGCAATGGGAAAAACCCAGGCTTAGAGCTATGGTCACAGAGTAGGGACTTCCCTGGTGGCTCAGCAGTAAAGAATATGCCTGCCAGTGCAGGCGATGCAGGTTCAATTCCTATGTTAGGAAGATCCCCTAGAAAAGGAAATGGAAACCCACTCCTGTATTCTTGCCTGGGAAATTCCATGCATAGAGGAGCTTGGTGGGGTACAGTCCACGGGGTTGCAAAGGGTTGGAAATGACTTAGCAACTAAACAGCAACAGCAACACAGAGAGTAGATGGTACAGTGTGGGTGTAACTGGGTTTGTTTGACTGCAGAGCCCATATTCCTAATCCATCAAGCCATGCTGTCCACTGTGTAACAATACTGGCAGATACGTCCATTTTGCTCTGGTATGAACCTGATATTTAGAGAAGTCAAACATGAAAACTGTAGTTGAGCCAAATTTCAGGAGATCAAACTTCTAAAAACTTTTCTAAAAGTATGTGAAGTACAAATAGATATCCTGTAGAAAGGACTGAAATGCAGAGTATGAAAGTAAGAAATGAAGTTAAGACGTTAGAAGTATTATGATTCCATTTAATACAGCAGCTCATAAAACAGAAAGGTTTCTAGTGGAAAGCTAAGTTCCAGGTGGATGGTTGACTATTCACTCTACAAACTTCACATGACTCACCTGCTCAGCCATGATTCTGGCTCCAAATGTACTCATTCCGAAGTTGTCTGGGTCATTTAATAGTTCCTAGATCCTTCTGAGTCTAAATTTGAACCTCTAGAGATATCTGAAAGATGTAATATCTCCATCTCTGTTTCTCTCAAAGTATGATGAGCTGAACAAATTATACTGGGGATTTGAAAAAATATATAATTATCTGTATTCCTGAAGGAACTATACTTCAAGTATACCTATCAGACAATTTCCACAGAAGCAAAAGAAGGCTGTATTAAAGACAACAATGTAAAAAGACCATACACTTTCATTCATTTAAATAAGAACTCAAGTTTTGTGAAAGGTTAAGACCAGCATTTAAATTCTGAGTAAATTATGGAAATGTGGGTAATGTCCGTTTTTTTTTTTTTTTTGATCTCAGCTTTCTCAATTGTAAAGTCAAGTGAAACATGTTTTATGTTTTAATGAATATTGAATGTGTTAATGTATGTAAAGACTCAGTAACTCTATGATAGTGAATACTCAAAAGAGATTTGCTTTAAAAAGGAAAGTAAATCAGAACATAAAAAAAAATAAACATACTTACTCCAAGAAACTACCTGAAAAATGGAACAACTTCATCACAGTGTCAGACTCTATCTTGGTGAATCTGCACAGTAAAGGAAACATTATCATTAATGATGAAATCCATATTTTTTTTCACAAATTACAAACAAGAAAATCAACTTTAAACCAATTTCAAAATGTTTGTGCATGAAAACGGTAATCATAGCAGTAGACCAATTACTGAAAAGTTATCCACTGCTTCCGGTTTCTCCTAACCTTTGTCCTTTCCAACGAGTTTTTTCCCACAGCACTGACACCAGTCCTTTCTAGGTTGTGTGATTATTATTTGATCAGTAAACACAACAAACTTTTGCCAAGTCTTAGTTAAATTTCTCTGAAATCTGAAAATGTTGTACATTATCTCACTTCTTGTCATTTATGATACCATGATTCCCTTGATTTATTTTTTAATGTTATTTTTAATTTATTCATTTTGATCTTCATTGCAGTGCATGGGTTTCTCATCTCAGTGGCTGTGCTCATTATGGAGCATGGGGTCTAGGACCACAGGCTTCGGAAATCTGTGAGTCTGTGGTGCACAGGCTCAGTTTCTCCACAAAATGTGGGATCTTTCCAGACCAGGGATAGAGCCTGTGTCCCCTGCATTGGCAGGCAGATACTTAACCACTGGGCCACCAAGGAAGTTCCTGTTTCATTCTTTCTTTTGCTTTTTTTTTTTTTTTTTTACCTGTAGTAAGTCAAAGATGGAGAAGCTTGATACAGTCAGCAAAAAAAAAAAAAAAAACCAGGACCTGACTGTGGCTGAGACCATGAACTCCTTATTGCCAAATTCAGACTTAAATTGAAGAAAGTAGGGAAAACCACTAGACCATTCAGGTATGACCTAAATCAAATACCTTATGATTATACAATGGAAGTGAGAAATAGATTTAAGGGCCTAGATCTGATAGAGTGCCTGATGACCTATGGAATGAGGTTCAGGACATTGTACAGGAGACAGGTATCAAGACCATCCCCATGGAAAAGAAATGTAAAAAAGAAAAATGGCTATATAGGAAGGCCTTACAAATAGCTGTGAAAAGAAGAGAAGTGAAAAGCAAAGGAGAAAAGGTAAGGTATAAACATCTGAATGCAGAGTTCCAAAGAATAGCAAGAAGAGATAAGAAATCCTTCCTCAGAGATCAATGCAAAGAAATAGAGGAAAACAACATAATGGGAAAGACTAGAGATCTCTTCAAGAAAATCAGAGATACTAAAGGAAAATTTCATGCAAAGATGGGCTTGATAAAGGACAGAAATGGTATGGACCTAACAGAAGCAGAAGATATTAAGAAAAGATGGCAAGAATACACAGAAGAACTATACAAAAAAGATCTTCATGACCCAGATAATCACGATGGTGTGATCACTGACCTAGAGCCAGACATCCTGGAATGTGAACTCAAGTTGGCCTGAGAAAGCATCACTATGAACAAAGCTAGTGGAGGTGATGGAATTCCAGTTGAGCTCTTTCAAATCCTGAAACATGATGCTGTGAAAGTGCTGCACTCAATATGCCAGCAAATTTGGAAAACTCAGCAGTGGCCACAGGACTGGAAAAGATCAGTTTTCATTCCAATCCCAAAGAAAGGCAATGCCAAAGAATGCTCAAACTACTGCACAATTGCATTCATCTCACATGCTACTAAAGTAATGCTCAAAATTCTCCAAGCCAGGCTTTAGCAATACTCAAACCGTGAACTTCCTTATGTTCAAGCTGGTTTTAGAAAAGGCAGAGGAACCAGACATCAAATTGGCAACATCTACTGGATCATAGAAAAAGCAAGACAGTTCCAGAAAAAACATCTATTTCTGCTTTATTGACTATGCCAAAGCCTTTGCCTGTGTGGATCACAATAAACTGTGGAAAATTCTGAAAGAGATGGGAAAACCAGACCACCTGACCTGCCTCTTGAGAAATGTGTATGCAGGTCAGGAAGCAACAGTTACAACCATTGCCGGGAGAAATATCAATAACCTCAGATATGCAGATGACACCACCCTTATGGCAGAAAGTGAAGAGGAACTAAAAAGCCTCTTGATGAAGGTGAAAGTGAAGAGTGAAAAAGTTGGCTTAAAGCTCAACATTCAGAAAACGAAGATCATGGCATCTGCTTACATCACTTCGTGGGAAATAGATGGGGAAACAGTGTCAGACTTTATTTTTCTGGGCTCCAAAATCACTGCAGATAGTGACTGCAGCCATGAAATTAAAAGACGCTTACTCCTTGGAAGGAAAGTTATGACCAACCTAGATAGCATATTGAAAAGCAGAGACATTACTTTGCCAACAAAGGTTCGTCTAGTCAAGGCTATGGTTTTTCCAGTGGTCATGTATGGATGTGAAAGTTGGACTGTGAAGAAGGCTGAGAGCAGAAGAATTGATGCTTTTGAACTGTGGTGTTGGAGAAGACTCTTGAGAGTCCCTTGGACTGCAAGGAGATCCAACCAGTCCATTCTAAAGGAGATCAGCCCTGGGATTTCTTTGGAAGAAATGATGCTAAAGCTGAAACTCCAGTACTTTGGATACCTCATGCGAAGAGTTGACTCATTGGAAAAGACTCTGATGCTGGTAGGGATTGGGGGCAAGAGGAGAAGGGAATGACAGAGGATGAGATGGCAGGATGGCATCACTGACTCGATGGATGTGATTCTAAGTGAACTCCGGGAGTTAGTTATGGACAGGGAGGCCTGGAGTGCTGCTATTCATGGGGTTGCAAAGAGTGAGACACGACTGAGTGACTGATCTGATCTGAAGGACACTTAACATAAGATCTACCCACTTTTATTTTTAAGTTCACAATAAGATATTGTTAACGACAGACAAAGTGTTGTACAGGAGATCTCTAAAGGTGCAGAGAAAGCCTTTGACAAGATTCAACACCCATTTATGATAAAAACTCTCCAGAAAGCAGGAATAGAAGGAACATACCTCAACATAATAAAAGCTATATATGACAAACCCACAGCAAACATTATCCTCAATGGTGAAAAATTGAAAGCGTTTCCTCTAAAGTCAGGAACAAGACAAGGGTGCGCACTTTCACCATTACTATTCAACATAGTTTTGGCCACAGCAATCAGAGCAGAAAAAGAAATAAAAGGAATCCAAATTGGAAAAGAAGAAGTAAAACTCTCACTGTTTGCAGATGACATGATCCTCTACATAGGAAACCCTAAAGACTCCACCAGAAAATTACTAGAACTAATCAATGACTATAGTAAATTTGCAGGATATAAAATGAACACATAGAAATCCCTTGCATTCCTATACACTAATAATGAGAAAACAGAAAGAGAAATTAAGGAAACAATTCCATTCACCATTGAAACGGAAAGAATAAAATACTTAGGAATATATCTACCTAAAGAAACTAACGACCTATATATAGAAAACTATAAAACACTGGTGAAGGAAATCAAAGAGGACACTAATAGATGGAGAAATATACCATGTTCATGGATTGGAAGAATCAATATAGTGAAAATGAGTATACTACCCAAAGCAATTTATAGATTCAATGCAATCCCTATCAAGCTACCAACAGTATTCTTCACAGAGCTAGAACAAATAATTTCACAATTTGTATGGAAATACAAAAAACCTCAAATAGCCAAAGCAATCTTGAGAAAGAAGAATGAAACTGGAGGAATCAACCTACCTGACTTCAGGCGGTACTACAAAGCCACAGTTATCAAGACAGTATGGTACTGGCACAAAGACAGAAATATTGATCAATGGAACAAAATAGAAAGCCCAGAGATAAATCCACACACATATGAACACCTTATCTTTGACAAAGGAGGTAAGAATATACAATGGATTAAAGACAATCTCTTTAACAAGTGGTGCTGGGAAAACTGGTCAACCACTTGTAAAAGAATGAAACTGGAACACTTTCTAACATCATACACAAAAATAAACTCAAAATGGATTAAAGATCTCAACGTAAGACCAGAAACTATAAAACTCCTAGAGGAGAACATAGGCAAAACACTCTCCGACATATATCACAGCAGGATCCTCTATGACCCACCACCCAGAATATCGGAAATAAAAGCAAAAATAAACAAATGGGACCTAATTAAACTTAAAAGCTTCTGCACATCAAAGGAAACTATCAGCAAGGTGAAAAGACAGACTTCAGAATGGGAGAAAATAATAGCAAATGAAGCAACTTACAAACAACTAATCTCAAAAATATACAATCAACTCCTACAGCTCAACTCCAGAAAAATAAATGACCCAATCAAAAAATGGGCCAAAGAACTAAATAGACATTTCTGCAAAGAAGACATACAGATGGCTAACAAACACATGAAAAGATGCTCAACATCACTCATTATCAGAGAAATGCAAATCAAAACCACTATGAGGTACCATTTCACACCAGTCAGAATGGCTGCGATCCAAAAGTCTACAAATAATAAATGCTGGAGAGGATGTGGAGAAAAGGGAACCCTCTTACACTGTTGGTGGGAATGCAAACTAGTACAGCCAATATGGAGAACAGTGTGGAGATTCCTTAAAAAACTGAAAATAGAACTGCCTTATGATCCAGCAATCCCACTGCTGGGCATACACACTGAGGAAACCAGAAGGGAAAGAGACACGTGTACCCCAATGTTCATCGCAGCACTGTTTATAATAGTCAGGACATGGAAGCAACCTAGATGCCCATCAGCAGATGAATGGATAAGAAAGCAGTGGTACATATACACAAAGGAGTATTACTCAGCCATTAAAAAGAATTCATTTGAATCAGTTCTAATGAGGTGGATGAAACTGGAACCTATTTTACAGAGTGAAGTAAGCCAGAAGGAAAAACACCAATACAGTATACTAACGCATATGTATGGAATTTAGAAAGATGATAACAATAACCCTGTGTAGGAGACAGCAAAAGAGACACTGATGTATGGAACAGTCTTATGGACTCTGTGGGAGAGGGAGAGGGTGGGAAGATTTGGGAGAATGGCATTGAAACATGTAAAATATCATGTATGAAACGAGATGCCAGTCCAGGTTCAATGCACGATACTGGATGCTTGGGGCTAGTGCACTGGGACGAGCCAGAGGGATGGTATGGGGAGGGAGGAGGGAGGAGGGTTCAGGATGGGGAGCACATGTATACCTGTGATGGATTCATTTTGATATTTGGCAAAACTAATACAATTATGTAAAGTTTAAAAATAAAATAAAATTAAAAAAAAATAATAAAGCTATTCATCTTGTACAACTGATACATTTCTTTCCTAAACAACTCTTATTGACCCGTCCTCCCAGATCCTGGGAACCACCATTCTTTTTTTCTTTTTTTTAATTTTATTTTATTTTAAAACTTTACATAATTGTATTAGTTTTGCCAAATATCAAAATGAATCCGCCACAGGTATACATGTCTTCCCCATCCTGAACCCTCCTCTCTCCTCCCTCTCCATACCATCCCTCTGGGTCGTCCCAGTGCTCTAGCCCCAAGCATCCAGTATCGTGCATCGAACCTGGACTGGCATCTCGTTTCATACATGATGTTTTACATGTTTCAATGCCATTCTCCCAAATCTTCCCACCCTCTCCCTCTCCCATAGAGTCCATAAGACTGTTCTATACATCAGTGTGTCTTTTGCTGTCTCATACACAGGGTTATTGTTACCATCTTTCTAAATTCCATATATATGTGTTAGTATACTGTATTGGTGTTTTTCCTTCTGGCTTACTTCACTCTGTATAATAGGCTCCAGTTTCATCCACCTCATTAGAACTGATTCAAATGAATTCTTTTTAATGGCTGAGTAATACTCCTTTGTGTATATGTACCACTGCTTTCTTATCCATTCATCTGCTGATGGACATCTAGGTTGCTTCCATGTCCTGGCTATTATAAACAGTGCTGCGATGAACATTGGGGTACACATGTCTCTTTCCCTTCTGGTTTCCTTAGTGTGTATGCCCAGCAGTGGGATTGCTGGATCATAAGGCAGTTCTATTTCCAGTTTTTTAAGGAATCTCCACACTGTTCTCCATAGTGGCTGTACTACTTTGCATTCCCACCAACAGTGTAAGAGGGTTCCCTTTTCTCCACACCCTCTCCAGCATTTATTAATGTAGACTTTTGGATCGCAGCCATTCTGACTGGTGTGAAATGGTACCTCATAGTGGTTTTGATTTGCATTTCTCTGATAATGAGTGATGTTGAGCATCTTTTCATGTGTTTGTTAGCCATCTGTATGTCTTCTTTGCAGAAATGTCTATTTAGTTCTTTGGCCCATTTTTTGATTGGGTCATTTATTTTTCTGGAGTTGAGCTGTAGGAGTTGATTGTATATTTTTGAGATTAGTTGTTTGTCAGTTGCTTCATTTGCTATTATTTTCTCCCATTCTGAAGGCTGTCTTTTCACCTTGTTAATAGTTTCCTTTGATGTGCAGAAGCTTTTAAGTTTAATTAGGTCCCATTTGTTTATTTTTGCTTTTATTTCCAATATTCTGGGAGGTGGGTCATAGAGGATCCTGCTGTGATGCATGTCAGAGAGTGTTTTGCCTATGTTCTCCTCTAGGAGTTTTATAGTTTCTGGTCTTACATTTAGATCTTTAATCCATTTTTGAGTTTATTTTTGTGTATGGTGTTAGAAAGTGTTCTAGTTTCATTCTTTTACAAGTGGTTGACCAGATTTCCTAGCACCACGTGATAAAGAGATGGTCTTTAATCCATTGTATATTCTTACCTCCTTTGTCAAAGATAAGGCGTCCATATGTGCATGGATTTATCTCTGGGCTTTCTATTTTGTTCCATTGATCTATATTTCTGTCTTTGTGCCAGTACCATTCTGTCTTGATAACTGTGGCTTTGTAGTAGAGCCTGAAGTCTGGTAGGTTGATTCCTCCAGTTTCATTCTTCTTTCTCAAGATTGCTTTGGCTATTTGAGGTTTTTTGTATTTCCATACAAATTGTGAAATTATTTGTTCTAGCTCTGTGAAGAATACTGTTGGTAGCTTGATAGGGATTGCATTGAATCTATAAATTGCTTTGGGTAGTATGCTCATTTTCACTATATTGATTCTTCCAATCCATGAACATGGTATATTTCTCCATCTATTAGTGTCCTCTTTGATTTCTTTCACCAGTGTTTTATAGTTTTCTATATATAGGTCGTTAGTTTCTTTAGGTAGATATATTCCTAAGTATTTTATTCTTTCCGTTTCAATGGTGAATGGAATTGTTTCCTTAATTTCTCTTTCTGTTTTCTCATTATTAGTGTATAGGAATGCAAGGGGTTTCTGTGTGTTGATTTTATATCCTGCAAATTTACTATAGTCATTGATTAGCTCTAGTAATTTTCTGGTGGAGTCTTTAGGGTTTTCTATGTAGAGGATCATGTCATCTGCAAACAGTGAGAGTTTTACTTCTTCTTTTCCAATTTGGATTCCTTTTATTTCTTTTTCTGCTCTGATTGCTGTGGCCAAAACTTCCAAAACTATGTTGAATAGTAATGGTGAAAGTGGGCACCCTTGTCTTGTTCCTGACTTTAGAGGAAATGCTTTCAATTTTTCACCATTGAGGCTAATGTTTGCTGTGGGTTTGTCATATATAGCTTTTATTATGTTGAGGTATGTTCCTTCTATTCCTGCTTTCTGGAGAGTTTTTATCATAAATGGGTGTTAAATTTTGTCAAAGGCTTTCTCTGCATCTATTGAGATAATCATATGGTTTTTATTTTTCAGTTTGTTAATGTGGTGTATAACATTGATTGATTTGTGGATATTGAAGGATCCTTGCATCCCTGGGATAAAGCCCACTTGGTCATGGTGTATGATCTTTTTAATGTGTTGTTGGATTCTGATTGCTAGAATTTTGTTAAGGATTTTTGCATCTATGTTCATCAGTTATATTGGCCTGTAATTTTCTTTTTTTGACGGATCTTTGTCAGGTTTTGGTATTAGGGTGATGGTCGCCACATAGAATGAGTTTGGAAGTTTACCTTCCTCTGCAATTTTCTGGAAGAGATTGAGTAGGATAGGTGTTAGCTCTTCTCTAAATTTTTGGTAGAATTCAGCTGTGAAGCCGTCTGGACCTGGGCTTTTGTTTGCTGGAAGATTTTTGATTACAGTTTCAATTTCCATGCTTGTGATGGGTCTGTTAAGATTTTCTATTTCTTCATGGTACAGTTTGGGAAAGTTGTACTTTTCTAACAATTTGTCCATTTCTTCCTCATTGTCCATTTTATTGGCATATAATTGTTGATAGTAGTCTCTTTTGATCCTTTGTATTTCTGTGTTGTCTGTTGTGATCTCTCCATTTTCTTTTCTAATTTTATTGATTTGATTTTTCTCCCTTTGTTTCTTGATGAGTCTGGCTAATGGTTTGTCAATTTTATTTATCCTTTCAAAGAACCAGCTTTTGGTTTTGTTGATTTTTGCTATGGTCTCTTTTGTTTCTTTTGCATTTATTTCTGCTCTAATTTTTAAGATTTCTTTCCTTCTACTAACCCTGGGGTTCTTCATTTCTTCCTTTTCTAGTTGCTTTAGGTGTAGAGTTAGGTTATTTATTTGATTTTTTTCTTGTTTCTTGAGGTATGCCTGTATTGCTATGAACTTTCCCCTTAGGACTGCTTTTACCATGTCCCACAGGTTTTGGGTTGTTGTGTTTTCATTTTCATTCATTTCTATGCAAATTTTGATTTCTTTCTTGATTTCTTCTGTGATTTGTTGGTTATTCAGCAGCATGTTGTTCAGTCTCCATATGTTGGAATTTTTAATAGTTTTTCTCCTGTAATTGAGATCTAATCTTACTGCATTGTGGTCAGAAAAGATGCTTGGAATGATTTCTATTTTTTTGAATTTACCAAGGCTAGCTTTATGGCCCAGGATGTGATCTATCCTGGAGAAGGTTCCATGTGCGCTTGAGAAAAAGGTGAAATTCATTGTTTTTCGATGAAATGTCCTATAGATATCAATAGATAACTGATCTATTGTATCGTTTAAAGTTTGTGTTTCCTTGTTAATTTTCTGTTTAGTTGATCTATCCATAGATGTGAATGGGGTATTAAAGTCTCCCACTATTATTGTGTTATTGTTAATTTCTCCTTTCATACTTGTTAGCATTTGTCTTACATACTGCGGTGCTCCCGTGTTGGGTGCATATATATTTATAATTGTTATATCTTGTTCTTGGATTGATCCTTGATCATTATGTAGTGACCTTCTTTGTGTCTCTTCACAGCCTTTGTTTTAAAGTCTATTTTATCTGATATGAGTATTGCTACTCCTGCTTTCTTTTGGTCCCTATTTGCATGGAAAATCTTTTTCCAGCCCTTCACTTTCAGTCTGTATGTGTCGCCTGTTTTGAGGTGGGTCTCCTGTAGACAACATATGTAGGGGTCTTGTTTTTGTATCCATTCAGCCAGTCTTTGTCTTTTGGTTGGGGCATTCAACCCATTTACGTTTAAGGTAATTACTGATAAGTATGATCCCATTGCCATTTACTTTATTGTTTTGGGTTTGAATTTATACACCGTTTTTGTGTTTCCTGTCGAGAGAATATCCTTTAGTATTTGTTGGAGAGCTGGTTTGGTGGTGCAGAATTCTCTCAGCTTTTGCTTGCCTTAAAAGCTTTTGATTTCTCCTTCATATTTGAATGAAATCCTTGCTGGGTACAATAATCTGGGCTGTAGGTTATTTTCTTTCATCATTTTAAGTATGTCTTGCCATTGCCTCCTGGCTTGAAGCGTCTCTATTGAAAGATCAGCTGTTATCCTTATGGGAATTCCCTTGTGTGTTATTTGTTGTTTTTCCCTTGCTGCTTTTAATATTTGTTCTTTGTGTTTGATCTTTGTTAATTTGATTAATATGTGTCTTGGGGTGTTTCGCCTTGGGTTTATCCTGTTTGGGACTCTCTGGGTTTCTTGGACTTGGGTGATTATTTCCTTCCCCATTTTAGGGAAGTTTTCAACTATTATCTCCTCAAGTATTTTCTCATGGTCTTTCTTTTTGTCTTCTTCTTCTGGAACCCCTATGATTCGAATGTTGTAGCGTTTAATATTGTCCTGGAGGTCTCTGAGATTGTCCTCATTTCCTTTAATTCGTTTTTCTTTTATTCTCTCTGATTCATTTATTTCTACCATTCCATCTTCTAATTCACTAATCCTATCTTCTGCCTCTGTTATTCTACCATTTGTTGCCTCCAGAGTGTTTTTAATTTCATTTATTGCATTATTCATTATATATTGACCCTTTTTTATTTCTTCTAGGTCCTTGTTAAACCTTTCTTGCATCTTCTCAATCCTTGTCTCCAGGCTATTTATCTGTGATTCCATTTTAATTTCAAGATTTTGGATCAATTTCACTATCCTTATTCGGAATTCTTTATCAGGTAGATTCCCTATCTCTTCCTCTTTTGTTTGGTTTGGTGGGCATTTATCCTGTTCCTTTATCTGCTGGGTATTCCTCTGTCTCTTCATCTTATTTAAATTGCTGAGTTTGGGGTGTCCTTTCTGTATTCTGGCAGTTTGTGGAGTTCTCTTTATTGTGGCTTTTCCTAGCTGTGTGTGGGTTTGTACAGGTGGCTTGTCAAGGTTTCCTGGTTAGGGAAGCTTGTGTCGGTGTTCTGGTGGGTGGAGCTGTATTTCTTCTCTCTGGAGTGCAATGAAAGGTCCAGTAATGAGTTATGAGATGTCTATGGTTTTGGGGTGACTTTGGGCAGCTTGTATTTTGAAGCTCAGGGCTGTGTTCCTTTGTTGCTGGAGAATTTGCTTGGTATGTCTTGCCCTGGAACTCATTGGCCCTTGTGTGGTGTTTGGTTTCAGTGTCGGTATGGAGGCGTTTGATGAGCTCCTGTCAATTAATGTTCCTTGGAGTCAGGAGTTCCCTGGAGTTAGGGTTTGGACTTAAGCCTCCTGCTTCCAGTTATTGGTCTTATTTTTACAGAAGTTTCAAAACTTCTCCTTCTATACAGCACCATTGATAAAACATCAATGTTAAAGATGAAAAGTTTCTCTATTGTGAGGGTCACTCAGAGAGGTTCACAGCGTTACATGGAGAAGAGGAGAGGGAGGAGGGCGTTAGAGGTGACCCAAATGAAATGAGGTGGAATCAATAGTGGAGAGAGTGAGCTAGCCAGTTGTCACTTCCTTATGTGCACTCCACAACTGGACCGGTCAGAGATGTTCATGGAATTATACAGAGAAGAGAAGAAGGAGGAAGGAGACAGAGGTGGCCAGAAGGATAAAAGGGGGAATGAAAAGGAGGGAGACAGATCCAGCCAGTAATCAGTTCCCTAAGTGTTCTCCACCGTCTGGAACACACAGAAATTCACAGAGTTGGGTAGAGTAGAGAGGGGTTAGGGAGGAGACACAGGTGACCTGGTGGAGAAAAAGGAGAGTCCAAAGGGAGAGAAAGCAGTCAAGCCAGTAATCTTGCTCCCTAGTGAAAAATGGGTCCTGAAGATTGGGTTCTTAAAGGTACCAAATTGTTAACAAATACATAAAAGCAAAAATTAAAAATCTAGGGTAGAGTTTGGAATTTCAAAAATACGATGTTAAAGAAAAGAAGAAGGAAAAGAAAGAGAGAAAAAACGAACAAAGAAAAACAAACAAGGTGGAGAAAATTATAAAGAAAATATAGGTACAAAATTGATAACTAATACCAAAAAGCAAAAATTAAAAATCTAGAGTAGAGTTTGGATATTCAAAAATACAATGTTAAAAAAAAGAAGAAGAAGCATAAACAGAGAAAACAAACAAATAAAAATAAATAATGTCACAAAAATCATAAAGAAAATACAGGTACAAAATTGATATCAAATACCAAAAAGCATAAATTAAAAATCTGGAGTAGAGTTTGGAATTTCAGATATACAATGTTATATAAAAGAAGAGAAAGAAACAGAAAAAAAAAAAGTCACAGAAATTATAAAAAGAACTATAGGTACAAAATTGATAACATATATCAAAAAGCTAAAATTGAAAAACTAGAGAAGAGTTTGAAATTTCAAAAATACAATGTTAAAGAAAATAAGAAAAAAAAAGAAAAAACAAGGTCAAAAAATTATGAAATATATATATATGAAGTTTGCTGAAAAAGAAAAAAAAAATGGGGTCTTTTTTTTTTTTTGCAAAGTAATAGGTTATAAAAGTGAAAATTAAAGGAACAATAGAGGACTTAAAATTTTTTTTTAATTAAAAAAAAAAGAAAGAAAGAACAATCGTAAAAATAGGAAAAATATATCTAGGACTTTTTCTGGTTTTGTTGTGAGTATTGTGGGTTCAGTTCATTTTTGGCTAGTTCCTTGGTCCGACTTATATTTCTCAAGATCTATAGGCCCCTTCCTATGTAGTCCGTAGTAACCACAGGGTTTTCATCTATTGCCTGTAGCTTCCAGGGCGTTTCCCTCTGTTATAGCTTCTTCTGTTTGCTGGTCTCTTCAGTGTCTGGTTTCCGCCCTGACACAAAGGGGACAGTGGAGAAAACTTTTTTTTTTAGGCTCACTTGTTCAGTTGCACTGTGGGGAGGGAGGGAGGGATGCTGCAAACAAGTAACACTGGCGTGCGCTCACAGTGCCTCAGCCACACTGGGTCTGCCCCGGCTCATGGCGCGTGTAGCCTCCCTGCCCACACTGCTCAGGCCCTAGGTTGTTTCGCTGGGATCAATCCGAGGCCGGCCCTGGGCTGCATGTACCTCCCAGGTCCAAGCCACTCAGGTTCAGGCACTCGGGTGGTCCTCAGAGTCACAGACTCAGTTGGGCCTGCGTTTTGTGCTCTTCCCAGGTCTGAGCAGCTCAGGTGATGAGGTGTTTGGGGAGCGCCAATGCTGCGACTTATCGCCTCCCCGCCACTCGGTTATGTGGGTGTAAAACCGGCGCACCTTCTCAGGCAGATGTTAACCGTCCAGACCCCCAAGAAGTTTAATTAGCAAAGAAGCCTGCTTACACTTTTATAGATAATGTCTCTCTGGGGCCGCGATTACCCCCTTTCGGCTCTGGCTGCCTGTCACCGGAGGGGGAAGGCCTGCAGCCGGCTATCTCTGTTCAGTCCTTTGCTCCATGCGCGAACCTGGCGGTGTCTTAGGTTGGGGCTGGCTTTTCGCGTGGTAGATATCCCACAGTCTGTTTGCTAGCCCAAATTATTTCGTTCAGATAGCGCTCAGGGTATTCAGGCCAGATTCTTACTCTAAGCTATGCAGCACGCGCCGCGCCTCCCTGCCCAGCCCCCGCTTGCTAATGGCGTGTGCAGGCATCTGCGCTACTTCTCCACTGGGGAAGTTACCATAGGGCTCGCAATCTGCGAGTTTTAATTGTTTATTTATTTTTTCTCCCTGTTATGTTGCCCTCTGTGCTTCCAAAGCTCGGCACAGATTCGGCAGTGAGAAGGTTTCCTGATGTTTGGAAACTTCTCTCTTTTTAAGACTCCCTTCCCGGGACGGAATTCCATCCCTCCCTCTTTTGTCTCTTTTTTTGTCTTTCATATTTTTTCCTACCTCCTTTTCAAAGAGTTGGGTTGCTTTTCTGGGTGCCTGATGTCCTCTGCCGGCATTCAGAAGTTGTTTTATGGAATTTACTCGACGTTTAAATGCTCTTTTGATGTATTTGTGGGGGAGAGAGTGTTCTCCCCGTCCTACTCCTCCGCCATCTTGGCTCCTCCCCCACAACCACCATTCTACCATTTCTTTCAAGGACTATTTTAGGTACATTATATAAGTGGAATAATAAGCAGTGTATCCTACTCTAACTGGCTTATTTTACTTACAATATCCTCCAGGCTCATTTATGTTGTCACATATGGCAGAATTTCTTTTTAACACTGATATTCCCATGTATGTATAAGGCACATTTTATTTTTTTTTAATTTTTTATTAAAGGATAGTTGACATTAATTTCTTCTGCAGAGCAAAGTGATTCATATCTCTGTGTATACATATATGTATATATTATGCCTGGAAGGCTTACAGTTCATGGGGTCTCAATGAGGTAGACATGACTGAGTGACTGAGCATGCATTTTATATATATATATATATTCTTCATGTTCATTTCTATTATGGTTTATCACAGAATATTTAATATAGTTCCCTGTGTTATACAGTGGGACCTTGTTGTTTATCCATCCTATATGTCCTTACAATTAAAATATATACAGTAGAATACTACTGCTGCTGCTGCTGCTAAGTCGCTTCAGTCGTGTCCGATTCTGTGCGACCCCATAGACGGCAGCCCATGAGGCTCCCCCATCCCTGGGATTCTCCAGGCAAGAACACTGGAGTGGGTTGCCATTTCCTTCTCCAATGCATGAAAGTGAAAAGTGAAAGTGAAGTCGCTCAGTCGTGTCCGACTCTTAGCGACCCCATGGACTTCAGCCCACCAGGCTCCTCCATCCATGGGATTTTCCAGGCAAGAGTACTGGAGTGGGTTGCCATTGCCTTCTCCGAAAATACTACTACTGAGCCATAAAGAAAAAACGAAATAATGCCATTTGTAGCAACATGAATGGACCTACAGATGAACAGAGCCACTGAACAACAGGAGGTATGGATGGAACCTATCTGACAATGAACAGACATGTTAAAGCTGGCAGGTTTTATGGAGGAAATTATTGTGTCAAATCTTGTAATTTTGTATAGGTTTGAAAATTCCCATAGTAAAAAACCTGATTATATGATAATTAGTTTTCTTAGTAAAAAGATAAAAATCACTGAAAGTCTGTAAGTAGCTGTTTCAGCTTGTGCTTTGAAATACTAATACATCCTTTTTAAAACTAATGTCATACAGGTCAGCAAATCTTCACACAAGAAAAAAAAAATATATATATATATATATAACTTCAAACTGTCCTTTACAGTTGTTACCTCTGGATGTGATAGAAAAAGTGGAATTCAAAGTGAAAAAAATACATATTATAGATGATGTGTGTGTACTTCAAAAACAAGAGAATTTAGAGATGTAATTTTATAGTTTACTGCTCTCTGGTTTATGTTGGTGTGATAAGGGGTTCTATACTGGGATTATTATTTGAGGAAAGAAAATTTCTTTGGTTGAGATATTTAAAACAAGTTAATGATATGCATAAGTATCTATGTATGTATGCATCTGTCTATCTATCTTCTCTCTATTATACTACTACAAAAATGACACAAGTATCCAGGAAGTTTGTTAGACATTCTGAAAGGGACACAGTAATAGTACATTCTTGAGAATTTTAGATTGCATTAATTTTGAAATAATAGCCATTCTGCAGTTAGACCTTGATTCTTGATACTAGCTAAAGATTTAATCAGCTGTGACTTGAGACAAATTATTTAAATTGTCTGAATTTCTCTTATCTAAAATATGGGACTATTTTTCCTGCATCATTGTGTTTTGTAAGGAATAATAATATAAAGAATGTAGATCTTTTTACTACCTTGCTTGGCACATACTTAGGACCCAATAAATCTTAGTCACAGTTACCATCGTTACTATCATTCTACTTGCAATTATTACAGCAGCATCAATTTTCAGTTTGCAAATTCATTTACTGTCCATTAAAGGTTTATTCATCAAAAGTGCCTGGTGTTATAAGTAGTATTTTTCTTTCTTAATTGGGGCTCAGAGTTTATGACTTTCCCAAGTGTGTGTGGGGAGGTAATTGATGAACCTGAGTCAAACCTGCATCCTTCTCCAAAACCTCTAATCTTCCTACTGCAGTCTGCAGTTTGATCTCCCAAAGGAAGATGCTTCAAGGCGGAGGACAGAGTCATCCCTGAGGAATCAGATGATTCCTTCAACACACTCAAACTGCACCCCATATTCATTAATCCTGAGTTTAAACTTTGTTTGTTGAAACTGGTTTCTGTTAATACATCCCCAAGAAAAAGCTGAGAAATTATTTTAATGTCTCCTTGAAACTGATTAAAAGGTAAATCTACTTTCAGCAATTACAGTAGGGGATTCTGTTTGCAGGGAAGAGTTTTGTAATAAGACCCAGAGAGACTAGTTTCATCACTGGCACTCAAGCACACTCTGACTTCAGTTTCTCTTTACTTAATGATCAGCAATTATTCAATCAAAATAGACAAGTAAAGAATGGTAGCTACAAAAATATATTTTTTTTTCTTAGTTTTCCCAGATATTCTGAATTTTTGCAAACGGACTAGAAATGGAAATATTAACCTAATTTATTTCATATTATATATTATGGACAAGCAACAGGCACTTGGGAACTTGTAAATTTTGTGGAGAGATACTTCATATTCACTAACACCAAATAATTTGGTAATAGGATCACTGATTAATTCTTTTTTCAAATTCAATGCTGCTACTATTTTTTTTTTCATATTTTGGATTTTTAGCTTATCAGGGAAGGTCCTGCTAGAATGCATTAAAGGATACCAATGGGTTTAATATTTCCCTGAATTAAAAAATAAAATCCTAAATAGTCAGCTAGGTAAAAGCTAACTCAGATGAAGATAGGATTGAAGTAGCAAATGTGAAATATATGTACTACCAATGTGAGACGCCATACACCATGTGTGCATAGTCTGGAAGAGGTGATAGTGTGTGAGCTGCAATAATTAGACAAAGTTTTGGTTTCTTCATAACTCTAGAATGGAAATTATGAATCAAAATATGATTAAAATGCTCATATTTAGGGTTTGATCATTTTCTAGAAATTAGACAGAGCACAAAAGTCTCATCACGATGAAAACAAGATAATGAAGCCATCAAATGGAGTCCAATCAGTGCCAGGGCTCAGTGTCCAGCTTTGTCCAACTCTTTGTTACTGCGTGAATTGTAACCTGCAAAGTCCTCTGTCCATGGACTTTTCCAGGCAAGAATACTGGAGTAGGTTACCATTTCCTAATTCAGGGAATCTTCCCAGCTCAGGGATTGAACCTGCATCTGTTGCTCTCCTGTACTGGCAGGCAGATTATTTATCATTATCTGGGAAGCCCTCAAATCAACTTACTCTGTGAAAACAAATACAAAACTTGCTTCAAGGAATAAGTCAAATTTTCAGCTTAAAAGTATCAGAGAAATAATTGTATATGTGTGTGTGTTTAATACCAGGGTCTCCTACACTGCAGGCGTATTCTTTACCATCTGAGCTATCAGGGAAGCCCAAATAAAAGCTAAAAAAATACAAATGAAGATATATGTAGAGAATTATTCATGAATAGCTGTATCTTCCTTGGTAGTTAAATAAGAAAGATTGAAACTAGGGAGGGAGGTGGGCGGGGGGTTCAGGATAGGGGACACGTGTATACCTGTGGTGGATACATGTTGGTGTATGGCAAAACCAATACAATATTATAAAGTAATTAGCCTCCAATTAAAATAAATACATTTTTAAAAAAATTTTTTTTCCATGGGGGCTAATTTATTGTGCAATTGTCTGAAACTAATACAGGAAATTTCACAAACTTTTCTGGGTGTCTAAAAAATAAATAAACATAAAAAAAGAAATTAAGTACAAAAAACTGGGTAAAGAAAATAAGCCTTATGTAACTTGATTTAGGAATTAAAAAACAACAACAAAGAAAACATAACTAAATGGAGTCATTTTTTAGCCACTTTATCTGTAGTTCCTGACACAACTGGGGAGTTGATAAATTATTGTTGAGCAATAAATGAATTTCTCAAAAAGTTTTGGCAGTTTGACTCACAACAATAGCAATCTCATTATTTTCAAAGGATGTTTCCTCTTTTATGTTTATTTTTTTAATTATTAATAAAATTTATATTTTACTAATGATTAACATAAAATTTACTAAAGATTTAATGCTTCCCTTGTGGCTCAGTGATAAAGAATCTGCCTTCCAATGAAGGAGACACGAGTTCAATCCCTGGGTCAGGAAGACCTTCTGTGGAAGGAAATAGCAACCCACTCCATATGCTTATCTGGAAAATCCCATGAACACAGGAGCCTAGTGGGTTACAGTCCTCGGGGTTGAAAAAGAGTTGGAAATGACATAGCAAATAAACAACAACAATGATTTAATAGGCATAAAAGAGAAAATATTACTTTTAAAGAATGAGCTTGGCAAGTAATAACTATATATATATATAAATATATAATTATTAATGTTAGTGCAGAAAAAATGTAAACTGTTACAACTCTGTTGAGAATCTTTATTGAGTCTCCAGTTTGTGTCAACAAATACATATAAAGAGACTGATAAGAGACCAAAACTTCTTCCCACATGATACATAACAGAGAAGACAAAGAAAAAACCAACTAAAAATTTGGTATAATGATAAATGATATTGGGGAAACAAAAGTAAGTTAGGGAAGAGAAGTAATATACTAGCAATTAATGCTGATGTGGCATTTATGATAACACAGACATGATTCTAGATCTTTTACACAATTTACATCCTTCATATTTGCATAGTTTACACACATACATATTTAATCCTCAGAGCCACACCAGAAGCAGTTATTATGTCCATTTTTGTTTCAAAGATGTTGAAAACAAAACACAGGGTGTTATGTGAATAAGTATTGTCACTGCACATAACAACAAAGCCAGAATTTGGGCCCAGATAATCTAACTTTAGTGTTCTCACATTTCACACTGTGAAAGTATCCAGGGGGTGAAAGATTGAGATGTCAAAGAAAGGTATTCTAGGCAGAGGGAGCAAATGCAAACATGGGGTCTCCCAGGTGGCTTCAGTGGTAAAGAACAAGTTTGCCAATGCAGGAGATATGAGACATAGGTTTGATCCCTGAGTTGGGAAGATTTCCCTGAGGGAGGGCATGACTCATTCCATAGTTCATCAGGCACTCTAATCTATCAGATCTAGGCCCTTAAATCTATTTCTCACTTCCACTGTATAGTCATAAGGGATTTGATTTAGGTCATACCTCGATGGTCTAGTGGTTTTCCCTACTTTCTTCAATTTAAGTCTGAATTTGGCAATAAGGAGTTCATGATCTGAGCCACAATTGGCTCCTTGTCTTGTTTTTGCTGACTGTATAGAGCTTCTCCATCTTTGGCTGCAAAGAATATAATCAATCTGATTTCGGTGTTGACCATCTGTTGATGTCCATGTGTAGAGTCTTCTCTTGTGTTGTTGGAAGAGGGTGGTTGTTATGACCAGTGCATTTTCTTGCCAAAACTCTATTAGTCTTTGCCCTGCTTCATTCCGTATTCCAAGGCCAAATTTGCCTGTTACTCCAGGTGTTTCTTGCCTTCCTACTTTTGCATTCCAGTCCCCTATAATGAAAAGGACATCTTTGTTGGGTGTTAGTTCTAAAAGATCTTGTAGGTCTTCATAGAACCGTTCAACTTCAGCTTCTTCAGTCTTACTGGTTGGGCATAGACTTGGATTACTGTGATATTGAATGGTTTGCCATGGAAATGAACATAGATCATTCTGTCATTTTTGAGATTGCATCCAAGTACTGCATTTCAGACTCTTTTGTTGTCCATGGTGGCTACTCCATTTCTTCTGAGGGATTCCTGCCCACAGTAGTAGATATAATGGTCATCTGAGTTAAATTCACCCATTCCAGTCCATTTCAGTTTGCTGATTCTTAGAATGTCTACATTCACTCTTGCCATATGTTTGACTACTTCCAATTTGCCTTGATTCATGGACCTGACATTCCAGGTTCCTATGCAATATTGCTTTTTCAGCATCGGACCTTGCTTCTATCACCAGTCACATCCACAGCTGAGTATTCTTTTTGCTTGGCTCCATCCCTTCATTCCTTCTGGAGTTATTTTTCCACTGATCTCCAGTAGCATATTGGGCACCTACTGACCTGGGGAGTTTCTCTTTCAGTATCCTATCATTTTGCCTTTTCATACTGTTCATGGGGTTCTCAAGGTAAGAATACTGAAGTGGTTTGCCATTCCCTTCTCCAGTGGGCCACATTCTATCATATATTAATGCATATATATGGAATCTAGAAAAATGGTGCTGATGAACCTGACTGCAGGACAGGAATAGAGACACAGACATAGAGAAGGGACTTGTGGACACAGGAGAAGGAGTTGTCAATCAGCCCCTAAACATGTCTGGTTCTTTTCAAACCCATGGACTGCAGCATGCCAGGCTTCCCTGTATTTCACCATCTCTTGGAGTTTGCTCAAACTCATGTCCATTGAGTCAGTTATGCCATCCAACCATCTCATTCTCTGTCACTCCTTTTTCTTCCAGCCCTCAATCTTTCCCAGCATTGGGATCTTTTCCAATGAGACAGTACTTCATATCAGGGGGCCAAATCATTGGAGCTTCTTCATTAGTCCTTCCAATGAATACTCAGTGTTGATTTCCTTTAGGATTGACTGGTTTGATGTTCTTGCAGTCCAAGGACTCTCAATAGTCTTCTGCAGCTCCACAATTGGAAGGCATCAATTATTTAGTGGTCAGCCTTCTTTATGGTTCAACTGTCACATCTTTACATGACTACTGAAAAAATTATAGCTTTGATTATACGGACCTTTGTCAGCAGAGTAATGTCTCTGATTTTTAAGAAGTTGTCTAGATTTATTATCTTTTCTTCCAAGGAGCAAACATCTTTTAATTTTGTGGCTACAGTCACAGTCTGAAGAAATTTTGGAGCCCAAGAAAATAAAATCTAGCACTGTTTCCACTTTTCCCCCATCTATTTGCCATGAAGTGATGGGGTTGAATGCCATGACCTTAGTTTTTTGAATGCTGAGTATTAAGCCAGCTTTTTCATTCTCCTCTTTCACCTTCATCAAAAGGTTCCTTAGTTTCTCTTTTCTTTCTGCCATTAGAACAGTGTCCTCTGCATATCCGAGAGAGTGGGGCAAATTGAAAGTGGAGCATTGACATGTAAACACCACCATGTGTATAATAGAGACCTAGTGGGAAATTTCTGTAGAGGACAGGGAGCTCATTTGGTGCTCTGTGATGATCTAGAGGATGGGATAGAGCGGGGAACTAGGAGGGAAACTCAAGAGGAGATATATGTCTACTTAAAGATGACTCACATTGTTGTACAGCAGAAATCGACACAACATTGTCAAGCAATTATCTTCCAATTCAAAATTTGAAAAAATTTTAAATTTGAAAAAAACATAAAAAAGAATCTGATTTCTATACTGGGTGAAATGGACAACTATTGGAGGATTCTGGGCCAGGGAATGAAATAACCTAACTTACTTTTTAAATAAATTACTCTGCTTTACTATCGACTGAAGAGAGAAAGGATGGAAACAGGGAACCTAGCTGAAAGGATGATGGATAAAAACATGGAGTAGCATTTTAGCTGGTAAAATAAGTTGGATGCCAGATGAATTGGAAGGTAACACCACTCTGAATTTCTCCAAATCAAAAGTCACTCAAGGTATTTGCCTGGAGCAACCATAGGATTTAGAGGACTTAGAGAGGAACAGGCTTGAGAAAGGAAAGGACATGGTATTAGAAACTCAATTATGGACACTAAATCTAAGATACTTAGTGCACTACCAAGTAAAGACATCAATCTGATGTTGAATGTGAGAGTTCAGAATTCAGAATGTACTAAGGTGAAGAGTTACATTGGGAAAAATTTGCATTTCAGATCAGATCAGTCGCTCAGTCGTGTCCGACTCTTTGCAACCCCATGAATCGCAGCACGCCAGACCTCCCTGTCCATCACCAACTCCCGGAGTCCACTCAGACTCATGTCCATCGAGTCAGTGATGCCATCCAGCCATCTCATCCTCTGTTGTCCCCTTCTCCTCTTGCCCCCAATCCCTCCCAAAACATGGTCTTTTCCAATGAGTCAACTCTTCGCATGAGGTGGCCAAATTACTGGAGTTTCAGCTATAGCATCATTCCTTCCAAAGAAATCCCAGGGCTGATCTCCTTCAGAATGGACTGGTTGGATCTCCTTGCAGTCCAAGGGACTCTCAAGAGTCTTCTCCAACACCACAGTTCAAAAGCATCAATTCTTCGGCACTCAGCCTTCTTCACAGTCCAACTCTCACATCCATACATGACCACAGGAAAAACCATAGCCTTGACTAGACGAACCTTTGTTGGCAAAGTAACGTCTCTGCTTTTGAATATGCTATCTAGGTTGGTCATAACTTTCCTTCCAAGGAGTAAGCGTCTTTTAATTTCATGGCTGCAGTCACCATCTGCAGTGATTTTGGAGCCCAGAAAAATAAAGTCTGACACTGTTTCCACCGTTTCCCCATCTATTTCCCATGAAGTGATGGGACCGGATGCCATGATCTTCGTTTCCTGAATGTTGACCTTTAAGCCAACTTTTTCACTCTCCACTTTCACCTTCATCAAGAGGCTTTTTAGTTCCTCTTCATTTTCTGCCATAAGGGTGGTGTCATCTGCATATCTGAGGTTATTGATATTTCTCCCAGCAATCTAGATTCCAGCTTGTGTTTCTTCCAGTCCAGCGTTTCTCATGATGTACTCTGCATGTAAGTTAAATACACAGGGTGACAATATACAGCCTTGATGTACTCCTTTCCTATTTGGAACCAGTCTGTTGTTCCATGTCCAGTTCTAACTGTTGCTTCCTGACCTGCACACACATTTCTCAAGAGGCAGATCAGGTGGTCTGGTATTCCCATCTCTTTCAGAATTTCCCACAGTTTATTGTGACCCACACAGGCAAAGGCTTTGGCATAGTCAATAAAGCAGAAATAGATGTTTTTCTGGAACTCTCTTGCTTTTTCCATGATCCAGCGAATGTTGGCAATTTGATCTCTGGTTCCTCTGCCTTTTCTAAAACCAGCTTGAACATCAGGAAGTTCATGGTTCACATATTGCTGAAGCCTGGCTTGGAGAATTTTGAGCATTACTTTACTAGCTTGTGAGATGAGTGCAATTGTGCAGTAGTTTGAGTACTCTTTGGCATTGCCTTTTTTTGGGATTGGAATGAAAACTGACCTTTTCCAGTCCTGTGGCCACTGTTGAGTTTTCCAAATTTGCTGGCATATTGAGTGCAGCACTTTCACAGCATCATCTTTCAGGATTTGGAATAGCTCAACTGGAATTCCATCACCTCCACTAGCTTTGTTCGTAGTGATGCTTTCTAAAGCCCACTTGACTTCACATTCCAGGATGTCTGGCTCTAGGTGAGTGATCACACCATCATGATTATCTGGGTCGTGAAGATCTTTTTTGTATAGTTCTTCTGTGTATTCTTGCCATCTCTTCTTAATATCTTCTGCTTCCGTTAGGTCCATACCATTTCTGTCCTTTATCAAGCCCATCTTTGCATGAAATATTCCTTTGGTATCTCTGATTTTCTTGAAGTGATCTCCAGTCTTTCCCATTCTGTTGTTTTCCTCTATTTCTTTGCATTGATCGCTGAGGAAGGATTTCTTATCTCTTCTTGCTATTCTTTGGAACTCTGCATTCAGATGTTTATATCTTTCCTTTTTTCCTTTGCTTTTCGCTTCTCTTCTTTTCACAGCTATTTGTAAGGCCTCCCCAGACAGCCATTTTGCTTTTTTGCATTTCTTTTCCATGGGGATGGTCTTGATCCTTGTCTCCTGTACAATGTCACGAACCTCATTCCATAGGTCATCAGGCACTCTATCTATCAAATCTAGGCCTTTAAATCTATTTCTCTTCTCACTTCCACTGTATAATCATAAGGGATTTGATTTAGGTCATATGGACTAAGACTGAATGTAATTAACAAGTAAAGGAAAATGTGTAGATATAAACAGATGAAATTTACAAAGACTTGAACTTATGTCTGTCCAATATTTAGAGATCAAGGCAATGAAGAGAAACCAGTAATGAAGCTGAGGATGAACATTCAGGGAAAAAATTCAGGGGGGCATGAAAATTCAAATGTGAGAAAATTCATGAAGGAAGGGAAAACTATGGCAAATATGGGTGATAGTTTAAATAGCATGATCTTCTTAAGTGGACTTTATAGTGAATAATGGGAATAAAAGATTGACTGGAATGATTTCATGAGGAGTGGGAGGACATACACTAGAGGCAGCAAACGAACACAAACAACTTTGCAAAGAACAGCGCTGCTAAAAAGATAATTTTTGCATTAAAATAAGTACAAGGCTATGTTTGTTTGTTTGTTTCTAGTTGGAGAAGGCAATGGCACCCCACTCCAGTACTCTTGCCTGGAAAATCCCATGGACGGAGGAGCCTGGTAGGCTGCAGTCCATGGGGTCGCTAAGAGTCGGACACGACTGAGCGACTTCACTTTCACTTTGTTTCCAGTAGTCATGTATGGATGAGACGGTTGGACTGTAAAGAAGACTGAGGGTCAAAGAATTTATTCTTTCAAATTGTAATGCTGGAGAAGATTCTTGAGAGTCCTTGGACTGCAGGGAGATCAAACCAATTAATCCTAAAGGAAATTAAACCTGAATATTCATTGGAAGGACTGATGCTGAATCTGAAGTTCCAATACTTTGGCCACCTGATGTGAGAGCCAACTCATTAGAAAAGACCTTAATGCTGAGAAAGTTTGAGGACAGGAGGAGTAGGAGGTGATGGAGGATGAGATAGTTGGATGGCATCACTGACTGAATGTACATGAGTCTGAGCAAACTCTCGGAGATAGTGAAGGACAGGGAAGACTGGCAAGCTGCTTCCATGGAGGTGAAAAGTGATCATGCCATCGTGATTATCTGAGTCATGAAGAGCTTTTTTGTATAATGCTTCTGTGTATTCTTGCCACCTCTTCTTAATATCTTTTGCTTCTCTTAGGTTCATACAATTTCTGTCTTTTATTGAGCCCATCTTTATCTAATGCAAAATTAAAACAAATTCTACAACCAGTGGGGTTTGTGTCCCTAATCCTACCCAACTGGTTGTAGAATTTGCTTTAATTTTGCATTAGATATGCAGTTTTTCATCTGAAGGGTCAACCAACTTTGAGTAGAGTAGGACTGTAGTAGTATTTATTGAAGAGAAAATGGCATATGAGTGGATCCATGCAGTTCAAATACCTGTTGTTCAGGTGTCAACTATACTTTATTTATGTTCTTAAAAAACATTTTCTTTTCATAAAGTAAAGCATATGTAAAAATGACCTAAAAGTTTTCTAAAACTCTAAACTCATGGATTTTATTGAGATATTTTAGTAAATGAGTTGATACTTTTAAAGTCTTGTTAATTATAAATATAATAAGAAGGAGATAGATTATTTAATTAATAATATTAAGAAAATTAGTTCACAGTGTGGAAAAACAATAGCTTAGATTCTTGCCACAGGTCACACACAAATTAATGCTATGTAATTTTAAAAGCTGAATTTTAATGACATATGATGTAAATAGAGGGTATTTATTGTTCTTAGGTCTACACGTAGCAAAGAATAAAGAAAACAACTTAAGATTTATATTATGGCATCTGGTCCAATCACTTCATGCTAATAGATGGGGAAACAATGGAAACAGTGAGAAACTTTATTTGGGGGGCTCCAAAATCAGTGCAGATAATGACTGCAGCCATGACATTAAAAGACCCTTGCTCCTTGGAAGAAAAGCTATTATCAACCTAGACACCCTATTAAAACGCAGAAACATTACTTTGCCAACAAAGGTCCTTCTAGTCAAAGCTATGGTTTTTCCAGTAGTCATATATGGATGTGAGAATTGGAACATAAAGAAAGCTGAGTGCAGAAGAATTGATGTTTTTGAACTTGGACAGCAAGGAGATCCAACCAATCTATCCAAAAAGTAAATCAGTCCTGAATATTCATTGGAAGAACCGATGGTGAAGCTGAAACTCCAGTACTTTGGCCACTTGATGCTAAGACCTGACTCACTAGAAAAGACCCTCATGCTGGGAGAAATTGAAGGCGAGAGGAGAAGGGACCGACAGAGTATCAGATGTTTGGATGGCATTACCGACCGAAGTGATAGACATGAGTCTGAGTAATCTTCAGGAGTTGGTGATGGATAGGGAAGCCTGGCATCCTACAGTCCATGGGGCTGCAAAGAGTTGGACATGACTGAGTGACTGAAGTGAACTGAATCAAGGATTAGTGATTTCATGATTACATCATTACAGTTTATTTTTAATTAATTAATTTATTTTAATTGAAGGCTAATTACTTCACAGCATTCTAGTTTAAAATAAGACCTATTTTACCTTTGTCTTTATAGGTTTTTTTTTTTTTTTCCTAATTGAAGCTTTCTAATCACAGTTGCACCCTGGAGGGTCAGTGAACCTGGTGCAGTCACATCTGGGGAATATTAGGAATTAAGTCCCCAAGGAATAGGGACTGCACTTTATAAAGGCCTACTTCACACATTCAGGTACCCTGGGTATTTCAAGTTTCAGGGGAAGATTTCTTCTACAACCAAGTAGGTTAAGAGGTACTGTCGGTCATTTCCATAACCCTCCTTTCCCAAGCCTCTAGTAGACACTTTTCACAATTTAAAGGAAAGTAGATGACCCTGCCTAACTCTTCCCCAGCTGGATGAAGCTGACATGTATACACAATAATGAAATACCTGTCTTGGCCCACCTCAAATAAAATATCCTCTTTGACTTCTGCCCAAGACTTGGGTTTCCTTTAGAATACAACACTTTATTGATGAAACTGTAGAAGCCAATTCCTAAGGAAAAAGAGCATTTGTATGTGTGAGTGTTGTCTTTCTCTCAGGGGAAACTTTTGATGGTTTAAAAAAATGTAAAAAAGAGACATTTGTGGCTGAAAGTAATTCACAAAATAGGGAAGTTTTTTTTTTTTTTAATTGATGTGGCTGTGTGAGTTTGGCATCTTTTTCCTTTTATTACAAAGAAGAAATATAAAAAAATAAGCCTGATTTCAATGTATGCTCAATGAAAAGTAACTCAGTATCAAAATATCTGTTAACTACCTCTAAAATATCCAAATTGATATTTATCATGGAAGACCAAAGTGAGACCAGAGTTATTATATTACCATAATGGAAATGGGCAAATGATGTTCAGATCAATATTTTACCATTTTTTTCCATTCTTTTGCCAGAATGGTGATCTGTAGTGCCAGTAGCTCTGTTAAGATGTCTGTTCAGGAAGATAAGTTAGTTAAAACAATGCCTTTCACAAGCTAGGTTTTGCCTCCAGCAAGAGGAAAATAAATGAATGGGGGAAAACAGTTTTCATGTGATATATATGTACTTATGTGTAAGTATGTGTGTGTTTGTATATATGCATATGTATGTATATATGTATGTGGTGCTGGTTTAGTCGGTAAGTCGTGTCTGACTCTTGCTACCCTATGGACTATAGCCCACAAGGCTCCTCTGTCCATTGGATTCTCCAGGCAAGAATACTGGAGTGGGTTGACATTTCCTTCTCTTAGGGGCTCTTCCCAACACAGAAATCGAACCTGGGTCTCCTACATTGCAGGCAGATGATTTACCATATATGTATGTATGTGTGTGCATATATATATATATATATATATATATATATATATATATATATATATAGGCTTCTCTAGTGGCTCAGCGGTAAAGCATCTGCTTGCAGTTCAGGAGCCAAAGGAGATGCAGGTTCGATTCCTGGGTTGGGAAGATTCCCTGGAAGAGGGTACAACAACCCACCAAAGTATTCTTGCCTGGAGAATTCTGTGGATAGAGGACCTTTGCAGACTACAATTCATAGTGTCACAAAGAGTCAGACACAACTGAAGTGACTTAACACACGCAAGTATATACACATAGGTGCATGTGTATTATTTTTTTTCTGGAAAACACATTAGGTACAAGTCATCATATTAAGCTGAGTCAATAGAAAGAGGAGAAAAAACTAAAAGGACACATTTTCTGACTACTCACAGTAACTTGTTAAAAAACAACAACAAGAAACAAAACTTCCCTTTGGGTGAAATGTTTAGGGGAAAAGTAAGGGGTTATTCTTTCTATTTTGCACACTTCATTTTAATTTGCTATGATGAAAATTTTTTCTTTTTAACTTTACTTCTGAAATTAAAATTAGCTAGTTATCTTCCTTTGCCTCAGAAGTGAAAAGAGGCATAGAACTCTCAAAAACCACATCATGCAAGTTGAACATTATGATAGGAATACCATTTCCATATAATTGCTATTTCTCTTGTCAAAGAGATGGCTACCTTTCAAAAGCAGGAGTGCATGCTATTGTTACACTAAAAATTTACCAGATAATTTAGAAAGCATTCCTGATTATAAGTGTTGAAAATAATTAATGTAAAACTATTTGTTATTGTTCACTCACTCAGTCATGTCTGGCTCTTTGTGACCCCATGGGCTGCAGCATGCCAGCCTTCCCTGTCCTTCACTATCCCCTGGAGATTGCTCAAACTCATGTTCATTGAGTAAATGATTATCAAGAACTCTACTTTTTAACATATGTGTATTCTAACTCTAACTACAAGTGTACGTTATCACTTTTAGAAAGTAGCATTTGAAAAGGAATCCAAAACTTGCCTAATTCACAAATAGGAGTATTTAATTGCCTCCATTTTTCTATCCATTGACTATCCTGTTAGGCTTTGTATTATTATATTTAGCATAATGTACATTTTTAAAAATAAAATATATGTCTGTTAAAACAGATAAAGTATTACATATTAAAATTTTACTCCACTGAGAAGTAAATATTGGGAGCAGGATATTTAACAACATCTTTATTCTTTCTGTTATTTAATGTAACTAAAAATAATCTAAACCTAAAATATCCCATATTTTTATAAGTATTATTTTTATTAAACCTCAATTTTTGGCTTCAGAAAATTATAAATAGTCAAACAGGAGAGTTTGAGAGGGGATATATTTATTTGTTCTGATATTCTGCTTCAATGAGCAATAATTTCTCAAGTTAAAACACACACATTTTGGCATCTGATGACAATTCCTTGCTCCTGATAACTTATCTATCTTTACCTTGTCTCTTTTCTGCAGTTCAGAGACTAGAACAAATGATTGAAGAGAATATTACCAGGGTGATGGAATTCATTCTTTTGGGTTTTTCAGTCCAGAGAGAGATTGAAATCCTTCTCTTTCTTCTCATTTTAGTGGTATATTCTCTGACTCTGGTGGGAAATATTGGCCTGATTTACATAATCTGGTTGGATCCTCACCTTCACACACCCATGTATTTTTTTTTCTCAGTAATCTGGCCTTTGTGGACTTTTGTTACTCCTCATCAATAGCCCCAAAGTTCCTGGAAATCCTCCTGACCAAGAACAGGTCCATATCTCTCTATGCATGTGCGACACAGCTGGGCTTTTTCCTAAACTTCTTGGTTTTAGAGATGTTCCTTCTTGCAGTAATGGCTTATGACTGCTATGTGGTCGTCTGCGATCCTCTTCTTTACATGGTGATCATGTCCCAAAAGGTGTGCATGCAACTGGTTGCAGGCCCTTACTGATACAGCTTTTCTGTTGCTTTCCTCCACACAGTTGTTACTTTTCGATTGATTTACTGTGGCCCCAATGCTATTAATCACTTCTATTGTGATGATGTCCCTTTGATGGCCCTTGCATGCTCAGACACCAGCCTCAAAGAGATCTTGATTTTTATCTTTGCTGGATTCAACATGATCAGCTCTTTGACCACGGTCCTTATTTCTTACCTATACTTTGTGGCTGCCATCCTGAGAATCCAATCTGCAGAAGGGAGGCGCAAAGCATCCTCAACCTGTGGTTCTCATCTGACTGCTGTCACTTATTCTACGGGACTCTGATCTTCATGTATCTGCAGCCCAAATCAAACCATTCCCTTGACACCGACAAAATGGCCTCTGTCTTCTACACAATAGTCATTCTTATGTTGAATCCCATGATCTACAGCCTGAGGAACCAAGAGGTAAAAAATGCCTTGAGGAAAGCTTTGAAAAATGTTATTTTCTGTCTCTAATATACATTAGAATGTAACTTGTAACACTGACTGTCTTGGAACTGTACCACATGCCGATATGTTGTTTTTATTATCTTTGATAGGTTAATTTTACCATTTTTGTATGAGCAAAATGACGTTGCACATGTGTTCTATTTTTCATATAATTTATAAGTAAGATAAAAGGTTTAAAAGATTATAATGCACATTTTTAACAAATTGCTATTTGCATATGTGACACTTGATAGTTTTGACCTGGATAGTTTCTATTTAACTGATAATAAGATTTAGCCACTGCTTTCAAAAATGTTTCTATTTTATACATTGTGGAGACAGAAAAAGGGAGGTGGTAAAGGAAGTTTCTTGTCCATCCCCATGTCATTCCATGCAGCAGCTGTTCCTCAACTGTATCCTGTCTGCTAAAAATCATTCCTCTCTGCTTCTGACCCCCACTAGATTCACTGTTGGTCACTCTCTGTAATTTCTTGGTTCTCATGTTGTTCAAAAAGATGTCATTATTTGCCATGCAGACCTGGGAATCAGGGTCAGCTTTTGGAAAGTCATACTCTCTTTTTCTGTATCAAAACAAAAATGAAGATATAACCCTATATTCCCTCAGCAAAGCTTAAGATCCTTTTATATTTTAGGGATTTGAAGAAATTACGGTGGGTTGAAGGGACAGGAAGAGGTAGTGTAAAACCAAGTTATAAATGTGGTTGCTGTCAGATGTCAGGAATATAGTTTTATGTTGGGGTGGTTGTACAGTGATGTAATCTAAGACCAACTTAAACCGTCAACTGGAATGCTTTTTGTTTTGTTTTTTTAATTTAGATTCAAATATTTGGTGTCTACCATGTGGGTGATATTGTGAGCTATTCTTGTAGGGCAAAATCTAAAACATTCCTGAATATGCTGAACAGCTAGCTATTTTTGGAAATACTGGCAAAAAAAAAAAAAAAAAACATGATCATATAAGTTATTCAGAAACATTTTAGCTTATTTTATCCAAGTTATCTTAGTACACATTTCATTGTTAGATTTCAGATTTATGTGAAGACATCAATATTGCCATGTTAAATTATTTATATTAAACTTTATTTTAATATATGCCTCTATTTTAATATATGCCTTTAATATATGCCATTGTTAAAGCAGCAACAAGGTGTTCTAAGTGGAGGTAAATTGTACAAATTCTTAAGAGAAGCAATGAATTATAATCCTGATTTTCAAGTTCTTAAATCAACTTCTTTCAGAGTCAGGGAGCATAGTTGCAGCGAAATCAGTCTTGGAAATCACGACTGTCAATTGCCAAAGATAAAACTCAAGAAAAGAGAACATCTTTGTTGTTGCTATTTTTTTTTAATAATTCCAAAAGTATAATTTAAATAGTTAAAAGCACAGCAGAAAGCTTCTATAGTAAACTGCAGAGTAAGGGCTAAACCTCAGATTGGCGATGTGAGAAGGGTTTAAAGGTCAGTGAATCTTTCAAAAGGAACCCGGTGCCCCTTCTGGGTAGCACACTGGATTCAGGGGAGGTTGCTGCAAAACCACACGTTTACCAAAGAAACTTCAGATACAGTTAAAGAGGTCCCAGAGAAGAAAGGACGATAGCCTGGGAGGCTAAAAAAGACTAAAGTAAAACCAAAGTTCTAACATTGAAACAAAACTGTAAAGAAATATATTAGTTTCATCCGTCTGCATTAACAAAGTACCACACACTCATTGACTTAGAACAACAAAAATTTATTTTCTCACATTTCTGGAGCCTACAAGTCTGAAGTCAAGGTATTGGCAGAACCATGCTCTCTATGAAGCTCTAGGGGAGGTTCCTTCCTTGTTTTTTTCCAGCTGCTAGTGGTCCCAGGCATTCCTTGGCTTGTAAGCATCTTTCTAGTCTCTGCTGTCTTCTCATGATCATCTTCCCTCTACATCTGTGTCCAGATTCCTTCATTCCTGTAAGGACATCACTCACACTGGACTAACAGTCCACCTTACTTCAGTATGACTTCATATTAACAATTGCATCTTCAACGGCCCTATATCCAAATACTGACCCTATAACCCAATGATCCTATAAACAAACTCTGAAGTTCTTCAGGTTAGGAACTTAACACATCTTTTGGGGGAACAATTGCACTCATAATAAGTGCATGTAAGTGTGTGCATGCTCAGTTGTGTTCGACTCTGTGTGACCCTATGGACTGTAACCCGCCAGGCTCCTCTGTCCATGGGATTTTCCAGGCAAGAATACTAGAGTGGGTTGCCATTTCCTTCTCCAGGGGATGTTCCCCCAGGGATTGAAACCATGTCTCTTGCCTAGCAGATAATTCTTTACTGCTGAGGCATTGGAGAAGCCCACTAATAAGTAAGGACAGTTAAAGATGTGCTGGCTCAAATGTATGGTGAAAACACACCTTATCTACACCTGCAAGCACAGTGCAGAAAGGAAAAAAAAAAATAGCTGAGATTTCCTAAGCTTAAGAAAGAGATACATAAGTACCTAAAAAGGCTAGCAAAATGACCTAGATGACAGGTCAAAAGGGATCCAAAACCATTTAATGTGAAAACTGGAGGTCTTAAGACTCCCCTGTTGCCTTCAAAAGCCCAAGGATTCATCAAGTAGTTAGGACAGAGGGATATATAGCCTAATATCTGAGATAGATCAGAAGTTTGAGTTTTCTCCTTCTGGTTAAGACAGAGTACAAGATGACCTTCTCTCAATACCAGAATCGTTTCTGAAGAGACTTGATCATTCTCAGGTAAAAAATCGTCCTAGTGAGTGGTAAGAGGCAGAGGTGAAGTGCCAAGGATATGTTTATGGAAAGTATTATAAAAGCAAATATAGCACTATAGCTAAGTGAACTCCCAAGATGCAGTGGCTTAATAAAGTAATTTATTCCTTTCTCAGGCAACAGTATGAGTTAAGGAGTTTGGGAAGGGCAATTAGACCCTCAATATATGTTTTCCATCTTTATCTAAAAAGTGATCATTTCAGCGGCAACATTTTCAAGCGGGAAGGAAGAGAAAAAAGTCTGTATCTAATGGCTTTAACATACATAAGGTGATCTTTAGGTTCCAGGCATCACTTTCTACTGATGGCTCATTGCCAAGACTTGTCAACATTATGTATCCCACTGACAAGGGGCAATGGGAATGGTGGTGAACAGCTGGATGACAAAGGTTTTACTTATAAAATAAAACATCAAATAGTGGACACTGAGGAATATGTCTGCCATAAGCATCACAGAAAATGTGATCTTAAAGGGTAAAATTATAGTGATCTCTGTCAATACGATTGTTTCTTGAGCAGCCTATCGTTTCATACTTGACACCAACTTGTTAGAAGCAAACTTGGGTGATTTGAAAACATTAAAAAACAAAACAAAACTTTGATAATGTAGTTTCCAATACTAATCAAATGGTACTCTTTCTTCCTGCTCAGAACCTAAAGTTATGAAAAGGAACTCTCCTCCCACCATTTGCCTTTTCTCAGAACCAATCTGAGGGAATGTGACTTGTGGGCAATTAGTCAATTAGCCTGAGTAACAATATTTTCTGTGCTTAAATGAATACATCTTTCCAGTGATATTACCACAAGTAAATGTTACTTCTCAGAGTCTTTCTACACATGTTCAATTGTCCACCCCTTTTAATTGGATTAGCCCTTAAACAAGAATAAACTCATTCATGAGAAATTACTTCTGCTTCTGATTTGCTTTTATGCTGGTATTATTAGCAAGAGTCAACAAGGACAAAAAATGTATTCCACTTATATTAAGAATGAAGGTAGAATAAGTGGACACCAGTGAACATAAATTGAATAGTAAACTTGTAATCAGATCCCAATGGATACCAGTTTGAGCTGTGCTGATCACATTTTAACACATGTCTAGTGCAATGGCATTCGGTTTTACAGTGATTCTTATCTGGTTGATCCACTCTAGTTATGAAAAGCTTGACTTAGGCAGCTAAACCGGAGAAGGCAATGGCACCACACTCCAGTACCCTGCCTGGAAAATCCCATGGACAGAGAAGCCTGGTAAGCTGCAGTCCATGGGGTCACTAGGAGTCTGACACGACTGAGCGACTTCACTTTCACTTTTCACTTTCATGCATTGGAGAAGGAAATGGCAAGCCACTCCAGTGTTCTTGCCTGGAGAATCCCAGAGACAGGGGAGCCTGGTGGGCTGCCATCTATGGCATCACACAGAGTCAGACACGACTGAAGCAACTTAGCAGTAGCAGCAACAAGCAGCTAAACACAGACCTAAGAATGTAATGTTAGTGATAAGAATTTGGAATCAAACAATAGCTTCATTATAGCAATCAAATGTTTAACAGAACATTCTTCTGATTAAAAGATAGATTTTAAATGACAAAAATCCATATTGCTTCATCTTTTTAAACTATGAGAAGGACATGATAGGCTTTAGTCATAAATATTTCACCTATTTAAATTAATAAAGAGAAAAACAACTAGCCAAAATCCAAATCAAAGAGTAGAATCACAGTGAGTCAACAGATTGTTTGAAACACAAATAGTGTTAATTCTAGAGCAATATATACCGAGAATTAATCTTCTGAATTCATGACACTAGTTTTCCAGGGTCCAGTCCCGGTGGATCCAGGGAATTCAAAGGGGAGACAGCTTCGGCGATCAGGATACGATAGAATTTAAGATATAAAGAGTGGTTAAATAAGGATAGCTCAGTGAGAAAATTCAGTGGAGAAAAGAGGCTGAATAACTTGGTTTATGTGGAAAGCTAATAAAATTCCAAGACAAGGAATTTGCGTCACCTACATAGGCCGCAGGCATCCTCCCGTTCTCCCAAAGGAGAGGAGACACTAAGGCCTCCCCAGTCAGATCTTAGAGCCCAGGCATAATTAGTAGGCTTGACGAGCCTCCATTCTCCAGATGGGAATTCAGCCAGAAGGTGAGAGAAAGAGCGACATGGCGAGACCAAGCTTTGGTGAACAAGACCCGCACTTTATTTTCCAAAGTAGCGTTTATACCTTAAGTTGTGCATAGAGGACAATAGGGGAAGGGGTAGAGTCATGCAAGGACAGCAGTCCTTGATCCTTATTGAAGCCAGGCTTTCAAACTTATCATATGCAAAAGTTTAGGTGATTTACATCATCTTCTGGCCAGGAGGCCTGTTAACATTTTATGACCCTTTCTTCAGAAAACTTATTTTTCTCTAAAGGTGATTATTTTAAGTCAGGCGCCACCCTCTGAAAGCATTAGATAAAGTTGCATTCCTATAGGGCAAAGGTGTGGTGGGCTATAACAAGAAAAGAATTAACTCAAGGGTCCAAGGTTACAAACATTAAAGCTACTACTTACATTGCTATATACCAATTATATTAATCAATACACTCCCAGGGACACAGTAGGTAAGGGACATGGAAACTTAGCAGCAAACATTGGCCCAACAAGTGAAAAACCCTTCACCAATACAATTTCTAATCAATCATTTAACTGCTCAAAGGAATCTGTATTTAGACAGTTTAGAACACTCATGCCTTTCATGGTTGGGAGGCTGTAAACAGTTACATGTGGCCAGAAGAACCTGTTCAGGTAGGCTAGAGGACTTCCAAAGGAGTTGGTAGGTTGAAACACTCTTGTCATGCCCAGAAACTTTATTAACTGGAGCTGTAAGTTAATTCTTTTTCAGAAAGAGGTGGTGGGGGACAGCCCCCTGTAAAGTCAGAGGTGTAGGTGAGAGCACAAAGCAGTAAAGTAGGCAGACTCTGGTTTTGGGGGTAGGTGCTTGAGAATTTCCAGGGGGACTCCTGAGGCTTGATCCCGCCTTTGCATATGCCGAGCCTCCTTCCTCATGACCTTTGCCAGGGGCAGAGTTCCTCATGCTGACTCCCGGCACTAGTTGAAGATTCTGAATACATTTTTGTTTTCAAAAGTCCATGCATGTATGAATGTTATTGAAAGCTTTCTTGGTAAATGAGAATTCACCAACTTTTGTATTCATGCGAAAGTGATAAAGTCTTAATTTTTCTCATGAACTTATATATTACTTATAAAACAAATGAAGAGCAATTTTATATAGAAAGTATCCTAAGAAGTCATATTCAACTCTTACAAAGATACCCTCAAAATTAGCATGTGCTTATCCAAATGTACTTATCAGTTATCCGATGACTACACTTAGCACAATTTTACATACACTGTGACCACCAGTAATAGGTCAGGGTTAGTATGTTTGCACACGTAGATAAAGGAGGCTTAGTCCTGAGAATCCATTCATGGGGTAAACCATCGCTGTGTTAGACTGGACCTCTTAGTATATTTAAGTGTTGCCTGTATACAGTCTATTTTAAACAGGGAATTTATATGCCTGGGCATTTATAACAGGAAGTGGCATACACGGAATTATGTATTGCAGGTTTACTGCCTCAAGTTTGCCTTGACAATTGCTTTGTTGACCACCTCTTTTACATCTTTGTTCCTCAAACTGTAGATCATGGGATTCAGCATGGGAATCACTGTGGTGTAAAACATAGCCACCATCTTCCCCTGCTCCACAGACTCTTCAGTGGGCCTCCTGAGATACATGAAGGGGAGAGTCCCATAAAACATTGTAACAGTGGAGAATGCCTTCCTCCTGCCATCGGCAGAGCACATGTGCAGCATGGATGCTCCGCTGAGGGTATAGGAAATGAGAACCACTGAGAGGGAATGTGTGAAATTAATCCCAGCAATAACAATCATGGTGCATTCTTTGATGTGGACCCCTCCACAGGCAGTCTTGATAGAGGAGGGTCAGCACAGTAGAAGTAGTTGATTTCAAAGTTTCCACAGAAGCACAGGCCATATGTCCACAGTGTGCAGTTTAGGCTGACAGAGAACCCCTAGATGTATGTCAGAAAGATGAGACGATTACAGACAGTCCTGGACATTTTACTGCCATAAAGCAGAGGGTTGCAGATGGCCATGTAGCGATCAAAGGCCATCACAGCCAAGATATATACTTCCACATGGACAAGGGCTATGAAGAAGTAACACTGCACCAAACACCCCACATAGGAAATGGTTTTTGTTTGATAGTAAGTTTTCCAACATCTTCAGAGTGACATTGGAAGAGAACCACACACCCACAAAAAACAAATAACTCAAGAAAAAGTACATGGGCTCTGAAGCTGGAGGCTGATGTTGATCAAAATAATCATACCAATGTTCCCTATCAGAGTGATCATGTAAACTACTAGAAACACCACAAAAAAGAGAACTTGAAGCTCCTGGTGACTGGTCAACCCCAGAAGAACAAATTCTGTCACATCTGTGAACTTTGGCGTTGCCTTCACTTAGACCCAGTCTGTAGTGCGTATGGACAAATTAAAAGAAATGAATGGATTTATTTTATTCTTGAAAATTTTGAGTCATGTTTATTAGTATTCTAGTTCAAATGATATAAAAATCAATGTAGACTTTGCACAAAGTCTAATATAAGACTATATAATCACATTTATTTCCTTTAATAGGCCTTATAGGTAATTATTGCAATATTTATTAGTTTCTTAATTCTAAAAGAGGCAATTACATTCATATACTACTAGTATTAGACACTTATTTTTGCTAAATTATTACAATGATGTTAACCTCATAGAGTTCCAGTAAAAGTAAAGCTAGACTGAGAGTCATTAGAGAAAGACTAAATCCATTTCAACGTATTGTCTTATAGAAAAAGACTTGAGACTCATAAATGTAAATATTCAAACAAGGTCAGACAACCACTTTGTGCCGAACAGGGAAGTAAGAAGAGTGAATCATTGAAATTCCATTGAATACTAATTTTGTGTATGATGGTTGCCTCTCATTGTCAGTATTAATACAAATACACATGCAATATTAACTTACTCATTTTCCTTTGACTTGGAAGATATCCTTTTTTAAAAAAATGTATTTATTTTTGGCTGTGCTTGGCCTCCTCTTGGTTGGGGTGTGTGGGCTTCTCACTGCAGTGGCTTCTCTTGTGGAGCGCTGACTCTAGGTGAGCAGGCTTAAATGGCTGTGGCTCACAGGTTCTAGAGCGCAGGCTCAGTAGTTGTGGCACTCGGGCTTAGTTGCTCCATGGCATGTGGAATCTTCCTCCAAGCAGGGATCGAACTTATGTCCCCTATATTGGTAGTCAGATTCTTATCCACTGTGCCACCAGGGAAGTCCAGAAGGTATCTTCTTATCTACACAATTTCACAGGATGATCCTTGGTCTTACAATCTAGTCATTGACATACTTTTCTACACTATGTCAGCTTATGATATCAAAAGCTTTCAACTTATGAAAATCCTAGTCATGTGTTATTTTATTTAGCTATATATTTCACTTGCTTGATTACTGCTGCTTGCAGGATGAGGTAAGAGGTATTTAACAACATGGACCGTATCAGTTTAACAGTTAGAAAAGTAAACTGCAAATGGTTCAATCACCATATCAAAATTATATCAATAGATAAATTCTATATACATATAAAATAAAATTCAGGTGCCATGTTTTTAAAATTACTGTCTTATTTCAGTTTCTACTGCTTTTCAGCAACAATCCATTATTTGTCTAATTATTTATTTTCAAATTTAATGTCATTACAAGGAAAGTGTCCTCAAGGAATATTTTCTCCATTTAATACATTTCCCCAGATAAGTCTTCTGAGAAGTAAACTGCTCTGAGTATTTAGGGATGCATCTGTAGGATTTACATCATCTTTGGAATTCAAGATCCCCATAATAATATTGCTTTAAGAGAATATTGTGACATAAAATGGGCTTTAGTTATAATTGCTTGTAATAATTTACACACATCAAAACCAACTTTATGTCAAATATATTTGCTATATTATATTTATTATTTATTACTTTAAATCTAGAAATTAGTCTAAGTTTTGTAATATGAAATTGAACAAGCTACACGAGATTCTGGTTTGTATCATAATTGTTCAGTCCACTAAGTCGTATTCGGCTATTTGAGACCCCATGGACTGCAGCACGCAAGGTTCCTCTGTCCTTCACTATCTCCCAGAGTTTGCTCAGACTCATGTCGTTTAAGTTGGTGATGCCATCTAACCATCTCATCCTCTTATAATTAGTTGTACCAATAATCCAAGTAAAATTTTGTTAATTAGGTAATTATGGATTCACCAAGTAGAGTCAAGAGTTTTTATACATGAAAATTCTTGGTTTTAGCTTTATCTCCCAGTGAAAATCAGCAACTCTCATCTGGCTTAGTATACCCACACTTAGCAGCCGGAATATCTACGATCGTGAAAATATAGGGTACTGGTGAACTCAGACCAGAACTGAAAAATCAGTGCCTATGTTACGTGCCCAAATCGTTTTCTCTATGGTGTATATAATTACCATATGAATCGTTTCAGGGGTAGGAAAATACTTCACAGTGATTAATCAAATTCCAAATTGTGAGTTGCTACTAGTTGGAGGGAGACATGAAACAATCACAGAGTTTATATACTTTTTAAAATATTTCCTCTTTTAATTTTTCATATTTTCATTCTCTTTTTCCTCAGTATTTTACATGGCTGGCTGCTGCTGCTGTTGCTGCTTCTAAGTCGCTTCAATTGTGTCCAACTCTGTGCGACCCCATAGACGGCAGCTCACCAGGCTCCACCATCCCTGGGATTCTCCAGGCAAGAACACTGGAGTGGGTTGCCATTTCCTTCTCCAACATAGCTGGCTACTGGCACATAACTGAAAAGTCACCTCCTCAAAGAGATCTTTGACCATTCTATGTGCATCCTGCCTCTTCTTATTTCTGTGTTTATCAGCATGCTCTGTTTTTGTCTCACTCCATTCCTTAAATTGCCTCATTTGTATATTTTTCATTCACTCCTTTTCAGTCAGTTCAGTTCAGTCGCTCAGTCATGTCAAACTCTTTGTGACCCCATGAATCGCAGCACGCCAGGCCTCCCTGTCCATCACCAAATCCCGGGGTCCACCCAAGCTCATGTCCATTGAGTCAGTGATGCCATGCAACCATCTCATCCTCTGTAGTCTCCTTCTCCTCATGCCCTCAGTCTTTTCCAGCATCAGGGTCTTTTCCAATGAGTCAGCTCTTCTCATCAAGTTGCTGGAGTATTGGAGTTTCAGCTTCAACATCAGTCCTTCCAATGAACACCAGGATTGATCACCTTTAGGATGGACTGGTTGGATCTTCTTGCACTCCAAGGGACTCTCAAGAGTCTTCTCCAACACCACAGTTCAAAAGCATCATTTCTTCAGCATTCAGCTTTCTTCACAGTCCAACTTTCACATCCATACATGACCACTGGAAAAACCATAGCCTTGACTATACAGACCTTTGTTGGCAAAGTAATGTCTCTGCTTTTGAACATGCTATCTAGGTTGGTCATAACTTTCCTTCCAAGGAGCAAGCGTCTTTTAATTTCATGGCTGCAATCACTATCTGAAGTGATTTTGGAGCCCTCAAAAATAAAATCTGACACTGTTTCCGCAGTTCCCCACCTATTTCCTATGAAGTGATGGGACCAGATGCCATGATCTTCATTTTCTGAATGTTGAGCTCTAAGCCAACTTTTTCACTCTCCTCTTTCACTTTCATCAAGAAGCTTTTTAGTTCCTCTTCACTTTCTGCCATAAGGGTGGTGTCATCTGCATACCTGAGGTTATTGATATTTTTCCCAGCAATCTTGACTCCAGCTTGTGCTTCTTTCAGCCCAGTGTTTCTCATGAGGTACTCTGCATATAAGTTAAGTAAGCAGGGTGGCAATATACAGCCTTGACGTACTCCTTTTCCTATTTGGAACCAGTCTGTTGTTCCATGTCCAGTTCTAACTGTTTCTTCCTGACCTGCGTACAAATTTCTCAAGAGGCAGATCAGGTGGTCTGGTATTCCCATCTCTTTCAGAATTTCCCACAGTTTATTGTGATCCACACAGTCCAGAGTCTCTTGGACTGCAAGGAGATCCAACCAGTCCATTCTAAAAAGATCAGTCCTAATTGTTCTTTGGAAAGAATGATGCTAAAGCTGAAACTCCAGTATCTTGGCCACCTCATGCGAAGAGTTTACTCATTGGAGAAGACTCTGATGCTGGGAGGGATTGGAGGCAGGAGGAGACGGGGACAACAGAGGATGAGATGGCTGGATGGCATCACTGACTCGATGGACATGAGTTTGAGTGAACCCCGGGAGTTGGTGATGGACAGGGAGGCTTGGGGTGCTGTGATTCATGGGATCTCAAGGAGTTGGACATGACTGAGTGACTAAACTGAACTGAACCACACAGTTACACTCATCTCATACACTAGTAAAGTAATGCTCAAAATTCTCCAAGCCAGGCTTTAACAATACGTGAACCATGAATTTTGAGAAGTTCAATCTGGATTTAGGAAAGGCAGAGGAACCAGAGATCAAACTGCCATCATCCACTGCATCATGGAAAAAGCAAGAGAGTTCCATAAAAACATTTATTTCTGCTTTATTAACTATGCTAAAGCCTTTGACTGTGTGGATCACAATAAACTGTGGACAATTCTGAAAGAGATGGGAATACCAGATCACCTGACCTGCCTCTTGAGAAACCTATATGCAGGTCAGGAAGCAACCGTTAGAACTGGACATGGAACAACAGACTGGTTCCAAATAGGAAAAGGAGTACATCAAGGCTGTATATTGTCACCCTACTTATTTAACTTCTATGCAGAGTACACCATGAGAAATGCTGGGCTGGAAGAAGCACAAGCTGGAATCAGATTGCTGGGACAAATATCAATAACCTCAGATATGCAGATGCAGTGAAGAGGAACCAAAAAGCTTCTTGATGAAAGTGAAAGAGGAGAGTGAAAAAGTTGGCTTATAGCTCAACGTTCAGAAAGGAAGATCATGGCATCTTGTCCCATCACCTCATGGGAAATAGATGGGGGAACAGTGGAAACAAGGCTGACTTTATTTTTCTGGGCTCCAAAATCATTGCAGATAGTGATTGCAGCCATGAAATTAAAAGATGCTTACTCCTTGGAAGGAAAGTTATGACCAACCTAGATAGCATATTCAAAAGCAGAGACATTACTTTGCCAATAAAGCTCCGTATAGTAAAGGCTATGGTTTTTCCAGTGGTCATGTATGGATGTGAGAGTTGGACTGTGAAGAAAGCTGAATGCTGAAGAATTGATGCTTTTGAACTGTGGTGTTGGAAAAGACTCTTGGGAGCCCCTTGGAGTGAGAGGAGATCCACCCAGTCCATTCTAAAGGAGACCAGTCCTGGGTGTTCAATGGAAGGACTAATGCTGAGGCTGAAATTCCAATATTTGGGCCACCTAATGTGAAGAGTTGAGTCATTGGAAAAGACCATGATGCTGGGAGGGATTGGGTGCAGTTGGAGAAGGGGACGACAGAGGATGAGATGGCTGGATGTCATCACTGAATTGATGGACATGAGTTTGGGTGAACTCCAAGAGCTGGTGATGGACAGAGATGCCTGGCTTGCTGCAATTTATGGGGTTACAAAGAGTCAGACAGGACTGAGCGACTGAACTGAACTTAGTCATTCAGTTGTATCCAGCTCTTTGTGACCCTGTGAACTTTAGCCCACCAGGCACCTCTGCCCATGGGATTTCCAGGCAAGAAAACTCAAGTTGGTTGCCATTCCCTTCTCCAGGGGGTCTTCCTGACCTAAGGATTTAACCCAGATCTCCTGCATTACAGACAGATTCTTTACCATTTGAGCCACCAGAGATGCCTCTTCTATTGTATGACTGCTGCTATGTCACTTCCGTTGTGTTCGAGTCTGTGCGACCCCATAGACGGCAGCCCACCAGGCTCCCCTGTTCCTGGGATTCTCCAGGTAAGAACACTGGAATGGGTTTCCATTTCCTTCTCCAATGCATGAAAGTGAAAAGTGAAAAGTGAAGTTGCTCAGTCGTGTCTGACTCTTAGTGACCCCATGGACTGAAGTTTACCAGGCTCCTCTGTCCATGGGATTTTCTAGGCAAGAGTACTGAAGGGGGTTGCCATTGCCTTCTCCCTCCACTGCATGAATGGTGTATGCTTAATGCTCTATTATGGTTTTATGTGAGCTTCCCAGGTGGCGCTAGTGGTTAAAACCAAACCAAACGAAAAAACTACCTGTCAATGCAGGACACTTAAGAGATGCTGGGAAGTTAAATCTTTGGGTCAGGAAGACTCCTCGGAGGAGAAGGGAACGGCTACCCAGTCCAGTATTCTTGCCTAGAGAATCCCATGGACAGAGAAGTCAGGCAGGCTACAGTCCAGGTCCATAGGGTCTCAAAGATTCAGACACAACTGAAGTGACTTAGCATGCACTCGTATGGTTATATGTACTTGGGAAACAAAAATACGTCCTTTGTGGGAATTACCTGGTAGTCCAGTGGTTAAGACTAGGTGCTTTCACTGTCGTGGGCCCAGGTTCCTGGGTGGAGAACTAAAATCATACAGCTTAGCAGCATGCTCCCCACACACAAAAAATGTCTTTTGCACAACTACAAAATCCTTAATAATATTAGTGGTGTATACATTCGATCATTTTAACTCATTGGCCTGGCAATTTATGCCCATCCATCAAACTTGTTTCCTTTCCTCTCCAGATCAGTATACTCATACTGCTTCCCCTTCAGTTCTTATAACAAGAGCCTATTTCTGCTTACGAAGAATTATGAAGGAAATTGCTGATTTTCTTCCAAAGCTATTCTTGATTTTCTGTTGCAATAAACCTTTTATTAGAGAGCCCTGGGCATGACCCTGCCCCAGGACCCATGACACATGGGGCACATGGTAGAAGTGCAAGAAATGTTCATTCAATAAAGAAAACGAGTGATTATCAGACTTTCAAATAGGTGACTGACACAGGTAAGAGAGGCATATATCTAACACTTAGATACACCTCAGGTTAAGGCTGAGAAGCCCTAGTGTTACAATTAAACCATACTTTGGTAATTGGTATAAAATATTTGGTGCGTATAAGTTAGCGCTCTGAGTGGATCTTGAGAGAAAACTTCTAACTTGAGAAAATCCACGTGCTCCCCAGGAATAGGAATCGACTCCTCACAGAAGTTTTGGATCTATTATCTTTCAGAGAAACCTACCTCTGACCCAGGATACTTTTCAACTGCCAATTAATTTTATCACCTTAATGTTTTTCTAAGTTTAATTTTTAAGGCCATCCTCTACAGGACACTAAACAGCCTCATGTGATGCCCTTGGGTTTTATGGTACAAATATGGTTCTCAATATAAGTAACCAGGAGGATCACTCATTTATCACAGAGAAATCTAGGTAGGACAACTCCCTTAGCAAGAGACTGAGTTTCATGATTCTATTCTTCAGGCCCCAAAGATATAGATAAAGCAGAATCTACTTTTGTAATTCATGTAAAAATGACCACCTCTTTCACCACCATTCCCTTGGGGCTACCCACGTAAAGCCTATAACTTCCTCACCTGAATTTCCATGCTGAAAGTGAAAGTGTTAGTTACTCAGTAATGTCCAACTCTTTTCGACCTCATGGACTATAACCCACCAGGCTCCTCAGTTCAGTTCAGTCACTCAGTTGTGTCCAACTTTTTGCAACCCCATGAACTGCAGCACGCCAGACCTCCCTGTCCATCACCAACTCCTGGAGTCTCCAAAAGCATCAATTCTTCAGCATTCAGCTTTCTTCACAGTCCAACTCTCACATCCATACATGACCACTGGAAAAGCCATAGCCTTGACTAGATGGACCTTTGTTGGCAAAGTAATGTCTCTGCCTTTGAATATGCTATCTAGGATGGTCATAACTTTCCTTCCAAGGAGTAAGTGTCTTTTAATTTCATGGCTGCAGTCACCATCTGCAGTGATTTTGGAGCCCCCAAAATAAAGTCTGACACTGTTTCCACTGTTTCCCCATCTATTTCCCATGAAGTGATGGGACCAGATGCCACGATCTTCATTTTCTGAACATTGTTAAGCCAACCTTTTCACTCTCCTCTTTCACTTTCATCAAGAGGCTTCTTAGTTCCTCTTCACTTTCTGCCATGAGGGTGGTGTCATCTGCATATCTGAGGTTATTGATATTTCTCCCAGCAATCTTGATTCCAGCTTGTGCTTCTTCCAGCCCAGAGTTTCTCATGTTCCATGGAATTCTCCAGGCAAGAATATTGGAGTGGGCTGCCATGCCCTTCTCCAGGGGTTCTTCCTGACCTTCTGGATCTCCTGTACCACAGGTAAATTTTTTAGTGTCTAAGCCACATGGGATATTTAGCTCATATTGCTTATACAGTCCTTATTACATTGTATCACATATAATTTCAATTGCCTGATTCATAATGTGAAATTAGAACAATCTGAAAAAATGCACAGTGTTCTATTACTGCACTCTTCGTAATTATTTAATACAAAGCATTTGTTAGGTCTTATGAAGGATGCAGGAAGGTGTGTAACATCATATCCTGTTTAAGTGGGGGTAGTGGTAAAGAGTCCTGCAGGAGACACGAGAGACAAGTGTTCAGTCCTTGCTTCAGGAAGATCCCCTGGACAAGGAAATAGCATACCCACTCTGGTAATTTTGTCTGGGAAATTCCATGGACATAGGAGCCTAGTGGGTTATAGTCCATGGGGTTGCAAAGAGCTGGGCATGACTGAGCATGCACACACACACACACACACACACACACACATACACACTTCACACCTATTGAAACACATAGAGACACACTGAACACATAATAGACACACCAAATTCATCCCTACCTATCTTTACCTGGTTTCCCTCGTGGCTCAGCTGGCAAAGAATCCACCTGCAATTTGGGAGACCAGGGTTAAGTCCCTGGGTTGGGAAGGTCCCCTGCAGAAGGGAAAGGCTACCCGCCCCAGCATTCTGGCCTGGAGTATTCCATGGACTGTATAGTCCATGAGTCGCAGTCAGACACGACTGAATTTCACTCTCACTTTCCCTTTCTCCCAGAAACTTTGGAGCTTTTTCAACCTAAGAGTATTTGAAATAAATTCTTGGCTTAATATTTTTAAGACAAAATAGCTAATAGGATTTCATGAACCCCTGAGAGCTGAGTTCATGATTGCAATTTCAGTGCCCAAGTATGCAGGAGTCCTCAATTCCTTCTCACTAACTATGGAGAAAATGCATCAGGTAAACTCACTGGCAATAGGTCATTACAATGTAATCTACACTCCCTCAAGGAAATGTAGATTTCAGAAGAAACTGTGGCATTTGTGTGTGTGTGTGTGTTAGTGAGGGAGAGATCAAGAAAGAGAGAGGGTGACTGAGAAAGATAAGTACACTTTATCCTGAAGATGCTTAACTATAATGATGTCGGTAAACATAGAAACAAATGTAGCAATGCTGCTGCTGTTGCTAAGTCGCTTCAGTCGTGTCCAACTCTGTGCGACCCCACCAGGCTGCCCCGTCCCTAGGATTCTCCAGGCAAGAACACTGGAGTGGGTTGCCATTTCCTTCTCCAATGCATGAAAGTGAAAGTGAAAGTGAAGTCACTCAGTCATGTCCGACTCTTAGCGACCCTATGGACTGCAGCCTACCAGGCTCCTTTGTCCATGGGATTTTCCAGGCAAGAGTACTGGAGTGGGGTGCCATTGCCTTCTCCAAATGTAGCAATAGCATTCAGTTTTAAAAGCCGTTTTACAAAACTATTCTAAATGAAAACTATCCTTAATTTAAAAGCTTTAAAATTACATTTTAAAATTTATTAGTAATTATCAACTAATTTGGAATGCCAATAGTTTTCCAATAAATGGTGAATAAATAGTCTTACAGACAAAAGGAATTATGTCTAGCTCACCCAAATAGTAACATTAAGTAAGAGCTTAAATTCTTTAGGGAGGTTAAGTTTTGCATTACAGACACAATGATATTATTATAATTTAATCAAAATCCCCAATGTGCTTACATACAAACAGCTTTGAAATGTTGCCCATGATGTATGTGTGAATGAATGGAAATGAGTTTATATGTGCTTCTGCTTTCCCGTGAGGAAAATAAAAACTCACATTGGACAAAGAGGACTTCCCTGGTGGCTCATTGTAAAGAATCCACCTGCCAGTGCAGGAAACATGGGTTGATCCCTGATCCAGGAAGATCCCACCAGCCATGGAGCAGATAAGCCCAAATGCTACAACAGCTGAGCCTGTGCTCTAGAGCCTGGGAGCCACAACTCTTGAGCCCATGTGTCAAAACCATTGAAGTCCACATGCTCTAGAACCTGCGCTGGGCAACAGGAGATGCCACTGCAATGAAAAGCCCATGAACTGCAACTAGAGATCAGCCTATGCAACTAGAGATACCCTCCACTGGCCACAGCTAGAGAAAAGCCCTCACAGAAATGAAGATCCTACGTATCCAACAATAAATATATGAATATAATAATTAAAAAAGAACACTGGACAAAGAGAAATGTTTGTTCTCCTATACATCATTCTTATTTTATATCTACATCTCTGTAGATAAATTATGAATTTTGTGATGATTTAAATGCATGATCTTAATGTGTGAATGACATTTCAGTGGCTATGTGTTTCTGTGTCGAGATATTAGGATATTTATTTGTTTACCTATATCAGAAGACATAGAAACATTATGGATGTCCAAGTTGTAAACTTGTTGCCTCATCGCTGTACTAGACGAACCAAGCTACAAGAGAGAAGCCAAACTATGTTTACACTATTAAGTCAGGATATGTTATTGTTAAGAAAAAAGAGAGCACCCAAATATTCCTTCTTTCAAGGAAAAAGAATTTAGTATTTGATATAACACTTAGGTCAAAAATGTGCAAAATAATCCACATGAATATTTATTTAATTTGTGAGGAGAAATATGTACCTTTGTACTTGCAAAATGACACTAATTCTGCCTACTTCTCAGTTAGAATGATGGCACTTTGGCTGGGGTACATGACATGTGCACAGTCTGGCTACACAACAACTATTAGAATCAGTAAAAAAGAGACACTTATGCTGTTATGTCTCTTAAATACAAAAACGTTGGAAAAGGATTACATATCATAGTATCTCTATTTTCAAAACAAAGATCTATGAACAAATCTACCTTTCACATTGAAAAAGGCATTAAATATCAGGTTTAAGTTTTTCAGCTACCCAGTGATGTTATTATAATTTGAACAAAATTCCCAATTTGTTTATGGGCAAAGAGCTTTGAAATGTTGCCCATAATGCACGTGTGAGTCAGTGGAGATGAATTCACATGTGCTTCTCGTTTCCCCACAGGAAAATAAAAACCATTAGCAAGACCACCATCTTTATGCACTTACATTAGAGAACTGAATGAAATATGTTGCTATTTCTTCTACCTCAGATTGTAGTCTAGTAGATAAATAGATAAATATTTCCTAAATTCATTACTACATTTTTGAATAATAAAATCAAAATCTTTTTATTCTAACAAGGGATATAAACAATGTCAATACATATACCTGTGAACTTGGGCTGAAATAGTCTTCTCTATTAATTTATTAATTTTAGCTAAGCTTGACTACTTGTATCAATGAGAGAAAATTCACTTTTTCCCTCTGAATTTTAATTTTTTCTTGTTTTTTGTAAAGGGTAAAGTTCTTTTTGTGAATTTTCTAAAGCTGTGTACTAAGCAGTAATCTTTTGACAAATGAGTATTGATGAAATGCAGAGAATAAAAGTAACACAACTTTACTTTGTTAAAATTGTCCTGCTGATCACTTTGTTCATGGCCTCTTTCACATCTCTGTTCCTCAGACTGTAGATCATGGGGTTCAACATGGGGATCACTGTGGTGTAAAACACAGCCACCATCTTCCCCTGCTCCACAGACTCCTCTGTGGGACGTCTGAGATACATGAAAATAAGGGTTCCATAGAACATGACGACAGCTGTCAAATGGGATCCACAGGTGGAGAAGGCCTTGCGCCTCCCTTCCGCTGAGTTCATCCGTACAATGGCAATGAGGATGAACAGGTAAGATAAGATAACTACAGTTAGAGAATATACGAAGTTAATGCCGGCGAGTATGAGCATCGTATATTCTTTTACAAAGGTTCCAGCACAGGCCATTTTGATGAGAGGTGGGTCTGCACAGTAGAAGTGGTTGATCTCAATCTTCCCACAGAAGTACAAGCCATAGGTCCATAATGTTGCTGCCAGACTAACCAGAAAACCATACACATAAGGGAAAGAAATCAGTCGGATACAGACAGTCCTTGACATTTTGCTGCCATAGAGCAAAGGGTCCCCAATGGCCATGTATCTATCAAAGGCCATCACAGCAAGAATAAAAACTTCTACATGGACGAGAGCAATAAAAAAGAAACACTGTACCAAACAGCCAGCATATGAAATCGTTTTTGTCTCTGATAACAGGTTTTCCAGCATTTTAGGAGTGACATTGGAGGAAAACCACACATCAACAAATGACAAATGACTCAAAAAAAAGTACATGGGGCTGCTGAGTTGTGGACTGACCTTAATTAACAGGATCATGCAGATATTACCCACCACGGTGATCACGTAGACCAGCAGGAAAATGACGAACAAGAGAACTTGCCATTCCCGACCACTGGTTAGTCCCAAAAGAATAAACTCTGTCACATCCGTGAAGTTGAGCATTTTCTCTGTTCTTGGTCAATATTATTTATAAGCCTCTGTGATAATTAAAATGAAACAAATTTAAAATCAAGTATTTATTACTAATTTATATTTTTATGTCCCCTTTCAATTTTTACTTTATTAAATATCTATGAATGTGTTATTCCATTCTTTTCAACAAATCATGTCTGAACACTTGCCATGTAACAGTCTCTCTGATAATTATGAATACTAGATGGATAAATACACAACTATAATTACATAACAGTTACACAACTCTAATTACATAACAGTTGTATAAAATGTGATTGAACTAGGCTAGTACTAAAATTTGTAACTGGCCAATTGTCCATTAACTACTTTTTAAATATCCCTTGTTTCTAACACTGGTGTATTTGGTAGTCACACGTTTTTAAAATATTTATGGAGGGTTAGTTTCTCTTTTAAACACATCACAAATATTACTTTATCTCCTTCTAATTTTAACCATATTATAAATGGAAGCTACTTAATCAGATGTATTATCAGCCCTCAGTTCAGTTCAGTCACTCAGCTGTGTCCGACTCTTTGGGACCCCATGGACTGCTGCATGCCAGGCTTCCCTGTCTATCACTAACTCCTGGAGCTTGCTCAAACTCAACTATCAGCCTTAATTACTAGATAAAAAGTTATCCTTAATCTAAGCCTGCTAGTTGTGCTCATTTAAAGAGAGACAACCTGGTCACAATAGTTATCAAAATAAAGAGGCAAACCTCACATTCAAGCATTATGCATATTCCCTAGCTAAGGACTCTTTTATATCTAACATGCAATTATAATCAACTAGATATCCTCCACAGTTATGTGCTGCAGATTAAGAAATAAGTAAGACAAAGAGATTAATGCTAATCTTTAGAGTTGTATTAATGTAATAAAATACTACAATATCATACCTATTCTGCTGTTGCTGCTGCTGCTAAGTCGCTTCAGTCGTGTCTGACTCTGTGCGACCCCATAGACGGCAGCCAATGAGGCTCCCCCGTCCCTGGGATTCTCCAGGCAAGAACACTGGAGTGGGTTGCCGTTTCCTTCTCCAATGCATGAAAGTGAAAAGTGAAAATGAAGTCGCTCAGTCGTGTCCGACCCTCAGCTACCCCATGGACTGCAGCCTTCCAGGCTCCTCTGTCCATAGGATTTTCCAGGCAAAAGTACTGGAGTGGGGTGCCATTGTCTTCTCTGTACCTATCCTAGAGATGATGAATTATACAGGAGGATATACATGGGTTATATGCAAACACTAGGCCATTGTGTAGGAGAGACTTGAATCTCTACAGAGTTTGGTGTCTTGGGGAGAGAAGCAAACCCTGTTGTATACTGAAGGAGGATTGTATCTGTCTCAAATGTGTTCAAGGGTCATTTTGAGCTTCCTGTGAACTTACTTGCCAAACAGGAACAGGAAGAAGAAAATCAGATTACAGATTTACCTGTAAACTGACCAAATAATGCTAGTTTATTAAAAAATTTTAAGATAATGTATTAATTTTTGGAAAAAAAATTGAATACCCTGAACAAGAACACTGGATATTAAGTGTCTGGCAATTTCATATTCAAAGATAAATTGATGAAAATAAGTTGTAGAAACCATCAAAAATAATAGAGGAAACACAAAGGTGAAGGAGAGGTTTCATCCCTGAAAAGGATTGCAAACGTACCTGCAGGGCACACTGGTATTAAATCAACAGAATGTGCTTGCGGCTGTTGGTGGTGTTCACCCGCATGTGCGACTCACCCTGCAGTGTTCGATCTTCGTTCCCTGAGCAGGGATGTAACCTGTGTCCCCTGAATGGGGAGTGTGGTGTATTAACCACAGGACTGCTAGGGATGTCCCCACACTAATGCATTTTTAAAGGATAAGCAATAGAGAACAGTTTATTTGGCAAGTCAGATCTAACTGTGTGGTATCAAGGATGATCTAGGGGAAAAAAAAAAGATATGAAAAAACAGTTCAAACCATTCCATCCTAAAGGAAATTAATCTCGAACATTCATTGGATGGACTGATGCTGAAGCTGAAGCTGGACACTTAACTTTGGACACAATGCAAAGAGCCGACTCATTGGAAAAGATCCTGATGCTGGGAAAGGTTGAGCACAGGAGGAGAAGGGGACAACAGAGGATGAGAAGGTTAGATAACATCAGTGATTCAATGGACGTGAATTTGAGCAAACTCTCCAAGAGATAGTGGAGGATTGAGGAGCCTGGCATGCTACAGCCATGGGGTCACAAAGAGTTGGACACAACTTAGCAACAGGAAAAACAAGCAGCAACATGAAAAGGTAGTGGTGTTAGTACTTTGCAAAAGCTAAATACATGAAATTCTGAGTGCTGGTTAGTCTGATAATTGTTACCTTTAGTGAACTCACAGGGAAACTGGAGTGGTCAGATCTGATCTTAGGAGGGATGAGGTTTGGGAAAAAAGTGAAGAGTCTGGGGAACTTAGAAGCGCTTCGATGTTTTTCCTCGCCATCTCCAGGCAAACCTATGGACACAAAACCTCCCATATTGTATTTCTCTGTGTTTCAAATTCAGTTACCTATAAATGTGGATTGTTTTTTCCCCAAGGCCAGGAAAGAGGAAACATTAAGTATTACATTTAAAGAATTCTGTCTCTAAGATTTTTTAATATAAATTTATTTATTTTAATTGGAGGTTAATTACTTTACAATATTGTATTCATTTTGCCATACATCAACATGAATCTGCCACAGGTATACACGTGTTCCCCATCCTGAATCCCCTTCCCTTATTGTGAGATTTTGAATTTTGGTTCCATGACTTAATTTATGAACTTCGGCAATTTTTATTAATATTGTGTTTTGTCTTTATCTATGTTTAACATGATATAATATTAATATACTGTTAAATTTGTTGTGACATGAAAAGAGACATTGCACATCAATATGTAATAAATGCACAAGGCAGAATTATTATTAAATGCACTCCTGTCAATAGTAGCTTCCATCAATAGTTTATAACAGTCAAGTAATCAAACTTCTCCAAAAAATTTCCTATGTCTCTCTCTTTGACAAACATACAAATATACACCTCCAGGCAAGGATAATACATATGGGATAATTAATGTTAATTGATAAATAATAAAAGAAAATAAAAACTAAGGCACAATCCTCCTCTTGCAGCTCTAGATAGATACATTTGTATACCAACCTCAGAATAAAGGGAAGCATTCCCAGTTAAGATGCAGAATTCAAAACAAACTGCTGTATAAGAGATGGCAATATGCAAAAGAGAAACTGGAAATCCACAAGAGAAATTTCCTTTAAATGCTTGCCTTAGGAAAAAAAAAAATGAAGCAATTAAGTTTTCCCTAGAAATTTCCCTAGAAATCTCTGAGGAAGAGTCAGCTCTTGGTTTCCCTACTTTTCATAACAGATTTGAATAATTTTACTTTCCCCCAAATTCAAGTTATTTTGAAAGTGTCCTGGGATCAAATAACGTACTTTGTTTGGATTTGCATCACACTCAGCTCTGCAATGATGTCGGTCATCCTGCATAAGCCAAGTCCATGCTCTGGGCTGTTTGGTCTGTGCCACTTGAATTTTCCAGTGAAAGATGAAGTGCGTATTACTCCTTATAACCAAAATTATGGCATATAATATAATGTATGAAAAAATTATCTTCAAAATGCATTTTTCAAAGCATGAAGAATGAATCCTTTCCAACTCCCTCATTTTATAAACAAGTAGACCTAGAAACTGAATCACAGCCACAACAAAGCATTTATTACAGTTAGCACATGCCAGACATTATGGTATTTTAATTCTCATAACTACCTCCTGAGGTAATCATTATTATTATCCATTTTCAGACCAAAAAATTAGTCTTAGAGAAGTTCAGTAACTTGGTCAAGGTCACACTTTCAATGAATCAGGGACAATCCTGATTCCAGAGTTGTACTGTTAATCATCCCATTCTATTGTCCAATAAATATTAGTAAGTATTAATAGAGCAAAGCAAAACTCAAGTCCTGCCCTTGAAGAGTGTCATTGCCTCTGTATTACTGATGTATTTTCAGTGTTCTACAACAATGTTATGAACTTGGGAAATAAAAATGTGTTCTTTGTACAGCCTAAAAATTATGGATAGTTTTAATGATGCATGCATTTGAGTTGCCTAGGGATTCATGCCCCCCTCTCAAACTTGTTTCCTTTCTTGGCCAGATCAGGATATTGCACTCATACCACCTCCCCTTCAGTTGCTTCAACAGTAGCCTATTCCAGCTTATGATCTGTGGAGGACATTGCTGCTTGTCCTCCAAACCCGTTCTTCTTCCATTGCAATAAATTTTGATGAGAGAGCCTTGCTCATGGCCCTGCCCCAGGACCTATAACAACACTGGCCACATGGTACATGTACAAGAAATACTTTTTCAGTAAAGTAAATGGGAAATTATCATGTTTTCAATAGGTGAACTATACATGTAAGAAAGGCACATATCTGAGTAATACCTAGATACATCTCAGAATAAGATTGAAAAGCTCCACGCTTACAGTGAAGCCACATTTTGGAATTGCAGAGTGCTCACTAAGCATTTGTGAATCAGTGCTGTATGTGGATCTTCAGAGAAAAAGTGCTGTCTTGAGAGAATCCTTGTGCTCCCCAGGGCTATGAGTCTACTCCCCATAGAAGTCTGGGAACTAGCATCTTAAACAGTAACTTACCTCAGAGCGCAGAATTTTTTTTTCAGTTGCAAATTAACTGTTTATCCCCTCAAATATTTTATTTAGTTTGATTTTTTAAGGCCAGCCTCCATAAGACATGAAATAGCCTCATGGGATTCCTCTGTGTCTTAAGGTACAAACGTGGTTCTCATTGTGAATGACAACCACTCCTTTAACATAGAGAAATCTAGGCAGGGCAACTGCCACAGAGCAAGTCACTGAGTCTTATGATTCTACATCCAGGTCACAAAGATGATGACTTAAGGTGTAGCTATGTGATTCCTGCAAAAACAGCCTTCTCTGTTTCTTTGGGGTTCCCTACATAAAATTAATAATCTCCTCCCCTGAATTTTCTTAGCATTTAGTTCTTGTTGCTTATAGAGTTCTTATTACATTATATCACATGTAAGTGTCTGTTTCGAAACTATGGACAATCTGAGACATGACACAGTGTCTTACTCCTTATTGCATCCTTTATACTCATTTAATACAAAGTGTTTTCCTAGGTCATGTGGGGAGTATCATGTGGAGAATATATAAGGTATATATTCCTATCCTGTTCATTCACATGGGGACACATACCTAGAGACACCCAGAGTATATAATAGATATCCCACATATCCATCTCCACAAATCCCACCCCACATTTCCCCACTCAACTAGCACACACTCCAAAATGCACACATTCATCCTAGGTGGCAGCGGAACTCAGATTTTGGTTGTGATTCATTTTTTCAGGGGGTTACATCTGTAAGAATTCTTATATATTTTGGATGATGGAATGGACTTCCATTAGAGTATTACATGGGTTTCTACCAGGAAACTTGGAGCCTATTTAGCCTAAGAATACTTTAAATAAAGTCTTATCTTTGTATTTTCAAATAAAATGGCTAATAGAGTTTCAGGAACCTGTGAGAGAAGAGCTGGAGATTATAACTTCAGTGCCCAAGTACCCAGGACTCCTGAGTTTCTTTGCAGTTATTATGGAGAAAGTGACTCATGTCAACACATTTGTACCATGTGTTGTACAATGCAATATGCATTCTCTCAAGAAAAATGTAAATTTGAAAAGAATAAAATGTGATGTGTGTGTATGTGTTTCTGTGTGTTTGTCTGTATTAGAGAAGGAGAGAACAAGGAAGAGAGAGCCAGAGAGAGATAAATACAACTTATATTGGAGAGCTTAACTATAATGAGTTTGATACATGTAGAAATGAATGTAACCATAAGATCTACTTTACAAAGCTATCTCAAATATTAAGCAAGTGGCAAAATTGCTGTAAGTTCTGCTAAAGTATCCAGACTCATGGAAGTTATGATCCAGAAAGATCTTGAGATCAGATGCTACAGTCTACAAATACACTGGATGAACACACAAAAATAAGTGACTCAAAGTGTAAGTTGCTCAGTCATGTCCAACTCTTTGCAACCCCATGGACTATACAGTCCATGGAATTCACCAGGCAATAATACTGGAGTGGGTAGCCTTTCCCTTTACCAGGGGATCTTCCAATCCAGGGATTGAACCCACGTCTCCCGCATTGCGGGCTGATTCTTTACCAGCTGAGCCTCAACGGAAGTCCAAGAATACTGGAGTTGGTAGCCTATCCCTTCTCCAATGGATTAATCTGACCCATGAATTGAACCAGGGTCTCCTGCCTTGCAGGCAGATTCTTTACCAACTGAGCTATTAGGGAGGTGGCTCAATGTTACCCAAAACTTAACTTGAAATTTGCAAAATCAGTAACATTATTTAACATTGACTTTACATCATCATTTTTCATGTAACACTAAACCAACTCTCAAAAGAAAGTAGAGAAAGTGGTACATTTTTGAAAAGAAAAAAAAAAGAGGTAACAAAGGTTATCCAAATCCATTTGCTAATATAGAATTAAAAGGCTTTAATATATACTTTAAAATGTATTCATAATCAGCAACTAATTTGATATATTGAGAGTTTGCAACAAATGATAAACACATGGTCTTACTGCCAAAAGAAATTACTTTTAACTCACTTAGAAAGTAATATTAACTGTGTAAGATCTTAAAATGTTTAAGGGGTTTAAGTTTTCCAACTCTAGACACAGTAATAGTAATATAATTTAATCAAAATTAGCAACGATAGTATGCAAAGAACTTTAAAATCAGATCAGATCAGTCGCTCAGTCATGTCCAACTCTTTGCGACCCCATGAATTGCAGCACGCCAGGCCTCCCTGTCCATCACCAACTCCCGGAGTTCACTCAGACTCATGTCCATCGAATCAGTGATGCCATCCAGCCATCTCATCCTCTGTCGTCCCCTTCTCCTCCTGCCCCCAATCCCTCCCAGCATCAGAGTCTTTTCCAATGAGTCAACTCTTCGCATGAGGTGGCCAAAGTACTGGAGTTTCAGCTTTAGCATCATTCTTTCCAAAGAAATCCCAGGGCTGATCTCCTTCAGAATGGACTGGTTGGATCTCCTTGCAGTCCAAGGGACTCTCAAGAGTCTTCTCCAACAACACAGTTCAAAAGCATCAATTCTTCGGCACTCAGCCTTCTTCACAGTCCAACTCTCACATCCATACATGACCACAGGAAAAACCATAGCCTTGACTAGATGAACCTTTGTTGGCAAAGTAATGTCTCTGCTTTTGAATATACCATCTAGGTTGGTCATAACTTTCCTTCCAAGGAGTAAGTGTCTTTTAATTTCATGGCTGCAGTCACCATCTGCAGTGATTTTGGAGCCCAGAAAAATAAAGTCTGACACTGTTTCCACTGTTTCCCCATCTATTTCCCATGAAGTGATGGGACCAGATGCCATAATCTTCATTTTCTGAATGTTGAGCTTTAAGTCAACTCTTTCACTCTCCACTTTCACTTTCATCAAGAGGCTTTTGAGTTCCTCTTCACTTTCTGCCATAAGGGTGGTGTCATCTGCATATCTGAGGTTATTGATATTTCTCCCGGCAATCTTGATTCCAGCTTGTGTTTCTTCCAGTCCAGTGTTTCTCATGATGTACTCTGCATAGAAGTTAAATAAACAGGGTGACAATATAGAGCCTGGACATACTCCTTTTCCTATTTGGAACCAGTCTGTTGTTCCATGTCCAGTTCTAACTGTTGCTTTCTGACCTGCATACAAATTTCTCAAGAGGCAGATCAGGTGGTCTGGTATTCCCATCTCTTTCAGAATTGTCCACAGTTTATTGTGATCCACACAGTCAAAGGCTTTAGCATAGTCAATAAAGCAGAAATAGACGTTTTTCTGGAACTCTCTTGCTTTTTCCATGATCCAGCAGATGTTGGCAATTTGATCTCTGGTTCCTCTGTCTTTTCTAAAACAAGCTTGAACATCAGGAAGTTCACAGTTCACGAATTGCTGAAGCCTGGCTTGGAGAATTTTGAGCATTACTTTACTAGCGTGTGAGATGAGTGCAATTGTGTGGTAGTTTGAGCATTCTTTGGCATTTCCTTTCTTAGGGATTGGAATGAAAACTGATCTTTTCCAAATTTGCTGGCATATTTTGTGCAGCATTTTTACAGCATCATCTTTCAGGATTTGGAATAGCTCAACTGGAATTCTATCACCTCCACTAACTTTGTTCATAGTGATGCTTTCTAAGGCCCACTTGAGTTCACATTCCAGGATGTCTGGCTCTAGGTCAGTGATCACACCATCATGATTATCTGGGTTGTGAAGATCTTTTTTGTACAGTTTTTCTATGTATTCTTGCCATCTCTTCTTAATACCTTCTGCTTCTGTTAGGTCCATACCATTTCTGTCCTTTACTGAGCTCATCTTTGCATGAAATGTTCCGCACTCATGATATACCTATATCTATGTGGAAATGAATTCATATGCATTTCTGCTTTTCCAGAGGTAAATAAAAATATCCACTTGTACAAAGAAGGTTTATTTTCATAGTGCATCAGTATAATTTTATACTGATATCTTTGCAGCTAATTTTGTGATTAAGTATATAAATTAAATGCACAAATGACATTTCAGTAGGTTTGAATTATGTATTTATTTATATTAGAGGACATAGAAACTTTAGAGAAAACCAAATTTTAAAGTTGTTGCCTCATACTTGTATGACAAAATTTCTCTTGAATTATGAGACAAACTAAATTATGTTAATATTATATGTATGGACACACACACACATACACACATATATATATATCATGTCATTGTTAATAGCAAATAGACAACAAATTTTTTATTTCTTTCAATGCAAATATTATTTTAAAATATTTTAAATTTTCAAATAATTATTTGGTCAAAAATAGGCAAAATAATCCACAGAAATATTGATTTAATTTTTTAAGTGGAATCTGGAGAACTGTGCTTTCAGTATGAGAAATTCACTAATTCCGCCCACTTTTCAGTGAGAATGAAGACGCTAGCTGGTGTCCATGAGATGTGTGCGGCCTGGTCCCTGTTGGCCTTAGGTTAGAATATAGAGGTTCTAGGAATCAGTAAAGAGAAACACTTACTCTACTCTGTGTTGTGAACACCAAAAAACTGAAAAAAGATGAAATACAATAGGGTTCCTGTTTTCAAAGCAGAAGTCTCTGAATAGATCCATGTCTCACACTGAAAGTAGCATTAAATATCACACAAGCTCAAAACCATTAGCAAGGCCACAATTTTTATACACTCAGCCTAGAAAACTAAACAAAATGTTATTTTTCTACACCAAATTAGCCTCTTAATAGGTGCATTGATAAGCCTTTCCTAAACTCACCCACTGCATTTTTGAATAAAAAAAAATAAAGCAAAATCATCTCATTCTAGCTGAGTGTGAATCACTTCAATGACTAGACCTGTGAACTTAGGCTCAAATAACATATTCTATTAATTTATTTACTAAATTTAAGTCATTTGATTACTTATGTAAGCATGAATCGGTCAATCGACTTCTTTCTCTGAATTTTAGTCTTCCTCTTGATTTTCTTTCTATGCAAGATGTCTTCAGCTATGTACTGAGCAATGATCTGTTGACACATATGAATGAATAGTAGAGGACAGATGTAATACAACTTTATTTTGACTTGTTAAAATTCTTCCAATCACTTTGTTCATGGCCTCTTTCACATCTCTGTTTCTCAGACTGTAGATCATGGGGTTCAACATGGGGATCACTGTGGTGTAAAACACAGCCACCATCTTCCCCTGCTCCACAGACTCCTCTGTGGGACGTCTGAGATACATGAAAATAAGGGTTCCGTAGAATATGACAACAGCTGTCAAATGGGACCCACAGGTGGAAAAGGCCTTGCACCTACCTTCCGCCGAGTTCATCCGTAGAATGGCAATGAGGATGAACAGGTAAGATAGGATAACTACAATTAGAGAATATGTGAAATCAATGCCAGCTAGTGTGATCATCGTGTATTCTTTTACAAAGGTTCCAGCACAGGCCATTTTGATGAGAGGTGGGTCTGCACAGTAGAAGTGGTTGATCTCAATTTTCCCACAGAAGTACAAGCCATAGGTCGATAATGTTGATACCAGACTAACCAGAAAACCATACACATAAGGGAAAGAAATCAGTCAGATACAGACAACCCTTGACATTTTGCTGCCGTAGAGCAAAGGGTCCCCAATGGCCATGTATCTATCAAAGGCCATCACAGCAAGAATAAAAACCTCTACATGGACGACAGCAATAAAAAGAAACACTGTACCAAATAGCCAGCGTATGAAATCGTTTTTGTCTCTGATAACAGGTTTTCCAGCATTTTAGGAGTGACATTGGAGGAAAACCACATATCAACAAATGACAAATGACTCAAAAAAAAGTACATGGGGCTGCTGAGTTGTGGACTGACCTTAATTAACAGGATCATGCCGATATTACCCACCACGGTGATCACATAGACCAGCAGGAAAATGACGAACGAGAGAACTTGCCATTCCCGACGACTGGTTAGTCCCAATAGAATAAACTCTGTCACATCCGTGAAGTTGAGCATTTTCTCTTCTCTAAGTCAATATTTGATACAAACTTCTACGATAAGTTTTAGTAAATAAATTTAAAATCAGATGTTGATTATTATCAATTTACATTTTATTCATGCTCTTTTATTTTAATTAAATAACTATGACTTCATTTTGACAGTCTTTTTCAGCAATTTTTTTCTGAGCACCTGCTGTTTAACAAGCTCCCTGAAGGTATCTACATTGACAAATATAATACACTGACCCACTTACATAAGAGTTGTACAAAATGTGATTGAAACATGCTATTCCTAAAAATTGTAATTGTCCAAATGTCCAAGTGTGTATGTGTGTGTGTATTCAGTTGTGTCCGACTCTTTAGGACTCCAGGGACTATAGCCCACCAGAGTCTTTCCAGGCAAAAATACTGGAGTAGATTGCCATTTCCTCCTCCAGGGGATCTTCCCAACCCAGCGCTGAACCGGAGTCTCCTGCATTGGCAGGTGGATTCTTTACCACTTAGCCACCAGGGAAGCTCAAGACTATTTCTTAAATATCCCTTGCTTTCAACTGGCATTTTGGTAATTATTCATTTTAAGATATTTATGGAGGGTAAGATTTCTCTTTTAAATGTCACTCAAAAATAATACTTTTTCTCCATTTTAATATAAGCATGTTCTCCAGGATTATGGGCTTCCCTGGTGGCTCAGACAGTACAGTGTCTTCCTGCAATGTGGGAGACCTGGGTTCAATCCCTGGGTCAGGAAGATCCCCTGGAGAAGGAAATGGCAACACACTCCAGTATTCTTGCCTAGAGAAACCCATGGACAGAGGAGCCTGGTGGGCTGCTGTCCATAGGGTCGCATAGAGTTGGACACAACTGAAGTGACTTAGCATGCATGCATGCATCCAGTACTCTTTCCTGGAAAATTCCATGGATGGAGGAGCCTGGTGGGCTACAGTCCATGGGGTCGCAAAGAGTCAGACAAGACTGAGCGACTTCACTTTCACTTCCAGGATTATAGAGAAAAACCATTTAATCCAATAAACTGTCAGCCCTAAATATCAGATAAAATTTGTTTTTAATCTAACCTCATACTTGGACTCATTTAAAAAGGGACAAACTGTTCCCAGTAATCTTTGAAATAAAGGGTTAAATCACTTACACACTTTCATATATTGTGTGTATTCCCTGGATAAGGACTCTGACAAACCTAGCATGTAATTATAACCTACTAGATACCCTCCACTGTTATGTTCTGCAGATTCAAAGATAAGACCAGATCAGTGTCACTAGTGAGAAGTGGTAGTAATGTAATTAAACCTTGTAAAATCATGATGTATTCCTACAGTGTTATAATATGGGGATAAAGCAGGGAATGATTGACTCTTCCGTGGAGATCCAGTGGTCTAAGAAAGCTTCTTGGATAGTTACAAATTTATTTTCAAATACAGATTGTATCATATGAACCTCTCCAGGACAGTACTTCACAAAATATTTTCATGAGAAAATACTAGTGCCTTGCATTCTGTTAATAAGTATTATGGAGGAAAATCCACAAGCGTTTATTCATCAAATAATGAGAAATCTTTGTGTCTTATCCAAATTCTTATAATTATGCAACTTACCTCATAAAATATGCAAAACTGTTTGGGAAAGAATTCTAATACACTTAGTCTAGCTAGCATTTACTTAGCTTTAAATGAGAGAAAGGAGAAAGAGATAGAGGTGACTTTAAGTATATGAAAGGATGGCATAGGTTTTATGCAATCATGACACCATTGTATACAAGGGACTTGAGTTTCTGCAGATTTGGGGATCCTGGGGGGATAGGGTGGAGGGTGATGCTCTAGAAGCAATCCTTCTGAGATACGAAGGAGAGCCATATTTGTCCTAAATGTGCCACAGTATCATTTTGAGCTGCTTGTGAACCTGCTCAGTCCAAGGGAACCAGAAAAAGAAAAATGGAACACAGAACTGTTTGTAAACCACCCAAACAATGCAACTTAATAAAAAGTTTTAAAAATAGTATGTTATACACAAAAATAAACTCAAAATGGATTAAAGATCTCAACGTAAGACCAGAAACTATAAAACTCCTAGAGGAGAACATAGGCAAAACACTCTCCGACATACATCACAGCAGGATCCTCTATGACCCACCTCCCAGAATATTGGAAATAAAAGCAAAAATAAACAAATGGGACCTAATTAACCTTAAAAGCTTCTGCACATCAAAGGAAACTATTAGCAAGGTGAAAAGACAGCCTTCAGAATGGGAGAAAATAATAGCAAATGAAGCAACCGACAAACAACTAATCTCAAAAATATACAAGCAACTCCTACAGCTCAACTCCAGAAAAATAAACGATCCAATCAAAAAATGGGCCTAAGAACTAAATAGACATTTCTCCAAAGAAGACATATAGATGGCTAACAAACACATGAAAAGATGTTCAACATCACTCATTATCAGAGAAATGCAAATCAAAACCACTATGAGGTACCATTTTACACCAGTCAGAATGGCTGCGATCCAAAAGTCTACAAATAATAAATGCTGGAGAGGGTGTGGAGAAAAGGGAACCCTCTTACACTGTTGGTGGGAATGCAAACTAGTACAGCCACTATGGAGAACAGTGTGGAGATTCCTTAAAAAACTGGAAATAGAACTGCCTTATGATCCAGCAATCCCACTGCTGGGCATACACACTGAGGAAACCAGAAGGGAAAGAGACACGTGTACCCCAATGTTCATCGCAGCACTGTTTATAATAGCCAGGACATGGAAGCAACCTAGATGTCCATCAGCAGATGAATGGATAAGAAAGCTGTGGTACATATGCACAATGGAGTATTACTCAGCCATTAAAAAGAATACATTTGAATCAGTTCTAATGAGGTGGATGAAACTGGAGCCTATTATACAGAGTGAAGTAAGCCAGAAGGAAAAACATAAATACAGTATACTAACGCATATATATGGAATTTAGAAAGATGGTAACAATAACCCGGTGTACGAGACAGCAAAAGAGACACTGATGTATAGAACAGTCTTATGGACTCTGTGGGAGAGGGAGAGGGTGGGAAGATTTGGGAGAATGGCATTGAAACATGTAAAATATCATGTAAGAAACGAGTTGCCAGTCCAGGTTCGATGCACGATACTGGATGCTTGGGGCTAGTGCACTGGGACGACCCAGAGGGATGGTATGGGGAGGGAGGAGGGAGGAGGGTTCAGGATGGGGAACACATGTATACCTGTGGCGGATTCATTTTGATATTTGGCAAAACTAATACAATTATGTAAAGTTTAAAAATAAAATAAAATTAGAAAAAAAAATAGTATGTTAGCTTTTGAATAAGATCAATGCCCTCAACCAAAAAAAAAAAAAAAAAAGGATTTTTAAAGATTGAGATATTAATGAAAGATATGTTTTAGACACCATCATAAATGATAGAGAAAATACAAAGATGAAGGAGAGATTCTGAATGTGGAAAGAGATTACAAATATGTTAATAGAGCATGTTGATATTGTGTTAACAAAATGTGCCAGGATTTTGCACTTACTTTTAAAACAGCAGAAGAGGAATTTTTATTTGGAATGTCAGATCTCATTGCATCTAACTGTACCAAGGATGATCCAGAAAGATGATATAAAAGATCAGTGTTGTTAGTACCTCACAAAGGTAAAATAGATGAAAACCTGTGTGGTGGTTAGACAGGTAATTGAGAGCTCTGAGGAACTCACAGGGAAAATGGAATAGTCAGGTCTGATCTTAGGAATTATGGAGACTGGAAAAAAGAGAAGGATTTGGAGACAGACAGTTTTGCTCACCACCTTCTTCAGGCAAAAATATGTACAAAAACTACCCATATTGTATCACCCTGGCTTTCAAATTAAGTTACCAGTAATTGTAGATTATTTTCCCCCAGGACCAGAAAAGAGGAAACATTAAGTATTCCAGTTAGAGAATTCTGTTTCTGTTGTAAAGTGGTTTTGAATTCTGGCCCCATGACTTATTTTGTGAACTTAGGCAGGCTTTGCTCTTAGTTTGTTTTGTGTTTCATTTTTCTGTGTCTTAAGATGATGTAACAAGTATTAATTAACAGTATTAACTTCATTGTTTGAGAGTATGAAAAGACATATTCAGATCTCTTGCAACCCCATGGATGGTAGCCCACCAGATTCCTCTGTCCATGGGATTCTCCAGGCAAGAATACTGGAGTAAGTTGCCATTTCCTCCTCCAATAATAAATAAGAAGGTGCAATTATTACTGAATGCACTTATGGAAACTGTAGCTTCATTAATAGCTTTTAATAATCAAATATTCAAATCTAAATATAAAATTTCTGTCTCTGACAAATAGACACCTCCATACATGGATAATATAAATGGAATAATTAATGAAGAATATAATAAAATAAAATATATAATGAAAGCTTCATCTTCCAGCTCCAGATAGATGTGTTTGTATACCAACCTCTAAATAGAGCAAAGTATTCCCAGGAAGGATGCAGAATGGGAAAGTGAATGTTGTGTAAGAGATGAGATGATGCCAGGTAGAAAAGAAACTGGAAATCCACAAGAGAAGTTTGCCTTAAATTATTGCCTTATTAAAAAAAAAATTAAGAATCTTCTAGAAATAACCCTGGGGAAAGTATATCTCTAGAGGAAAAGTTGATCACTGAGTTTTTGTTTTGTAACAGATTAGCAAAAAATCCACCTCCCCCATTCAAGTTATTTTGAAAGTATTCTGGGATCAAATAACGTTCTTTGCTTTGGGTTTGCATCACACTAAACTTGGTGATGACGTTCCTCAACATTCATAAGCCCAGCTTGTGTTCTGTGCTTCATGGCTCACAGGACCTTGGCCTCTAGTCCCTTATCATGCCTATGGTCTCATATTCCATTAGTTTTCTCACTGCCCTGGGCTGCAGCCACACTGGCTTCCATTTGTTCTTAAAACTTTCCTTGAACGCTTGCATCTGCCTTTTCCTTAGTTACTCCATCTTCTAAAACACTGCTCCGTAAGGACCTCCATGGCTCATCTCTAAACCACCTTCATGAGATTTTTGTTCAATTATCCTCTTCTCAATGAAATCAACCTTCATTCTCATATCTGAGCCAGAGATCCCCCTTTGCTCCTTTATCTTACAAGATGATTTTTTCCAGATTTTTCTATAACATCACTAATATACTCTAAGATTTATTTATGTATTTTCCTGATGGTTTATGCTTGTTTCACACAAATGGAATATAAGTCTCATGAGATCAAGGATTTCTTTTTCTGTTTTGTTCACTGATAACAAATAACTAAAACAGAGCCTCAAACATAACAGGCACTCAGCTAATATTCGTTGGACAAATAAGTGAATTAATTAATTCAACTGAAGGTTAAAATGCTTAGAAGTAGGCCAAAATAATTATAAATAAGTTTATGTATTTATTATTGGCATTTTAATATGATTAGGGTTAGAGAGACTATTAATTTACTAATGGTAATGTCCTATGAGAATTAGTGTTGGTATCTTGCTTCAGACTGCATGCAAAAACTAAATTGCAAACTATATAAATTAAATATTTAAATATGTGTGTAATGCAATAACTTTTATGTGAATGATTATATAGTTTCTCATAGTACTTAAAATTGCACTAGTTGCATAATTACCTCTGAAATCATATGGCTTTCAAATTGATTAAGTTTTATAATCTAGGGCAAGAATACAGCTAGGTAGAGAAATTAGTTCTGCTGTTGGTAAATTAGGCAGTTTAGAGTTACACACATAAATAGAAGGAGAAAAATAGCATACAAGATTATGTTATTAATGTTGATTATTTTATGTGACAACTAATTTAACCCTGAGGTAAATTCTTAAACAAAATTCCTGGAAAGTATTGATCAAGTTGAATACTCTGGAACATACATATGCACACACATGTGTAAACACACATATAACCTATCTATATATGTGTAACATATATAACATTTATACTTACATATATAATGTTGATGGATAATTTTGTTTCATTTGTGGAAATAATTGTGAGGAAAACTTTATTTTTAAAATTTTCTTATAAAATATTGATAAATAAAAGAAAATGAACAGAATTTGAATATTGACAAGAAAGTTTAAGATTCATTCACAATCAAGCAGCTATCTGTGCCTCAAATTTTTCTCATCTTTCAAAAAAAACATTTTGAAAACCAGGCAACAGTATTGCTAAAAACAAAATTCAGGATATCTGCTATATTGATAATGTGTTCATTTTAAAATCAGATATAAAAGAATCACATTACATATGTATGTACTAGGACTAGCAAGTTTTCTGCTAGTTTCTGCTATCACCAACCCCAAAAATATTTTTTAAAAATAAAACAAAATAAGAGTAAATATATTTTTCTATTTTCCAAAAATTGTCTAAAGATAAGTTGTTGAAATATATTTACAGAAACACATTCCAAACTCCAAATCAACAGTGAGATTATATTACCTTCTGATGGTCATTAAAGGTAAGACACAAATGGGCCTTAAATAGAAACCATATAAGTAAAATATGCTTACATATAAATGAGGTTTATTTAATTATTAGTAAACATTTGAAAAATCCAGACTCATCTAGGATACAGTTGCATTGATTAATACTATTGAATGAGGCTTGTAGCATATGTTGAATAAAATATTCCACAATCAGGGATGTTATCTACAATTGTAACAATGAGATACAGTGGAATAACAGTCAATTTAAGCACCTAAAAATAACAGATATCCCAAACCAATATCTATTTTAGGTGCAAGAAAAGACTATTACACTTTCTCTAAAATCAGAATCTAAACAGGGAACACGTGTATACCTGTGGAGGATTCATGCTGATATATGGCAAAACCAATAAAATATTGTAGTTAAAAAATAAAATTAAAAAAAAAGTGAATGTATAAAAATTGCAAATATTTTACATAAAATTTTTTCCAGTCACACCTACTAAATTTAGATTTCATAGACCCAGAGACTCTTGTTTCAAATGTGCTTATTTTATGTTTACACTATTATTACATTTTCAATTATACATAATCTTCATCTATTCATGGAAAACATAAATGACAAATTTCCTCAAAATTACCCAAAAGAAATGATAACTGTCTACCCCTTCTATTGAACCATGGGTCTCATCATATACTTTAACTTTCCATTTTATTTAGTTAAAGCTGTTCTGCTCCTTCATCTTTGTTGCTGAGACTAAAAATCATAGAGTACAACATTTAGGAATTACTGTGATGTAAAACGTAGCCACCATTTCCCCCTGTTCTACAGACTCTTCAGTTGGACTTCTGAGACACACGAAGAAAAGATTTCCATAAAATATGGGGACCGCTGTCAAGTGGGGTCCACATGTAGAGAAGGTTTTCTTCCTTCTGCTGAGTGCATTCTCAGGACAGCAATAAGGATAAATGTGTTCAGTTCAGTTCAGTTCAGTCACTCAGTCATGTCCAACTCTTTGCAACTCCATGAATCACAGCACGCCAGGCCTCCCTGTCCATCACCAACTCCCGGAGTTCACTCAAACTCACATCCCTCGAGTCGGTGATGGCATCTCATCCTCTGCCGTCCCCTTCTCCTCCTGCTTCCAATCCCTCCCAGCATCAGAGTCTTTTCCAGTGATTCAACTCTTCGCATGAGGTGGTCAAAGTACTGGAGTTTCAGCTTCAGCATCATTCCTTCCAAAGAACACCCAGGACTGATCTCCTTTAGAATGGACTGGTTGGATCTCCTTGCAGTCCAAGGGACTCTCAAGAGTCTTCTCCAACAACACAGTTCAAAAGCATCAATTCTTTGGCACTCAGCTTTCTTCACAGTCCAACTCTCAAATCCATACATGACTACTGGAAAAACCATAGCCTTGACTAGATTAACCTTTGTTAGCAAAGTAATGTCTCTGCTTTTGAATATGCCATCTAGGTTGGTCATAACTTTCCTTCCAAGGAGTAAGCATCTTTCAATTTCATGGCTGCAGTCACCATATGCAGTGATTTTGGGGCCCAGAAAAATAAAGTCTGACACTGTTTCCCCATCTATTTCCCATGAAGTGATGGGACCAGATGCCATGACCTTAGTTTTCTGAATGTTGAGCTTTAAGCCAACTTTTCCACTCTCCTCTTTCACCTTCATCAAGAGGCTTTTTAGTTCCTCTTCACTTTCTGCCATAAGGGTGGCGTTATCTGCAATATCTGAGGTTATTGATATTTCTTCTGGCAATCTTGATTCCAGCTTGTGCTTTTTCCAGCCCAGTGTTTCTTATGATGTACTCTGCATATAAGTTAAATAAGTAGGGTGACAATATACAGCCTTGATGTACTCCTTTTCCTATTTGGAACCAGTCTGTTGTTCCATGTCCAGTTCTAACTGTTGCTGCCTGACCTGCATATGGGTGTCTCAAGAGGCAGGTCAGGTGGTCTGGTATTCCCATCTCTTTCAGAATTTTCGAGTTTAATGTGATCCACACAGTCAAAGGCTTTGGCATAGTCAATAAAGCAGAAATAGATATTTTTCTGGAACTCTCTTGCTTTTTTCAATGATCCAGAGGATGTTGGCAATTTGATGTCTGGTTCCTCTGTCTTTTCTAAAACCAGCTTGAACATCTGGAAGTTCACAGTTCACGAATTGCTGAAGCCTGGCTTGGAGAATTTTTAGCATTACTCTACTAGCATGTGAGATGAGTGCAATTGTGTGGTAGTTTGAGCATTTCTTGGCATTGCCTTTCTTCTGGGATTGGAATGAAAACTGATCTTTTCCAGTCCTGTGGCCACTGCTGAGTTTTCAAAATTTGCTGGCATATTGAGTGCAGCACTTTCACAGCATAATCTTTCAGGTTTTGAAATAGCTTAACTAGAATTCCATCACCTCCACTAGCTTTGTTCATAGTGATGCTTTCTTTATAGTCCAACTTTAGTCTCAGCTTTCTTTATAGTCCAACTCTCACATTCATACATGACAACTGGAAAAACCATAGACTTGACTAGATGGACCTTTGTTGGCAAAGTAATGTCTCTGCTTTTTAATATGGGGTCTAGATTGGTGATAACCTTTCTTCCAAGGAGTAAAGCATCTTCTAATTTCATGGCTACACTCACCATCTGCAGTGATTTTGGAGCCCAAAACAATAAAGTCTGCCACTGTTAGAAATGGACTTGGAACAACAGAATGGTTCCAAATTGGGAAAGAAGTCCATCAAAGCTGTATATTGTCACCCTGCTTATTTAATTTCAATGCAGAGTACATCTTGTGAAGTGCCAGGCTGGATGAAGGACAATCTGGAATCAAGATTTCTGGGAGAAATAACAATATCCTCAAGATGATGACATCACCCTTATGGCAGAAAGAGAAGAACTAAAGAGCTTCTTGATGAAAATTAAAGAGGAGACTGAAAAAGTTGGCTTAAAACTCAGCATTCAGAAAACTGAGATCATGGCATATGGTCCCATAACTTCACGGAAATAGATGGGGAAGCAATGGAAACAGAGAGATACTTTATTTTGGGGGGAGAGGGCTCCAAAATCACTGCAGATGGTGACTACACCCATGAAATTAAAAGACGCTTGTTCTTTGGAAGAAAAGTTATGACTAGCCTGGACAGCATATTAAAAAACAGAGGCATTACTTTGCCAACAAAATCCATCTAGCCAAAGCTATGGTCTTTCCAGTAGTCATGTATGGATGTGAGAGTTGGATTGGAAAGAAAGCTGAGTGGTGAAGAATTGATGCTTTTGAACTGTGGTGTTGGAGAAGATCCTGAGAATCTCTTGGACTGCAAAGAGATCAATCCAGTCAATCTGAAAGCAAATAAACCCTGAATATTCTTTGGAAGGACTGATGTTGAAGCTGAAGCTCTAATATTTTGGCTACTTTATGTGAAAAACTGACTCCTTAGAAAAGACCCTGGTGCTGGGAAAGATTGAAGGAGGGAGGAGGAGTGGATGACAGAGGATGAGATGGTTAGATAGCATCACCGGCTCAATGGACATGAGTTTGAATAAGCTCCAGGAGTTGGTGAAGGACAGGAAAACCTGGCTTGCTGCAGTCCATGGGGTCGCAAAGAGTTGGACACAACTTAACCACTGAACTGAACATCACAATGTGGTCAATATGAATAGCACTTCATTTTTCAGCTGCCCAAACCATATAAATGAAACTAATAGACTTATATAATTTGAATAAATGTATAACAATATAGCACAGAAGGCAATGGTGACCCACTCCAGTATTCTTCCATGGAAAAATCCCACAGACGGAGGAGCCTGGTAGGCTGCAGTCCATGGGGTAACGAAGAGTCGGACACGACTGAGCGACTTCACTTTCACTTTTCGCTTTCATGCACTGGAGAAGGAAATGGCAACCCACTCCAGTGTTCTTGCCTGGAGAATCCCAGGGATGGTGGAGCCTGGTGGGCTGCCGTCTACGGGGTCGCACAGAGTTGGACACTATTGAAGCAACTCAGTAGCAGCAGCAGCAGCAGCATAACAGTATAGGATGCTTGGGGCTGGTGCACTGGGATGACCCAGAGGCATGGTACAGGGAGGGACGTGGGAGGGGGGTTCAGGATGGGGAACACTTGTACACCCATGGCAGATTCATGTTGATGTATGGCAAAACCAATACAATATTGAAAAGTAATTAGCCTCCAATTAAAATAAATACATTTATATTAAAAAAATATATAGGGCTTTGATAGTGATTCAGAGGGTAAAGAATTTGCCTGCAGTGCAGGAGACCAGGATTTGATCCCACAGATTGGGAAGAGTACTTGGGGAAAAGAATGGCAAGGCACTTCAGTATTTGTGCCTGGAGAATTCTTCCATATAGCAATAATAAGAACCCAATTTGTTGGGTTCTTAAAATCCATGCAGCATATTAAAATAGCTTCCTTCATATGTTTGCTTAATTACAGCAATCCTTTGAAATATACACTATACTAAACCATTTTACAATAAAGAAATACAATACAATAAAGAAATTCTTTGGCCTTCTGATTTCAAATCTCATTGTCTTAATTATTAAATATTATGAGGTCTTTGAACAATTGCACTCATCTTGTTAGCATTCAGGTTTATAGTTCACAACATTTTAAGTTACTAAATAAGTTATTCACTCATTTATCTATACACGCTTATCACAAGTTATTATTGTGCATCTTTCAAAACTCAGATGTGATGCTGGAGGCTAGAAGTAAGATGATGGACAAGACAACTGCAAAAGGTTAAGTTAGGTGGATAACCAAGTCCAGAACATTTAACTCTTGGACCCTGGCTCACAGCTCAGTTATAGAAGAACTAGAAGAGGAATCAGATATTATAGTCCCCAGTTTGCTATAGACATCACATACTTCTTTCCTCTGTAACATTCTACCTTCCTAAGGAAGTCCATCTCTTCCTCTCAGTTAAATAGACTGCTTAGGGAAAGACAATATGCTGCCAGAGTGTTAAAATTCAATTTATCTAACACTACTGCCCCCCTGCTGCTGCTGCTAAGTCACTTCAGTCATGTCTGACTCTGTGCAACCCCATAGACGGCAGCCCACCAGACTCCCCCATCCCTGGGATTCTCCAGGCAAGAACACTGGAGTGGGTTGCCATTTCCTTCTCCAATGCATGAAAGTGAAAAGTGAAAGTGAAGTCGCTCAGTTGTGTCTGACCCTTAGCATGGACTGCAGCCTACCAGGCTCCTCCGTCCATGGGATTTTCCAGGCAAGAGTACTGGAGTGGGGTGCCATTGCCTTCTCCGGTTAATTAAGCACTATCATCTAAATAGCACACAAGTTAACAAAGGCACAGAAAAAAATATATATTACAAATTCAGGGATAAAATATAGCAAAGTGAATGACTTTTAGCTCAAGCAATACATATGTGAAATATATAAAGATTTTGCATAAGAAAAGAAACAAGACTCAAAACTATATTTCCAATTTTTGTTAAAAAATCTAGAAAAGAAAGTAAAAAGTAATCCCAAGTAATCTACCTTTTTCAGATCAATGACACAAAAAACATTTTTTCTTTCCCTAGATCTGAGTATGTGTATTCACACTCGCAGATCTGAGGGAGAAAGTAGGTCCCTACAGATCAGAGGCCACAAACCAGATCCACAAACAGCTGTCTAGGAAAAGAATGATTATATTCTTCTCTCTTCTCATTCCAGACTGACCGTCAAACAAGTGCATTCATAAGAACCAGAAAGCTATCATGACCCATAGTTCAGTTTTACTTAGTAAGTTAGGGGAAGAGTACAGAAGGTTGGTCTTCTTAAAGATTCGTAGCCCCTCAAAATAGATGACAATAAAAAGAAAATAAATTCAAAGAACTGAGCTCACAGCATGTGTATCCTGTTTACTATTATCAGCAGTAAGAGCATATCTGTGCTCCAGGGAATACGTAGTAGGAATTTTCACTTAGAGAGGGGCTCCTCAAAATGAAATGACTTCAAAGAACCTAAAATTTCATTCTAAAAGCAGTTCTGAAATAGTTGATCTGAGGTGCAGAACTCTATGCTTCATTTCTAACAATATCCAAGGAGATGTTACTACTGTCAACCCAGGAAAACATATTAAAGGACAGCAGTCTAGACTAAGTACAGCTTATTTATTCTCAGTCCGAAGAACAATTGAAACACAGACACAAAGAATATGAAAACTGATCTTATAAATGTAGAGACATTTGAGCCAAAGATTAAGAGTAACCACTTATTGGAAATTGAGGCATGGCCATCTTAGTGACTATGTTTCTCCTGAGGACTCTCTTCAGTGCTTGTTTTACATATTTGTTCCTCAGAGTGTAGATCAATGGATTAAGTACTGGACTTACAAAGGTGTAGAAAACAGCTATTATCTTGGATTCTTCCACCGTCTTGTCTGTTGGTGGTCTTACATACATGCAGAAGAGTGTCCCATAAAATAGTGTTACAGCCATCATGTGGGAACCACAGGTGGAGAATGCCTTGCGCCTTCCTTCTGCTGATTTGATCCTGAGGATTGCAGTGAGAATTAAGGCGTAAGAAGTCAGGATGATGATGAGGGAGTTGGAGAGGTTGAAGCCTGCTGATATCAACATGGCATGCTCTTTGACATAAGTATCAGAGCAAGAAAGCTTGATGAGTGGCGGGTCAGCACAGTAGAAATGGTTGATGATGTTGGATCTACAGAAGGTCAAGTGGAAGGTCAGGATGGCCTGGAAGAGTCCATCTGAGAAGCCATAGACATAAGGAAATGTGGCCAAGCTTATGCAGATGCACCTGGACATCTTCACACTGTAGTGCAGAGGGTTGCATATGGCCACGTAGCGGTCATAGGCCATTGCTGCCAGCATGTAAAACTCAGTGAGGAGAAGTGCTATGAAAAGGTAACATTGTACAAAGCAGCCAGCGAAGCTGATGGTCTTCTTCTGTGATACCAGATTAGTCAGCATCTGTGGGGCTGCAGTAGAGGTATAGCACAAGTCTACAAAGGATAAATGAGTGAGGAAGAAGTACATGGGTGTGTGAAGGTGAGAGTCCAGTCTGATTAACACCATCATGCCCAGGTTGCCTAGGAGGGTGACCAGGTAAATGACCAGAAACAGCACAAAGAGGAGAGGCTGGAGCTCTGGGCGATCTGTGAGCCCCAGGAGGATGAATTCTCTTAGTATGGTGTCATTGGTGAAGGGCATTTTCTGCACTTGAAACAGATGGAATCAGAGACATGAAGGTGCACTTTTTATTACTATTGAAATGATTTTTATCTATACCTCCAGATCATTCAAAATGAATACTATTGTAAGATGAAGTTTTGCTTCTACTGAGCCATTGTTTCAGCTTCTTTAATACAGAACTATTATTTTATTTCCTTCCTTTGTTTCCTTCCTACCTTGTACCTACATCTGTACCTAAAGATAACTATGCTTATAGCTATGTCCATATGTGTAAGTGAACTGCATATTCCGTATCTCCCTGCACTTTCTAAGCTTCTGCATTTTACATACCTTTATAGCCCCAGCTTCAAGGCTATCCTTTATGAAGTACTTTCACTCCTCTCCCATCATACATAAAACTGAATTACTCCCTTTCTGCTTTTTACTTCCACCACACACCCTATATCCTCTCATTTATTGTTTAGCACATTACATCACTAAAATGGATCCACTTGCTCCTTATATGTTAGTTCTTCAAGGACAGAGTAAATTATTCTTCATTACTGTTCTGTGATTTCTAAGGGCATATTTATATGCTACTTTAATGGCACCCCACTCTACTACTCTTGCCTGGAAAATCCCATGGATAGAGGAGCCTGGTAGGCTGCAGTCCATGGGGTCACTGAGGGTCGGGCATGACTGAGTGATTTCACTTTCACTTTTCATTTTCATTCATTGGAGAAGGCCATGGCAACCCACCCCAGTGTTCTTGCCTGGAGAATCCCAGGGATAGGGGAGCCTGGTGGGCTGCTGTCTATGGTGTCGCACAGAGTTGGACACGACCGAAGTGACTTAGAAGTAGCAGGTAAAATAGAAAAGAAAAAAAAATAGCATGAGCATGAAATACCAAACTACTTGCAATCTTTTATTCTGAATTCCCACAGAATGATTCACAGTGTTATATCTTTCACAGGAAAAACAGGGGCTTACAAACTGTTTGACAAAACAATTGCTCCAAGAAGCTTGTTAATCAAGATAATCTACAGAACATCTGTGTCAGAAAGTCTCATGGGACAGTGGAGTCTCACACTTAACATTTATCCCGATGATCCTAACACAGATGTTCCCAGAATCACACTTTAAAAATATAATTACAAACCAAAACACAAAGGCACAGTCACCAGAGTCCTATAAACACATGACAAATCAATGAACAAAGAATTTTTAGATGAAATTAATTCTTACACAGTATTTTGAGGATGGTCTACAACAATGACAGAGTGTTTTCATAAAGAAAAGAAACAAGCTTGGCATAAAAGGTATTTAAGTTATTAAATATGACCTCCATCTATCTAGACATATGACAATTTGTGGCTTACTAGTTCATCGTCACTTCTAAATAAGTACTGAGTCCCCTCTTTTGTACTCCACACATGCTTTTATGTTTTTATTTCTCTCACACTTCATTTTTTTAAACTTGCCCAATTCTTGTCTCATTTCCAAATAAGTCACTAAAATTTACTGTAGTTATAATTTAGAAATACAGTTTTTAAAACGTGCTTTTGTACCTATACCTCCCTTCCATTTTATATTAAGTACTTAATATACATCTATGGAATATGCTAATAGTAGTTACCGATAGTAGATAATGATTCTTACCCGGAAGGCACTTCATTTCCTTATTTTAAATGGAAATAGTAATATCTGTTTTGTTTTACTCTAAAATCTTTACAGAGATCACAGAGTAGTCCAAAAGTATTTATTGATAATTAATACATTATGTATTTATGCACTGTAGATGGAAAAATGAACCAAAGCTTCAAAATCCCTGCCTTTCTGGCATTCACATTCTAGTGGACACAGAAGGATAATGCCACAATAAATCATTAGTGTTTCAGATGACTCTGGCATGGAGGAAAAGAAAGAAAATGAAGGAAAGGTTGTTTAGATTTTAAACAGCAACATTAACAAGGAACTCATGTAAAAGGGACTTTTTAAATAGCAATCTGAAAGAGAAAGAAAAATCAATCAGGAATTCAAAGGAGAATATTCTAGGAAGGATAAGGACCAGAGGCAAAGATACCATGTGTGATACATTTGGAAACCTGTAGGTCTATGTGAAGTGGACATGGAACAACACCCTGGATCCAAATCGGGAAAGGAGTATACCAAGGCTGTATATTGTCACCCTGCTTATTTAACTTATATGCAGAGTACATCATGAGAAATGCCAGGCTGGATGAAGCACAAGGTGGAATCAAGATTACTGGGAGATATATTAATAATGTCAGATATTCAGATGACACCATCCTTATGGCAGAAAGTGAAGTAAAACAAAAGAGCGTCTTGATGAAAGTGAAAGAGGAGAGTGAAAAAGTTGCCTTTAAACTCAATATTCAGAAAACTAAGATCATGGCATCTGGTCTCATCACTTCATGGCTAATAGATGGGGAAAGAATGGAAACAGCAACAGACTTTATTTTGAGGGGCTCTAAAATCACTGCAGATGGTGACTGCAGCCATGAAATTAAAAGATCCTTGCTCCTTGGAAGAAAAGTTATGACCAACCTAGACAGAATATTAAAAAGCAGAGACATTACTTTGCCAACAAAGGTCCGTCTAGTCAAGGCTGTGGTTTTTCCATTGGTCATGTATGGATGTGAGAGTTGGACTCTAAAGAAAGCTGAGTCATGAAGAATTGATACTTTTGAATTGTGGTGTTGGAGAAGACTCTTGAGAGTCCTTTGGTAAACTAGGAGATCCAACCAGTCCATCCTAAAGGAAATCAGTCCTGAATATTCATTGGAAGGACTGATGCTGAAGCTGAAACTCCAATACTTTGGCCACCTGATGTGAATAACTGGCCTATTGGAAAAGACCCTGATTCTGGGAAACATTGGAAGTGGGAGAAGAGGACTACAAAGGCTGAGATGGTTGTATGGCATCACTGACTCAATGGACATGAGTTTGAGTAAACCCTGGGAGTTCGTGATGGACAGGGAAGCCTGTCTGCTGTGGTTCATGGCATCACAAAGAGTCAGACACAACTGAACAACTGAACTGAACTGCACTGAGGTCTATATGTGCATGTACAGAATTCATACAGAAGAATGCAGAAAGTCAGAGCTGATACCTCCACTAAAGCACAAATGTTTCACTTCACTGAGAGACTGATTTATCTCTGCCTATGAGATTTTATCAAGATACCACAACATTCACTGGAGAAAAAGAAGTTAATTGGTGGTTTATTTCAGCTTTCCTATAAGAAGTGTCTAAAAATGAATAAGCTGAAATCAGGTTATCTGCTTGTATGCCAGCAACAAGGTGGCTTAGGAGATTTTTCATGTTCTTCGACACCCAAGAATACCAGAGAGAGAAGAGGTAGTAGTTATTGGAAGAGAAAATGCTAGAAAGAAAAAGATCAGGATGTAGAAATTTCAGGTTTATTAAGACATGGCAGGAAATTAGACTGAAGGACCACTCCACTATTGCAGAAGGACTTGTTTATTACATGTCACATAATGATTGCTTCTGGGATCTGAAAAGGTCTTGATTCACTGTCTCAGTGACCTGTGTGAATCCAGCCATACCCCGACTGGAGGGCAGCAGGAGTACTGATAGGTGGCGAGATACCAAAACACCTATGGAGAGTAAGAAAGAAAATCACAGCTGACCTGGCTACCTTTGTTAGCCTAGAATGACAGGTGAGCATCTTCTTAATAGGGCATTTGTGGGTTTACTCCCTCACAGCCAAGGAGAGCCTCTCTCTGATGGAGGAAGAGACAGCAAAGGAGCAATTCAAGGACAGTTGCTGTTGCTAAGTAGCTTCAGTCATGTCCGACTCTGTGAGACCCCATAGATGGCAGCCTACCAGGCTCCCCCATCCCTGGGATTCTCCAGGCAAGAACACTGAAGTGGGTTTCCATTTCCTTCTCCAGTGCATGAAAGTGAACGTGAAGTCGTTCAGTCATGTCTGACTCTTAGCAACCCCATGGACTGCAGCCTACCAGGCTCCTCCGTCCGTGGGATTTTCCAGGCAAGAGTACTGGAGTGGGGTGTCATTGCCTTCTCTGTCAAGGACAGGAGAAAGCTACAAATTGTTAAACCTGGGTAACTAGGACAATCTACACAATAGACACAATCCAGTAACAGAGAAAATATACAACATCCTTGTTCAAAAATAATTAAGGATTAATTAATTAATTAATTAAGGATAATTAAGACAGTGAGGAAGAACATCATATTTAATCTGTAAAGTTTCTGAAAACAGAGCCCTGTCAACGGCATTAGTTACATGCACATGAAATCAGCCATTCCTACAGCACTCAGGCCAGCAGAACTGACAATAGGGTATATGGAGAAGGAGAGTATCCTGTTCTGCAAAAAAGAAATGGAAGGAAGAAAGAAAGCAAGGTACCAGAGTCCAGGAAGAAGAGTTCAGCTCTGATGAGATCACCCTAGAGAGGAACCCAGCTCAGTGGGCTAGAGCTCGAGATTGAGAACTGGAGGAGAAGGGGGCAACAGAAGAGATGGTTGGATAGCATCACAGACTCAATGAACATGAGTGTGAGCAAACCCCAGGAGATAGTGAATGACAGTGAAGCCTAGTGCACTGCAATCCATGGAGTGGCAAAAAGTCGGACATGATTAGGTGCCTGAACAACAGCTGCTGCTGAGTCACTTCAGTCGTGTCCGACTCTGTGCGACCCCATAGACGGCAGCCCACCAGGCTCCGCTGTCCCTGGGATTCTCCAGGCAAGAACACTGGAGTGGGTTACCATTGCCTTCTCCAATGCATGAAAGTGAAGGTGAGTCACTCAGTTGTGTCTGACTCTTCGCGATCCCGTGGACTGCAGCCTACCAAGCTCCCCTGTCCATGGGATTTTCCAGACAAGTGAAACATAGAGATTTGCATTTGTATATTTTGGTCAAACAGTGTAAAAGTTGGTGGACCTGCTTGAGATTTTACAACAATCTCCTGTTGACTTAAAAATAAGACAAACAAAGACTTACTTCTGGTTTGGGTATGAACCCATTTTCTCAACGTCTGTTTAGGAAAGTTCATTGATGCCTCTCTAAGCTGAATACCATTGATGTATTTCTAGCAGGATTTGGGAGGTAGGAACCTGTTCTTAAAGCAAATCTCAGAGGTACTTAGCAGCAGCAGAAACAAGTGTGTCATTAGGCATCAGCCCTTCAGGGATTCACTGTAACACTATGGGATCAAAGAGCTAATCATGTGTTTCAGACATATTTTTTCATATTTTCTAAATTATTACTTGCCCTGAGAGTGACATGGAAGGCAAGCAATGATTTCATTTTCACATTTTGAAGATGGTCTTATTTTATGTTTTATTTTTCTTTTATACTGAAACTTCCTCTTCTCCTAAAATCCAGAGCTCTTAGCAATGTCCTTTCTAATGGACATCCATGTCTTGGGCAAGATTAGGCATGAACAGGACTATGAAATAGACTATGAAATTGGCAGTCACCTTATTGAGCACTTCTTGTGTGGAGCACTTTCCCTTGGCAATTTAATTGATTCCTCAAAATGACACTTGGAGGTAGGGACTCCTTCCTGTCATTTCAGCTAAAGAATCAGACCTCCACTAAAGGAAGAGTAAAGCCTATGCCACATGTCCAGACAGTGGCAGGGTAGGTTTTTTTTTTAATTAATTTATTTATTTTACTTTACAATATTGTGTTGGTTTTGCCATACATTGACTTGAATCAGACACGAGTATAGATGTGTTCCCCATCCTGAACCCTCCTCCCACCTCCCTCCGCATCCCATCCCTCTGGGTCATCCCAGTGCACCAGCCCTGAGCACCCTGTATCATGCATCAAACCTGGACTGGTTTAGGTTTTGAATTTCTGCCTTCCTGTACCCAACTGACTAGTTTTTCTTTTTCTTTCTTTTTTTATTTTTTAAGTTATGAAAGTGTGATAACACATATGCAGGAGACTTGGGAAATACAGAATGAAGTGACATATAGTTCCACTATATTTTACAATTATTTTTAAGTATGAAAATAAATTTTTAGTTGAATTTTTAATATCAAACTCTCAAAAATTGATTAAAAAATACATAGGAACATAGAAGGGTATAGTAGTCCTCAAAACACCCCAAATCAATTCAACATAATTAAGATTTATACAATTTTCACACAACAGTAAGATAAAAATTCTATTCAAGTTCCCACAGAGTATAAACTAAGAGACACTGGAACATATCCAGGGACATAAAAGAGGGTGCAAAATGTTCAGGGTCTGAACGTATTGAAACCATACAGAGTCTGTTCTCTTATTATCACTGGAGAATTATGTTAGAAATTGATATCAAAATATATTTGAAAATAACCCATATATTTTCAAGTGCAATGTGACATTTGCCAAGAGAGGTCTTTGACTTAGCCACTGAAAGCTTCAATAAAGTTAGAAAACTGAAAAAAAGAAAAAGAAAATGGGTGATTGCAGAGAAGAACGCATTTAAATGAGAAATTAATAGCAAACATACTTTCAAAACCACTTTTTCAACTATGGGAAGGGAAGCTGCCTTTCCTTAACGTGAAGTCAGTTTGTCCTTTTTCTCTCACCTTTCTTTAAAATTCTTGTTTCAGTTTCTTTTCAGTCAGTGCTTTCCTTGTTCTCCTCTGGTTCATGTTAATCTTGAAACTAGGAAATGCTTACATGGAAGGATTCTCAGAGGATGCTTTCTTGCCTCCACAGAACTGGGTTTCACCTCCGTCCTCCACTCTGTCTCACCACTTTGCCCCATCCTGGGCTGACACACTCAGTTTTCATCTCCTACTAATATTTCTGTTGCCACCACTACACTGCAATCTCTTATCTGTAAGAACTGTAATCTCCACAGTTTAGCTTGTGCCCTGGAGATTAATACTTGATCAACAAGCACTGATGGGGAGAATCAAGATCCCACATGCCATGTGTCTCATGATGTGGCCAAAAAAAAAAAAGTTAACAAATATTGATGAATAATTTAAGGAGTGTGTGCAGTGTATAATTCAGCAAATATACTGCACTCCTTGTCTTCTTGTATATTGCTTCCCAGGTACATTTGCATTTATTGAATACACAACCTCATCCCTCATACTTGAAATTCTGTAGGGAGATCATATGGGGTGAGTGACTCTCTTGTTTAACAACTGCAGGGGGGAAAAATGAATGGAAATAATTGATTATGGGTAATAGACATCAAATCCTTAATATGTGTGAGGCATTGACCTCACCACTTTACATGGATTAGTTCAGTCAATCCTCACAAACTCTTTGGGTCATCAGTATTATTATATTCACTTTACAAAAGGGAAACTGAGGACAGTGGAGGATAATTAACTTTCTCTGTCATATTACTATTAATAAATTTTGAGAAAGGGTTTAAACAGATTAATAGATGGTCTTTAATATCATGTTGTTTAGGAAAGAAATGTGGCAAGCTCACACAGTACTACATTCTGGGTAGAGGCAATCATTCATTCATTCATTTCTTCATTAATCTATATAGTTAATAAATTTTCAAGGAAAAACTTTTGCTTGCACTTTGCTATGAATATAGAGAGTATAATAGAAACGTAAATGATGATTTGTGTCCTTAAACCATTTCCTTTTCACAGTGGGAAAGGTGAGACACGCATATTTAAAGTCACACAATAGGATTTTAGATTGTTAAGAATTCTTCATGAAGACCATTCTGGAAAGTGGTAGTATGTAGAGATTGCACTTAATTCTCCATAATGAGAAAGGGCTATAATAATAGTTCAAGAAATATTTATCGAGAATCATCTTATTCACAGGTTTTGTGAAAAATGTTCACTTCATTTCAAACAGTGGGCAAAACTAGACATGCACCTTGCCTCCATGGAGCTGAGACCTCCAAAGTTATGCTGTTTCTCCTGGTTCATGGACAACATTGAAGGGCAACAGCCTAGACTACTAAGTGTAGTTCATTGTTCCAGACCTGAGTATTTTTTGGTGAAATATTCTTCCATAAAGACATATGTCGGGAGCCGCGTTAGGCATTACTGATAAAATGGAGGTACAGCCCCAACCCCCTCTCCTCATTCCGCAGGCACGGTCCCGGCATGAAGGAGTTAGCTCTTGTGATTCTGACTTGTTTCTTCCTTTCTTTGGTTGAGTTGGCTGGAAGGAATGTTAAGGTGCTTATTGTTCTTGACAGGAGCATGAGAAAGCACAAAGCCTTCTGCAGTTGTGCCCAGAAAATAATCCATAAAGTTAACCACTGACATTTATTCAAGAATCTTTACAAAGAATGTTCCAGGATCAGCACATAGGCCGCAGCTTGAGGCCAGGGGAAGGATTGTTATCTGAGACCTGCTTGTGAGGGGAATGTTTATGGCAAAAGAAGTTTGCTGAGCTTAGGGTTAATTAAGAATAGATAGAAGCCTTTTTAGGAGACAGTGATCTTAAGAAGCCTTTTTAGGAGACAGTAATCTTTAGATACTAGGGGCAAACAGGATCTAGAAAGATAAGAAATAAACTGAGGAATGTAGCATGAGTCACAATGTAATCACAAGTTAAGTATAGGACACATAAGAGGAAGTAGATAGTAAAGCTGATTCTGAGAGAATCGCTGAAGCAGGAACTCTGTTTGTAGGACAACAATGATTTCTGGAGACAATAAATTTGGGTGGGGGAAACTAAAAATGTCAAACCTATGACCTAATGCTTTTGTCAAAGTATAAAAGAAAACCTGAAGCTTGAAATAAACATGTAGTCCTGTACTTTGAGTCAGAGGCTACATCATTGCCCGCCGACACCACTCACCCCTTCAGGCTGATTCCCTGGCTGCTGGAGCTGGACTTCGGCAGATATAGTCATAAAGAACCTGAAAACCCATCATGATAATGCAAAGGCCTTTGAGTCAAAGGTTAAGAGTTACCGTTTATTGGAAATTGGAGGCGTTGCCGTCTGAGTGACCATATTTCTTCGGGATCCTCTTCAATGCTTGTTTTACATTGTTGTTCCACAGGCTGTCAATCAATGGATTAAGTACTGGACGTACAAAGGTGTAGAAAACAGCTATTATCTTGGATCCTTCAGCATTCTTATCTGTTGGTGATCTTAAATATGTGCAGAAGATTGCCCCATAATATAGGGTTACAATCGTCACGTGGGAACCACAGGTGAAGAATGCCTTGTGCCTTCCTTCTGCTGATTTGATCCTGAAGATGACAGCAAGAATGAAAGCATAAGACACAGGATGGTGATGAGGCAGTTGCAGAGGTTGAAGCCTGTTGATATGAGCAAATAAAGCTCTTTGACATGAGTTTAAGACCAAGCAAACTTAATGAGTGGTGGGTCAGCAGAGTAGAAATGGTTGACGACATTTGATCTACAAAAGTTCAAACAAAAAGTCAGGATGGCCTGGAAGAGTCAAGTTTGTGCAGATGCACCTGGACATCTTCACACTGTAGTGCAGAGGGTTGTATATGACCACATAGTGGTCATAGGCCATTGCTGTCAGCATGTAAAACTCAGTGAGGAGAAGTGCTATGAAAAAATAACTGTGCAAAACAACCAGCAAGGCTGATGGTCTTCTTCTGAGATACCAGGTTAGTCAGCATCTGTGGGGCTGCAGTAGAGGTATAGCACAAGTCTACAAGGGATAAATGAGTGAGGAAGAAGTACATGGGCGTGTGAAGGTGAGAGTCCAGTCTGATTAAAACCATCATGCTCAGGTTGCCTAGGAGGGTGACCAGGTAAATGACCAGAAACACTCTCTTCTAAACTCTCTTCTAAAAAGAAGAGAGACTGGAGCTTTGGGTGATCCATGAGCCCCAGGAAAATGAATTCTCTTAGTGCAGTGTCATTGGTGAGGGACATTTTCTACACTTGAAACAAATGCAACCAAAGGAGATAAGAAGGTACACATTTTATTACAATTGAAATGATTTTTCTAATACTCTAGATGTTACTCAAAATGAATATTGTCATACACGGCTGCTTTACTTCTATTAAGCCATTGTTTCAGTTTCTTTCTTTTTTTTTAATACTGAACTATTATTTTATTTCCATCTTTTACCTATTCTTGTATCTATGGCTGTATCTATAGATAACTATGCTTCTAACCATAGCTACATTCATGGTCACAAGTGAGGTGCATAATCGTTATCTCCCTGCACTATTTTTTCTTCTGCAGCTCTACTTATCTTATAAGGCCAAGTTCAAGGCTAGTCCCTTGTGATGCATTTCTCACTCTTCTGTCATTATACCTGAGATTGAATTAATCCCCTTCTGCTTTATACTTCCCAAATACACTATAAACTCTAATTTATTCTTCAGCACATTACATCACCAAAGGAGATCCACTTTCTACTCATGGGTTAGTTCTCCAGTTCAGTTCAGTTCAGTTCAGTCACTCAATCATGTCTGAATTCTTGCAACCCCATGAACTGCAACAGGCCAGGCTTCCCTGTCCATCATCAACTCCCGGAGTTTACCCAAACTCATGTCCATTGAGTTGGAGAAGACATCCAACCATCTCATCCTCTACCGTCCTCTTCTCCTCCTGCCCTCAATCCCTCCCAGCATCAGGGTCTTTTCCAATGAGTCAACTCTGCATGAGGTGGCCAAATTACTGGAGTTTCAGCTTCAGCATCAGTCCTTCCAATGAACACTCAGGACTGATCTCCTTTAGGATGGACTGGTTGGATCTCCTTGCAGTCCAAAGGACTCTCAAAAGGCTTATCCAACACCACAGTTCAAAAGCATCAATTCTTCGGCACTCAGCCTTCTTTATAGTCCAACACTCACATCCATATGTGACTACTGGAAAAACCATAGCCTTGACTAGATGGACCTTTATTGACAAAGTAATGTCTCTGCTTTTGAATATGCTATCTAGATTGGTCATAACTTTCCTTCCAAGGAGACAGCATATTTTAATTTCATGGCTGCAGTCACCATCTGCAGTGATTTTGGACCCCAAAAAATAGTCAGTCACTGTTTCCACAGATTCCCCATTGATTTGCCATGAAAAGATGGGATGCCATAATCTTACTTTTCTGAATGTTGAGCTTTAAGCCAACTTTTTCACTCTCCTCTTTCACTTTCATCAAGAAGCTCTTTAGTTTCTCTTCACTTTCTGCCATAAGGGTGGTGTCATCTGCATATCTGAGGTTATTGATATTTCTCCCCACAATCCTGGTTCCAGCTTGTGCTTCATCCAGCCCAAGGTTTCTCATGATATAGTCTGCACATAAGTTAAATAAGCAGGGTGACAATATACAGGCTTGGCTTACTCCTTTTCCTATTTGGAACCACTCCATTGTTCCATGTCCAGTCCTAACTGTTGCTTCCAGACCTGCATTCAGGTTTGTCAAGAGGCAGGTCAGGTGGTCTGGTATTCCCATCTCTTGAAGAATTTTCCACAGTTTATTGTGATCCACACAGTCACAGGCTCTGGCATAGTCAATAAAGCAGAAAAAGATGTTTGGTTTTTTTGTTGTTGTTGTTGTTTTTGAAACTCTCTTGCTTTTACAATGATCCAGCGGATGGTGGCAATTTGATCTCTGGTTCCTCTGCCTTTTCTAAAACCAGTTTGAAAATCTGAAAGTTCACGGTTCATGTATTGCTGAAGCCTGGCTTGGAGAATTTTGAGCATTACTTTGCTAGTGTGTGAAATGTGTGCAATTGTGTGACAGTTTGAACACTCTTTGATATTGCGTCTTTGGGACCGGAATGAAAATTGACCTTTTTCAGGCCTATAGCCACTGCTGTGTTTTCCATACTTGCTGACATATTGAGTGCATCTTTTTCACAGCATCATCCTTTAGGATTTGAAATAGCTCAGCTGGGAATCTATCACCTCGACTAGCTTTGTTCATAGTGATGATAGTGATACCTCCTGAGGCCCGCTTGACTTCACACTACAGGTTGCTTGAATCCAGGTGAGTGATGATACCATAGTGGTTATCTGGGGCATTAAGGTCTTTTTTGTATAGTTCTTCTGTGTATTCTTGCCACCTCTTCTTAATATCTTCTGCTTTGTTAGGTCCATGCCATTTCTATCCTTTATATAGCCCATCTCTGCATGAACTGCTTCCTTGGTATATCCAATTTGCTTGAGGAATTCTCTAGTCTTTCCTAGTCTATTGTTTTCCATTTCTTTTCACTGATCACTTGGGGTTGCTTTCTTATCTTCCCTTGCTATTCTTCTGAAATCTGTATTCAGATGGATATATCTTTCCTTTTCTCCTTTGCCTTTCACATCTCTTCTTTTCTCAGCTATTTGTAAGGTCTCCTCAGACAACCATTTTGCCTTTTTGTGTTTCTTCTTGGGGATGGTTTTGATCACTGTTCCAGTACAATGTTATGAATCCTCGTCGGTTGTTCCCCAGGCACTCTACCTACCGAATTATTCCCTTGAATCTATTAACCTCAATCAGATCAGATCAGATTAGTCGCTCAGTCATGTCCGGCTCTTTGTGACACCATGAATCACAGCACGCCAGGCCTCCCTGGTAATCACCAACTCCCGGAGTTCACTGAGACTCATGTCCATCGAGTCAGTGATGCCATCCAGCCATCTCATCCTCTGTTGTCCCCTTCTCCTCTTGCCCCCCAGTCCCTCCCAGCATCAGAGTCTTTTCCAATGAGTCAACTCTTCGCATGAGGTGGCCAAAGTACTGGAGTTTCAGCTTTAGCATCATTCCTTCCAAAGAAATCCCAGGGCTGCTCTCCTTCAGAATGGACTAGTTGAAATTCCTTGCAGTCCAAGGGACTCTCAAGAGTCTTCTCCAACACCACAGTTCAAAAGCATCAATTCTTCAGCACTCAGCCTTCTTCACAGTCCAACTCTCACATCCATACATGACCACTGGAAAAACCATAGCCTTGAATAGACGGACCTTTGATGGCAAAGTAATATCTCTGCTTTTCAATATGCTATCTAGGTTGGTCATAACTTTCCTTCCAAGGAGTAGGCGTGTTTTAATTTCATGGCTGCAGTCACCATCTGCAGTGATTTTGGAGCCAAAAAAATAAAGTCTGACACTGTTTCCCATCTATTTCCCATGAAGTCATGGGACTGGATACCACGATCTTCGTTTTCTGAATGTTGAGCTTTAAGCCAACTTTTTCACTCTCCACTTTCACCTTCATCAAGAGGCTTTTGAGTTCCTCTTCACTTTCTGCCATAAGGGTGGTGTCATCTGCATATCTGAGGTTATTGATATTTCTCCCGGCAATCTTGATTCCAGCTTGTGTTTCTTCCAGTCCAGCGTTTCTCATGATGTACTCTGCATATAAGTTAAATAAACAGGGTGACAATATATAGCCTTGACGAAGTCCTTTTCCTATTTGGAACCAGTCTGTTGTTCCATGTCCAGTTCTAACTGTTGCTGCCTGACCTGCATATAGGTTTCTCAAGAGGCAGATCAGGTAGTCTGGTATTCCCATCTCTTGAAGAATTTTCCACAGTTTATTATGATCTACACAGCCAAAGGCTTTGGCATAGTCAATAAAGCAGAAATAGATGTTTTTCTGGAACTCTCTTGCTTTTTCCATGATCCAGCGAATGTTGGCAATTTGATCTCTGGTTCCTCTGCCTTTTCTAAAACCACCTTGAACATCAGGAAGTTCATGGTTCACATATTGCTGAAGCCTGGCTTGGAGAATTTTGAGCATTACTTTACTAGTGTGAGATGAGTGCAATTGTGTGGTAGTTTGAGCATTCCTTGGCATTGCCTTTCTTTGGGACTGGAATGAAAACTGACCTTTTCCAGTCCTGTGGCCACTGCTGAGTTTCCCAAATTTGCTGGTATATTGAGTGCAGCACTTTCACAGCATCATGTTTCAGGATTTGAAAGAGCTCAACTGGAATTCCATCACCTCCACTAGCTTTGTTCGTAGTGATGCTTTCTAAGGCCCACTTGACTTCACATTCCAGGATGTCTGGCTCTAGGTCAGTGATCACACCATCGTGATTATCTGGGTCGTGAAGATCTGTTTTGTACAGTTCTTCTGTGTATTCTTGCCATCTCTTCTTAATATCCTCTGCTTCTGTTAGGTCCATGCCATTTCTGTCCTTTATTGTGCCCATCTTTGCATGAAATGTTCCCTTGGTATCTCTAATTTTCTTGAAGAGATCTCTAGTCTTTCCCATTCTGTTGTTTTCCTCTATTTCTTTGCATTGATCACTGAGGAAGGCTTTCTGATCTCTTCTTGCTATTCTTTGGAACTCTGCATTCAGATGTTTATATCTTTCCTTTGTTCCTTTGCTTTTCACTTCTCTTCTTTTCATAGCTATTTTTAAGGCCTCCTCATACAGCCATTTTGGGTTTTTGCATTTATTTTCCATGGGGATGGTCTTGATCCCTGCCTCCTGTACAATGTCACAAACCTCATTCCATAGTTCATCAGGCACTCTAATCTATCAGATCTAGGCCCTTAAATCTATTTCTCACTTCCACTGTATAGTCATAAGGGATTTGATTTAGGTCATACCTCGATGGTCTAGTGGTTTTCCCTACTTTCTTCAATTTAAGTCTGAATTTGGCAATAAGGAATTCATGATCTGAGCCACAATTGGCTCCTTGTCTTGTTTTTGCTGACTGTATAGAGCTTCTCCATCTTTGGCTGCAAAGAATATAATCAATCTGATTTCAGTGTTGACCATCTGGTGATGTCCATGTGTAGAGTCTTCTCTGGTGTTTTTGGAAGAGGGTGTTTGTTATGATCAGTGCATTTTCTTGGCAAAACTCTGTACATCTTTGCCCTGCTTCATTCCGTATTCCAAGGCCAAATTTGCCTGTTACTCCGGGTGTTTCTCGACTTCCTGCTTTTGCATTCCAGTCCTCTATAATGAAAAGGACATCTTTTTTGGGTGTTAGTTCTAAAAGATCTTGTAGGTCTTCATAGAACCATTCAACTTCAGCTTCTTCAGCGTTACTGGTTGGAGCATAAACTTGGATTACTGTGATATTGAATGGTTTGCCTTGGAAATGAACAGAGATCATTCTATCGTTTTTGAGATTGCATCCAAGTACTGCATTTCTGACTCTTTTGTTGACCATGATGGCTACTCCATTTCTTCTAAGAGATTCCTGCCTGCAGTAGTAGATATAATGGTCATCTGAGTTAAATTCACCCATTCCAGTCCATTTCAGTTCGCTAATTCCTAGAATGTTGACATTCACTCTTGCCATCTCTTGTTTGTCCATTTCCAATTTGCCTTGATTCATGGACCTGACATTCCAGGTTCCAAAGCAATATTGCTCTTTACAGCATCGGACCTTGCTTCTATCACCAGTCACATCCAGAGCTGGGTATTCTTTTTGCTTTGGCTCCATCCCTTCATTCTTTCTGGAGTTATTTCTCCACTGATCTCCAGTAGCATATTGGGCACCTACTGACCTAGGGAGTTCCTCTTTCAGTATCCTATCATTTTGCTTTTTCATACTGTTTATGGGGTTCTCGAGGCAAGAATAATGGTTTGCCATTCCCTTCTCCAGTGGACCACATTCTGTCAGATCTCTCCACCATGACCCGCCCATCTTGGGTTGCCCCACGGGCATGGCTTAGTTTCATTGAGTTAGACAAGGCTGTGGTCCTAGTGTGATTAGATCGACTAGTTTTCTGTGAGTATGGTTTCAGTGTGTCTGCCCTCTGATGCCCTTTTGCAACACCTACCGTCTTACTTGGGTTTCTCTTACCTTGGGCTAAGTATCTCTTCACGGCTACTCCAGCAAAGCGCAGTGGCTGCTCCTAACCTTGGACGAGGGGTATCTCCTCACCGCCACCCTTCCTGACCTTCAACGTGGGATAGCTCTTCTAGGCCCTCCTGCGCCTGTGCAGCCATGGCTCCTTGGACATGGGGTTGGTCCTCCCAGCTGCCACCTCTGGCCTTGGGCGTGTTGGTGTGGGGTAGCTCCTCCCAGCCGCTTCCCCTGACCTCAGACGTGGGGTAGCTCCTCCTGGCCACTGCCCCTGACCTCGGATGCCTGGTAGCTCCTCTCGGCCGCCCCCCCAACCTTGGACACAAGGTAGCTCCTCTCGGCCGTTCCTGAGCCATCCCAGCATGGCACTCTTGGCCACTGCCCCTGACCTCGGACATGGGGTAACTCCTCTTGGCCACCACCCTTCGGGTGTTGTGTCCTCCTGGCTTCTGCCCCTGACCTCAGACGTGGGGTAGCTCCTCTCAGCCACGCTTAGTGCGCCGGTCGTTGCAGCCGCCTGCATAGGTCAACAAAAATAAGCCAGAATATAAGACATTTTAAATACTGAAAGCAAGTATCTGTCTTTCTACATTCATACCCAAATAAATTCTCCTCTGAGAATGGACAAGTGATATTCTCAGATAAGTGGATAGAGAGGGACTCTCACTGAAAGAACTGATTAAGGATATATATCACACAGAAGAAAACTAAACCATAAATGAACAATGGGTGCCATATAATGTGAAAGTGAAGTCGCTCAGTCGTGTCCAACTCTTTGCAACCCCGTGGACTGTAGCCCACCAGGCTTCTCCGTCCATGGGATTCTCCGGGCAAGAATACTGGAGTGGGTTACTATAATAGTGAGAGAAAAATTGATAAATGTCATGAAAGTTAAAGGAACATGAACATTGAATCACCATTTAATATAACTGTAATCATATACAATAAAGATAATATTTAAAGTTCATTAATAAATGATTTACTATTGATGATTTATTCTATACCTGCAAATGACAGTTTATAAGTTAGAAGCAGGATGAATTCATAATTAAAATATTGTATATTCCTTTTGGGAGAAGGCAATGGCACCCCACTCCAGTACTGTTGCCTGGAAAATCCCATGGACGGAGGAGCCTTGTAGGCTGCAGTCCACGGGGTCGCTAAGAGTCAGACACGACTGAGCGACTTCACTTTCACTTTCCACTTTCATGCATTGCAGAAGGAAATGGCAACCCACTCCAGTGTTCTTGCCTGGAGAATCCCAAGGACGGAGAAGCCTGGTAGGCTGCAGTCCATGGGGTCTCACAGAGTCGGACACGACTGAAGCAACTTAGCAGCAGCAGCATATTCCTTTCATTATTTAATAGCAATATAGATATACTGATTAACGAAGACTAAGTTAAGACAAGTATGCATACACAATTTAAGGGAACTTACTAATAATAGAAAATAGACTGTGTCATAGTCAAACAAGGATTAAAAAGGAAAGAAAGTTGCAAAATATGATTTAATTCACAGTAGGTAAAGAGGAGAAAAAGCACAAAAAAAATTGTGGAAAGCACAAACTAAGTTGTCAGAATTATTCAAAAGTGGCAATATCCACAATAAAATAAGAAATAGTGATCAAAAGGACTCTGGGCCTGAAAATAAAAAGGTAAAAATAAACATACTGGACATAACCAACCAAAAACAAAAAATAACAGTCAAATATATGTGAATATCAGACAAATCAGGCTTTTAGACTTTATACATCATAGAAGGGAAAGAAAGTATAAGTGATAAAAGGAATAATACTAGTTTAGCAGTTGATAAGACCTAATAATATAGTCTAAATAGTTTCAAAAACTACAAAAGAAAATAGGCAATTCCACATCATCGTTCTCCATTTTCATATCTTAAAATTCAAACACTGAAGATCTGATTAAAAAAATTTACTGGATAGACTTAATAGGACGCTGCTCTGCTCAGTTCCCATCTCTTCTAAGCATGTTTCAGTGTCATCGTCTTTCCCCCAGATATGCTTCAGGAGGATATGCCAAAGATGAGCCCTAGTGTCCATGACATGGAGAGGTGATGGATCTGAGTTTCTGAAACAATGAAATAAAAGGACCTGCTGTTATAGCACAGGGAGGACTGCTCAATATTCTACAATAATCTAAATGGGTAAACAATTTGAAAAATATAGATTCATGTATAGTTATAACTGAGTCGCTTTGCTGTACACCTGAAACTCACACAACATTGTTAATCAACTATGCTCCAAGATGATAAGAAAGCTGTTGTACATATACACAATGGAGTATTATTCAGCCATTAAAAAGAATACATTTGAATCAGTTCTAATGAGGTGGATGAAACTGGAGCCTATTATACAGAGTGAAGTAAGCCAGAAAGAAAAACACCAGTACAGTATACTAATGCATATGTATGGAATTTAGAAAGATGGTAACAATAATCCTGTATCAGTTCAGTTCAGTTCAGTCGCGTCCGACTCTTTTCGACCCCATGAATCGCAGCACGCCACGCCTCCCTGTCCATCACCAACTCCCGGAGTTCACCCAGACTCACGTCCATCGAGTCCGTGATGCCATCCAGCCATCTCATCCTCTGTTGTCCCCTTCTCCTCCTGCCCCCAATCCCTCCCAGCATCAGAGTCTTTTCCAATGAGTCAATTCATCGCATGAGGTGGCCAAAGTACTGGAGTTTCAGCTTTAGCATCATTCCTTCCAAAGAAATCCCAGGGCTGATCTCCTTCAGAATGGACTGGTTGGATCTCCTTGCAGTCCACAGGACTCTCAAGAGTCTTCTCCAACACCACAGTTCAAAAGTATCAGTTCTTCGGCACTCAGCCTTCTTCACAGTCCAACTCTCACATCCATACATGACCACAGGAAACACCATAGCCTTGACTAGACAGACCTTTGTTGGCAAAGTAATGTCTCTGCTTTTGAATATGCCATCTAGGTTGGTCATAACTTTCCTTCCAAGGAGTAAGTGTCTTTTAATTTCATGGCTGCAGTCACCATCTGCTGTGATTTTGGAGCCAAAAAAATAAAGTCTGACACTGTTTCCACTTTTCCCCATCTATTTCTCATGAAGTGATGGGACCGGATGCCATAATCTTAATTTTCTGAATGTTGAGCTTTAAGCCAACTTTTTCACTCTCCACTTTCACCTTCATCAAGAGGCTTTCTAGTTCCTCTTCACTTTCTGCCATAAAGATGGTGTCATCTGCATATCTGAGGTTATTACGAGACAGCAAAATAGACACTGATGTATAGAACAGTCTTTTGAACTCTGTGGGAGAGGGAGAGGGTGGGATTATTTGGGAGAATAGCATTGAAACATGTATAATATCATATATGAAACGAGTCACCAGTCCAGGTTCAATGCACGATACTGGATGCTTGGGGCTGGTGCATTGGGATGACCCAGAGGGATGGTATGGGGAGGGAGGAGGGTTCAGGATGGGGAACACGTGTATACTTGTGGTGGATTCATGTTGATATATGGCAAAACCAATACAATATTGTAAAGTTAAAAATTAAAAAAAAATAGAAAAAAAAAAAGAAAATGTGGCATTGCGTGATATCCTAACACTGCTAGTTATCCTGACACTGGTAGTCTATACTGCTTTATATTTTGGATGTATGCTGGAAATTGTTCATAACAAAACAAAACAGAAAAAATGGAACCTCAAAACTAGTTTTGTGATGGGGATATAGATAGATTAAAACACTTAAAATATATAATAAAAATATTCTGTAGGATATTTAGGATTTACTTCAACAATCTTATGAATGAAGATTCTATTGGACCAGTACAAATAGCTAAAGATATATCTTGGAGTAATAACCTGAGATTCCTAAAGGTTTTCACTTCATATAATTTTAATAAAAAATACAAAAAAAAAGTCCAACAAGCAAGTTCACATATTTGGTGACTATGGGTAATGTAGATAGAATAATCTGTTTTTTTGCTAATTTTATAGAGCAATGACAATGCTGTTTGGTCTTGTGTCTTAACATATGTGTGGTATTATTTTAATATACTGAGTCAAAACTAACAATTTGATAACATTCTTCCAAGTCTCATAGGTGAATTATAAAAGGAAAAGAATAGTCAATAGGCAAAATGATTTGTTAAATTAAAGTGCTCACTGATTGATCAGAGAATACAGGTATGTTACATGCCAGTGACCAAAATGTCTACACTATTTGGCAAATAGCTTCTCTTGAATCGCTCTTCTTACTGCTTTTTAAACATTTTCTCCACCAGTGGATCTTCCCAACCCAGTTCTGAAACCTGCATTTTCTGAGTCCCCTGAACTGCAAGCAGATCCTTTACCACTGAGCCACTGGAAAAGCCTCTATAACCGTTCTAAAAATTGTAAATCACTATGCTGAACACCAGGCTTTCCTGGTGGCTCGGACTCTAAAGAATCTGCCCGCAATGTGGGAGACCTGGGTTCAATCTCTGAGTTGGGAAGATACCCTAGAGAGGGGCATGTCAACCTACTTGAGTATTCTTGCCTGGAGAATCCCCATGGACAGAGGAGCCTGGCAGGCTACAGTCCATGGGATCACAAAGAGTCGGACATGACTGGGGGACTTTCAAATGTTGTATACCTGAAACTTAAAATTACAAATCAGTTATAAATCAGTTTTTTTTTTTTTTGTCTTTTACTTTATTTTGTTTTTTTTCAACTGCACTCACTCTTTTTTTTAACCATAATTCATTTTTTTTTATTTTTCTTTTTTTTTTCTTTAATAGAAAATTATTTAATTAGTATACATATGTTCCCCATCTTGAACCCTCCTCCCTCCTCCCTCTCCACACCATCCCTCTGGGTCGTCCCAGTGCACCAGCCCCAAGCATCCAGTATCGTACATCGAACCTGGACTGGCTACTAGTTCCATATATGATATTACACGTTTCAATGCCATTCTCCCAAATCATCCCACCCTCTCCTTCTCCCACAGAGTCCAAAAGACTGTTCTATACATCAGTGTCTCTTTTGCTGTCTCATATACAGGGTTAGGGTTAGGGTATTACTCAGCCATTAAAATGAATACATTTGAATCAGTTCTAATGAGGTGGATGAAACTGGAGCCTATTATACAGACTGAAGTAAGCCAGAAAGAAAAACACCAATACAGTATACTAACGCATATACATGGAATTTAGAAAAATCAGTTTTTTAAAAAATCAACTCGATTTACTTAACAGAACCAAGTTCTGCTCAACTCTCATCTCTTCTGAGTTTTCCAGCATCGTGAGCTTCCCCAACTTGTATGTCCCGGGGGAGACACCAAAGGTGAGCAGTCAGGTCCATGAAATGGAGATTTGAGCAAATTTGAAATAAGCGTCATTGTGTGAAAACTTAATGATGATTAGTTATGCTTCGAAAAGTGTTCTTTATATCATTCACTATTTTTGTCTGTGAGCTGTTAACAGAGCATAATTTAAAAAAAAAAAAAAAAAGTGAAAGCCTAATATAAGTTAGTGCTGGAGGCATATTGGTTAAAAAAAATTTTTAAGAAATAATTTTTAAAAATCTAAAGGAAATTTGGCATTTCTGTCAAACATTTAATCAATGAGGATTCCATTAGTATAGTTCTTAAGTAATAATTTAAGATACTCAAAGATCTTGGATATATAATGTGAACAAAGGAAAAAACCAACCAACCAAAGAAAAAACTTTCCTCCTTATACGATTGACAAGTTTTGGAAAATAATTTGGAAAATATTAAACCCCTCAAATCAAACAAATTGGCATTGTCTTAGGATCATTGGTAATTCTGCCTTTTATAACTTTCTACCTTTATGAGTACTGTGCACAGAATTATCTGTCCTTTACTAATATTACAAAAATAGCAATGCTGTCTGGTCTTGTCATTGAATTTCCACGTGGTATTCCTTTTAAATACACTGAAATGACACAAGCTAATGATCTGACAGATTCTTTCACATTTCATAAGTGAATTGCAAAAGGAAAAACTAAGTCAATGACAAAAAGTGACTTATCAATTTAAAATTCTCTCTAATCGGTCAGAAAATACAAATCTATTACATATGTCTGGCCAAATGTGTACCTAATTAAACAAAAATTTTCTCTTGCATTACTCTCCTTATTGCTCTTTTAACATCTTTGTTCCGAAGGCTGTAGATCAAAGGGTTAAGCATAGGACTCAGAAAGATATAAAAAACAGCTGCAATTTTGGTCTGTTCTACAGATGCCTCAGAAGGCGGCCTCAGATACATCCAGAACAGTGTGCCATAAAACATAGTGACAACTGTCAGATGAGACCCACAGGTGGAGAAGGCCTTGTGCCTCCCTTCTGGAGAACACATTTGCAGAATGGCTGTAAAGATGAAAATGTAGGAAATGAGGATGATGGTGAGAGAAAACACGAGATTGGAACCAGCCACCACGAACATGGCAGTTTCATTGACATGAGTGTCTGAGCAGGCCAGGACTAGGAGAGGAGGGTCCGCACAATAAAAGTGGTTGATTTCATTGGGTCCACAGAAGGAGAGGCGGAGCATCAGGATGGTCTGTGCAAGACCGTTTGCAAAGCCGTAAGTATAAGATGTAGCAACGAGAGAGAGGCAGACACCTCGGGACATTTTGCTGCCATATAACAAGGGTTTGCAGATGGCCGTGTAGCGGTCATAAGCCATTGCTGTGAGCATATAGCTATCTGTGAGCCCCAAAGAAATGAAAAAGTCAAACTGTATAAAGCAACCAAGGAAGGAAATAGTTTTTCTCTTGGATAAAAGATTGACCAGCATCTGAGGAGTGACATTGGTGGCATAACAGAGATCTACAAAGGAGAGGTGGCTGAGGAAGAAGTACATTGGAGTCTGAAGCTTTGAGTCAGCTCTGATTAACAAAATCATGCTCACATTGCCAAAGACTGTGATCAGGTAGATGACTAGGAAGACCACAAAAAGGACAGGCTGCAACTCAACTCGATCTGTCAGTCCCAGGAGGATAAACTCAGTCACTTCTGTGTAATTTTCTCTTAACATTGTGTTTGCTCAGCTTCCAATGATGTCTAAAGTAAATGAAATAAAAATGCATTTGTTTTTTTTATCATTTTCCATTACTCACATCATCAATGCCTACTTCTTTCAAACTTCTAAACACATATGGCATAAAGAAGTTCCATAGAGGACTTTCTAGGTGATCCAGCAGTTAAAACTTCATTTTGCAATGCAGGGAACAAGGATTTGAACCCCTTTTAGGAAACCATGATCCCACATGCCTCATGGCCAAAAAAAACAAAACATAAAACAGAAACAATATTATAAGAAATTCGGTAGTCTTTTAAAATGTTCCATATCAAATTTTTCTTTAAATATCCAGAAATAACCTAGTAATCATACACTAGATGCTTCAATATTTAACTTAATATAGAACACAATTACATAGTTTCAAATGCTTTTCTGCAAGTCTTTTCATAGTTGAGAAGCTTAGATCTTTCCTACAAATCATTATCATGAATAGGTCACTTCCAATCCCTTTAAATATTGCTTTTCTTTAAAACTATGATTCTTTGTTTTCAGAATGATTTTGATGTGGTGTCTAAAGAGTCAGTAATTGAAATTCATTTTGTTCCCCCCACAGGTGAATGATTTAGGGAAACAGAACAGATAGATCTTTATAGAACCAGTGTCTGCCTACCTGCCACTCTAACCTCAAGGTTATTTTCAAGCTAGTCCCTCACCCTGTAATGCATGTTCATTTTATCCACACTTGCCTATCTCAGGTTGCCCTTACATTACCAAATCTTACTTCAGTAAGATATCCCAAGCTATCCTTAGCTTTGTATATTTCAGACAATTATTTAGGGCAATAATTGACTTAGCAGCAGCAGCAATTGGCTCATGGGACACAAAATTAAATTGGTGTTTTTGTATAAATACAGGTAAAAATACAGTACATAAACAACATGTGATTATTTTTATATATCCAGATTTATCAGTGATGTTAAATATTAAAGGAGGGAATAATTGGGATAAAATAATGTATTAAAAATGTCCCCTTGAGGAGAAGACAATTTTTTAAAAAGTGATTGACACACCCATCCCCAAACTGTAATAATTTTGTTGTAACTTTACCTCATTTTAACTCTTTCATAATGTAAGAATAAGTTGTATGATAGGGATTCAATTTGAGTTCTGTAAAGGTCACACGGAGAATAATGATAGTACTTTTTATAAAACTGAGACAGTATGTAATAAATCATAAAGTGCATTTTGCAACTTTTGTACATGATAAAGGAGACCATCTCCTTGGAAGAAAATCTATGATGATCCTAGACAGCACATTAAAAAGCAGAGACATTACTTTGTTGACAAAGGTCTGTCTAGCATAAGGTATGGATTTTTCAGTAGTCAGGTATGGATGTAAGAGTTGGACCATAAAGAAAGCTGAACACCTAAGAATTGATGTTTTTGAGCTATGGTGTTGGAGAAGACTCTTGAGAGTCCAAGAGAGTCCCTTGGACTGCAAGGAGATCCAACCAGTTCATCCTAAAAGAAATCAGTCCTGAACATTCATTGGAAGGACTGATACTGAAGCTGAAGCTCCAATGCTTTGGCCACCTGATGCGAAGAACTGACTTGGCAACGTAGTCTTAGAGAGTAGTGGACAGAAATGGCTTGCGACACTATAAACCTTCCTATTCTTGACAGACGCTCTCGACCTTAGGCTCTGTCTTGTGCCCTTTGATCTCTTTCTTTTTCCATTGTGATACCACTCCATGGTATATTTATAGATATTTGTACTATGAGAAAAATAGAATTTTGCTTAGCTGGTAAAGAATATGCCTGCAATGCAGGAGACTCCGTTTTGATTGCAGGGTCCAGAAGATCCCCTGGAGAAGGGATAGGCTTCCCACTCCAGTATTCTTGGGCTTCCCTGGTGGCTCAGATGGTAAAGCATCAGCCCTCAATGCAGAAGACCTGGGTTTGATCCCTGGGTTGGGAAAATCCCCTGGAGGAGGCCGTGGCAACCCACTCCAGTATTCCTGCCTGGAGAATCCTCATGGACAGAGAAGTCTGGTGGGCTACAGTCCATGGGGTCACAAAGAGTCAAACAAGATTGAGTGACTAAGCACACACCACAGCAAACTGTTCAATACCTAGTCCTACCTGAGAAAGAAGGGTGATTTCCCAGTGACAGCACAAATATGAAGTAGCTGAGAAATTTATACCAGAATTGTCACAGAGGGATCAACACCTTAGGGTTCAATTATTTTTCACAGAAAATCATTTAGACTATAAACCACCATGAGTAATTTACTCTTTTTAAAATCTTAAGCCCACTGAGGACATGATTCTTGCCTCTCCCCAGTATCTTCAGGGAATCAAATCTTCTGAAATGGTATACTAATGGGAATCATTTTTTTTTTAACTTATGCCTAAATGTCTTGATATTTTGAGACTTGACTTGAGTAAGTTATTAAGTTATCATGCAGATAGAAGACTGAATGATATAGGAAAACCATCAGACAGTCAGATAACTTTGGCTGCATTTGAACTACTTATTTACTGATTCTGAACCTTGCTCTTTATATTTTAATTATTATAATAATAAACACATAGCAAAGGGAACACCATGGATATACAGATAATATAAATGTGCTAATGATGCTTCTTTTGTCAGTCTAGACCATCTGTACAGTTTACCTTTTTTCTTTTTCTTTTCTTTTTTTTTTTTGGGGGGGGGGGTCTACCTGGAGCTTAATCTTTAAATTCCATCAATAAGGCTCCTTGAGTGTCTAGTTTCCATCTGAGTTAGGCCAATGGAAGAAATCAGGAGCATAACAGAAATGAGAGGAAGAGAAAAGTATCCAAATTTCATTTTCTCCCAGTTTCACAATGAAGTGCCAAGGTGGCTGCATCTTTTCAAAGAAAATTCCTGCTAAGGTGTGTGTTGAAAAGGTGGCCTGGCATGCTCTTCCTGGATCTTGTGACACTAGAATCCTGACAGAGGCCCTTGTGTTGACTGCTTTGGGACTGGTATGAAAATTGCCTTATGAACTTAGCCTCCAGGTACTTCAAGCTCGTGGACTGATTTAATTAACACTGCCAGTATTCTCCTTATTAAATTAAATTCTTTCCATTAAATTCTCTTCAGTTAAAACATCTGAGTAGGATTTTGTTTTGTCTCACATCCCTGACTCAGACCAGAGGGTTTCACAATAATTACTCAATAAATGTGATTGAAGTGATATTTCTGGCTTCACCATTGCTGGATACTAAAAGGACCATTGAATCATCATCCTTCTGGGTCATGGATCACTTGCAGACTACACACAGGAGTCAGAGATTAAAATTACTAGAATTGTGCTGTACTTATTCACTCAACTAGTCTGACTCTTTGTGACTTCATGGACTGTCACCTACCAGGCACCTCTGTCCATGGGGATTCTCCAGGCAAGAATGTTAGAGTGGGTTGCCATGGCCTCCTCCAGTGGATCTTTCCAATCCAGGGGTTGTACCCGGGTCTTTGCATTGCAGGCAGATTCTTTACTGTCTGAGTCATCAAGGAAGCCCAAGAACACTGGAGTGGGTAGTCTACTCCTTCTGCAGGGGAACTTCCTGACCCAGGAATTGAACCAGGATCTCCTGCATTGCAGGTGGATTCTTTACCAGCCAAAATATCAGCATTATTGGAGATAAAACTGGATATGAGAATGTGGCTTATACATGCTTCTCCACCCCTTTCTTGAGAATTAGAGTCACCTGGGCAAGCAGAATAGTGAGATAATTCTTGCTCCCTCCTCCTCCCCTTTGACATGACCAAGCAGCATCTCTGACTGAGATGGACTGGGTATCAACTACACAGAGCAGAAAAGGACATTTCTATTGATGATGAGACACCTGCAGTTATCTTACATATCTTCATATGTAAAGGACTTATTGTATATGAATACAGTTTTGCTGTTTGTGAGAACATGGATTCACTTGGAGGGCATTAAACTGCTGAAATAATGCAGAAAGAGAAAATACACAAATGTTGTATGATATGGCATGTATGTGGAATAGCAAAAACATAACAAACAATAAGTAAACAAAAAAAGAAGCAAACTCACATACATAGAAACCAAACTATGGCTACCAGTGGGGAGAGGGAAGTGGGGAAAGGCAATATAGGGTTAGGGGGAAATCGAGGTAGTAGAATATGTAAAATCATGTGTATGAAACTCTTGAAAATTTTAAAACATTGAAGATTTTTAAAAATCTTTCACTAAACAATGATGGAGGTCCTAAGATGGCAGAGGAATAGGATGGGGAGACCACTTTCTCCCCCACAAATTCATAGAAGGATCATTTGAACGCTGAGCAAATTCCACAAAACAACTTCTGAATGCTGGCAGAGGACACCAGGCACCCAGAAAGGCAACCCATTCTCTTTGAAAGGAGATGTTTTATCATCAGTGTGATATGGATGAAGAAGTCTTGAGGCTACTGTAAGAATAAGACTGAAAACCAGAGGCAGGAGGCTTACATTCAAAATTTGAGAACACCAGAAAACACCTGACTCCAGGGAACATTAATTGACAAGAGCTAATCCAAAAGCCTCCATACCTACACTGAAACCAAGCCCCACCCAAGAGCCAACAAATTTCAGAGCAAGACATACCAAGCTAATTCTCTAGCAACACAGGAATATAACCCTGAGCATTAATATACAGGTGGCCAAAAGTCACAGCAAACCATAGACACCTCAAAACTCACTACTTTACACTTCATTGCACTCCAGAGAGAAGAGATCCAGCTTCACCCACCAGAACACCGACGCAAACTTCCCTAACCAGGAACCCTTGACAAGCCACTCATCTAACCCCACCCACAGGGAGGAACCTCCACAATAAAGAGGAACTACGAACTTCCAGCATACAGAAAGGCCACCCCAAACACAACAACCTGAACAAGATGAAAAGGCAGAGAAATATTCAGCAGGTAAAAGAACATGATCAATGCCCACCAAACCAAACAAAAGAGAGGGAGATAGGGAGTCTATCTGAAAAAGAATTCAGAATAATGATAGTAAAAATGACCCCAAATCTTGAAAACAAAATGGAGTTACAGATAAATAGTCTGGGGACAAGGATTGAGAATATGCAAGAAATGTTTCACAAGCACCTGGAAGAAGTAAAAGAGTCAATCAATGATGAATAATGCAATAACAGATCAAAAGCACTCTAGAGAGAACCAACAGTAGAATAACTGAGGCAGAAGATAGGATTAGTGAGGTGGAAGACAGGATGATGGAAATAAATGAAGCAGAGAGGAGAAAAGAAAAAATAAATAAATAAAAGAAATGAGGACAACTTCAAAGACCTCTGGGACAGTATCAAATGCCCCAACATTCAAATCATAGGAGTCCCAGAAGAACACAATAAGAAAGGTCATGAGAAATACTTGAGGAGACAATAGTTGAAAAGTTCCCTAAAATGGTGAAGGAAATAGCCATCCGAGTCCAAGAAACCAAGCAAGTCCAAACAGGATAAACCCAAGGAGAAACACACCAAGGCACATATTAATCAAATTAAGATCAAACACAAAGAATGAATATTATCTTTCAATAGAAACTCTTCAGGCCAGAAGGGAATGGCAGGACATACTTAAAGTGATGAAAGAGAAAAGGCTACAACCCAGAATACTGTACTCAGCAAGGATCTCATCCAAATATGAAGGAGAAATCAAAAGCTTTACAGACAAGCAAAAGTTGAGATAATTCAGCAGCACCAAACAAGCTCTCCAACAAACGCTAAAGGATCTTCTCTAGACAGGAAACACAGAAAGGGTGTATAAACTCGAAACCAAAACAACAAAGTAAATTGAAATGGAATCATACTTATTAATAATTACCTTAAATGTAAATGGTTTGAATGCCCTAACCAAAAGACAAAGACTGGCTGAATGGATACAAAAACAAGACCCCTATATATGCTGTCTACAAGAGACCCACCTCAAACCAAGGGACACATACAGACTGAAAGTCAAGGGCTGGAAAAGGGTTTCATGCAAGTAGAGACCAAAAGAAAGCAGGAGTAGCAATACTCATATCAGATAAAATAGACTTTGAAATAAAGGCTGTGAAAAAAGACAAAGAAGGACACTACATAATGATCAAAAGATCAATCCAAGAAGAAAATATAACAATTATAAATATATATGCACCCAACATGGAGAAGGCAATGGCACCCCACTCCAGTACTCTTGCTTGGAAAATCCCATGGACGGAGGAGCCTGGTAGGCTGCAGTCCATGGGGTCGCTAAGAGTCAGACGCAACTGAGCGACTTCACTTTCACCTTTCACTTTCATGCATTGGAGAAGGAAATGGCAACCCACTCCGGTGTTCTTGCCTGGAGAATCCCAGGGATGGCTGAGCCTGGCGGGCTGCTATCTATGGGGTCGCACAGGTTTGGACATGACTGAAGCGACTTAGCAGCAGCAGCAGCAGCATGCACCCAACATAGGCACACCACAATATGTAAGGCAAATGCTAACAAGTATGAAAGCAGAAATTAACAGTAACACAATAATAGTGGAAGAGTGTAATACCCCACTTACACCTATGGATAAATCAACTTAACATAAAACTAGCAAGGAGACACAAACTTTAAATGATACAAGGGACTAGTTAGACCTAATTGATATCTATAGAACGTTTCATCCCCCCCAAAAATGAATTTCACCTTTTTCTCAAGTGCACATGGAACCTTCTCCAGGACAGATCACATCCTGGCCATAAATCTACCCTTGGTAAATTCCAAAAAATGGAAATCATTTCAAGCCTCTTTTCTGATCACAATGTGGTAAGATTAGATGTCAACTACGGGGGGGGGGGGGGAACTATTAAAAATGCAAACACATGGAGGCTAAACAACACACTTCTGAATAACCAACAAATCACAGAAGAAATTAAAAAAAAAAGAAATAAAAATATGCATAGAAACTAATTAAAATGAAAACACAACCCCAAACCTATGGGATTCAGTGAGAGCAGTGCTAACGGGAAGGTTCATAGCAATACAAGCTTACTGCAAGAAACAAGACAAAAATCAAATAAAAACCTAACTCTACACATAGATCAACTAGAAAAAGAAGAAATGAAGAACCCCAGGGTTAGTAGAAAGGAACAACTCATAAAAATTAGGGCAGAAATAAACGGGGGAAATGAAAGAAAGAAAACTATATCTAAAATCAACAAAGCTAAAAGCTGGTTCTTGAGAAGATAAATAAAATAGCCAAACCATTAGCCAGACTCATCCAGAAAAAAACGGAGAAGAATCAAATCAACAAAATTAGAAATTAAAATGGAGATATCACAACAGACAACACAGAAATACGAAGGATCATAAGAAACTACTATCAGCAACTATATGCCAATAAAGTGGACAAACTGCAAGAAATGGGCAAATTCTTAGAAAAGTATAACTTTACAAAACTGACCAAGGAAGAAATAGAAAATCTTAACATACCTATCACAAGCACAGAAATTGAAACTATAATCAGAAATCTTCCAACAAACAAAAGCCCAGGACCAGACAGCTTCACATCTGCATTTTACTGAAAAATTCTACCATTCTACCATTTAGAGAAGAGCTAACACCTATCCTCCTCAAACTCTTCCAGAAAATTGCAGAGGAAGGTAAACTTCCAAACTCATTCTATGAGGCCACCATCACCCTAATACCGAAACCAAATAAAGATGCCACAAAAAAAGAAAACTACAAGCCAATATCACTGATGAACATAGATGCAAAAATCCTTAACAAAAGTCTAGCAAACAGAATCCAACAACACATTAAAAAGATCATACACCATGACCAAGCGGGCTTTATCCCAGGAACGCAAGGATTCTTCAATATTTAAAGATCAATCAATGTGATATACATTAACAAATTGAAAGATAAAAACCATATGATTATTTCAATAGATGCTGAGAAACCCTTTGACAAAATTCAACATCCATTTACGATAACAATTCTCCAGAAAGCATTCATAGAAGTAACATACCTCAACAACATAATAAAAGCAATATATGATAAACCCACAACTAACATTATCCTCAATGGTGAAAGATATAAAACATTTCCCCTAAAGTCAGGAACAAGACAAGGGTGCCCACTCTCACCACTACTATTCAACATAGTTTTGGAAGTTTTAGCCACAGCAGAAGAAAAGAAATGAAATCCAGATTGGAAAAGAGGTAAAACTCTCCCTGTTTGTAGATGACATGATCCTCTACATAGAAAATCCTAAAGACTCCACCAAAAAATTACTAGAGTTAATCAATGAATATAGTAAAATTGCAGGATATAAAATTAACACACAGAAATCCCTTGCATTCCTATACACTAACAATGAGTAAACAGAAAGAGAAATTAAGGAAACAATTCCATTCACCATTGCAACAAAAAGAATAAAATACTTAGGAATAAATCTACCTATGGGAAAAAAAAAAGACCTATATATAGAAAACTATAAAACATTGATGAACAAAATCAAAGATGACACAAATAGATGGAGAAATATACCATGTTCATGGATTGGAAGAATCGATACAGTGAAAATCAGTATACTACCCAAAACAATCTATAGATTCAATGCAATCCGTATCAAGCTACCAATGGTATTTTTCAGAGAACTGGAATAAATAATTTTGCAATTTGTATGGAAATACAAAAACCTTGAATAGTGAAAGCAATCTTGAGAAAGAAGAATGGAACTGGAGGAATCAACCTGCCTAACTTCAGACTATACTACAAAGCTACAGTCATCAAGACAGTATAGTACTGGCACAAAGACAGAAATATAGATCAATGGAACAAAATAGAAAGCCCAGAGATAAATCTACAGACCTTATCTTTGACAAAGGTGGCAAGAATATACAATGAATAAAAAACAATCTGTTTAACAAGTGGTGCTGGGGAAACTGGTCAACTACTTGTTAAAAAAAAAAAAAAAAAAGAATGAAACTAGAACACTTTCTAACACCATACACAAAAATAAACTCAAAATGGACTAAAGATCTAAATGTAAGACCAGAAACTATAAGACTCCTAGAGGAAAACATAGGCAGAACACTCTGTGACATAAATCACAGCAGGATCCTCTATGACCCACCTCCCAGATTTATGGAAATAAAAGCAAAAATAAACAAGTGGGACCTAATTAAAAGCTTGTGCACAACAAAGGAAGGTGAAAAGATAGCCTTCAGAATGGGAGAAAATAATAGCAAAGGAAGCAACTGACAAAGAATTCATCTCAAAAATATACAAGCAGCGTCTGCAGTTCAATTCTAGAAAAATAAACGACCCAGTTAAGAAATGGACCAAAGAACTAAACAGACATTTCTCCAAAGAAGACATACAGATGGCTAATACACACATGAAAAGATATTCAACATCACTCATTATCAGAGAAATGCAAATCAAAACCACAATGACGTACCATCTCACGTCAGTCAGAATGGCTGCTGTCAAAAAGTCTACAAACAACAAATGCTGAAGAGGGTGCTGAAGAGGGTGCACAGAAAGTGGCAAAGATGATGGATGCCACTTCCATAATTAGGCAATATAAAATTGTGACTTTTGTCTTGCCAGTAGTATCTCTTTCTCTCTGGATTTGAGATAAGCAGATATATTGTGAGTTTCCTTAGGAAGATACCCGTGACAATGAACTGTGTGTGGACACATTCAGGAGCCATCAAGAAACTGAAGTCAATGAGGTACCATCTCACTCTGGTTAGAATGGCTGCTATCAAAAAGTCTACGAACAATAAATGCTGGAGAGGGTGTAGAGAAAAAGGAAAGCTCTTACACTGTTGGTGGGAATGCAGACTAGTACAGCCACTATAGAGAACACTGTGGAGATTCCTTTAAAAAATGGGAATAGAACTACCAAATGAACCAGTAATCCCATTACTGGGCATACACACCAAGAAAACCAGAATTGAAAGAGACACGTGTACCCTGATGTTCACTGCAGCACTGTTTGCAACAGCCAGGACATGGAAGCAACCTACATGTTCATCGGCAGATGAGTGGATAAGAAAGCTGTGGTACATATACACAATGGAACATTACTCAGCTATTATAAATAATGCATTTGAATCAGTTCTAATGAGGTGGATGAAACTGGAGCCTATTATACAGAGTGAAGTAAGTCCAAAGAAAAACACCAATACAGTATATTAACGCACATATATATGGAATTTAGAAAGATGGTAACCATGACCCTCTGTGCAAGACAGAGACACAGATGTAAAGAACAGACTTTTGAACTCTGTGGGAGAAGGCAAGGGTGGGATGATCTGAGATAATAGCTTTGAAACACGTATATTATTATTATTTTTTTGAATCACGTATATTATTGAAAGGTTGTTATTGACCCACGAAAAGATGCCAGGATTCTTGGCCTCTGGAGGAGAATTCAACCCAGGGCCAGAGATGAGGCTTGATCACTCAGAGTTTTTGTGTAACAAAGTTTTATTAAAGTATAAAGGAGATAGAGAAAGCTTCTGACACAGGCATCAGAAGGGAGCCAAAAGAGTACCCCCCTGCTAAGTCAGACACAACTGAGCAACTGAACTGAACTGAACTGAGCAGTCTGTTAATGAAAGAAAAGAATGTCTTAAAAGTCAGAATGGCACCAGGCCCCTCATCCATAAGATGCATTTTGGGATAATCTTGGCACCAGAAGATTCATCCTGGGACATAAAACCATTGACTTGAATCTTGTAGAAGGGCAGATTACCATACAAATAGTTTCGTTTACATAGATTCAGTTCATTTCGGTTCAGTCACTCAGTCGTGTCTGACTCTTTGCAATCCCATGAATAGCAGCACGCCAGGCCTCCCTGTCCATCACCAACTCCCGGAGTTCACTCAAACTCAGGTCCATTGAGTCGGTGATGCCATCCAGCCATCTCATCCTCTGTCGTCCCCTTCTCCTCCTGCCTCCAATCCCTACCAGCATCAGGGTCTTTTCCAACGAGTCAACTCTTTGCATGAGGTGGCCAAAGTATTGGAGTTTCAGCTTCAGCATCATTCCTTCCAAAGAACACCCAGGGCTGATCTCCTTCAGAACGGAATGGTTGGATCTCCTTGCAGTCCAAGGGACTCTCAAGAGTCTTCTCCAGCACCACAGCTCAAAAGCATCAATTCTTTGGCACTCAGCTTTCTTCACAGTCAGGGGAACAATATCTGAATATAACATACTGGTTTGTCAAGTAGATTCTGAGCTATTAGGCGGAACCAACTTGAAGACAAAGTCTGGGGTAAATGCATAGTACATTAGCATAGCTTAAGACAAACATTTCCATAAGAAAAATGCATTGGTTAACTCAAGGTTTGAGAATGGTTAACTTCAGGTGAAACCAAATGTCATTATGGCAACACAGTATTTTAAGAGAAACCTTTTACATTTGTATAGAGAAGGAAAAAAAATATTGCTTGTGTGTTTCCTCCTGCCGCTCAAGAGAGATAAAAATGTCTGACACTTGCAGCCTATTTCCTCCGTTTGGAAACCCCTAGCCTTCCTAATTGTTACCCTCTCGTTATCATATGTGAAAGAGATCACCAGTCCAGGTTCAATGCATGAGACAGGGTGCTCAGGGCTGGTGCACTGGGATGACCCAGAGGGATGGGATGGGGAGAGAGGTGGGAGGTGAGTTCAGGATGGGCAACACATGTACACTCATGGCTGATTATGTCAATGTATGGCAAAACCCACTACAATATTATAAAGTAATTAGCCTCCAATTAAAATAAATTAATTAAAAAATACAGGGAAAATATTACATTTTATATATTTTGGTATTTCTTTGTTTTTCTACAATTAATATGTTCAATTATTTTTGTAACTAAGTTAGTGTGATTTAATTGTTAATATTAACTGCATTAAAAGTGGTGTTCACCGAAAATAGTATCTTTGAAATGTAAACCTTATACTATCAAATGAAACTCAAGATTTATATATAGCACATGATTCCAATTTTGCTTTATCAATTATAATAATATATGTACATAATATTATTGAGAAGCAATATTTAAAAACACAAAGAGAATTCATTCATTGGTTTAGAACACATGACTCATAAAAGTTATTTCTTCACATCTGTTTTTATTTTCTAGTCATTTATAATGAATATGTATGTTTTATAATCTGAAAAATATATTCATAAAATATGGTCAAAATAAATCTTCCACATATCAAAATTGCCTGCTTTACATGGAACAACAAGACAGTTCTATTATATTACCCACAAATTATCCTGAGGACATGTAGAAGAAATTCACATTAGCTGTTATTAGTTATCTTGCTCTCATTACAATCACTATGATCATTTATAGCATTAAACTGGTCAATTCATCATCCCCAACATCCCATCCAGTATTTGTTGTATAATAAGTGGTTTATTAATACACACACAGAGAAGACAAAGAAACATCAATGAAGACATAAACTATATATTTATAGTGAGTAGAAAATATTATTTCTTTTTGTGAAATTATTTTCTGTTTTTAAAACAAGTGTATCCATTACTAAATGAAATTGGCAATAGTTTAAAAAAAAAATAAGCGGTTTAGCTGAGTTCTTCAGGCGGTTCTAGTGCTAAAGGAACCCCCCTGCCAAAGCAGGAGAGGCAAGAGATGCGGCTTTGATCCCTGGGTTAGGAAGGTCCTCTGGAGGAGGCATGGCACCCCACTCCAGTATTCTTGCCTGGAGAATCCCATGGTCAGAGGAGCCTGGTGGGCTACAGTCCACAAGGTCACAAAGAGTCAGACACAACTGAAGTAACTTATCATGCACACAAAAGAGGTGTAGCCACTTCAATATGAATTTGAAAGAGAGAGAATATAAAATCAAATTGCCTTTGTGCTACTAAATGGCTGAATGACTTTGGGTAGACCCTAAGGGTCTCCCTGTGCCTAACAAAGTAAAGCTTATAAATGGAGATGATCATTTTCTCACTAGTTCATTTGTTAGGATTTAATGCATAATGACATAAAAGTGAGAACTCAAATATAATGGTGTTACTTATGATTATTTTCATACATGTTGATGTATACTCTCAAGAATTTCTGAGGTAAGTTTCACACAAAGACTTACAGAGTACGAAAACATAAATCACAAATAGAGGTCAATAATTAGAATATTAAAAAATGAGAGACTCCAAATAGGTCAACCATTGGATTAAGAATTGCAAAGACTGAGTTTAAATTTGGGTCCTAAAAGCCACAGTGGTTTTCAAGACTACAAAATTTAGGCAAAATGTTAAGTACTTTACAATGATTTTAAAACACATTTTCAAACTGGATATAAATCTTGACATCAGAATATTCTGTTGGCTAAGGGTGAAACACAGCTCTTTGCTTAACCAAAAGAAGAGATTGCTATATGTCATGTCCCAATGTCTAAATGATTTGATCCTCAAAAAAAAAAAAAAGGAAACTGGAGTTCTATCACAGAGTTCTGTGTTACTCATTTCTAATCTCTATAACACAAAGTTGTTATGGACACTTAGTCATATCAAGTGAACAGATGCTTAAACTTCAATTTTATGAAAGATTTCTCTTAATCATTTGCTGCATGGCTTGGATCACATCCTTGTTCCTCATACTGTAGATCAATGGGTTCAACATTGGGCTCAAAAAACTATAAAAGACTGCAAATATTTTAGACTCCTTTACAGACTTCTCAGTTGGAGGCCTCAAGTACATGCAGAAGAGGGTTCCATAAAATAGAGTGACTATTGCCAGGTGGGAACCACAGGTAGAAAAGGCTTTGTGCCTGCCTTCCACAGAATGGATCTCCAAGATAGATGCAATGATGAAAACATAAGACAGGAGAATGATGAACAAAGAGCTCGAGAGAGTGAAACCAGCAACCACAAACATTGCCATCTTTTTGACATAGGTGTCAGAGCAGGCCAACATTATCAGAGGAGGATCAGCACAGTAGAAATGGTTGATCTCAAGGGAGTCACAGAAGGACAAGTGAAAGGTCAGCAGTGCCTGAGAGAGACCATTGAAGAATCCACAAGTATAAGGGACTGTGACTAGAAAGATGCAAACGTCCTTGGACATCCTGGTGCTGTAATATAGAGGGCTGCAGATGGCTACATAGCGGTCCAAGGCCATTGAAGCAAGGAGATAAAACTCAGTGATCACCAGGGCAATGAAGAGAAGGCACTGTGTGAAGCATCCAGTATAGGAGATGGTCTTCTGGTCTGAGAGGAAATTGTACAGCATATTTGGAGTAACATTGGAGGAATAGCAAAGGTCTACAAAGGAGAGGTGGCTGAGGAAGAAGTACATGGGGGTCTGGAGGTGGGGATTGGTCCTGATCAGCATGATCATGCCCAGATTCCCTGCCAGTGTGACTAGGTAGATCACCAGGAACACCCCAAACAGGGCCTTCTGTAGCACTGGGTCATCTGTGAGTCCCAGGAGAATGAATTCAGTCACTGCAGTGTGGTTAGGGGAAGACATATTCTCATCCCTTAAAAACTGAAAGTGGTAAAGTGAAGAATTCTATCTGATCCTGATTATGCATTTATTCCATTCTTTTGTCATTTACTTTTGACCTATCTCTCTATAAGGAAATTACTCTTCTCAACCAATGCATCAGAGCATCTATGTAAATATTTGCACCTTATCTCTTTGAGATATATTTTTCTATATATATACTGGAAGCACACACTCACAAACTCACACATTCTCTTTCTCCTTCTTATTTGTAAATCTTGTATACACATATACAATTAAACCTGTTTTCTTGGAAAACTCCATATTCAGTATTTTTTTTTTCAAATTCTGTGAAAAAGAAAGCCAAAAGAATGAAAACCAGGTCTGGAAAGCAGCAGGTCAGTGGCATCATTCAAATGGACAAATGAAGGATGCAGAGTTTCTATGGTCCCTGCACCTCTGATACACTATTGTTTTCGACACACATTAGAAGACATGTTCAATCCAGCATTTTCTCCTGAAACCCATACTTGTCTAGCTTAAATTCATTCAGAAGACATTTAATTAGTAGATGCATCTCTTGACATATGGCTAAGAAATGAAGAATTGTTCTTTCTGCTTTTTAAATTCACCCACTCATTATTTATGGAGGCATTTTTTTTTCTATTCTAGCTTCTGGGGTTACATGAGTGAGCAAATTACCTATCCCGGTGAACCATATATTGTAAGAGAGGTAATAGATATTTAGCACATAGACAAACGTTTACTGCAGTGTGTCACTTAGAAGAAAACACTATGAGGAAAATTAAAGGTGGAGTGCTTTTAGATGGCCATTCAAAGAAAATCTGAGGGGGCAGAATTTGAACAGTAAATAAAGAATTCAAATACCTGAAGAGGAATTTGTTTCCATTATTTTTTAAAACTGACACACCTCTGAATATATTTGTTTAGGAAAACACATCAGGATAATATTTAAATGTAGACTTAGCTCCCAGCTGGAATTATCATTTCTGGTTTTTGTTTTTGTTTTTTTGGGAAAGTAAGATGTGACTGGAAGCATTATGCCTCAAGAATCTCACCTTAAGGCTTTTTAAATTTAGTTTTCACATACACATCAGAAGAGCCTGTATATAATACTTGATTTTTCAGAGATGCCATGAAATATTAACATTTGAATAGAAAGTATATATGATGAAAATAATTTTTTCAGTATTGGTGAGAATATTAATTTTCACACAAAATAAAAAACATATTTTTAGTGAACAAATGTAGAAAATGACTTACGTGTAAAACTGAATTACTATATTTTCTAAAACAGGTGGGAAGATTTATAGTCTTTCTTAGGAATATTCCCTAGAGTATTTTTTTTTTAATTCTTATAATCCAATTAAGATAGATTTTGTTCCCTCAAGGGCATAACCTTAATTTCATGTTTTGAGATCTTTAATTTTCCTTCAAGACCAAAATCTGTATGCAACATCTTTGTATGCTGCTTTATACTATGTGGCTGAAATCTTAGGCAAAAATAAAGAAGTTCACCATCACTTTTAATAGTATGAATGGACAAAAATATGGTTGGATGAATTTTGCATTTTTTGTGTCTAAAAGTGACTGAGAACCAGGATCATTCATAAAATTGATGTATCACAAAATTGGTGATTTAGGAGGAAAGGTCAAATATGAGTAAAGAACATCTGAATATTGTTTGATACTGCATTTGTTAGAGAATAAAGGAATCCATAGATGGTCTCAGTAGCCTCTATCTTCCAGGGCATTGATAACTCCAGCCAATTCAATCAAAGGAATTAAAGTAGAGTCTCATTAAGACAAGAGAGGCATCTCTGATTGTTTTAGATTTCCAAATACTGGGTTATAGTCTGAGAAATCAGTCAGTGAAATAAAGCTGTATATCATTATAAAAATGTATATTGTCATCAACTTAGCACATTAGGAGAGATTTGAGCATAATGGTGTATTTTTCAGATTGGGGTCAAAAATATTTATTTATCCCAACATTTTCTGTTTTACCTTGATTCCTTGAACAAATTAAATAAAATTTTAAAGTGTAAAATCCTAAATATTCCCATGAAATAAAAGTTTCTTATATGATTGTAAGGCTAATTGTAGAATAGTAGAGCTCTTATTTCCTGACCCCTTAATGTAAAGATTCCTTATCTTGCATAAAGATACCTGAAGGTTTGACCCTTCTTTAAGCTGAATGTCAGCGCTGGTTTCCTAAAGTACTTATATATGTATGTAAGTACATTCTGATATGGGCTTCCCTGGTGGCTCAGATAATAAAGAATCTGCCTGCCAAGCAGGAAACACTGGCTCAAGCCCTGAGTTAGGAAGATCCCCTGGAGAAGGAAATGGCAACCCACTCCAGTGTTCTTGCCTGGAGAATCCCATGGACAGAGGAGCCTGGTGGGCTACAGTCCATGGGCACACAAGAGTTGGACAGGACTCAGTGATTAAACCACCACCACCACTACATCCTGATATACTTTAATATAGAATAATGTTGTAATAATCATAATATTTACAAACAGATTTTTCCAAGAAGAGGTAGGACTAACTCAGTAGCAATTGAACAAGTAAGAAAAAAGTAGTGAATTAACTCTGGAAAGGCAAAATAACAATACTTTTCAGTATGGGATCATTTGATCAAAAGTTCATGCATAAGAAGTAAATGCTTATTTATTTTACATGTATAACAACAAATAATACTGGAGGGCACAGAATTTACCTATCTACCATTGATACTGGTTAAAAGAAGGATTTTCAGCATTCTTATTTTATTTTCCTGGAAAGCCTTCAGGAGATTCTATTTAATTTATATTTGAAGACACAAATGCCTTAGTTAATATCACTCTGCTTCAATTGCAATGACCAGTTGACACGTGTCTGCTAAAAGAACACATAATTGTTTTAGCTACACAAATGTCAAACAGTCAGATAATTGAAACTATCCCACTGACTCTGCTATTTGTGTTCTTATGATTATTTAATTCACTATATTTTTGGTTATGGCAGATTCAATAATATACTGGAAGTTCTAATCTATGTAATAAAATTGTATTGATTGAAAGGGGAAAAAAATAAAAGCATCCTATTCATAGATCGCTTAATAGTTTATATGCTGCTGCTGCTGCTAAGTCGCTTCAGTCGTGTCTGACTCTGTGTGACCCCAGAGACAGCAGCCCACCAGGTTCCCCCGTCCCTGGGATTCTCCAGGCAAGAACACTGGAGTGGGTTGCCATTTCCTTCTCCAGTGCATGAAAGTGAAAAGTGAAAGTGAAGTCGCTCAGTAGTGTCCGACTCTTAGCGACCCCATGGACTGCAGCCCACCAGGCTCCTCTGTCCATGGGATTCTCCAGGCAAGAGTACTGGAGTGGGGTGCCATTGCCTTCTCCGAATAGTTTATATAGAATCTCCTTTTAAGATACACAAATAAAATGTTAACTAGATTTATTGTGGTGATCATTAAGTTGTACATCCCATTTTTTAATATGCAGAAGAAAAGCTAAGCCTACATAGTGGAAGGTCACAAGGTAAAGATCAATATGCATAGATTATTTATATTGTTATGTAAAAGCCAACCATAACTAGAAAACAAATGCTTCTATATATCACTTGGAGAAGGCAATGGCACCCCACTCCAGTACTCTTGCCTGGAAAATCCCATGAATGGAAGAGCCTGGTACGCTGCAGTCCATGGGGTCGCTAAGAGTCGGACACTACTGAGCGACTTCACTTTCACTTTTCACTTTCATGCATTGGAGAAAGAAATGGCAACCCACTCCAGTGTTCTTGCCTGGAGAATCCCAGGGACGGGGGAGCCTGGTGGGCTGCCGTCTATGGGGTCGCACAGAGTCGGACACGACTGAAGTGACTTAGCAGCAGCATATATCACTTATAATAACATCAAAAGAGTAAGCCACTTAAAAATGATTTTTTAATAAAACTTCAAGAGTTACATACTGATAACCACAAAACATTGCATGCAGAGAGAAATTAAAGGAGACTTGAATAATGGAGAGATATATCTTCCTTGTGGATTGTAATATTCAGTAGTTTTAAGTCCAATATTTTTAAGTTACCAATTTGTCTAAAATTGATCAATAGTTTTAATGCCAGTTCAGCTTGCTTATTTTTAATAGACAAACTGATTCTAAGGTATATAGTGATTATTAAAAAAAAACATTCTTAAATTATCCAAAACAATTTTGAGACAGAAGAAAAATCTTTAAATGATTTACACTATCTAATTTTAAGAGTTAGTAAGGAACTACAGCACTCAAAACAATAAATTTAGCTACTCTGAACAAGATATTTTCAATATGGGTGAAACAGCTTTATATTGGAAGGAGATGTTATCTAGGACTTCCAAAGCTAAAGAGAAGTCAAAGTTTCAAAGGACAAGGTTTGCCTCACTTCAAACCTTCAAAGGATTGACTGACTCTCTTGTTAGGGGCTAATGTAGCTCAAGGCTTCATTTGAAGCCAATGCTCATTTACCACTTTGAAAATTCTAGGGCCCTTATGAAGTATGATAAATCTACTGTGCCTCTGCTCTATAAATAAAACAACAGTGTAAGATGATAGCACATCTGCTTACAACATGCTGCTGCTGCTACGTTGCTTCAGTCGTGTCCAACTCTGTGCTACACTATGGACTGTCGCCTGCCAGGCTTCCTCTGTCCATGGGATTCTCCAGGCAGGAATACTGGAGTTGGTTGCCATGCCTACTCCAGGGGAATCTTCCCGACTTAGAGTTTGAACCCACGTCTCTTGTATCTCCTGCATTGACAGGCGAGTTCTTTACCACTAGTGCCACCTGAGAAGCATGGTTCGCTAAATATTTTAAGCTCACTGTTGAGATCTACTGCTCAGAAAAAAATAAAATAAAAGGAAGAAAATAAGATTTCTTTTTAAAGTACTATTACTTATTGACAATGCACCTGTTCACCCAAGAGTTCTAATGGAGATGTACAACAAGATATGTGCTGTTTTTATGCCTGCTAACACAACAGAGCAATCACATTCCCCACCCATTCTGCAGCCTATAGATCAAGATATCATTTCAACTTTCAGATGTTATTATTTTAAAAATATGTTTTGTAAGGCTATGGCTGTTGTAGTTAGTGATTTCTTTGATATCTGGGCAAAGGAAATTGAAAGCTTCCAGAATGGATTCATTATTGTGAATGCCATTAAGAACATTCATGATCCATTTGGAAGACGTAAAAATACTAACATTAACAGGATTTGGGGTAAGTTGTATCCCACCTTCATGAATGACTTTGAGGAGTTCAAAACTTCAGTGGAGAGAGTAGCTGCAGATGTTGTGGAAATAGTAAGAGAACTTGATTAGAAGTAGGGACTGAAGATGTGACTGAATTGCTGCAATCTCAGGATAAAACTTTAGTGGATGAGGACTTGCTTCTTGTGGATGTGCAAAGCATATCGTTTCTTGAGATGGAATCACTGCTGGTGAAAAATGTTGGACAGATTGTTGACATGACAACAAAAAAATTAGAATATTACATAAACTTAGTTGATAAAGCAGTGACAGCCTTTGAGAGTATCAATTTGAGCTTTCAAAGTTCTGCTGTGGGTAAAATGCTGTGGAACAGCATTACATGCTACAGGCAAATCTTCTGTGACAATGTCAATTGATGTAGCAAACTTCATTGCTGCATTAGTCCACATTTTGAGCAACTGCCACCCTGAGCAGTCAGCAGTCATCAGCAGTAAAGCAATATCCTTCACCAGTAAAATGATTGTAACTCACTGAAGACTAGATTTTAATAAAGTATTTTAACTAAAATATATACGCTTTACACATAATGCTGTTGCATACTTAATAGACTATAATATAATATAAATATAACTGTTACATGAGCTGGGAAACCAAAAAATTGTGTAATTTGCTTTATTATGCCAGTATTGCAGTGGTCTAGAACAAAGCCTACACTATATTTTAGGTATGTCTATTTTGGCTTTTATGCTTCTAAATAGGGAGTTGAACTATGATAATTTGTTTTTTCAAGCATATACGTTCTCTGGAATAAATGAGATTTATATAGAGCAATCATATTCCTGAGGATGCTTGGAATATTTGGTCCAATTCCACTAGTAGAAAAAAAAAGCAAAAACAAAACAGGAACCTCGTGACAGAATGACATGGAGCCAGAGTAAACACATGTGGATCTGACCATTTCTAAGTTCCCTCGGAGCCCTAAAAGCCCATGCTTTGGCAATTCTAAGTACAGAAGCAAAAAGAGAATGTTTTAAAAAGGGCTGGTACACTGGGATGACCCAGAGGGATGGTACGGGGAGGGGGGTTCAGGATTGGGAACACGTGTACACTCATGGCAGATTCATGTTGATGTATGGCAAAACTAATACAATATTGTAAAGTAATTAGCCTCCAATTAAAATATATAAATTTAAATTAAAAAATTTTTTGCCAAAGGAAGTTTTGACCTCCTTATTTCTCAGACTTATCTTCTCAGATGAGAGGATTTAACATGAGGGTGACCACCATATAAAACACAGACAGCACTTGGTCTTGAGTATCTGGAGGTCCAGATACTTGAGTATCTGGAGGTCCATTGAGTATCTGGAGCTGGGGTGCAGATACATGAACAGGATTGTGCCAGAGAAGATGGTGACCACCATCAGGTGGGACGCACAGGTGGAGAAGGTTTTGTGCCTCCATCAGCAGAGCGGATCCTCACGACAGCAGTGAGGATGCAGAGATAGGAAGTGAGAATGGTCAGGAGGCAGCTCAGCTCATTAAAACTGGCAAAAGCAAGAATGACAGCTTCATTGACACGAGTGTCTGAACAAGTGAGTTTCAGGAGGGGTGGAATGTCACAGAAAAAGTGGTTGATGACACTGGAGTGGCAGAAAGGCAGCTGGAAGGTGAGGCAATGTGAATGGCAGCATTTATGAAGCCAGTGAGGTATGTGGTCAACACCAGTAGGACGTTAAGTTGGGGGGGACACAGTGGCCGTGTAAAGGCGAGGTTTGCAGATGGCCACATAATGGTCATAGGACATCACGGTCAACAGGAATCCCTCAATGCCAGCAAAAGAACCAAAACAGAAGAACTGAGTGGCACATTCATTGAATGAAATGACTGAGTTCTCTGCCCAGAAATTTATGAGCATTTTAGGGGCAATGACAGAAGAGTAACAGAAGTCAACAAGGGACAGGTTACTGAGGAAAAAATACATTAGCATGTGGAGATGTGAGTCAATCTTGATTAAGAGGATCATGCCAAGATTTCCAAACACAGTGATCATACAGATGACTAGAAATACCATAAAAAGAAGACTGTAGCTCTGGATGATCGCTGAACCCCAGGAGAATAAATTCAGTCACTGTCGAATGGTTGCTCATCCCTTTGTCTCAGAATGGATGATTTGCTTGCTGAGATAAGAAAGAAATTGGTGATATAAATTATGAAAAAAAAAAGAAAATCAAACAGTTTATTCTCTACTATAGAATTACTTCTAAAATGTCCAAAGAACATGTGTATTAACGCTTTTTATTTTTTTAACTGCAGAACAACAAAAAGATTTCTTTAGTGAACTCAGCAACTTTTATTTTAAAATGAGCATTTATCCATGCATGTGTGAAATTGTTGATAATCAGCCCCTGCTTGTCTATATCTTACCTTACCTCCCCAAGTTTTTCACCTCTTCCGTTGACCTTTTTGCCTTCACTGTCTATCATCCAGTTCCTTTACATTCTCTTTGGCAATGAAATGTAAGACATACTTGGATATATAATAAATACTTTCTGAATTCAGTTTGGTTTTTTCCTGTTTTCTCTTAAGCCCACTCTAATCAAATTTTCACTCCATCACTCCACAGAAATTGTTCTTGTCGAGGTTGTTAGGGTTCTTTATGCTGCTAAATTCAGTGGTCAATTCTCAATCTTCATCTTTTTGATCTATTGATAATATTTGGCAGAGTTAATTGCTAACTACTCCCTGAAAAACTATCATCTCTTGTCTCCCAGGACACACCATTCTGAGTTTTCCTCCTACCATATGGGCTGCTCCTTCTCAGCCTTCTTTGTTTATTCCTCTTTTCTCTGACTGTTAAGATTGGAGTAGCTCAGAACTCATTTTGTGATCTTCTTCTATTTTTTTTTCCTATTTACACTCTACCTTCATGATCTTATTCAGTCTCATGACTATAAATACTATCTATATATTTACAACTCCTGAATTTATTTCAGCCCCGACCTCTTTCCCAAATCCTAGACTTATAATGCAATCACTTACTCACATTTTCATACTAATATCAAATAATGACTCAACCTAACTCAAAGCTGATTTGCTCATGTCTTCCTTTAATTTTCCCAAACATAACATTCTCTGTCTCAAGTCAGTGACAACTCTCTACTTCCATGTGTTCAAATAAAGAATAAATACAGGCAAATAAATATTAAAGAAATTGTTCTTTTCTTTCTCACATACTATGTAACTAGTCTATCAGATAATCATGTTGTCTCTATTTTTGAAATGTCTACGTCAACAAGCCAACTTTATTTATTTCTACCATTAAGGCTCAAGTCAACATCATCTTTCACCTAGATAGTCCTTTAACTGACCGTTCTTTCTCTAAAATCAGTTAAATTCCACCCTATAAAATACCACTTAAAAAAATTCACAGCCATTTTGTAGATCTCTACTTTATACATATAAATATATATACATCTATCTATATGATATAAATTATATCCTATATGACATATATGATCATATATGTGTGTATGTGTTTACATATGTTTATGTATATAGATATATAGATATATAGATAAAGGCTGACAATTGCAGTAGTTTCTCAAAGTGTGCATATAAGAGCATAAAATAATTTTATTTAATGTACTACACAGTGTATTAAATATGCCAAGTGCCTTGGCATTCTGCACAAAATTAATTAAATTTCCCTGCTTCATACATGAGAAGGCAATGGCAACCCATTCCAGTGCTCTTGCCTGGAAAATCCCATGGACAGAGGAGCCTAGTGGGCTGCAGTCCATGGGGTCGCACAGAGTCGGACAAGACTGAAGCGACTTAGCAGCAGCAGCTTCATACACACACAAAAACACACATATATACACAGAGAGATGCATGTGTACATGTGTGTTTGTATGTGTGTGCATAGGTTGAATATTCTATAAAGTCCTCATCTCTTATTAGTTGTCCTAAACTTCTTTCTTCTAAAAAAAAATTGTGTTAGTTTAGTTGCTAACCTTCAATTCAGTGTTTCAGACATTGCAATTTAGAGACATAGTGTTTTTAACATTTTTATTTATTGATCTTAATTGGAGGATAAGTACTTTACAATATTGTGATGGTTTTTGCCTACATCAATATGAATTTGCCATAGGCACATGTGTGTCCCCTCCATGCTGAGGCTCCCTCCCTGTCAACCCTATCCCTCCAGGTTGTCACAGAGCACTGAGAGGCTTTTGTCTTAATTCCTTGAATGCTTTTTGAATCCTCTTTGAAGCTTTCTATATCTAACCAGTTAGAGATAAATCAAATCATCTTACCTGCTGTCCTTAAGACATACTCACTGAAAGTAGTGGTGTTTATAAGTTTAGTTTTATTTATTGCTTTTTGGAGGAATACAGTTTTTTTTCCCCTACAGTGTGAAATTTATAGCTTTGATGAAAATGGAAGTGGCTTAAGGAACTCATCTGTGACAGACTTAAGATATGGTTAATTAATTCAACAAAGAGTATAAGATGCTACTTCTGAATTTGAGGCTGAGGGTCAGATTATTAAGGTTGTGATGATGCTCTTGAGATTTAATCATCTTTGCAAAACACTAAAAAAATGAAAGCCTGAAATATACTAACCCAAAATTAAGACATCCACTTTTTTTTCACTGAGATAATTGAACTATTTTCTCCCCAGGGAGTCACTTATACCTTTGTGAATAAGTTAGGCATTTGAAGTACAAAATGTATTTTATGGTCTTAAGACTCCATTGTGAATAACACTGAATTAAATTAAATGATATAAAATTTATTAGGTCTTGCCTCAAAAATTCACAATTCCACTGAAAATATAATCCATACTCATATCTATTTTAATAGGCAAGAATACTGGAATGAGTTACCATAATCTACTCCAATTGATCCATCACTCCCGAAACACCTTCCTGAAATTGCAGTTTTTTCTCTCTTTTTATTTGCTTACTCTGTTCCATGTATAATTTGTTCCCTTACTATTCTTTTAACAAACCAAGGAGGATCTCACCTCAGGGCCTTTGATTCACCACAGATATTCATGCAATGTTATTCCTATGCAGGACTTGCTCAAATGTTATTTCCACAGGTTGCTCTACTCCCATGCAACCCTTTTCTCTCACTTTAATTTATTTAAAGCACAACTCTTATCCATGTCACACACATGCATCCCACACAAACAGGAGCAAATGCCTGTGCACACATGCATACACACTTTGCTGTTGACAATAAAGTCTTCCTCACTCAAAAACAAGTTTAATGAAATCAATAATTTTGTTTTCTCACGTGGTGTATCTTCAGCATGTGTTATCTGCTGAATACATTTTTCCACTAATGTCCTCGAGAGAAACGTTGGTCAATAATTAAAAGTGGAATTAACAGGAGATTGGAGGGTTGTTCCTGGGGAATAGGATGAGTTACCTCCTCCTTTGTGGTCTCTAACAAACCTTTTGGGGATGAAGTGGTCTCATTTGGAACATTGGTATTCCACCTTCAGGTCTGTAGTGGAGAGTGGGATGGAAAGACATAGGAAACAGACATTTAGCCGATTTGAAATTATTTCTTCAACATATCATCTCATGAAAGACAGTTTTTTCCCTGTTGTTCCAACATTGACAGCCCTGACCCCACTACAATGAGCAATAAATAAATAATTGTGTTTGATAACTGTTTATTGAAAATTATGTGAAACTTTGGCTGGGCTACAGATAAAAAGTTAGAACACTTTGACTTTGAGATTACTACACTTAAATATTTCAGTTAATTCACAAAGTCAGTAAACTATACCCCCATTATTGCTATGGCACCCTTATTATTAAACAGCTAAGACTTTCTTCTATAGTATTTGGTACTATTGACATCCATGTGAATGGAAGAGTGTTACTGTTTACAATAGATGCTGTGATATACTACCCAGATTGGACTTTCAGTATTGAAGTATTTACTTCCCAGCTTCCTAGGGCATCGACAGCTCACACCTCATAGCTGAGCTCTACTCTTGGAATATCCCTGCTGAAAGGCATTGTCATTCTGAAAGTTAGACTGCTTCCAGTGGGTGACCCATATCTAAAGCAGGTTATTATGGAGGTATAAATACCTGTTCAAATTTGAAACATCTCTGAGAAGGATAACCTCAGCTCTAGATCTCCACATGGAACTGGCTGAATACTCTGTTGCAATTTCATCACAAATTAGTTTCTTCTACCCAATCTGTTTTCCCTTACTTCTTTATCAGTATTGTTCCTGGGAACACTCTCCAGTAAATTTCCTAAATACAAATATCTGTCTCAGAGTCTATTTTCCAAGATCCAATCAAAGTCATATATATATATATATATATATATATAATTAAGAGTGAAAAAGCTCAAATTTGACATTGAGATTTAAATCTAGGCCAGCCAATTCCAAGTATTTTGATATTTTGCCAGACACTGCCTTCCTTCACTGTATTGATTCATACTATAGGCTAATAAATACACATTTAGGACACCAGGAATTTAAGAATGCATCTCATTTTACACAATATAGTTTAACACAGAAAAACAGTTCAAGCAATTAGACAATACCATTAACATGAAAACATTCTTATTCCACATAATAGGGTGATATGTAACATGGCTTCACAGTATCTGTTGCTGTAAGATCTTCTTTAAGGCCCCTTTCACATCCTTATTTTTCAAACTGTAGATGAGGGGGTTTAGCATAGGGATCACTACCGTATAAAAGACAGAGACAATCTTGTCCTGCTCCATTGAGTAGCTAGTCTTAGGACGTGAGTACATGAAGAGAATAGTCCCAAAGAATATGGTGAGAGGCACAGGTGGAGAAGGCTCTGTGCCTGCCCTCCAAGGAGGGCATCCTCAAGATGGCAACGAGGATGCATAGGTAGGAAGTGAGGACGATCATAACACAGCCAATGACAGTAACACTGGAGAAAGCCATGATCACGATGCCATTGATGCGGGTATCAGAGCAAGAGAGTTTGAGCAGGGCTGGTGTATCACAGTACAAATGATTGGTCTTATTTGAGCCACAAAAGGACAACTTGAAAGTCATTCCTGTGTGTATGGCTACATTTCCAAAACCTGCTAGGAATGAGGTAGCTGCTAGCAAGAAGCAAATTCTCCCAGACATGAGAACTGGATACAGCAAAGGGTTCCAAATGGCTATGTAGAGGTCATATGCCATCGTAGCTAACAAGAGGCACTCAGTCCCCAGGAAGGAGCCAAAGAAATAGAACTGGGCAGCACGCCCATTAAAAGAAATGGCCTTGCTCTCAGCCACAAGGTTCACCAGCATCTTAGGAGTGACAGAAGAAGAGTAAGAGGCATCAACAAAGGAGAGACTGCTGAGAAAAAAGTACATGGGGGTGTGGAGACAAGGATCCATCTTAATTAACACAATCACCCCCAAATTACCCACCACGGTTGCCATATAGATCAACAGAAATAATCCAAAGAGGACGACCTGTAGCTCTGAATTGTCCGAGAGTCCTAAGAGGATAAATGCTGTCACTTCTGTTTGATTCCTGGTTTGCATCTCTTTCATATATCTGACACGGGCTGCAATAAGAGAAAAGATGGAACATGCTATTTGGTCAGATGAATACATGACTTTTGGGGTTCCCTGCTGGCTCTATGGTAAATGAGCTCGCCAATACAGGAGCTTCAAGTTCGATCCTTGGGTGGGGAAGATCCCCTGGAGAAGGAAATGGCAACCCACCCCAGTATTTTTGCCTAGAACATTCCATGAACAGAGGAGACTCATGGTGAAGCTGAAATGCCAATACTTTGGCCACCTGATGTGAAGAACTGACTCATTGGAAAAGACCCTGAGTCTGGAAAAGATTGAAGGCAGGAGGAGAAGTGGATGAAAGAGGAGGAGATGGTTGGAAGGCATCACCGACTCAATGGGCATGTGTTTGAGCAAGCTCCAGGAGTTGGTGATGGACAGGGAAGCCCGGTGTGCTGCAGTCCATGTCGCAAACAATCAGACATGACTAAGCGACTGTATGGATGTGAGAGTTGGACTGTGAAGAAAGCTGAGCGCCGAAGAATTGATGCTTTTGAACTATGGTGCTGGAGAAGACTCTTGAGTCCCTTGGACTGCAAGGAGATCCAACCAGTCCGTTCTAAAGGAGATCAGCCCTGGATGTTCTTTGGAAGGACTGATGCTGAAGCTGAAACTCCAATACTTTGGCCACCTCATGCAAAGAGTTGATTCATTGGAAAAGACCCTGATGCTGGGAGGGACTGGGAGCAGGAGGAAAAGGGGACGACAGAGGATGAGATGGCTGAATGGCATCACTGACTCGATGCACATGAGTTTGGGTGAACTCTGGAAGTTGGTGATGGACAGGGAGGCCTGGTGTGCTGCGATTCATGGGGTTGCAAAGAGTCAGACATGACTGAGCGACTGAACTGAACTGAACGGAAGCGACTGAACTGAATTAATATCAATCTTTTTTAAAAAAAACTTAAAACAGAAGATCAAAGTAACTCAGCACCTGTGCTAATATTGATGTTAAAGGATCTACTGAGCACAGCTTGAGGGAAGGGTGGCAGGATCTGGTTCCATTCTTACAGACACCACTGTACAAGAAGTGCCTAGTCATGCTCAGATCTGCTCAGTTTCCACTGGGACAGGGACTCAATACTCCAATAAGTAAAAAGCCTGGCATTTTTATACAGTACTGTAATACTTTCAATGTATCACTGCACCCATTATCTTATCTAAACCTCACCACAATTCAGTGAAGGAGATAATCAAGAATAAGCCCAGGAGTATTAAGAAGATAATCTTTTTTTTTAGTTTTATTTTTAAACTTTACATAATTGTATTAGTTTTGCCAAATATCAAAATGAATCCGCCACAGGTATACATGTGTTCCCCATCCTGAACCCTCCTCCCTCCTCCCTCCCCATACCATCCCTCTGAATGGCATTGAAACATGTAAAATATCATGTAAGAAACGATTTGCCAGTCCAAGTTCAGTGCACGATACTGGATGCTTGGGGCTAGTGCACTGGGACGACCCAGAAGATAATCTTTTGTTAGGTGAGGTCAGTGAAGTATAGGAATGTCTCAGCTAATCAGTGGTGAATGCTGGATAGAGCATAGGTCTCTTGATGCCACATTATTTTTTTCCTCAAAACTACACTGCCCCTCTTCTGATTTCACTGGGCAGATATTCAGCCCAGGTCCTTGTCCTTGGACTAAAGCTAGTTTGAATTTCACAGAAGAGCATCTTCAGCAGGTATTAAAAAGAAGGAAAGGGTCTTTTCCTCTCATCTTCAACATGAAAGCTTCCATGAGAGTACTTTTCCATCAGAAATAGCAGAGAGAATAAAATGCTCTAGAAACTTGTGTGTGTGTGTTAGGCACATAAAGAAAGGCAACAATGTGTAAAAACAGCAAGTACTAAATTAGGTTACTCATTCCCTATGAGCTGCAAGCTCTGTGTTAAGTATGTTTCCTGCATTATTTTATTTAAATTCTATGAGGTAAGCAGTATTACAGTCCTCTTTTTGCACATGAGAAATGAGAGGTACGAAAGATTGATGACTGCTGCTCAGAGTCCCATAGATCGCCTATGGATGTATAATTTACATCCAGTCAGTGCAGTTCTCCTTCTCTTAACATTCAAGGTCATTTATAAGGACCTTGTCAATAATAGGTGTGAGCACTAATATACATAGATGTTGATATTGTAATTCTCAGAACTGTATTAATACATTAGAATCCATTTACCTACATTAGGGAAAAAAAGTGTATATCTCCTAAAAAGAAAATAGAGTGGCTGAAAATTGCCTTTTTCAGAACTCACTCTCATTAATTTGTCTTTTAGCAAAATACCATTTATTTTATATCTAGCATTGTAAATTACATGCCTCATTCTCTCATCTTCCTTAGCAAATACATTTCTTGTTCTTATGAAATATACTCTTTCCCCCAACTGAGAGTTTGCAGTCAACCATTTAGTCCAGAGATTCTTCATCTGGGTTTTCAATTTCTAAGAGTTTGTGAAAATAATAGTAAGATTTCCTTAAAATCTCTGGTGTTTAAAAAAGCATTCAAGTCATATATTATTTATTCTTCTTAGCTTTCTCCTAAAGACTAAGAAATTTTGTGTTGATAAAAATGGACAGAGCAGTTATTTAACATACTTTCTTAGTCATTTAGTATTCTTGGAACCTTGGGTCTGTGGGTAATTGGAGAAATTAACAAGATTGTGAATTTTTCTTGAGATCAGTAAGCTACATGGTACACAACTTTAATATTTTTTTCTTACCTTTCTTAATTGGTTGACTTCTACTTGATCCCTTTGCTTGTTCTTATCCAATGCCCAAATTCACCAGAAAAAGAAAATCAGGAGGCAAGAAAACATAAAAACTTTTTAGAAAAGTTTCCTCTAATTGTCCCAGGCTAAACAGTAGACACAGTTGTAAAGGACTTTAGACACCAACCATTACAGAGATGAGAAAACTGAAACACTTATACCTTTCCTGTCATGAGAGAATCTCTCACATTCAGCAGAGACTGAGTCCTCCTTATTTTTACTTTTCCTTTAAGGTAAGAATCCCAATGTGTTAAAATGTAAAATACATTTCAAAATATAGAATACATTGCTGCAGTATATTTGTAATACTGTTTGCAGCTATTTCCAGTTGGAGAGTCCCTAGACCAGAGTCTGGAGTAAGCATCCTGACATTTTAAATAGGATATATTTCTTGTTCTTATGGCTCTGGGGACTGTGTTCCCCATGTTATCTCATTTTAATATACTTGTTTTTGTTTTTGTTTTTGTTTTTGTTTTTCCCCTCTGCAACTACGGGACTCACATGTCTGTTTCATGTTCCTCTCCTTTACCCTTGGGATACCTGGGGCTAAATAGAATGAATTTTCAGATGAGTAGTCCTAACCACTGTTTTGATTTTTTTTTTTTTTTTGATTCCTTGCTTCATTGCTATGTCAGACTTTCACTAATTGCCATGAGCAGGGATTGCTCTCTCACTGCAGTACTTCTCATTATGCAGGCTTCTCGTTATTGTGGTCTTTTGTTGCAGCACATGCGCTCTGGTGTGTGGGCTTCAGTAGTTGTAGCTCACAGTCTCCAGGGTGCTGAGTGCTGAGGCATAGGCTTAGTAGCTCCAGCACCAGGTCTTTCTGGCATGTGGGATCTTCCCAGACCAGGGGTCTGAACCCATGTCCCCTACACTGGCAGGCAGATTCCTAATCACTGAAACACCAGGGAAGCCCCGCTAATCACCATTAAACACCCTTTTATTGTCATCCCAACAGTTAGTGGTCTAGTCCCCTTGGGAGCATTACAAGTATCCACAAAAGAGCAGGTTAGTTCAATCTCTGATCTTGCCTTTTATAAGGACTTTGGGTACATAGGGGAAATTATGCTACCTGAATCACTGTAATGGACTAATTGAGGGAGGTAAAGGGATCCATATGCAGAGTATTTGCAGAGTACATCATGAGAAACGCTGGACTGGAAGAAACACAAGCTGGAATCAAGATTGCCGGGAGAAATATCAATAACCTCAGATATGCAGATGACACCACCCTTATGGCAGAAAGTGAAGAGGAACTAAAAAGCCTCTTGATGAAATTGAAAGTGGAGAGTGAAAAAGTTGGCTTAAAGCTCAACATTCAGAAAACAAAGATCATGGCATCCAGTCCCATCACTTCATGGGAAATAGATGGGGAAACAGTGGAAACAGTGTCAGACTTTATTTTTGGGGGGCTCCAAAACCACTGCAGATGGTGACTGCAGCCATGAAATTAAAAGACGCTTACTCCTTGGAAGAAAAGTTATGACCAACCTAGATAGCATATTGAAAAGCAGAGACATTACATTGCCAACAAAGGTCCGTCTAATCAAGGCTATGGTTTTTCCAGTGGTCATGTATGGATGTGAGAGTTGGACTGTGAAGAAGGCTGAGTGCCGAAGAATTGATGCTTTTGAACTGTGGTGCTGGAGAAGACTCTTGAGAGTCCTTTGGACTGCAAGGAGATCCAACCAGTCCATTCTAAAGGAGATCAGCCCTGGGATTTCTTTGGAAGGAATGATGCTGAAGCTGAAACTCCAGTACTTTGGCCATGTGATGCGAAGAGTTGACTCATTGGAAAAGACTCTGATGCTGGGAGGAATTGGGAGCAGGAGGACCTGCCCCCATCGACCTGACTCGATGGATGTGAGTCTGAGTGAACTCTGGGAGACGGTGATGAACAAGGGAGGCCTGGCGTGCTGCGATTCATGGGGTCTCAAAGAGTCGGACATGACTGAGCGACTGAACTGAACTGAACTGAAAGGGAGCCAGCAAGAAAAAGGATTGACCTGACTTTCAGTCATGGGTATCTATCACTGATTGTGTGATTTTGGATAATGCATCAAACCTCTTTATATATCAGCTTTTTCATTTCTATGTAGGAATACTGATACCCACCTCATAGATTGAATCTGTAGATAAATGGATGAATGCATGTGAATTGTTGCATCAAATACATATAGATAGCTGACTGATAAGCAAGAGTTTCCCCCACCCTGATTCTCCTTCCTACTGTCTAGAATAAGAAATAGTTATCAGTGTATGTAGTCTAGATTGATGCTTACAAGTTTCCCATCACCTAAATGTATCTTTCATATAAGAGATACAGAGTCTCAAATAAATTGATCAACATATTACAATTATTTATATAATCTATGTCACTTTGAGAAGATATCCCAATTAATTTCTCTCATTACAATGTAATCAATGTAATTTGCACTAAATTCTGGGGGACACAAAGACTTAAAAGGTACATTGCTTTATCTCTAGCAATTCAGACAACATTTGCATTATTTTGGTTAAACCTTAGCCTTTTTTTAGAGGGAAAATACAGTAGGCTCCTATCAACACAGAGTCTGAAACATAATTGGCAAACAATGAAGTTTACTTAATAAGTAAATAAATAACCTTTCTTCAATTAATAGTGAGTTCATTATTATACAGGACTGTGAGTGGAAGCTGGAAGAAAGATCACACGGCACTAAGAGATCAATGGTAAGGGATATAGGACTAAAAGAACCCTAGGTGACATCACAGTGGTGGAATGAGACCACTGAACAGCACAGGAGTAATTAATCATGGACAGGATAGGGGACATGTCCTAGTCAGCCCAAGCTGTGAAGCAGAAAGTCTCAAGGAGCTTCAGAATAAGAAAATAATTAATTTCTAAACCCAGTTTAAGTGTCATTCAAAGAGGCACCAGACAGGGACTTCCCTGGCAGTCCAGTGGATAAGAATCCACCTTTCCAGGGGACATGGGTTCAATTCCTGGTCAGGGAACTAGGATCATACATGCCCAGAGCAACTAAGCCTACCCTCCACAGCTACTGGAATCAGCTGGCCTCAACTACTGAGCCCATGTGCCACAACGAGAGTCCATCGCTGCAACGAAAGATCCCACATGAAGCAACAAAGACTCCACATGCTGCAACTATGACCTTGCACAGCCAAATAAATAACTATCTTAGAAAACAGACAGCATTTTATCTCCCTAACCAAGATGAGAACCATCAGAAGTTAGGATGCAATGAGAGCTCCATGGAGTTTTCTGAGAATTCACCTTGGAAATAAGAATGTGAGATTGGCACCATAAAAGAGAAACCACTGACAAGTTGCAACACAGTTTTCATGGAGAGCCATGGGACTTTCAAGTCCAAAAAACAAGCAACTACCATTTACTCATCAAAAAATAGAAGTAATGCTGACTAACGAAGATATGACTTTTCCTCATATGACTTTTCTGATCTCAATCATGGTACCATCAGAAGATTCAATTGACCAAATAAGGAAATTACCCTGCAGAATCTCTGATGAATAAATGCTCAAAAAGTGTTAATTTTCTGCAGCCCTTTTTTTTTTTTTTTCCTTTTCCTATCCACTAGGCTCTCAAAAAAAGATCAATCTCAAAAATTTGGGTTTTGTTGTTGTTGTTGTTGTTAAATTTCAGTCTTTTATTCCAGATTCTTTCACATTAAATAGAGAAGTATAGTTTAAATATGAGATGGTTGGATGGCTTCACTGACTCAAAGGATATGAGTCTGAGCAAACTCAGGGAGATGTTGAAGGACAGGGAAGCCTGGCATGCTATAGTCAATGAGGTTGCAGAATCGGACATGGCTGAGTGACTAAACAGCAACAAAATATGGCCACTCTGTATAGCGTGGAAAGTCTCATCCTCTTTGAAGTGACTTCAGCCATCAGTAAGCAGAACTTTCTAAATTACAGCCAAAATAATATCATGAAGGCAGTTTGGGGATTGTAAAAACAGTGCAGGTAACATTCATCATTGACTCAGTTACCACAACTAGAGAGGCTGAAAAAAATTCCCTTGTGTTTCCTTCTTTTATCACTAAAGTTGAAGGGAGAGAGAGTGAAATTCCATACGGAATGGTAGTTCATCAAATCATTGAGTCTCCTGTGAGTGCAAAAACCATTTCATCATATTTCCTCTGGGAGAAGTGATGACTGAAACTTAAATATTTTCTGCAAATAGAGCAAAAGTGGGATGAGCGGATGGCTCAGGGACAGCAGGAGTGAGATTGCTCATCTTGGGATTCTTCTCAGAATATTTGTTCAGCATAACTCAGTAAGAGAAGAGGAGACATTGGACCTCTCCCCAAAGGTAAAAAACAAACAAACAAACACAAAACCACACAAGTTAGTCCCATGTCAGCATGTTTGGGGCTAAAAATAAATATGACCTGTTCAGAATGGAGTATTATGCTACTAAGTGCTCCTTTGGGCATGGATTTCCTTGGCATCAGGTCCATGCTATCTTAAAGTTTACAAAAGAGATATAGACCATGGGTTTGACTTTTAAATGTCTCACTCTAAGTCAGAATTTAAACTGCTAGAATTGGAAATTTCGCAGATAAGGAAGCTGCATCTCACAGCAATTCATCAAGTTCAAACAATTAATTTAGTTGATGGTGGTATTACTATCAATCACACCAAGATTTAGCTTATTATGAATGTGTGCATACTGTGTGCTAAGTCACTTCAGTCATGTTTGACTCTCAGGATGCAGGACTGCATCCTGCCAGGCTCCTCTGTCCAAGGGATTCTCTAAGAAAGAATACTGGAGTGGATTGCCATGCCCTCCTCTAGGGGATCTTCCAGACCCAGGAATTGAACCTGGGTCTCTTACATCTACCTGCACTGACAGGCAGGTTCTTTACCACTAGCACCACCTGGGAAGCCCATTATGAATGACCACACCCCAGTGAAAGATGCACTATACTTCTCTACTTTCTTGAGCAATAAACCAAATAGAGTAGATTCAGTCTGACTTCTTTCAGGTTTACATCTATATGCACCCTATTTATTTCTAAGTTCATATTTTGGTTTAGTTTGGTTTACTCTTGCCCATTCCCTTCTTAGAATTTTTCAATGGACCAGTTATCCATAAAAACAGAGAAAAAGTTTACCAACACATGCTCCTTTGTGTCCATAGAGATGGATAACACTTTCCCTATTCTCCCAAGAGAGGAATCCTTGAATCTTAACTCTGAGTTGAAGCTGTTGGCTAGGCTATAAAATCGTCCAAAGACACAGCAGTGTCTTCATCCTTGTTATGCTCCATGCCAAAATCCTGGGTGCTTCTAAAGATCAGAGAAACCAAAGAACTGATTACATGCCCATGAATAATAGGCAAGACAGGAAAGAAAGAAAGGTGGGCACAAAAGTAAAGATCTATAACCTCCATCAAATCACATATACACAGAAGATGACAAAGTGAAGTAGATTCTAGAGTCAGATCCAGCTCTGCTACTTACTGGCTCTTGATTGTACTGAAGCTACTTAGTATCTAGCCTTGCTCTTTTCAGATGTAAGATGGAGATAATGTTGGCACCTACTTCATAGAGCTGTGATGAGGATGAAATTACATAATGTGTAGAAGAAATAAAAATTCTGGCATACAGTTAGCATTCTGGCCCTTTAAAAATTATCATTATTCACTGCTTTAATCTTGTATTGCTCACCCTCTGCTCCAAGTATTTCACTTTCTGTGTGTCTGTGTGTGTGTGTGTGTGTGTGTGTGTGTGTGTGTGGAGAGTGGGGTGGTATGATGTGTTATGTCCTGAGACTCAGGGATCTTTTTGTGTGTGTGTTTGTGTGCCTATATGCAATGAGAGTTAATGTTTGCTGTCTGCTTTGTTTTAGAAAGAAGGGGCACTCAAAATTATTCTTTACTAATTAATTAGGTATATATTCACACCAATCAGGTCAAACATTTGGTACTATGTGGTAAATGACCTCAGAACACCAAGGTTTTTGGAGAAGAAGATTTGCCATCCCTAAGATGCTAACATCTTCTCCTATGTTGACTGAGTTCCTGCAGGAAACCCATGGCCATCACCTTCACCAAAGTCATTTGATTTGCCCTGTGGATCACTGAGTCTAATTACTGGGAGGATTTTTAAGAATCACCTTAAACAATAAGCCAAATCCAGACACACATAAAATTGAAAAGATGGATAAAGAAAACCACTCAATGGTGACTGAGTTTATCTTTATGGGCATCACTCAAGACCCTCAGCTGCAGATCATCTTTTTTGTGATCTTCCTCTTGGTCTACCTGGTCAATGTAGTGGGGAATGCTGGGATGATTATCCTGATCATAACAGACACTCAGCTTCACACACCCATGTATTTTTTCCTCTGCAACCTCTCTTTTGTCGACCTGGGCTACTCCTCAGCCATTGCCCCCAGGATGCTGGCTGACTTCCTAACAAAGCACAAAGTCATCTCTTTCTCCAGCTGTGCCACCCAGTTTGTGTTCTTCGTAGGCTTTGTGGATGCTGAGTGCTATGTCCTCGCTGCCATGGCCTACGACCGCTTTATGGCCATCTGTCGACCCCTCCACTACAGCGCTCTCATGTCCAAGCGAGTCTGCTTGGCTCTCATGCTGGGCTCCTACCTGGCTGGCTTGGTGAGTTTAGTCGCCCACACTGCCCTCACTTTCAGTCTGAGTTACTGTGGTTCCAACATCCTCAACCACTTCTTCTATGAAATCCCACCACTCTTAGCCCTCTCTTGCTCAGACACCTACATCAGCGAGATCTTGCTCTTCAGTCTCTGTGGCTTCATTGAATTCAGCACCATCCTCATCATCTTTATCTCCTATGCCTTCATCCTCATCGCAATCATCAGAATGCGCTCAGCTGAAGGCCACCTTAAGGCTTTCTCCACCTGCGGGTCTCACCTCACTGGTGTCACACTTTTTTATGGTACAGTCATGTTTATGTACCTGAGGCCAACATCCAGCTACTCCCTGGATCAAGACAAATGGGCCTCCATGTTCTACACTGTTATCATCCCCATGTTGAATCCCTTGATCTACAGTTTACGGAACAAGGATGTGAAGGCTGCTCTCAAGAAAATAATTGGAAAGAAACCTCAATAATATTAATCACAAAAATGAAAAAAATATTAACACAGGTAAATAATAGTGGTAGAAGGATGTGGCAGGAAATAAAAAAAATTCTAGTAACTTTCTCATAAGCCCTACAACTTACCAACTATTTGCTGAGTCAATCTTCTATTTTTTTTTTTTAGTTGAGGTATAGTTGATATGCCATTTTGTATAAGTTTCCATGTACAGCATACTGATTCAAAATTGTTAAAGGTTATACTTCACTTATAGTTATTATAAAATACTGCCTATGTTCCTTGTACTGTACAAGATATTCTTGTAGCTTATTTATTTTTTATGTTTGCTATATTGACTAGTTTGTTTTGTTTTGTTAGATTCCACATATAAGAGATATCATGCAGTATTTGTCTTTCTCTGTCTGACTTAATTCACTAAGCATTATATCCACCAAGTCAATCCTAAATTCCTAAGGATTTTCAGTAATCTTTAACTCTATGAGCTGAAGAAAAGATAAACTAATATTTCTGAAAGTCAAGCTGAGAAAGATGCATTAGGTTTTTATTTTTTAAGAAATTCTTATTGGAAGATAGATCATTTTCAATGTTGTATTAGTTTCAGGTGTACATTAAAATGAATCTGATATACATATATCCACTCTTTTTTAGATTATTTTCCCATATAGGTCATTAGAGAGTATTGAATAGACCTCCCTATGCTATCCAGTAGGTCCTTGCTAATTATCTATTTTATATACTGTAGTGTGTATGTCCGGAGAAGGCAATGGCAACCCACTCCAGTACTCTTGCCTGGAAAATCCCATGGACGTAGGAGCCTGGTAGGCTGCAGTCCATGGGGTCTCGAAGAGTCGGACACGACCGAGAGACTTCACTTTCACTTTTCACTTTCATGTGTTGGAGAAGGAAATGGCAACCCACTCCAGTGTTCTTGCCTGGAGAATCCCAGGGATGGGGGAGCCTGGTGGGCTGCCACCTATGGGGTCATGCAAAGTCGGACACGAATGAAGCGACTTAGCAGCAGCAGTGTGTATGGCAATCCCAATCTTCCAATTTATCCCTCCTCACATTACCCACTGACATACATGTTTTTTTTTGTTTGTTCCTGTTTTTGAAATTGGCTCACAGGTTGATTCGAAATGGAGACAGGACATGAGAGATGAAATAAACAACCAATCGCTCTAAAGAATATTTTTTTCAGAGTCAAGAAGAATGATAGATTCAAATGTTGAAAATTTCTCTACTGTGAAAGGAAGTCAGAGAAAACTTAGCTAAATACATGAGGAATGGGACTGATGTGAACGATAACTTAACTCATCCCAGGATCCTTTCACTCATATATTCAGCAAAACCTTATAAATGCCAGATATGTGCCTCTGGAGGATACAAACATGAGACACACATGTGCCAAGGACAGGGGTTTTCTGTGCTTCCAGAGAGAGTATACCGTGTTTTCTCTCTGAGACTCCTGCCACCAACAAAATCAGGAGCTATGCAAAGGGAAAGATTGAGGGCAGGAGGAGAAGGGGGTGACAGGGTAAGATGGTTGCATGACATCATCAACCCAATGGACATAAGTTTGAGTAAACTCTGGGAGACAGTGGACAGGGAGGCCTGACACACTGCAGTCCACGGGGTTGCAAAGGGTTGGACATGACTGAGCAACTGAACAACAATGCAAAGCCCAAGAATAAGAGCTGGAGACTCAGGCTCTGCTAACTAGGTTTGTGAATATTGACAAGACTCTTTTCTTTTCTTTTTTGTTCCTGTCCTCAGTTTTCCCTGATGCCTAGTGGTTGGTTTCACCTAATAATCACTGGTACCCTATGGTCTCTTCTTCTTAAAATTGAAAGGGGTAGACATCTGAGTTTGGTCAACTTCACATATTTACATTCTTTCAGTCCTCAAAGGATACTGTTTGGATCAATCCCTAAGGCTAATTTTAGCAAGACTGTAACGTCTACAGGACTGGCTGTCCAGCTCTCATCCTTAATTTCCCCTCTGCCCTCCTTTCCCTCTCTTCTAATTGCAAGTAAACTCTAGCCTCTTGGGGCACCAAGAGTCTTCATGTTTTCCACCATCATCCCAAGGCCCTTATCAAAGAATAGTTCCATTAACTCTGACATATCAATGACTGACGATAGAGAAGGATATAATTTCTCTTTGTGTGTTCTCAATGTTATGGTGTGGGTGCACACGTCTGTCCAATTCTGTGTGATTCCATGGCTGTAGCCCTCCAGGTTCCTCTGTCCATGGAGTTATCTCAGCAACAATACTGAGGTGGGTTGCCATTTCCTACTCCATGGGATCTTCCTGACACAGGGATCAAACCCCCATCTCTTGCATCTCCTACATTGGCAGGCAGATTCTTTTTTACCACTGTGCCACTTGGGAAGTGGAGAAGGAAATGGCAACCCACTCCAGTATTCTTGCTTGGAGAATTCCGTGGACAGAGGAGCCTGGTGGCTATAGTCCATGGGGGTCACAACTGAGTGACTGAGCACCTGGGAAGCCTACAAATCTTGAATTAGAAAGCAAGAATGCTAGTATCAGGATAGGGTAAAGACAGAGACTGGGATCTAAGGACACCTAAGTTTTTCTCAGATATGTTGAAATTCCATCACATCATCCATTTCAAATACTTGCACTGTTTCTATCTCAGCCCTTCCTCCAATCCAATACAGTGAAAGGTCAGGGAAACACAATGGTTGCCTTAAAGTATAGAGCATCCACACTCATCATGAAAAGCATCAGAGAGCTTTAGGGATAGAAGCCTCAGAATTTACCAGTCATTCTAATGAGTGTCATTGTATATGAGTTGAAATTGATCTGGTTCATCACTCAATTACATGAGTTCTTAAAATATCACTGGTGTCACATTATGGAGGAAATCATAGGGGTTAATAGACAGATGTAGAGTTGGGAGGAGAAGGAAATGGAAACCAACTCCAGTATTCTCGCCTGGAGAATCACAGGGACAGAGGAGCCTGGCAGGCTGCTATCTATGGGATCACACAGAATTGGACACGACTGATGTGACTTAGCAGCAGCAGTGTTGGCAGTCCTGAAACAGTCCAGAGATTTAGCCTTCTGTTTTGAGTGTTTTGGTTTTTATTTTAAATAATCCAATGAATAATCCTATATGCTATGTGAAAAATAAGAAAATTAGATTTCCCTTCACACTAACTACAAACCAAGTAGTATATGTCATAATTTTTTAAAAAGAAAAGAATAGTAAACAAGAAAGAAAACAAGACCAGGAGCTGACTGTGGCTCAGATCATGAACTCCTTATTGCCAAATTCAGACTGAAAATGAAGAAAGTAGGGAAAACCACTAGACCACTCAGGTGTGACCTAAATCAAATTCTTTATGACTATAGAGTTGAAGTGAAAAATAGATTTAAGGGACTACATTTGATAGAGTGCCTGATGAACTATGGACGGAGATTTGTCACATTGTACAGGAGACAGGGATCAAGACCATCCCCATGGGAAAGAAATTCAAAAAAGCAAAATGGCTGTCTGGGGAGGCCTTACAAATACCTGTGAAAAGAAGAGAAGCAAAAAGCAAAGGAGAAAAAGAAATATATAAGCATCTGAATGCAGAGTTCCAAAGAATAGCAAGAAGAGATAAGAAAGCCTTCCTCAGTGATCAATGCAAAGAAATAGAGGAAAACAACAGAATGGGAAAGACTAGAGATCTCTTGAAAAAAATTAGAGATACCAAGGGAACATTTCATGCAAAGATGGGCTCGATAAAGGACAGAAACGGTATGGACCTAACAGAAGCTGAAGATATTAAGAAGAGGTGGCAAGAATACACAGAACTGTACAAAAAAGATCTTCACGACCCCGATAATCACAATGGTGTGATCACTGACCTAGAACCAGACATCCTGGAATGTGAAGTCAAGTGGGCCTTAGAAAGCATCACTACGAACAAAGCTAGTAGAGGTGATGGAATTCTAGTTGAGCTATTCCAAATCCTGAAAGATGATGCTGTGAAAGTGCTGCACTCAATATGCCAGGAAATTTGGAAAACTCAACAGTGGCCACAGGACTGGAAAAGGTCAGTTTTCATTCCAGTCCCAAAGATGGGGAATGCCAAAGAATGCTCAAACTACCACACAATTGCACTCATCTCACACGCTAGTAAAGTAATGCTCAAAATTCTCCAAGCCAGGCTTCAGCAATACATGAACTGTGAACTTCCAGATGTTCAAGCTGGTTTTAGAAAAGGCAGAGGAACCAGAGATCAAATTGCCAACATATGCTGGATCATGGAAAAAGCAAGAGAGTTCCAGAAAAACATCTATTTCTGCTTTATTGACTATGCCAAAGCCTTTGACTGTGTGGATCACAATAAACTGGAAAATTCTGAAAGAAATGGAAATACCAGACCACTTGACCTGCCTCTTGAGAGACCTATATGCAGGTCAGGAAGCAACAGTTAGAACTTGACATGGAACAACAGACTGGTTTCAAATAGGAAAAGGAGTACATCAAGGCTATATATTGTCACCCTGCTTATTTAACTTATACGCAGAATACATCATAAGAAATGCTGGGCTGTAAGAAGCACAAGCTGGAATCAAGATTGCTGGGAGAAATGTCAAAAACCTCAGATATGCAGATGACACCACCCTTATGGCAGAAAATGAAGAGGAACTAAGAAGCCTCTTGATGAAAGTGAAAGAGAGTGAAAAAGTTGGCTTAAAGCTCAACATTCAGAAAATGAAGATCATGGCATCTGGTCCCATCTGTTCATGGGAAATAGATAGGGAAACAGTGGAAACAGTGTCAGACTTTATTTTTTTGGGCTCCAAAATCACTGCGGATGGTGATTGCAGCCATGAAGTTAAAAGACGCTTACTCCTTGGAAGGAAAGTTGTGACCAACCTAGATAGCATATTGAAAAGCAGAGACATTACTTTGCCAACAAAGGTCTGTCTAGTCAAGGCTATGGTTTTTTCAGTGGTCATGTATGGATGTGAGAGTTGGACTGTGAAGAAGGCTGAGTGCCGAAAAATTGATGCTTTTGAACTGTGGTGTTGGAGAAGACTCTTGAGAGTCCCTTGGACTGCAAGGAGATCCAACCAGTCCATTCTGAAGGAGATCAGCCCTGGGATTTCTTTGGAAGGACTGATGCTAAAGCTGAAACTCCAGTTCTTTGGCCACCTCATGCTAAGAGTTGACTCATTGGAAAAGACTCTGATGCTGGGAGGGATTGGGGGCAGGAGGAGAAGGGAACAACAGAAGATGAGATCTCTGGATGGTATCACCGACTCGATGGACATGAGTTCGGGTGAACTTCGGGTGTTGGTGATGGACAGGGAAGCCTGGTGTGCTGCAATTCATGGGGTCACAAAGAGTTGGACACAACTGAGTGACTGAACTGAACTTAACTGAGTAGCTTCACCACCAGAAAGATCTCTGAATATCATTTCTATGTCTCAAATCAATATTCAGTGACTTTAATATTAAAGGACTATCTTTTTTTTCTCTCTCTCTTTCTTCATTGATAGTTGTATCCAGTGAGTAAATGAATCACTTTAAATTTCTTTAGGTTCCTACAACAATGAATAGTGGTAAGCATTATTCCAATTTTAAAGAGGATAAAACCAAAATTCAGAAAGGTCAATAAACTTGTCGAATGTAAGTAATAGAGTCAAAAGTTGATCCAAGGGCTCTACTTTCCACTCTGACCAATGGCAAATATTCAGGCTTTTTGAAAATAGTATTTGAGTATAGTCCTTATATAGATTCTGCTATTTCTTTCTGTTTTAAGACTTTGGACAACTTAATAAGTCTCTATAAGCCTTCATTTCTTTACTTACTAAATGGTAATAATAATGCTTACATTTTAGCATTTGTTCAATAATATGCAGTGATCTCTATTAAAAATCAGTTCCATAAATTATTGAATAAACATAAACTCCTCCTATTTTTGCTTCATTTATATCTTAACTGCAAAAATTTCACTGTAACTGTGATGTGATTAAATGAGGAAACTAAGTTTTTTCCATGTAAGTGGTGGTTGAAGCATTATATCAACTTATAATGAAAAAAGAAAAGTGGATAGATGTTGAATCACCTTAGTCTTAGTCAGTCCCACCAATAATCATGTCAAATAAATCCTGCAATGTCTCTGTACTTCAGTCTTTTCAACAGTAAAATGAAGGCATTATTTACACTTCATCTATCCTGTTAGTTTGCTCAAATAAATATACATAAATGTCTGGTGTTTAAAAAGGAATTATCTTTCATACATTAAAAACTTCATCCAGCAATACAATCATAATAGAGGTAAGTGTTTTGATTTTGATCATATTCTCTACAATAGACTACATAGACCTTTGAATGGCTATTCCCTTTAATCAACAAAGAACTGGTAAACTCCATACTAAGAGCAACTAAAGGCAAAAACTGATGCAGAAGCAGTTAATACAGAAGATGTCAGAGTGAGATAAAGCTGAGGCTAAATTCAGCTTCTCCACTCTCTAGCTATAAAAGCTCAGGTGAGATTGTTTTTTTAACAGTTGGTGCTTAAATCTATCTATCTGTCTATCTATCATTTCTGACTTCACCTATTTGACATTCAGTTCAGTTCAGTGGCTTAGTCGTGTCTGACTCTTGGAGATGCCATGGACTGTAGCATGCCAGGCTCCTCTGTCCATGGGATTCTCCAGGCAAGAATACTGAAGTGGGTTCCCATGCCCTCCTCCAAGGGATCTTTCCAAGCCAGGGATCGAACCTGTGCCTCTTACACTCCTGCATCTTTACCACTAGTGCCACTTGGGAAGCCCCTTAGAGAGGATACTAGCCATAATTAGGGTCTAAGATTCCTCATCCTATCCCATGGTTGCCCCTATTCCCTAACATGGAAACTGTAAAATTGCCAAAGTTCTTTGCTTAGTAGTCTAAGCCCTCTTCCTTAAACCACTTCTTTGATATTGTTTCTCCCTACTTGTTTTGTGCAAAAATTCTCCTATAAAGTTATTTCTTGAATGGCATTCACATTTTTCTACCTCTGTATTCTTCCCAGCTTCATACTCTTTCCGTCTCTACTTCCTGCTTCTCTAATAGTCTGAACTCCACGTCTTGGAATATTCAAACTTGTCTCTTCCTTCAAGGATCAGCTCACATACCACTCTCTCAAAAACCCTCATTCTCTGATCTACTGAACCACTAAAAAAAACCTACTCTTCTGAATAGCAAATCCTTTCATTGATAAGTTGCACTTGTGGATGCGGTATTTATGCACATATGTGTATAAATGCCTTGAAACACAGACACTAAATAAGATGTGCCTGGGTGTTGCCATGGCAATAGAAACCTCATCATAGACACTTAGAAACGTTTATGAAAAGAAAAGAATGAGTTGACATATTTGATGCCTGCTGCTGCTGCTGCTGAATCCCTTCAGTTGTGTTCCACTCTGTGCAACCCTATAGACGGCTGCCCACCAGGCTTCCCGGTCCCTGGGATTCTCCAGCCAAGAACACTGGAGTGGGTTTGCATTTCCTTCTCCAATGCACGAAAGTGAAAAGTGAAAGTGAAGTCGCTCAGTCGTGTCCAATTCTTCATGACCCCATGGACTGCAGCCTACCAGGCTCCTCCGTCCATGGGATTTTCCATGCAAGAGTACTGGACTGGGGTGCCAGTGCCTTCTCTGATTTGATGCCTAGACCACTTCAAACAACCAAGTACCAAAACTAAGCAGCCATTTGAGGTGCTCTGAAAACAGCTGTTTTGGTATCTTTGTTTTTTTGTTTTGTTTTTTTTTTTTTTAATTTTATTATTTTTTTTTTTTTTAACTTTACAATATTGTATTGGTTTTGCCATACATCAACATGCATCCACCATGGGTGTACACGTGTTCCCCATCCTGAACCCCACTCCCACCTCCCTCCCCGTACCATCTCTCTGGGTCATCCCAGTGCACCAGCCCCAAGCTTCCTGTATCCTGCATCGAACCTGGACTGGTGATTCGTTTCTTATATGATATTTTACATGTTTTAATGCCATTCTCCCAAATCATCCCCCTCCTCCCTCTCCCACAGAGTCCAAAAGACTGTTCTATACATCTGTGTCTCTTTTGCTGTCTCGCATACAGGGTTGTCGTTACCATCTCTCTAAATTCCATATATATGCCTTAGTATACTGTATTGGTGTTTTTCTTTCTGGCTTACTTCACTCTGTATAATAGGCTCCAGTTTCATCCACCTCATTAGAACTGATTCAAATGTGTTCTTTTTAATGGCTGAGTAATAATACTCCATTGTGTATATGTACCACAGCTTTCTTATCCATTCATCTGCTGATGGATTGTTTTTAACTCTACTAGATCAAATGTTAGTGAAATAAGCCTCTTCACCAGACCTGGCTTCTGGAGACAGGAATAGGAGCCCATAATAAAATCAGTGCTATGAATGCCATCCACAGACGACACCTGAAATTCAGCATTTTCAGCTTCATCTTAGGCATTTGCTTTGACAACCCGCCTCTTAGAAATACAAGAAAGTGTTAGTCACTCAGTCATGCCTGACTCTATGTGACTCTAAGGACTGTAGCCCACCAGGCCCCTCTGTCTATGGGATTCTCCAGGCAAGAATACAGAAGGGGGTTGTCATGCCCTCCTCCAGGGAATCTTCCCAACCCAGGGATGGAATCCAGGTCTCCTGCATTGCAGGTGGTTTCTTTATTATCTGAACCAGCAGGGAAGCCCAAGAAAAAGCGAGTGAGTAGCCTAGTCCTTCTCCCAGGGATCTACCTGGCCCAGGAATCAAACTGTAGTCTTCTGCATTGCAGGTGGATTTTTACCAGCTGAGCTACCGGGGAAACCCCTTAGAAGTACAAGTTACATTGAACTTGAATATACCTTAAAATTTCTTGCTTCTAGTCCTATGCATTGAATAAAACTAACCCACCTAGAAAACACATGCTTCTGTTTTATGTCACAAGTCAGTCATTACTTTTTCTAGGACTCACTCCTGAAATCACTTTCCAGATTTTTCTCATCTGTACAGTGGTACCAATAATATCTACAACGTGGAGTTTCTGTAAGAAGAAAGCAAGATAATATTACCATGGCCAGTTGTCCCTTTCCTTGAGAGTTTTATTTCTTTGCCTACTATCTTGGAGTAAGTATCAATTGTGCAAACTTTTACTCTCAAAAATGCCCTAATTCAGATATTAAAATATAAGAAAATCCCAAGTAGTGTATTTAAGCATTTTGGGTCTTAATTAATGGCAGCAGTCCTTTGTGCTAGAAAAACACTGCACATGTAATTTTTCTATAACATTAAACCACATACTGTTTTTATATAAAGCCAGTGGTGCCAGTGGTAAAGAACCTGCTGCCAATGCAGGAAACACAAGATGTTGGGGGCCAGAGTGAGGCACTCCGCCCGTGGCAAAGGTCATGAGGAAGGAGGCTCAACATACGCAAAGGCGAGATCGAGCCTCAGGAGTCCCTCTGGAAATCCTCGAGCATCTACCCCCATAACCAGAGCCTGCCTACTTTACTACTTTGTGCTCCCACCTACACCTCTGACTTTATGGGGGGCTGTCCCCCACCACCTCTTTCGGAGAAAGAGTTAACCTAGAGCTCCAGTTAATAAAAACTCCCGGGCGTGACAAGAGTGTTTTAACCTACAAACTCCTCTGAAGGTTCTCTAGCCTGCCTGACAGGCTTGTCCAGCCACATGTGATTGCTCACAGCCTCCCAACCGTGAGAGGCACGAGATGCTTTAAACCTTCTAAAAACAGGTTCCTTAGAAAAGTTAGAAAACCATTAGTATAAGTATAGTGGGCTGATTAGAAATTGTATTGGTGAAGGGTTTTTCATTTGTTGAGCCAATGTTTGTTGCTAAGTCTCCACATCCCCTGCCCTTACACACATTAACGAATATATAGAAGAAATAAATATTAACCTTTGATATTAATCATGTTAGACCTTAGGCTAAGTAAATTCTTTCCTTAACTAAAACTCACTACACCCTCACCCTATAGGAATGTAACTTTATTTGGGTGGCATCTGTTTTAAGAATAATCACCCCTGGAGAAATAAGTGTCCTGGTTGACTGACTGCTGTCACAAGGAAGGGGTCATAAATTGTCAGCAGGCCCCCTGGCCAGAAGATGATGTAACACCCCTAAGACCTCTGTATACATTTGTATGAAGCACCTGACTTTGATAAAAGTCAGGACTGCTGACCCTGCGTGACTTTTGCATAACATCTCAGTGTATAAAAGTAGACCATGGAAAATAAAGAATTGGGATCAGTTTCTTGAAATACTGGTCTCCCCATGTTGCGCTCTCTCTCACTCTGGCTGAGTCTCCGTCTGGAGCGCGGAACCCGCCATGCTTACTAATTATGCCTGGGCTTCTAAGATCCGACCAGGGAGGCCTCAGTGTCTCCTCTCCTTCGGGAGAATGGAAGGACGCCTGTGGCCTACGTAAGTGGTGCAAGCTTCTTGTCTTGAAGTTTTATTGGTCTCCCGTGTAAACCAAGCTACTCAGCCTCTTTTCTCCACTGAATTTTCCTACTGAGCTATCCTAATTCTATTACTCTTTACATCTTTAATTAATATCTAATTGAAGCTATTGTATCCTGATCCTCGCCGACGCCGTCCCCACTTTGTACTCCCTGGATCAGCCGGGGCTGGACCCTGCCAACAAGAGATTCAAGTTCAACCCCTGGGTGGGGAAAGATCCCCTAGAGTAGAAAATGGCAACCCACTCCAGTACTCTTGCCTGGTAAATTTCATGGGCTGAGTAGTCTGGTGGGCTTCAGTCCATGGGACCACAAAGAGTCAAACAAGACTGAGCACAGGGCATTTACTTGGTGGACTGTGAAACTTTAAGGTAGTCTCTTTTCACCCGCAAACCATATGATATAACAAGATTGAGCTGGTGTCTTCTATGTCTTTTTTGCACTTGCAAGCAGGTTCTTTACCACTAGAGCCACCTGGGAGGCCCAAATGGCATGTTAATGTGCTCTTAAACAGTAGAGCTGGAAAGAGAGCTGACTTCTACTGGTTCCTAGTTCAGTATTCTGAAAACAGAGAAATGTACAGCATTATAGAAAATGATAAGTATGATTAGAATTGAGAAGAGCTTTGGGGAAATTCTATGAAGGTCTGGTACATGGCTGTATTCAATCTGATGTTTTTGATTAAATTGATGAGTCAAGATTTAGACAGTATTGTGTTGTGAAGCATTTGTTGAAAGCACCCCCCATTGCCTATGGTTTATGGTGAGCTGAACCATTGAAAATTCAAATGGGCCAAAAAGGCACTATTGATGTTTCAGTGAAGGAAAACAGCAAAGTAGATGATATCAAAGAAGCAGTTTAGCTTTCAGATGATTTTGGAATAGAGATACTGATAACAAATAATTTGTTTCCCTGTGACTTTTCTCCTTTTCAATCTTTTACAACCCTCATATTCTCTAACAGTAGTGTTAAATTAATTTGGTCTCTTAAAGGACAAAGATACCTATTGAGAAAGCTGGTACCTGATGTATGATGTATGATAGTAGTGTTTCTGTACTTATAGTGATTCCAATATTGTTCTTAAAATAAATATTGCATGTCCAAAAAGTGAAAACCATTTCAGTAGAAATTTTGACAGGTTTATAATATATACATTTTAAAATTATTTTATAATAAATCTGTTCTAGAGAGATTAGAGATATCCAGATAGAGATAAAGAGAAGGTTGATGGCTTTTTACTTTTTTAATGAATTTATTTATTTTTGGTTGCACAGCATGTGGGATCTTAGTTTCTCAACCAGGGATTGAATCCATGGCACCTGCATTGGAATTGCAATCTTAAATAAAAAGCCCCTGCTTTTAATTTTTTAAAACATTCTTTAAACCAGTGATGTTTCCTTCACCTGTTTAACTACAGATAGTCCTTTTTTTGATTGTGTACAACCTTTGTATTTAGTTAAATGGTTGCATTTAATTATTGGACATCTATAAAACAAATTATCTTCTTTTTATTTTATTCTAAATTGTGAAATAAGCAAGTGATAAAATTTTAGAAACCACTACTTCTGTCCTCAAAGGCCATCTTTAAGCTTTTTTGTTTGATTGGTTTTGCCATTCTCTTAATTTAAAGAATGATTCTTTTCTAAAGATATCAATGATTGAAAAGCTTCAAAATGAAGGAATCATTTCCACGCATTTGTGACACACATGTGTATATCTGTCTGCTATACAGCATTCAGAAAAAACTTTCAAAACTAGTTGTGTCATATAACCCTTCTTGATAATACTTACATATTTCTGAGAATAAATTCCTACTCCTTATCACAATCAGTTTAGTCCTTCATGGTCTGGCTATTGTCTGCTCACCACATACCTCCTGCTTCTCACTAGTTTTCTTTATCCCCTCAGATAGAGAAAGCTGTCTCCAGTCTTTGCCCACAAACCCCCTTTACATAGAAAACTCTTCTCAATGTGACTACTTCTCCTTCCAATCTTTGTATGCAGCTTGTCTGCCACTGCCCCTTGAACAGTACTTCCCTTATTCCATTTATCATAATTTGCCAATATAAGTATCCATATTATATGTATATTATAAATATTTATGTATACATAAGGAAATGAAGTATTTCTATTTTAATTAGCATTGTGTTCTATAATCACTCAATAATACATAGTGAATGAATGAGTTTATTTATTCATTCACATTTGACCAAATCTTCTGCTTCTGATCATTGCTATCCTCCTGTCCATACAATCAGCCTAGGACCACCAGGAATAAGCCTATAGTCAGTTAAAATCAGATTTATTGATCCACTGTAAAGAAGAATATCACACACCAGGATTTAGGGGAAAGAGTAGGGTTAAAGTAAAAGTTAAATGAAGAAATATTTGATAGATTCATTTCAAAGCAGGACTGTGTGTAATGGGGTCAAAATCAGGTCTAAACCACAAAGTAGCTGCAGGGTCTTGGTTCCTTAGAAACTACAAAATTCATTCATTTTGGATTCATTTTGATATTTGGCAAAACTAATACAATATTGTAAAGTTTAAAAATAAAATTAAATTAAAAAAAAAAACTACAAAATTAAGATAGATGTGAAATGTGGCATCCAAAAACCCTTATCTGAAGTTCTGCATCTGAGTTAAAAATTGAGAATTCTTCTATCAGGCCCCTTTACATACTTCATGTATAATTAAGATAGCCAAAGTTAAGATAATTCACCTTACTGATATGATTTAAAGAGATCACTTACAGAGAGTGTATGATTTTAGAGAAGCAAGTTTTTTCTTGGAGTAAGAAAAGAGTATTCACTTGATAAAGGGTGTTGCTTTGACACATGAAAGATGTGGTTTGTCCTTGGGGGAGCCATGATGCTTGTTGAGTTTGCAGCTGCAATGATGTGTCTTTTATGAGTTGGAAGGGCAGATACTGACCTTCAGAGCTACTTTTCACTCCATCACTTCATATTCAGAAGTCAATCATCTTATAATAACAGCTGACATCGTGTCCCATTGAGAGCTCTTCAGGTCCTCTGTTTTGCCAGAGCTCTTCTTAGAGCCCCTTTTACATCTTGGTTCCTTAGGCTATAGATCAAGGGGTTGAGCATGGGTGTGATCACAGTGTAGAACACTGCAATGATCTTGCCCCCAGCCCTGGAGGTCTTTGACTGGGGTCTCATGTACATGAAGATACCAGTTCCATAGAATAAGGCCACCACTGTCAGGTGGGAACCACAGGTGGACAGAGCCTTGTGCCTTCCAGAGGCTGACCGCATCCTGAGAACTGTCAGAAGGATTCGGGCATAGGAAACAACAATGAGGAGAGAAGGAATGAAGACAATGACGATAGTGAAGATGAAAACAACCATCTCGGTAAATGATGTGTCAGTGCAAGCCAACCTCAGGATGGAAGGAACCTCACAGAAGAAGTGATCCAGGACATTGGGTCCACAGTAGGGTAAGCTCAAGGTGAAGATGTTGATGACCGTGGAACTCAGGAAACTACTGGCCCAAGAAATGCCTGCCAACTGGACACAGGTCCTTTGGTTCATAATGACTGTGTAGTGAAGAGGATGGCAGATGGCCACATATCTGTCATAAGCCATGACTCCAAGGAGAACGCATTCAGTCATTCCCAAGGAGAGGGAGAAGTACATCTGAGTAGCACATCTAGGAAATGGGATGGTCTTCTTTCTGCCCATCATATTGGACAGCATTTGTGGGACGTCAGTGGATGTGTAGCAGATATCCAGAAAGGATAAATTAGTGAGGAAGAAGTACATTGGAGTTTGGAGACGTGTTTCTATCTGGATGACAGTGATAATAATAATATTCCCCACCACGGTTAATAAATAAAAGAACAAGAACATAATAAAAAGAATGAGCTGCATCTTTGGCTGTGATGAGAGCCCCAGGAACACAAATTCGGTCACAGTGAAGTTTGTTGTTATCATATTCATTTTTGAGGCCACCTCTCTTTCACAGAACCATCCACTCACCTAAAGAAGAAATCAAATGCCTTCTAGGTCACAATGTTGGAAATTTAGGATGTAAGTAAGACAGCAAGGAGAAGTCTTGGTCTGATGATATATCTTGAGTATCTGAGTTGTATTACAAGTGGAAAGCATTTCTTCTGCTTTCAAAGGAAATATTCTAAGAGAACAGTCAAACTCAAATACTGATGACATGAAATAGATATTCTTGTCTTTTCTCTAAGGGTGCATGCTTTTGGCTGTTCATAATCTTTTCAAGGCTTCCTCGGGGGCTCAGTGCTAAAGAATCTGCCAGCAATGCAGAAGACACAGGAGACACATGCTTGATCTCTGGGTCGGGAAGATCCCCTTGAACAGCAACCCATGCCAATATGCTTGCCTGGAGAACCCTATGGACAGAGAAGCCTGGTGGGCTACAGTCTAGAGGGTAACAAAGAGTCAGACAGGACTAAAGTGACTGAGCATGCACACATGCAATCTTTCCAAATTATAACCATTCTTCAAAACTTTACTTATACTTCTCTCTTCAAATAGATCTAATTATTTCTGTGTTCTGCATCTAGCAATAGCATGTTGTAGCACTCAAGTAAAAAGCAGTAAAGGGCTTTGCTTTATGTGCTTCCTGCTAACCTTAAAGTAAAAGCCATAACTGCAGCCTGTGTATCTTCTGTATCACCTTGATGCAGCTTTCTAGTGATTAGACACTCTGATACACTAAGAACAGAGTGTACACACAATCACAAACCAGTGATGGATCACACTAATCGCCAGTTCTCCCAGCTTCACAACTTTCATGCAGAGGGGTCTTGGATGGTTTTATTATATATATATATATAATATGTATATATATATGTATATATAATATATATATATATATATATACACACACACACACACATATACTATATACTATATACACACACACAATAAGAATAATGATAGAACCAATTTTTTGAGGATTAAATGTGTATAAAGAATTAAAGACAATTTAAGACAATGTTTACACATAAAAGTTTATTCACAAATAATACTTATTATTAATAGCCCTAAAACATACAGTGTTCCTGCATTTATCCAGAATTTATTTCTCTAATAAAAAAACATTTCAGAGAAATAATAGCATTAAAAAGGATCCAGACAAGTTAAACTTACTTGGCCAATTCAATGAGAGCTCCTTAGCTTCTATGCCTCGTGTTTACCTACTCTTAGCTTATGCACAGTTATCAGTAGTGTGTGTGGGTAACTGATTTGCAGCAGATCAAAAGCAGAGAGTTAGAAAGGTATGGAGTAATGAAGAGTCTTAGAGGTAGGCACAGTTACAATATCAAGAAGCTGCCAGTTATTCATCTACTCATTCTTCATTATTTATTTTTCTTTCTTTCTTCCTTTGAAATCTGTCTTTTCAATAATCTAGTATGTACCAGATGCTGGGCTTGCCCTGATAAACACAGCAGACATTTTGATACTCTCATAAACCCTACTGTCCATATGAAGTTGAGATAAAGGAAACCAATTGATTCCCAAGAAAGTGAGGAATCTTCATAAATGTCCCAAGAAGACATTTATGAACCAAGTAGTTGCAGATCATGAAAAAGACTACTTTATGCAAAACATCATTTTCAAATAATATTAATTTGCATGTGACATGTTTTAGACAGTCTTCTTATATTTTGATTTAAATCAAGGCTTTTCAAATCAAACAGCTCAGTGAGCTGATAAACCAAATGATCTAAAATATGAAGTCCCGAGATAAAGGAAGGATGAGTCTGGACAGAGGCCTTTCAGACTCTCCAAACAACAGTCAGAAAGTCCTGAAAATGAGCCGTTCAAGTAATGTTAAGAAGTAATTAGCAGAATAGCAAAGGATATGCAGAGTGAGTTTCTCAGTTGACAGCGAGCTGGCACATAGTGAGCAGGGTCCATCACTGGAGAGTTGAGATCACAGGCCTGGCTCCGTTTTCACCAGCTGGGAGGCCTTGCTTGCACAATTCAGACCACCAGTCTGTGCTTAACTTTACTTACCTGCAGGACAGGGGCAAGAGTGGGCATTTTCATAGAGTTGATGGACCAGGTGAATGAGATGATACATGTGAAGCACCTAGAACAGAGTTAGCTATATCTTGTAAGGACTCGAGGTATATTAACTCTATCATTATTTTATATACATATATATGTGATCCTCATTAGGGGATCTTTGTTAAGCGCCCAAGACAGGAATTATGAGCACTCCTAATCCACTCCAGTACTATTGCCTACAAAATCCAATGGATAGAGGAGCCTGGTAGGCTACACAGTCCATGGGGTCGCAAAGAGTTGGACACAACTGAGCAACTTCACTTTCACTTTAATCTCTACACCACATGATAGATAAACTAAGTATTTTAAGAATAGAAAGAAGGGAATGGCTACCCACTCCAGTATTCTTGCCTGATACCTATTGTAATTCTCTATTACATGGCAAACTGTTTAAGTACTTTGCTGATAGTAAATCATATCTTCGTAACAACTCCAGTAGAATTTATGTCCATTTTAAATATGAGAAAATTGATGGTCAGAGAGTATACAACTGTCTCAAAGTTAGAGTATTTAGCAAAGCCATAAATTTATACTTGAGTTTACCTAAGTCCAAAATGCCCTTTAGTTAAATAATTTATTGCTTTATTTTACTGTTATTATTTTAATATCTCAATAAACAATTTAAATCAGAAACACCACAGATAAAATACCTAAAGCTGTTAAGTGCTGTGTAGAAATAGTCTTCATATCTGTCCTCACCACATATTCATGCAAAAAAAAAAAAAGACATGATATCCATGTGTAAAAACTACAATTCCATGAAAATAAAATAAAGCTTCTTCTATGATAACCACAAATGAGATGCTGCTATAATCCAAACCAACCTTTTTATAGATTAAAAATAAAGATAATGAATTCATGCACAGTGAAATCCCTAAGTTATTTGAGTTTCCTCATCTCAGTACCTTAGGCTGAACTTTAGATTCTTGAGGGATGATGTCCCAAGACCAGTGATTAAAATTTAATTAATGATTTGTTCTGAGGGAGTCCTGGTTGCTGTGTGTATTGGTTGCTCTCTTCTTTTCCATCTCCTACATTTGAACCATTACCAAGTTAAACAATGCCTTCCAAGTGACCAGGGCATTCTCAACCTTCTGTGTTGCCTAATTCTGGAAATCATAAAAGTAGATGCATTCAACACAAAAACAGCAAACTCTAAAGTGCAGGCATCAAAGACCGTGCACAGAGTCATGTCCTAAAATCAACTGGAATTTAGAGATGATTATACCCTAGTATACTCTCAGTTGTCCATATAGAGTATTTGAACCCTAGATTCTCTTCTCCCTGATCATGCTAAACTCCGGAATCATCCACAATTGCATAGCTGATAAACACATACTGTTTATAAGGAAACAGTAAGGGCAGCATGGAAACTTACTAGTTTTGTAAGCTCGAATGTATCATCTCACTTTCCTAAGTTGATTCATTTTAAAAATGGACATTAAAATATTCAGACCACTACATTGCTCCCTTGTTATGAATCTAAAGGGAAGAAAAGAAGGACAGAAGGAAGGGAGAAGGAGGGAAGGAGAGAGGAAGAAAGAGCAAACTAGAAAGTTAATATTAATTAAGTGTTTTCAATGTGCAAAGAGCCAGCTGAGTCAAATAATGTCTCCACATAATAATATAACTTAATCTCATGATTCTCAACTCCTGAATGCACTATATTTGGTTGTGGTCGCTTGTTCGATTTTAATATCAATTCCCAGGCCATATCCTGAATCAAAATCTCTGCAGATAGGACTCAGATACAGGTATTTTTAAAAGCTCCAGGGGTGAACCCTTGAAATCTTATTCTTTCAACATTTTACTGGGAAAAAAGATACAATTGTGGATTAGATAAAGCTAAGCCTGAAATATGCTGGGAGTTCCATTTGTTACTTCCACTTTTTTTGCCTACTGTGTTCCAGCTTTTAAGAACTGTTGTGTGAAAACCATCTAAAATGTACAACGTTCATCTAAGACTTTTCAAAATATCCAATTACATTTTGCTTTAAATGATGCTGGAATCTCCCAGCTTAGATCCCCATTAGTTGTCATCCTCCTCAGAGTGCACTGACCCTGGCATTATGGTGGAAGTTACGCAGTATGCAAAGGAGTAATAGTACATGGTAGACACAGCCTTCTTGAACATAGATTTTCTCATTTGAGTCTCAGGACTCTGGGAAACAGAGGGGACTCCATTAGACTGATATCAGAGCAGATCATGTGATTTGATTTGCATAGTCCATAAGTGATATGAAAAGCGATTAAACATTTCTCATATTAATAGATGTGCTGTCTAGGGCCATGGTCATCCCAAGAACATATTACAAACCCTGGAGGCTTCTTGAGCAACATGAGATTACAAGCTAGTGTGATCCATGGTTTATCATGACACCATGTGTGTGTTTATATGTGCATGTATATATCTTTAAATATGTGTAAACACATGTAAAAAGTTTCCAGGTGGCACAGTGGTAAAGAATCCACCTGCCAATGTAGAAGGTGCAAGAGACAGGGCTTCGGTTCCTGATTGGGAAGGTCACCCGGAGTAGGAGGTGGCAACTTGCTCCTGTATTCCTGGCTGGAAAATCCCATGGATAGAGGAGCCAGGAGGGCTACAGTCCATGGTGTCACAAAGAGTCAGACGTGACTGAGCACATACAAACACACACATAAAAGCTAATACATTTAAATATGATTATATATGTCATTTTAAAAAGAAGAGGATGTAGGGAACAAATTATGCTGAATCTTCTGGATGAGTTCTCATCAAGCTTTAATATACATAGGAATAACATAGTTTTCTTGTTAAAATGCAGATTTTAATTCAGTAGTTCTGAGTCAGGGCCCAAGAGTCTTCTTTTCAAACAACATGCTCATGATGCTGGTTTTGAACCATGCTTTTGAGGAGAACAGTTTTAGCTAAATTGTGAGAAGTTTAAGTTTTATTCCAATTTACAATATTTGCAAATTTTAAGTAGTAATACACTATGATCTGATTTATATTTAAAATTGCTTTTACTATTATGGAGAGAGAATTTAGATTAAAAACACAGGGCAGTGGTACCAATTAGGTGAGAAAATCTGTGGCTCCTCAGTTTAGAATTGTATTGATGAAAATGGCTAAAAATGGAAGAAAAATGAAGAAAAAACAGTTTTATCGAGTTCATGCATGGCCTCCATGCTTGCTGCTATGGTTCATTTGTAATGTTCTCACTATTTAAGTACAGGGCTTTCCAGGGAATAAGGCTCACCAACATTCTCGTTGTGGTTCCTTTTTGCAAAAACGACCCTCCAGTGGACACTTAACAACGGAACATGAATACTGCCTTCACAGTCCTTTCCAGGAGATCCATCCATATGCCACTCCCAGACTTCCCTGTCACTTACTTTCCAGTGTTATTCTGAGACCCTGTTCTGTCAGTCGATCAACTGGTGGTTGCTCTTTAGTTGCTAAGTTGTGTCTGACTCTTTGCAGAATGCCGTTGTGTCCAACTCATGGACTGCAGCATGCCAGGTTTCCCAATCTTTAACTGTCTCCCAGAGTTCATTCAAACTCATGTCCACAGGGTCAATGATGCCATCCAACCTCTCATCCTTTATCGTCCCCTTCTCCTCCTGCCCTGAATCTTTCCCAGCATTAGGGTCTTTCCCAATTAGTCAGCTCTTCACATCAGGTAACCAAAGTACTATCTGTAAAAGTGTAGGGACACATCTCAGACTCCCCTTCTTCCCATGCTAAAAGAAAAGCAAGATATACTTTGTACCCCATGCTATGCTGCATGTACATACTCTGGTCCTTAATTTGTATCCCTAATACTGCTGCCTACCTAAAGGAGTAAAAATTTCTTAGAGGATAGAGCAAGACTGCTTTACAGTGAGAAAATAAATAACTTGTGCCTGAAATATTCTGTTATGTTTAGAAAATGTAAATGCTTCTACAAATGATTGGGGCAGAGACTAAAGAAACCAACTTAAGGAGCTGCCATATCCTAAATATTAAAATAATTTTAACAATAACTGAAAAAGAAATTTCAGTCTCAACTTAGTGAATCAATGAAAACCAAGGACTTTGAGGCTTCTCAAGAAATGAAAAATGTACAGACAGTATAAGAAGAGTAAACATGATAGATTATTTCATTTTTAATGGACTCTAAAGGTTATGATTTAATTAAGTATATGACATAGAAATTCAAATAAATATAGATATGTACATGTTTTATTGGTACAGCAGCAAATGATAAGTATAAATAACTATTTTTAAGAAGTTCCAATAAAATTAGAAGCTCTACAAAGAACAATAAAGAAAATCAACATTGATGAATATTACTATTAATAACAATTAATAATTGTCACATCAAATAAATAAGTTGAGACAAAGTAAATAGATAACAGTTCTTAAATGAAAGCTAATTATGCAGACTTAATCACTGACATTGTAGTGGAGAACTGAGTGTATTTATTAATTAGAATAAAGCTATCAGAAGACTAAGTTATTTTTGAATAATGTTATATATTAAAATAATATATAACATTATTTAATGCTGGCTGACATTTTTAAAAAGAATTTTAGAATGAGATGTCATTTTGCACAAGAAACTATTGTTTAAAATGCTGGACATAAAAAATCATATTGACATTAAAATTTAACTATTAAAAAAGTAAAGGAACCATTTGACACATTGCTCCTATTTTATTTAAGAAAACTGTTCTATTTTTCAATAAGAAACTTCTGCTGGCCTGAGAATATTTTTATTTATTTTTATATTAGTTCAACTCCAAGGAAGGTCTAAATAATATTACTAAAACATAAAAAGATTACATACAAGTATATGAAAAAGTCTTAGCTAAACACTGAATATAGACATAACGAAGAAATTAAGCCTATGGTATTGATGTTAACCACATTTTGCAAGCACTGCACTGGGAATGTTTTGTCTTTGTTAAGTATTTTGAATTTAAACAATTCAAAAGAATCAGTCATGACACATGTTTCATTATAATATAAATTCTTAAGTTTCTTGAGGAAACAGTGAATTCTTGAATCCTATAAGGGTGCACACGTGCTGATAACTTGGGCTTGATTAATCCTTATAGATCATTCTCCTTGGTTTACCACTTTTATAAGCCAGTTCCTTACATGCTTTCCAGACTCTTGCCAATACAGATTAGTGAGAACCCATAACTTTTGTAGTGTGCATTTCCCCTAAGAGCAAGTTCTTTATTTCATCATCTGGGCAAGTGATATTTAACTTTTGCTGTAAAGATGATGTGGAGTGGTCAGGTTAAGTGTTGAGGAGAATTACACGAGCTCATAAGTCCCTAAGTGCAGTCACTGAAAGATTTTTGTCCAGGGGAAAGCTGATTCTTTCAGATAGGGGAAGTTAGGGATTGCCTCTTAAAGCAAGCGATTTTGTTTTTACCTCTGTTCTTGTCTGCCCAATGCCCCTATCCCATTACTTTATGGTCTCAATTATTCTCTCCATCATTTCATATGAAGTGAAGTGAAGTGAAGTCGCTCAGTTGTGTCCGACTCTTTGCGACCCCATGGACTGTAGCCTACCAGGCTCCTCAGTCCATGGGATTTTCCAGGCAAGAGTACTGGAGTGGGTTGCCATTTCCTTCTCCAGGGGATCTTCCTGAACCAGGGATCAAACCTGAGTCTCCCTCATTGTAATCAGACACTTTACTGTCTGAGCTACTAGGGAAGCTTGCGATAAAACCCCTAGCATTTAATTAATAGTTCTTTTTTGCAGTTCTTACAATCAGGCCCTGGCTTAAGCCTCAACCTGAACTTTCCTAAAGGACTAAAGCAGTTGGGAAACTCCTTCAAAACTACCGCTGGGGCATTCCAAATGCTCTTTCATGTTCCCAGTAGAATAATCATAGTTTTCAATTTAAAAGGCCCCATGAATTTTACAACCAATATTATCATGGTCATGATGAATGCTACAACCAATTGAATTTTCAGTGCTTTGTTCTCTGACTGCATTTCATGCTATGCCATCACTGGTGATAATTTAAACTATTATGACACTACTACATGCTAGGGCTCACCAGTGTCCCCTTTCTCTGGCAAGTGGCATATCTGCACATTTTTTAACTATGTCAGCAAACTAATCCCAGAGATCCAGTTAAATGGTCTGACTCTAGGGCTACACCCAATGTTAAAAGATGAGATTACTAGGCAACATGTAACCTAACTCCTGATTTTTGCTTTACTGAATGCACATGATGGCTTGCCTGACCTGTTGATTTCTTTCCTGGATTAGAAAGAATAAGAATGAAGAGTTATGTAGTTGAAGAATGATTGACTTTCTACCCACTCCCACCCCTCTTCTTGTCAGCAAATTTGCCACACGGGCAGGATGGCATCCAACTACAGGTGGACCACATAGGCAAAACAGCATCCAGAGGAAGGTCAGGAGAAGTCAGCAGTCTATACACAATGGAAAAATGATGAAGAATCTAACCTCTTACTTTAATGATTAACCGAGATTATTTCTCCACTTTCCCTTTACAAATTGTCATGGCTGAGCAGGATCTTGGGAATTGGTCTTCAGACAAGAGTTCACCTTCTCCCCAGGTAGCTGGCTTTTCTGAAAAAAGCACCTTTCCAGTATCATGCATCGAACCTGGACTGGTTGCTTGGGGCTGGTGCACTGGGACGACCCAGAGGGATGGTACGGGGAGGGAGGAGGGAGTGGGATTCAGGATGGCGAACATGTGTATACCTGTGGAGGATTCATGTTGATGTATGGCAAAACCAATACAATATTGTAAAGTAATTAACCTCCAATTAAAATAAATAAATTTATATTAAAAAAGCACCTTTCCTTTTTACCAGCATTTGCCCCTTGATCATTGCCTTTGAATGATGAGCATTTGAACCTGAGTTGGTAACAGAAATAGGTATTCTGAACCCAGTCTTTTATTTGTATTTCCTCCCCTCATTGAAAAGTTAACTGACTTAGTTCATGTAGGTTCATCTCCTGGAGCAGAAAGCAGGGTGGCAAACAATGGTAGACCATCCAGAAGGAGAAGTGGAAGCTATCTGAGCACCCCACATACATATAGATACCTATCTGTATATTAATATTCAAAGGTACATAGTAGATATAATCTCTCTCTATATATATATACATTTCGATACAGCAAAACTCAATACAGAGGTAACAGAAAATTATGGTTGAATATGTCTATCCCTGGGGAATCACAGTCTTTAAACAAAACCTTTCTGAGTCTTATTTAATAAGACTGACCTGACTTAGTCAATGCATAGTTATGATTAACCTCCTAGCTTGCCTTTCCCCCAAACTACAAAACCAAGAAGAATTCCCTTGGGATCCGCTGTTATCAATGATTCTGAATTCTGGATAAGGTCACACTACAGATGTTTGTATGTTGTGTGATGCAGATTTACTCCTGGCATAGAAATACTGTTTAATTTGTATAACTCAGTAGCCATTTATATTGTTACAATGGGAACTATAAACCAGTATTTCTTATACCTCATCATTGTCCTATGGCAGTCTCTGAAACTGCCAAGAGTAAAAGTGGGAGACATGACTTCCCTACTATTTGTGGTGACAAAGGACAATTTATATTAAAGGAAGGGAAGGTAAATAAAATGATATAATTGACACAAAAATGCAACAACAAAAAAGCAGTTGAGAATCATTTACACTGGAATACGTTTGTAGCTATTCCAAGAGCCCTAGGGGACAGAAGACTAAAAAAAAGCCATCTATGCTCAGGCTCGAAATAAATCACAAAAAGTTTAATTTTTTTAATTTGTTTTTGTCCCAGGGGACACAAGGACAAAATGCACATTTAAAAAGAATGTTAGACAATAGCTGATCATTCCTCTCAGGTTGTCATAAGCTCTGGGTGAGATTGCTGGAAAAGATTTATTTTTTTAAAGTAAAATATTTACCCATGGGAAGGTAACTGTGTTTAAGCTTAAAGGGAAACACAGTGAAAATGTGTGCACTAAGTTGTTTGTGTGTGTGTTTATACTGTGAATTTGAGCATTTTCTTTTTTTTTTAATTAATTTATTTATTTTATACTTCACAATATTGTGTTGGTTTTTGATACATCAACATGCATCCGCCATGGGTGTACACGTGTTCCCCATTCTGAACCCCCCTCCCACCTCCCTCCCTATACCATCCCTCTGGGTCATCCCAGTGCATCAGCCCCAAGCTTCCTGTATCCTGCATCAAACCTGGACTGACAATTCATTTCTTATATGATATTATACATGTTTTAATGCCATTCTCCCAAATCACCCCCCCCACCCCACATAATCCAAAAGACTGTTCTATACATATATGTCTCTTTTGCTGTCTCGCATACAGGGTTGTCATTACCATCTTTCTAAATTCCATATATATGTGTTAATATGCTGTATTGGTGTTTTCAATTGAGAAGATCCACAGAGGTATCAGTGACCCCCAAAAATCCATAGTTGGAGCATAAGACAGAGAACTGCAATCACCAGAAGATGGGTTGAGGCACCATGATAGGCAATTTTAACTCATCAAAAGAGCTCTGGGGTAAAGGAGAATGTGCTTGACTAGCAGAGGAAAAGAGCAAAGGTTGGAAAAGAGCAAAGGAAAAGGAATATTTCACCACCAATTTTAGCACCTTTGTTCTTTTGCTTAATAGTAATTCTACCACTTAACAATTATATGACATTAATAACTAACGTAACATCAACTAATCAATACTTCATATTGGATCCCAACCATTCTCATCACTTCAATGCATTATCTCTATTAACTCTCCCCACAATTGTAAGAAATGGAGAATTACAGATGAGAAATCATTACATTACAGGTCAGTATACCACCTCAGATTCTCCTAAATAAAGTCAACACACTTTTTGATAAATTGCTGTTTAGAGACTTTCAAAGCTATGAACCCATGAAGTACTTAACAGGTTAAATACACTGGGAAACTTGAGCAAGTATAATTTATCTGGACCCATGTTATGGTCCTGTTGGCTGTGACTGTGAGAGCTACAGGCAAGTGTCATGGTCCTGGGTGAGGTGAGTGGAATATCTCTATACTCATAATCAGTATTGGCTGCCAGTGAAGAGACACAGGACTCTGCCAGAAGGTGATTTGGAAGCTACTTGGAAGCGTTCATCTGATGCCAATGGTATGAAGTACTCACCTGGATAGCCTCTGAATCTCTTGGCATTATTCTATTGTGTTTGAGTTAAGGTCTTATAACTAAAAAGAGAGGGACCCATGGAATGCATAAGCAGCTCTTAACCTAGTATCAGGTATTAAAGGAAGTGGCTTAGAGGTTAAGTTCCAGCTCTCTGGAGGAAGACAGCACAATTATTTATTAACTCTGAAATTACTACATGCTTATAAAACCTTGATTTGGTCATCTATAAAATCACAGCTATTAATCTTTAAACATACCTATGATAGATGTTGTGGGAATAAATAGAACAATTCATGTGAAACACCTAGCAAAGCATTTGAGTCAGAGGTGTTTTTGAACTGTGGTGTTGGAGAAGACTCTTGAGAGTCCCTTGGACTGCAAGGAGATCCAACCAGTCCATCCTAAAGGAGATCAGTCTTGGGTGTTCATCGGAAGGACTGATGCTGAAGCTGAGACTCCAATACTTTGGCCACCTGATGCGAAGAGCTGACTCATTTGAAAAGACCTGATGCTGGGAAAGATTGAGGGCAGGAGGAGAAGGGGACGATAGAGGATGAGATGGCTGGATGGCATCACTGACTCGATGGAGATGGTTTGTGTGGACTCTGGAAGTTGGTAGTGGACAGGGAGGCCTGGTGTGCTGCAGTTCCTGGGGTCACAAAGAGACACAACTGGGTGACTGAACTGAACTGAACTGAAAGTATTCAAAATACTTATCTAATATTTTTATATATGACAAACTTCTGGAATAATATGAGAATCATAGAATATAAAGGAATGGAATATAGGAATGTTAAAGTGTGGTCCAGGATTGTTCAACACTTTCTCATAGGAAACCACATCTAGTTTTCATGAATCCATGATTTCAAAGATTTTGCCCAGCCACCAAATGTTTTTGGTATATATATTTTTGTATTCAGTTAGAAAAAAACATCCCACAGAACTTTCATGTTAAAATTACAAATTAAAATAAAATAACAATTGAACTGACATACATTTTCCATCAAAAGCAGATGTGAAAGATTATGCTTTATTAATAATAAAAGGAAAAGAGAATAAGTTAAACTAATGGGATATATGTAATATTAGAAAATAAGCAGTCCTAGTGATAATCATACAAAAGAAAAGGGCTATAAGAATATCAGGAAGCAGAATGAGTTCAGTGATCAGGTGAAAACAGGTGATATTGGTGGCAATGGACACCTGAAAAAAGACAGGGAAATATCTTCTCTGTAAAGATACTTGGGGAAGGGCATTCTAACCACAGGAATGAATAAGTACCAAGGCTCTGAGTGAATCAGTTTATGTGGGAACTGAAAAGAGGGTGGCAGAGCTGGAGTGAGCAGTGAAAGGGAGGACAGCAGAGCCAGAGCAGAAACGTCATAAGTTTTGCACATCTTCACAAAGATTTGGACCTTTACTCTGGAGAAGTTCTGAAGTCGTTGGAGTGTGTGAAGATGAAAAGTAACATAATCTATTTGGTATTTTAAGAGGATCACTCTGGCTTCCTTGTTGAGACACTCACGTGAGGTAAGGACAGAAGTAGGGAGGAGGCAGGGAAGCCATTAGGAAACTGCAATAATACAAACGTGAAATGAGAGTGGGCTCGTGTACGGTGGAATCACTGAAACTGGGAGCAGTTGGTTAAGTTCTGGATATATTTTGAAGGTGGAATGAAGATGTTGCCAATTAGCTACAGTGTAAAAAACAAAAAGGAGTAAAAAATGTCTGATAATTTTCCCTAAATTAAGATAATGCCTTTACTGCAGTGAAGAAGATTGAGAGAAAGTAGGCTTAGGAAGGATTGTTAGGAAGACACTTTTCCCTAAGCTTCCCAATAGACATCCTATAAGAGATGTTAAGTAGGCACTTGGATCCATGAGTCTGAACTTCAGGGAAGAAAAATGGTCAGGAGATAAAACGTAGGTAAGTAGATAGATAAATAAGACTATGGAGAGTATTTACAGTCATTAGACTGTATGGTCTACCAGAGAGTGATTGTGAAAAGAGAAGAGAGAAAGCAAAAAGATTTGAGGAAAAGAGAAGAGATTTGAGGGTTGATTCTGGGGTTCTCCAAAATTCCAACCTGGGGGCAATAACACTAAGATCATGTAGCTTCAGAAGGAGAATAAAATCCATGCAAGTTTGATGACCTAGAAATCTGATGAAGAGACTGTTTCAAGCAGGAAAGACTGAGAAACTATTTCCAATGCTACTTATAGATTAGGGGTTTCCTTGGTAGCTCAGCTGGTAAAGAATCCACCTGTAATGCAGAAGACCCCAATTCAATTCCTGGGTCCAGAAGATCTGCTGGAGAAGGGATAGGCTACCCACTGCAGTATTCTTGGACTTCCCTGGTGGCTCAGAGAGTAAAGAATCCACCTGCAGTGTGGGAGCCCTGGGTTCCATTCCTGGGTTGGGGAGATCCCCTAAAGGAAGGTCTTGGAGGGATGGCAACCCACTCCAGTATTCTTGCCTGGAGAATTCCCATATAAAGAGAAGCCTGGCAGTCTACAGTTCATGGGGCTGCAGAGAGTTAGACATGACTGAGCAACTAAGCACAGCACGGTCCAAGAGATAACCTTTCAGAGGGCTCTGAGAAATTCCTCCAAAAGGAAAGGGGAGGAGATAGGGTATGTAGTGATTTTGCAACAAAGGGCAGGTAGTCTGAGCATCTAAAAATCATTGTATGTCAGAGAGTGTTTTGCCTATGTTCTCCTCTAGGAGTTTTATAGTTCCTGGTCTTATGTTTAGATCTTTAATCCATTTTGAGTTTATTTTTGTGTATGGTGTTAGAAAGTGTTCTATGTGAAGTTTAAAATAAAATTAAAATAAAAAAAATAAAAATCATTGTAAATGAAAGAAAACCAGATATCTCAAGTTAAAGAATTAAGCACTTTTCTATGTATGGGAAGATGCAAGAGTCTGGGCTCTTGGAAATCTGCCTTTGATATGTGCCTCAGCTATCTGGAGCCAGTATTATGTATTTTCACATCCTAAGTTTCTTCAGAGTTCACCATAGGGAGTGACTGCAGTCTCATGGCTGCTGGATGGCAGGTATTCTTTTCTTTCCTGAGTTCCCTCAGGGCTCAACAGTTAACCATCCTGGTGGCTGCAATTGCCAGTTACTGTGACATCCTTTGTTTACTGAAATGGCAGAAAATATTCCATTTTTTTCACCTCTACAGAAATTGACAGACTTTTTGGTTAATTGCCTTTCAAAGGCAATTAAGTCCTGAGGTACTTCAAGAATCATATGCACAGGGGACCCTGAGCAAGTATAACTTATCTGGATCCATCATGTGGTCTTTTGTTGGCTGTGACTGTGAGTTATAGGTAAGTGACCTGGACCTGGGTGAGGTGAGTATAGTGTTTCTGTACTCACAGTCAATGTGGCTGAAACTATAAGAGACATAGGACTTTGCCAAAAATGACTTGGACACACCACTTAGAAGTATTTATCTGAAACCACATGCATGAGGTACTCCTGCTGACAGCATCTGATTCTCTCAGCATTATCTTACTGGTGTTGAGTTCAGGTGTTATAACCAAAAGGACAGGGACCCATGAATCCTGCAAGGAACTCTTAGCCTAGTATCAGGTATGAAAGGAGGTGACTCAGTGGTTAAGTACCAAGTCTCTGGAATAATTTTTAAACATATGTGTAATTGATGTGGCAGAAATAAATTTTAAAATGCTGTGGAACAATAAGCACAGTACTTGACTCAGAGTAAAGCATTCAAAATTAACTATCACTTTATAGATAATAAAATTTTAATATCATCTTGAGAACCAGAGAACAAAATAGAGAATATTGAGTCCAGGGATTTTCAATTTTTTTCCCCAAAGAAATAGAAACCACTTTTAGTAGTCATGGATCCAAGCTTTCAAACATTTTCCCCAGCCACAATATAGTTCTAAATTTGTATTGTGTTTCATGTAAAATAAGCAACCCATAAAACCTCCTAATAAGCTTATGAATTAAGATGAGATAAACATGGAACTCTATGTGTTTTCCATTTAAAGCATACAGGAAGGAATATATTCTAATGGAGGAAAAGAGAAAAAGTTAACCTAATAAAATGTATAAGTGTGTGTGTGTTGCTCAGTTGTGTCTCATGCTGTGACCCCATGGACTATAGCCCACCAGGTCATCTGTCCAAGAGACTTCCCAGGCAAGAATAGTGGAGCAGGTTGTTATTCCCTTCTCCAGGGGATCTTCCCAACCAAGGGATCAAACCTAGGTCTCCAACATTGCAGGCAGATTCTTCACCATCTTAGCCATCAGGGAAGCCCCAATTATATGTATATAATATTAGATAACGAACAGCTCTAAGGAGAATAATAGAGTATAAAAATGATATCAAAAAATGTCAAGGAAGTGGATTACAGTACTTTGATCAGGGAACACCTGAAAAGGGGTGATAGTACCAGCAATTGACACTGTAATAAGGTAGGGTGTTTCTTACAAAGATATCTGAATAAGGGCATTCTAACCACAGGAGCCATGAAATTAAAAGACGCTTACTCCTTGGAAGGAAAGTTATGACCAACCTAGATAGCATATTGAAAAGCAGAGACATTACTTTGCCAACAAAGGTCCATCTAGTCAAGGCTATGGTTTTTCCTGTGGTCATGTATGGATGTGAGAGTTGGACTGTGAAGAAAGCTGAGTGCAGAAGAATTGATTATTTTGAACTGTGGTGTTGGAGAAGACTCCTGAGAGTCCCTTGGACTACAAGGATATCCAACCAGTGTATTCTGAAGGAGATCAGCCCTGGGATTTCTTTGGAAAGAATGATGCTAAAGCTGAAACTCCAGTATTTTGGCCACCTCATGTGAAGAGTTGACTCATTGGAAAAGACTCTGATGCTGGGAGGGATTGGGGGCAGGAGGAGAAGGGGACGACAGAGGATGAGATGGCTGGATGGCATCACTGACACAATGGACGTGAGTCTGAGTGAACTCCGGGAGTTGGTGATGGACAGGGAGGCCTGGAGTGCTGTGATTCATGGGGTCGCAAAGAGTCAGACACGACTGAGCGACTAAACTGAACTGAACTGATAGGTCATGACAAGAAAAAGCCAGTAAGAAATATAAGGCAAATAATTCCCCTAGTATGTGATAACTCATGAGAGGAAAGTCATTACCTTTTCAACTCTTAGGAAGCTGTCTGATCTAACCATCCTGTTACCCAGTGGTTTACCAGAAATTTTTATTTTTCTTTTTGCCTTGTTGACACCTCATGCATGCATGCTAACTCACTTCAGTCATGTCCAACTCTTTGTGGCTCTATGGCCATAACCATCTGCCAGGCCCCTCTGTGTGTTTTGACAACTCACAACAATATTAACCAAATTAGCCTTAGTGAGAAGATGGTCATGTTGAGCTCATTTAAACTGCTATGGCCATTTTGTACAAGGGCCCTGTGAACATGAAGTCTGGTGTGGGGGGAAGGAGGCTGACTAATACTCAGGAGGAAGGTCACTTCATCCACCTCATTCGTGAAGCCTCCAGTTTATGTATGTGTGGCTAGAGTTCTGTGCATATGTGTGAGCATAAGGGGTTTAGGATATCTTCTGATTCAGTTCAGTCACTCAGTCATGTCCGACTCTGCCACCCCATGGACTGCAGCATGCCAGGCCTCCCTGTCCATCACTAACTCCCAGAGTTTACTCAAACTCATGTCCATTGAGTCAGTGATGCCATCCAACCATCTCATCCTCTGTCGTTCCCTTCTCCTCCCACCTTCAATCTTTCCCAGCATCAGGGTCTTTTCAATTGAGTCAGTTCTTAGCATCAGGTGGCCAAAGTAGTGGAGTTTCAGTTTCTGATTAGTCTATGACTTTGAAGATTCAATGAAATGTGACAATCTCTCAGCCTCTCTAGCAAATTTAATGACCTCACAATGCATTGGGTATTCCTCAAAGTCTACAACCACTGAATGCTAGTGTGATGTTGTTCAACTGTACTGTTTCAAGAGGTATATAAATCTATTTTTATTCCAAACTGACTTCCTCAATTTTACTTCTCAAAACAAATTTTATTAGTTCTGCATCCTTTCTTCAACTTCTCTACCTGTAAAAGTTGTTCATTCATGATCTCCACTTAGAAGATCTTCAATTCTTTTCCCCTCAGACAGAGGAGTTAACGGTGATAAATTGGGATCTTCACCATTGCATCTTTCAAGTCTCTATAAAAACACTAAACTTTGCACTTCTCTCCAGTGATGCAATATGGTTTTCTGTTTACTGTCTGAGCAGAAAATGTATTGGGGGAGTAACTTCACAGACATCCATTTGAAAATTCCAATAATTATAACACTGTGTCCAGAGACCAGGGACAGGAAACTAAAATTAGGATTCTGTTTTATTCTGTATGTCCGGGAGTTGGTGATGGACAGGGAGGCCTGGTGTGCTGCGATTCATGGGGTCGCAAAGAGTCGGACACGACTGAGCGACTGAATTGAACTGAACTGATACCCAGTATGATTTCTGAGTATGGGTAAATAATGATCACCTGTATATCTAGTCTCAGACCCGATGAAAGAAGAAAGTAGATCAAAGCTATATTTAAATTATTTCATTAGACCCAGTGGCAAGAGTGTACCTTGGGTGTTTTTCTGTCACTTAGGGTTAGTATTAACTCAGAGTCAAAATCCAATAACCCACAGAAGAGCTGGGTACTTACCTTTGCCCAGGGTATGATTATTCTCATAAGTGGTTTCTGGCCATCTACAAGAAGGCTTGGAGGAATATGTATAGAATATATGTTGGCTAAATGTCAAGATCCTTTATCAAAGGCTCCATGCTTCTCCACAAGTCTCAGGTTTCAGTGGCTGTAAACTAGCTTAGGTCAGAGAATTACATGAGATGGTATTTGCCTACTGGAACATTTTGTGCTGATTTTTATCCAAGTAAAAATGAAATATTACTGTGGCTATTTTCCCATCTACTTCATTCCATTAGAATCCCTGATCCATGAGACACTGCCATGAATGTGTGAACAACAGAATACTTGGTTAAGATCTAGAGTTTGTGACATTGGAAAATTGCTTCCATCTTGTCTCTCAGAGTTACCCATTAAGATATGGCTTTTTGGCTTCTTGGATTCTTTTTTTTTTTTTTTTTTTCTGTTTGGTTGAACACTCCAGGTTTAATTTTCAACAAATGTCAATTTACCACACTACACTTATAATTTCTATTGCATACCAAACAATTTTAATAACTTTAGAACTTGTAACTTCTGAGAGCAATTATCTCCTCTATTCCTGAAGGAGCAAGACAAAGAACAGCTTATGAGTTGAAAGGAATGCTGGGAAATGGGTCACCTGGCAGGTTCCATGGTCTAGGTTCAGGGATGAAGCCAGCTGTGGCATCTTTGCAAGAAATAGGGAAGAGAAAACCACTCTGACCTCACTTCCTGTCCTGCTATTTATAGCCATTGGCTAAACCCATTAAGTAAACAGAGAGCAAAGGAACTCACGGATACAGTTTATGGAGCTGAGCATTTTGGAAAGAAGATGAGCTTAAAAGAATGGAGAATGGATTGGGAAGAACAAAGGAAAGGTATTCAACAGATAATAAAGATATCAGTATCATTGAACATATGTGTTTCAATATCCAAATATACAAATATGAATATATAGTACACTTACTTAATAAGTGTCACACATGCTTATTTTGGCTTCTATACAACTGGAGAGAATGAGAATGAAAATTCTGACTGATTACATTTCAGCTGAGAATTGTAGTCTTAAAAACTTTTTTTCATCATTGAATAGTGCCCAATTCGTCAACACACAATTTTATTTAATTGTCTTGTTAGTCATTTCCCATGACCATGAAAACCTAAGGGACTGCAGAATCTATCATCCTGGGGATTCAGAAACTAGTATAGAGGATTCTGGAACACTCAGATTTGAATTCTGTTGAGGTGGTGGTGTGGCTGAGAATTTTAGGTAAGTTATCTAACTGAGATATTAGAATTAGATGGAAAATTTTACTTATTCCTCCAACCAATCCTAAGGTCATTTACATCCTAAGACATATATGTGCTAGTAAGAGGGCCTCTTTTCAAATATCTCTCCATCCTCCTATTGAAGTTTCTGAACCTGCTCAGAGTTCACAAGAGAAAGTAGCATTTCTCATTATTAGAGACAAAAAAGAGCAATCAATATTACCAAAAACTGACAAGGAATGTGAAAAAAACAATGTAAAATAAAATAATGATATATACTACAACATGGATAATAAAGGAAAAATTATTTCAATAAGGTCTCTTTCTATATAATTCTTTTGATCTCAAACTCCTGTGTATAATAATGATCATAGGAATATTTCTTTTTTGTTGGGGTATTGGACTTCCCAGGTGGCGTTAGTGGTGAAGAATCTGCCTGCCAATGCAGGAGATGCAAGAGACATGAGTTCTATCCCTGGGTCAGGAAGATCTTCTGGAGTAGGAAATGGCAACCTGCTCCAGTATTATTGCCTGGAGAAACCCATAGACAGGGGAGACTGGTGGGCTACAGCCCATGGGGTCGTAAAGAGTCAGACATAACTCAGCACACAACACAGGTATTGAGAATGCAGTTCTCACGTGAGTTTTATCTCCTGCTTTCATAAGAGAAGGGGATATCAGAGTCTCCCTTAGGTTTCTGCTGTTTTTTAAATGCTAATGAAATAATTCTTCTGTCAAAGTGGCATATCTGGGGGTGGCAATACCTACCACCCTTCATATGTCACTATCTCCTAAGCCATGGGGACTTTACCATGTCTTATGAGCTTTGAACAACTTGTTCGTTTGTAGCTGGGAAATATAAAACAGATTTTTCTCTCTCTCTCTCTCTCAGGGCAAAAATTAAATTAGCTCCTTTCCCAGTTCCTCTTCACAAAATCATTCAGTTTGTTCTTTTTAATATCATCTATCATTAAATGAAAAAATTTCTTATTTGTTTCCTTGTAAAATGGCTGTCTGGGGAGGCCTTACAAATAGCTGTGAAAGAAGAGAAGTGAAAAGCAAAGGAGAAAAGGTAAGGTATAAACATCTGAATGCAGAGTTCCAAAGAATAGCAAGAAGAGATAAGAAAGCCTTCTTCAGCGATCAATGCAAAGAAATAGAGGAAAACAACAGAATGGGAAAGACTAGGGATCTCTTCAAGAAAATCAGAGATACCAAAGGAACATTTCATGCAAAGATGGGCTCGATAAAGGACAGAAATGGTATGGACCTAACAGAAGCAGAAGATATTAAGAAGAGATGGCGGGAATACACAGAAGAACTGTACAAAAAAGATCTTCACGACCCAGATAATCACAATGGTGTGATAACTGATCTAGAGCCAGACATCCTGGAATGTGAAGTCAAGTGGGCCTTAGAAAGCATCACTATGAACAAAGCTAGTGGAAGTGATGGAATTCCAGTTGAACTATTCCAAATCCTGAAAGATGATCCTATGAAAGTGCTGCACTCAATATGCCAGCAAAGTTGGAAAACTCAGCAGTGGCCACAGGACTGGAAAAGGTCACTTTTCATTCCAATTCCAAAGAAAGGCAATGCCAAAGAATGCTCAAACTACCGCACAATTGCACTCATCTCACACGCTAGTAAAGTAATGCTCAAAATTCTCCAAGCCAGGCTTCAGCAATATGTGAACCGTGAACTTCCTGATGTTCAAGCTGGTTTTAGAAAAGGCAGAGGAACCAGAGACCAAATTGCCAGCATCCGCTGGATCATAGAAAAAGCAAAAGAGTTCCAGAAAAACATCTATTTCTGCTTTATTGACTATGTGGATCACAATAAAATTTGGAAAATTCTCAAAGAGATGGGAATACCAGACCACCTGATCTGCCTCTTGAGAAATTTGTATGCAGGTCAGGAAGCAACAGTTAGAACTGGACATGGAACAACAGACTGGTTCCAAATAGGAAAAGGAGTACATCAAGGCTGTATATTGTCACCCTGTTTATTTAACTTCTATGCAGAGTACATCATGAGAAACGCTGAACTGGAAGAAACACAAACTGGAATCAAGATTGCCGGGAGAAATATCAATAACCTCAGATATGCAGATGACACCACCCTTATGGCAGAAAATGAAGAGGAACTCAAAAGCCTTTGATGAAAGTGAAAGTGGAGAGTGAAAGAGTTGGCTTAAAATTCAACATTCAGAAAACGAAGATCATGGCATCCGGTCCCACCACTTCTTGGGAAATAGATGGGGAAACAGTGGAAACAGTGTCAGACTTTATTTTTCTGGGCTCCAAAATCACTACAGATGGTGATTGCAGCCATGAAATTAAAAGACGCTTACTTCTTGGAAGGAAAGTTATGACCAACCTAGATAGCATATTCAAAAGCAGAGACATTACTTGGCCAACAAAGGTTCATCTAGTCAAGGCTATGGTTTTTCCTGTGGTCATGTATGGATGTGAAAGTTGGATTGTGAAGAATGCTAAGCGCTGAAGAATTGATGCTTTTGAACTGTGGTGTTGGAGAAGACTCTTGAGAGTCCCTTGGACTACAAGGAGATCCAACCAGTCCATTCTGAAGGAGATCAGCCCTGGGATTTCTTTGGAAGGAATGATGCTAAAGCTGAAACTCCAGTACTTTGGCCACCTCATGCGAAGAGTTGACTCATTGAAAAAGATTCTGATGCTGGGAGGGATTTGGGGCAGGAGGAGAAGGGGACAACAGAGGATGAGATGGCTGGATGGCATCGCTGACTCGATGGATGTGAGTCTGAGTGAACTCCGGGAGTTGGTGATGGACAGGGAGGCCTGGCGTGCTGCAATTCATGGGGTTGCAAAGAGTCGGACAGGACTGAGCGACTGATCTGATCTGATCTGATCTGATAGCATGTACATGCTCAGTCACTAAGTCGTGTCTGACTCTTTGTGACCCCGTGGACTGTAGTCCACCATGCCCCTCTGTCCACGGGATTTTCCAAGCAAGAGTACTGGAGTGGGTTAGCATTTCCTCCTCCAGGGTATCTTCTTGACTCGATCAAACCTGCATCTCCAGCAGCTCCGTCATTGGCAGGTGGATTCTTTATCCCTGCATCACCTATGTATCTCTCTTTTCTAAATAAAGCCTCCACAGAATAATGGTCAGTGCCGTTAGCTTCACTGCTGTATCCTAATGCCCAGACAGCCCCAAGCACTCAAGAAATATTTTCCTAATAAATGAGTAAGACCCAAATAGCATTAAGACTTTCTAGTAGTCAAGTCACATTGTTGAAATAAATATGTTGAGGCTCAGAAAGCTTCCCTCATCTTCCCAAATACACCAAGATTCCTGTTCAGCTCTTCCTTACCTTAATAACCATAGTCTTGACTATATTTCATAGATTTGTATAAAAGAATGTTTTCCTTTGGTATGGGTTGAGGTAATTAAACTCTTAATTCCTTCATTTGCAGGTGAGGTCTCTTTAAACCATGGAGAAGAACAATCATATGGTGACTGAGTTCATCCTTGTGGGATTCACAACAGACCCCAAGATGCAGCTGGTCCTGTTTGTGGTGTTCCTTGGTGTGTACTCCATGACCCTGGTAGGAAATACCACCCTCATAGCGTTGATCTGTAATGACTCTCGACTGCACACACCCATGTATTTTCTCATTGGGAATCTGTCTTTTCTGGATGTCTGGTACTCCTCTGTGTACACCCCAAAGATCCTAGTGACCTGCATTTCTGAAGACAAAAGCATCTCCTTCACTGGCTGTGCAGTCCAGTTCTTCTTCTCGGCGGGGCTGGCCTACAGCGAGTGCTACCTGCTGGCTGCCATGGCTTATGACCGCTATGCGGCCATTTCCAGTCCCCTGCTCTATGCTCAGGTCATGTCGAGGAGACTCTGTATCTGTTTGGTTATATATTCCTATACTGGGGGTTTTGTCAATGCAATAATACTCACCAGCAACACATTCACATTGAATTTTTGTGGTGGTAACATTATTGATGACTTTTTCTGTGATGTCCCCCCTCTCGTGAACTTGGCTTGTGATGTAAAAGAGACGTACCAGGATGTGCTGTACTTCCTCCTGGCCTCCAACGTCATCACGCCCACTGTGCTCATCCTGGCTTCCTACGCCTTCATCATTGCTGCCATCTTGCGAATTCGCTCCACCCAGGGCCGCCTCAAAGCCTTTTCCACCTGTTCCTCCCACCTGATCTCTGTCACCTTATACTATGGCTCCATTCTCTACATCTACTCCCGTCCAAGTTCCAGCTATTCCCTTGAGAGGGACAAGATGGTGTCTACATTTTACACCGTGGTGTTCCCCATGTTGAACCCCATGATCTACAGTCTGAGGAATAAAGATGTTAAAGCTGCTCTGAAAAAACTCTCCAGGTTCACATAATCTGAAGTCTAAACTGACATAAATTTCTTGAAACATTGCTCAGTGAAAACAGACTGCTTCAGGGGAAGTTTGGGAAGGAATATTAAAACACACACACACACACATCTGTTTCTTTACTCAAAAAAATTCAGTGAAAAAGTCTTTTTCTTTGCTTTAGTTTGTTTTGTTTAATAATTCTGCTATAATCTATTCTACAACTTAATAAATTCAACTTAATATAACTTTTTAAAATGATATCAAAATTTAATGCAATACAAGAGTATATATCACTTCTGAAATTCCAAATGATTAAATTTTACTATTTCCTTGGGATAGACCCATTTTCCACCTACTTGATGAGTATTAAGGGATTGTGAAGAAACCATTAAATGGATTCTTGACATTTGTGGAATATATCCCAAAATCTTCTTGTCTGATACAGTGCTTCTGTGGTAATGAAAGAGTAAGCACTGTGAAGAATTTTTTGATGGAAAGAGGAGGCAATGAGGTGTTAGATAATAAACACAGATAAAAAGAAAAATCAGAAATATCAGAACTAGTACAAATAATGAATTGACCTCAACTATTGGTTCTAAAGCTTTTATTTAACTGTATTTTATAAATGTACCCATTACAACAATAGCTATACTCTTTCAACAAAAAATTGTAACTTCTGATGTGCAAACTCCTCATTTGTCAAATGTAACCAACATTCTGTAATTTGCAGTGTTGTTGTAAAGAACATTTTTTTAATTAGTCATATCAGGTGGTCAAGAAGTAAAAAGAAAATAATTATTAAAATTATTAAAAATTAAGTAAAGTTGACCTGAAGATTTTAAATGTTGTTCTAAAATACCTTCCTTTCAATGTTTATCAATGAATGATTTTAACTTTTTTTCATAAGAAATGAGTTCCTCTGCTTTCTTCTGGTTTTCTTCCATCTTTCTCCATCTAATCTCTAGCTGATTCGGACATATCCCACTAGCCAATGATATCATATATAGTCCATAAATATATAATCTATACATATTATGTTCAAAGTATTTCAAAAGCTACTTGCTGAAGAGACTTGGCAGGTGGTAGACAAGTCAAACAGAGATAGAACCAATACCAGGATGTACTCACTTTTAGGGTAATAACCAGACATGGGTACTACTAAGCATTTAGCTTTCCCTTGCCATGCAAATTCACATTTGGGGATTGTAGCCTGATTTGAATTTAGCCTCTTTTTAAAGGTAAAATGTAAACTGCCTAATACATATTACAAAAATGGGGGAGGGGGGAATAACAAGATAAGTTTTTAACTTAATCACCTGTGTCAGAAACTTATAATTCCAGATTAAAATCATAGATCTATTGTTTTGCACTTGCCTAGCTATCATTTATGCATATGTGTGGAAATTAAAACATATCTTGAAGGATCACCTACAACAAATGTTTGGAACCATTATCTTCACTTTTATAGTTCACAGTTTCTATAATCTGTTTTTATAGGCATGAAAGTATTTTTGAGAGTCAAATATATAATATCAGATTATGAACAAAAAGAGTATCTGGAGAGTTACTGTTAATTACCTTTGTTATGAATATTGATGATAGTGAAAGGATCAGTACTCTTCCAAAAGCAATAGAGATTATTATTGCTTACAATGAACTTTTTAAAATGTTAAACATAAAATGCAGAATCAGTTTTCAAAAATAGCTATATATTGCAAGCAAATCACAGGAAGAAAAACAACTAAACCTGCCTTGTACTAAATATTGACCTGTAAGGTTCTAGGTAATTAAAAAGTCCCATCATTGTCTGTGAGGGTGGGAACAAACACTGAATCTATAATACAGCAGAGCTTTAATTTGTTGGGGATTTGGTGTTTTGTTTGTTTGTTTGTTTGTTTGTTTCTATTTGCCCCATGTGATGTTGTTATTTTCCTTCATGGGGAATATGCAGTTCATCATCAGATGGATGGCATGGCAGACTACTCATTCTATCTGGAAGAGATCACACTTAAGGTAGTAATCCTAATAACATATGTTTCTCTATATTTAGAAAAGTGTTTTCTTCATAATCTAAACAATTCAAACACATTGCTTAATATTTCATCGAAGTTGAAGGCACAAGGATGACAAAGAAATAATCAATATACACAATTAGAGTTTTATGAAGGAGTTTGGAAGAACAAATATTTGTCAAATTTTGTTTCCAGCTTTTCACTATTTAAAATCTACTTCCCAATCAATAAAGTTTGCTCACCAAGATTCCAACTCAAACTATGTATTTGAAAGCCATCCAAATCTACTTTCTTTTTCAAAGAGGTCCCACAAAATCAAAGAGGATGAGTTTTTATGAAAATTGAGTACTGCAAAGTAGCAGAATGCAATATTGTAGAGCATCAAACAACTCAATGTTAGTTTTAAAAGTTTAATCACAACAAAAGAATAATTGACAGAAAATGGTTCAATCAATTATTCATCTTTTAAGCAAAATGTGTTGTATTTACTTGAAATATGGCAATGTGCACAAGCATGTTTATAAGACAATAATTTGGAAAATGCAATGCCAGCATCCTGCAAAAAGATCACCTTCATCTTTGAGGTCTTATAGTCTGTGTTGCTTTCCAGAAGGCCGCTTTAACATCTTTGTTTCTCAGGCTATAGATGAGAGGGTTGAGCAATGGATTGACCACAGTGTAAAACAGAGATGCCACTTTGTCCTTCCCAAGGGAGTAGGTGGAACTTGGCCTTGAATATGTGAAGAGCAACGATCCATAGAAGAGCATGACCGAGACCAGGTGTGAGGCACAGGTGGAGAAGGCTTTGCGCCTTCCTGAAGCCGTGCGGATCCTCAAAATAGCGAGAAGGATGTGGAAATAGGAAATGATGATGACAAGAATATTTGAGAGGACCGTGAAACCCACGAGACCCAGGAGGACCTGCTCATAGACCTTGGTGTCTGTACATGACATCGTCACCAGTGGTGGTACATCACAGAAATAGTGGTCAATAATATTTTTGCCACAGAAACTCAGGCGAAAAGTGTTGGCAGTATGTGCTATGGCATTCAAGAACCCTCCTATGTAGGAGCCAGCAACAAGCCTAGTACAGAGAGAAGGGGACATAGAACTTGAATAAAGTAGTGGGTTACAGATTGCCATGTGGCGGTCATAGGCCATGGCTGCTAGGAGATAGCACTCAGTGTAGGTTACAGCACAGGAAAAGAAAAACTGGGCTCCACATCCAGCCAATGACATGTGCTTATCCTCTGAGACACAAGTCGCCAGGATTTTGGGGGTGTACACAGAGGTGTACCAGAAATCCAAGAAAGACAGATTGCCAATGAAAAAATACATAGGTGTGTGCAGGCAAGAATCAATATGGATTAAGATAACTAAGGACATGTTACCTGACAAGGTGATCAAATAAAATATCAGAAATATTCCAAATAGGGTCAGTTTCCACCGGGGGTCTGTTGAGAGGCCCAGTAAGATGAATTCATTCAGGAGGGTACGATTTCCAACTTCCATGTCCACTAGGAGAAAGTCTGATAAGAAAAAGTTGCTAAATGATTTAATGATTTTCTATTGAAAGAAATAAACTGTATATTAAACCAGCAATTCCTAGGAAGCTTATGGACTTTTATCTCTTATTGCTTAGAATGACAGAACATCAGTCTGTGACTTAGGGGCCACTGGAATTCAAGTTAGAATCTCATTTTGAAATTTGGTCTTTCACTTCCTAATTGTTTAATGTAGAACACTTCCTCCCATAGGCACCCCAAAATTACTTTACAGAGCAACTATCAATGAGAAAAACCTGATTCCAGTAGACCATATTTGGGGCCATAAAAACACTCAATAATTTTAAAATAATTCAAGCTATTGGAAGTATATTTTCTGACCCCCACGTGTTGATAATTACATTAGAAACCAGAAGTAGAAAATAGATCTATGAAAAATTCCCAAATATTTGAAAGAATATTTAAAACACTTCTAAATACTTTATAAGCAAAACTTAAAAGTACATATAGAAATTATTTTTAAGAAAGTGAAAATAAAACACAACATATTAATAAGTGGGAAATAGTAAAGCAGCACTTACAAGGAAATTTCCAGCACTGAACACCAACAAAAAATAAATAAATAAAAGCTCTTTAATTGGTGATATTTGCTTGTAAATGTGGGCAGGAAGTGGCCCAGATGACAGAGTAGAACACTAAGCTCACCTCCTCCCTTGAGCACACCTAAAATATAACTATTTACAGAGCAACTATTGATTAGTATCATCTGAAGACTTTCCACAACTGAAGAAACTGAATACATAAAGAAGAAACTGTGAGATAAATAGGAGATATGATGATACAGATAAGTTGACACCTTGCATATATAGATAGAAAGATAACTATATTTACATTTCACGGTAGTCACAAAAAGAGAAGAGAGAAGAATCCAAACACAACACTAAAGATAGTCAAAAAATCACAAGAGAAGACAACAAAAAAGGAATTTTTAAAAGAATTATCAAAAAAATAACAAAATGGCATTAAGAAATACATATGAATACTTATTTTAAATATAAATGGAATATATTAGCAAATCAAAAAATATAGAGTGGCTAAATGAATAAGAAAATAAGACCCATGTATGTACTAACTGGGCTTCCCAGGTGGCACTGGTGGTAAAGAACCACTGCCAATGCAGAAGACATAAGAGGGGCAGGTTCAATCCTTGGGTCAGGAAGATCCTCAATAGGAGGGCATGGAAATTCACTCCAGTATTCTTGCCTGGAAAATCCCTTGGGCAGAGGAGCCTCGAGGGCTACAGTTGATAGGTTTGCAAAGCGTCAGACACAACTGAAGTGACTTAGTACATACACACACATGTACCGCCTAGAAGATATTCCAGATCTAAAGATGCACACATACTGAAAGTTAAGGGATAGAAAAAAGGTATTAAATGTAACTGGAAAGAATGTGGGGTAACAATACTTTTATCAGACAAAATCAACTTTAAAACAAAGACAGTGATAGACAAAGACATTACAAAATAATAAAGACATCAATCTAACAAAGTGAATATATATATACACATATATAATGTGTGCATGCTTGGTTCTGTCCAGCTCTTTGCAAACCCATGTACTGTAACCCTCAAGACACTCCTGTGTCCACGAGCCTATCCCAGAAAGAATACTGGCATGAGTTGCCACTTCCTCCTCCAGGGGACCTTCCCAACCCGGGGATCTAACCTGTGTCTCCCGAAGCTTTTCCATTGGCAGGCAGATTCTTTACTACTGAGAAACCTGAGAAGCCCTAGACTCACAACTGGAGTCAAGATTGCCAAAAAAAATATCAACAACCTCAAATATACATATGCTACCACTTGAATGGCAGAAAGTGAAGATTAACTTAAAAAATCCTGATGAGGGTGAAAGAAGAGAATGAAAAGGCTGGCTTAAAATTCAACATTCAAAAAAGGAAGTCCATGGCATCTGGTTCCACCACTTCATGGCAAATAGATGGGTAAAAAGTGGAAACAGTGACAGATTTTATTTTCTTGGGTTCCAGAATCACTGTGGATGGTGACTGTAGCCATGAAATTAAAAGACACTCACTCTTCAGAAGAAAAGCTATGACAAAACTAGAAAGTGTGTTAAAGAGCAGAGACATCATTTTGAGGGTAGAGTCAAAGCTATGATTTTTCCAGTAGTCATGTAGGATGTGAGGAGTCGGACCATGAAAAAGGCTCAGTGCCAAGTAATTGATGCCTTTGAATTGTAGCACTGGAGAAGACTCTTGAGAGTCCCTTGGACAGCAAGGTCATCAAACCAGTCAATCTTAAAAGAAATCAGCCCTGACTATTCATTCATTGGAAGGACAGATGCTGAGACTGAAGCTCCAAAACCTTGACCACCTGATGCGAAGAGCTGACACCCTGGAAAAGACCGTGATTTTGGGAAAGACTGTGGGCAAGAGGAGAAGGGTGTGACAGAGGATAAGATGGTTGGATGGCATCATTGACTCAATGTATATGAGTTTGAGGAAACTCTAGGTTATAGTGAAGGACAAAGAAGCCTGGTGACTATAGTTCATGGGATCACAAAGAGTAGGACATGACTTAGCAACTGAACAACAACCAACCAATGGTTACTAAAAACTTCAAAGAGAAAAGTTTAAAAATTGGAAAAATAATTCAAAAAGAAACAAAACTCTAATTTCCACAGAACATTGCAAAAGCAGTCATTCGCAAGAGTTAAGTCTATAATGTTAAACTCAAGAAACAAGAATAATCTCAAATAAACAACTTCCCAGTACACTTAAAGAAACCAGAAAAAGAAGAACAAATCAAAGTTAGTAGAAATAATAAATATCAGAGTAGAAATAAGTGATAGGTACATTAGAAAAACAATAGAAGATATCAGTGTAACTAAAAATTAGTTCTTTGAAAAGTTAAAAAAAAGATAAATCTTCAGCCATATTCATTAACAAAAGAGAGAATGGCCAAATAAATAAAATTAGAAATAAAATAGAAGTTCAGTTCAGTTCAGTCGCTCAGTCGTGTCCAACTCTTTGTGACCCCATGAATTGCAGCACACCAGACCTCCCTGTCCATCACCAACTCCCGGAGTTCACTCAGACTCACGTAGTTACAACCTATTTAACAGAAATGCAGGCAATCATAAGAGAATACTAAAAACAGATAAGTGCCAACAAATTAGAAAACCTGGAGGAAATGGATAAATTCTTAGAAATATGCAATATTTAAAGACCAAATAAGGAAGAAATAGAAAATATGGGCCAACCTGTTATTGGTAATGAGATTGGAAAAAAACCCAATCAAAAAATCTTCCAATAAACAAACCTGGGACCAGATGAAATTGTATGATTTGCAACCACATGGAAGGATCTAGAGGCTATTATACCAAGGGAGTAAATCAACTGCTGCTGCTTAGTTGCTTCAGTTGTGTCCAACTCTTTGCAACCCTGTGGACTGCAGCCTCCAGGCTTCTCTGTCCATGGATTTCTCCAGGCAAGAGTACTTGAGTGGGTTGCCATGCCCTCCTCCAGGGGATCTTCCCAACCCAAGGATCAAACCTGGGTCTCCTGCATTGCAGGCAGATTCTTTACCACTGAGACAACAGGGAAAGACAAATACTGTGTGATCTCATTTATATGTGTTGTCTAATAACCAGACCAAGTGGAAAAACATAGCAAAACAGAATCAGGCTCAGGGGTACAAAGAACAAAGATGTGATGGCCAAAGGAAAGGAGGATTGGGGGGGGGGTGAATAAAATAGGTGAGGAACAAACTTCTGGTTTCAAAATAAATAAGTCATGGAAATGAAATGTACACCATGGTAAATACAGCCAACAGTATTGTTAAGAAGAAGAGGTATGACAATAGTTTGGAAGAAAAGGTATGACCAACCTAGACAGGATATTGAAAAGCAGAGACTACTTTGCCGACAAATGTCTGCCTAGTCAAAGCTATGGTTTTTCTAGTAGTCATGTATAGATGTGAGAGTTGGAATATGAAGAAAGCTGAGTGCCGAAGAACTGATGCTTTCTAACTGTGGTGTTGGAGAAGACTCTTGAGAGTTCCTTGGACTGCAACGAGATCAAAACAGTCAATCCTAAAGGCAGTCAATTCTGAATATACATTGGAAGGGCTGATGCTGAATCTGAAGCTCCAATAATTTGGCCACCTGATGTGAAGAACTGACTCATTGGAAAAGACCCTGATGCTGGGAAAGATTGAGGGCAGGATGAGAAAGGGATGACAGAGGATGAGATGGTTGGATGGCATCATCAAATTGATGGACATGTGTTTGAGCTAGCTCCGGGAGTTGGTGATGGAATGGGAGACTGGCATGCTTAGTCCATGGGGTTGCAAAGAGTCAGAAACAATTGAGTGACAACTGAATACTGTCAAGATGTAATAACTTTGAATGGTGGCAGATGATACCTAGAATCATCATGGTGATCATTTTGTAATGTATAAAAATATTGAATGGCAATGTTGGAAATAAACATTGTTGGTAGTTATACTTCAATTAATGCTCTAACTTTTAAAAGAGAAAGAAGGTAAAAATAAACCACAAACCAATGATCTATGTTATATACTGCAAAAGAGATAGAATTTTTTACTGATTTTCTGATTTCAAAAATAGATTCTCTTGGTGTCAAGATTCTATCCTTGGTGTCTGGGATGGCCTTGTCATTTGTTTAGGTCAACAATTTATACCATATACTATATGCCAAGCCTGGGTCTCAAGAGGCTTTGCATGTTTCTTTTCTTACTTTTGAAATGTGACTACTATGTAAACCAGTGATCAGTAAAAAGAAATAGAGGAAAACAATAAAATGGGAAAGACTAGAGATCTCTTCAAGAAAATTAGAGATACCAAGGAAACATTTCATGCAAAGATGGGCTCAATAAAGGACAGAAGTGGTATGGACCTAACAGAAGCAGAAGATACTAAGAAGAGGTGGCAAGAATACACAGAAGAGTTATACGAAAAAGTTCTTCATGACCCAGATAATCACTATGGTGTGATCAATCACCTAGAGCCAGACATCCTGGAATGTGAAGTCAAGTGGGCCTTAGGAAATATCACAATGAACAAAGCTAGTGAAGGTGATGGAATTCCAGTTGATGATTTCAAATCCTAAAAGATAATGCTGTGAAAGTGCTGCACTCAATGTGCCAGCAATTTTGGAAAACTCAGCAGTGGCCACAGGACTGGAAAAGGTCAGTTTCATTTAGTCCCAAAGAAAGGCAATGCCAAAGAATGCTGAAACTACCACACAATTGCACTGATCTCACACACTAGTAAAGTAATGCTTAGAATTCTCCAAGCCACTCTTCAACAATACGTGAACTGTGAACTACCAGCTACTAAAGCTGGTTTTATGATTTTATATTGCCAACATCTGCTAGATCATTGAAAAAGCATGAGAGTTCCAGAAAAACATCTATTTTTGCTTTATTGACTATGCCAAAGCCTTTGACTGTGTGAATCACAACAAACTGTGGGAAATTCTTCAAGAGATGGGAATACCAGACCACCAGACCTGCTTCTTGAGAAATCTGTATGCAGGTCTGCTACTGCTACTGGTGCTGCTGCTGCTAAGTCGCTTCAGTCGTGTCCAACTCTCTGCGACCCCATAGACGGCAGCCCATCAGGCTCCCCCGTCCATGGGATTCTCCAGGCAAGAACATTGGAGCGGGTTGCCATTTCCTTCTCCAATACATGAAAGTGAAAAGTGAAAGTGAAGTCGCTCAGTCATGTCTGACTCTTAGCGACCCCATGGACTGCAGCCCACCAGGCTCCTCCATCCATGGGATTTTCCAGGCAAGAGTATTGGAGTGCGGTGCCATCACCTTCTCCGATGCAGGTCAGGAAACAACAATTAGAACTGGACATGGAACAACAGACTGGTTCCAAATAGGAAAAGGAGTATGTCCAGGCTGTATATTGTCACCCTGCTTATTTAACTTATATGCAGTGTACATCATGAGAAACACTGGGCTAGATGAAGAACAAGCTGGATCAAGATTGCCAGGATAAATATCAAGAACCGCAGATATGCAGATGACACAACCTTTATGGCAAAAAGTGAGGAGGAACTAAAGAGCCTCTTGATGAAAGTGAAAGAGGAGAGTGAAAAAGTTGGCTTAAAACTCAACATTCAGAAAACAAAGATCATGACATTCAGTCGCATCACTTCATGGCAAATAGATGGGGAAACAGTGGAAATGGTGGCAGACTTTATTTTGGGAACTCCAAAATCACTGTAGATGGTGACTGCAGCCATGAAATTAAAAGACACTTATTCCTTGGTAGGAAAGTTATGACCAACCTAGACAGCATATTAAAAAGCAGGGACATTATTTTGCCAACAAAGGTCCATAGAGTCAAAGCTATGGCTTTTCTAGTAGACATGCATGGATGTGAGAGTTGGAATATAAAGAAAGCTGAGTGCCAAAGAATTTATGCTTTTGAAATATGGTGTTGAAGACTCTTGAGAGTCCCTTCAACGATATCCAACCAGTCCATCCTAGAGGAAATGCGTCCTGATTATTCATTGGAAAGACTGATGCTGAAGCCTAAACTCCAATACTGTGGCCAGTATTGGAAGAGCTGATGGGAAGAGCTGACTCATTTGAAAAGACCCTGATGCTGGGAGAGATTGAAGGTGGGAGGAGATGGAGATGACAGAGGAAGAGATGGTTGGATGGCATCACTGACTCAATGGACATACGTTTGAGTAAACTCCAGGAGTTGGGAGACCTGGTGTGCTAGAGTCCATGGGGTCACAAAGAGTCAAACATGACTGAGTGACTGAACTAAACTGAACCATGTAAATAAACCTAGGTTAGCTTTCTGGATAATAAGACATCTGACTTCATTCTCTTTTTGACTCTAGCTGACAGCAAGCTGGACCCCAGACTTGTGAGTGGGTCCATTCGTCCTCATCTAGCTCTCACTGAATTAGCAGCTGGGCACAGGCATGTCAGCCAGCCTAGCTCTGAGAAGACAGGGCTGGTGTGGTCAGCCTTGCAAAACCACCAGGTTGAACTGGCACCTGAGTTCAAATCCTGATTTCATCCCTTGATATTTCTGCAATCTTGGGAAAGTACTTAATATCCACCATCTCACATCTCTATAACTTTTAAAAGGTAGGAAAATGTCAGTTTTATAGATTAAATGAGCAGCCCAGGCTATGGACAAAAAGTAAACCCAGTAGAAGCTGGTAAGAGTAAGATTTAGACTGGTGATGTCCTTCAGAACTTTTTTTAAAACTTTGAGTAAATATCTTTGTTACCTATTTGCATGTAATTTGACAAAGGAGCATCACGTTCAGTGTGCAAAGTTCAATGGCCTTGGATGAAGGAATCCTGTGATAGGGACAGGGCCTGAAGCTTACCATTTGTGTGATTTTTTTTTTTTTAATTCTGGTTTAACAGACACAATGACATAATGCCTGTATAATTTTAAGCGAGTCACCTGTCCTCCCTGGAACACAAGTTTATCACATGAAGAAATATGTTGATCCTTTTCTAGAACCAACTTTCTGTGATTCCAGTTTGTTAAAACCTCTTATAACCTCTATAAAATCTATCATAAATATAAGAACATGTAACCTCACCTGCAATGATACAGTGTGGAGAAGAGATTAACAACCTTTATGCTATGCATATATCTTTGTAGACATTAAGCATATCATCATCTTGGCTTAAGTGAGAGATGAAATATATCCTTATTTTGACATGAAGATTTGCATTGTCATACTTGTTTCTATAATAATCAATAATTTGAACTTGTGTACATTCCTTAATTTCTTTATCAGGAAAATAATTAACTGCTCTTAAATTTTTGAAATGTTAAACCTCTTTGAAAACCTAACAAAAGCAATGTATGTTCTCCCCAAATTCCAAAACTGCATGTATGTTTAAACAAACAAAATTTTAAAGGGTTCAAGAATCCCTATAAATCTACCCATAGATTTTGTGGTCATGATTCTAAATTAAAAAGTCTACCTGTAAAAGGGGCTTACCTGGTAGCTCAGGCGTTAAAGAATCTGCCTGCCATGGAAGAGACCCAGATTCAATCCCCGGGGCAGGAAGATCCTCTGGAGAAGGGAAGTCAACCCATGCCAATATTCTTGCCAGAGGAATTCCATGGAAAGAGGAGTCTGGCAGGCCATAGTCCATGAGGTCAGAAAGAGTCAGACAAGACTGAGTGACTCACACACCCAGTAAAAGATATCTAATGCTAATATTCTATACTCCTAAGAAATGCTGCTGCTGCTGCTGCTAAGTCACTCCAGTTGTGTCGGACCCTGTGCGACCCCATAGATGGCAGCCCACCAGGCTCGCCCGTCCCTGGGATTCTCAAGGCAAAGAACACTGGAGTGGGTTGCCATTTCCTTCTCCAATGCAGGAAAGTGAAAAGTGAAAGTGAAGTTGCTCAGTCGTGTCCAACTCTTAGCGACCCCATGGACTGCAGCCTACCAGGCTCCTCCGTCCATGGGATTTTCCAGGCAAGAGTACTGGAGTGGGGTGCCATTGCCTTCTCCATCCTAAGAGATGAGTAACAAATAATTCAAACTTCAGAATTTTGCAATTGAATTCCTAACCTTCAGTCCTCCAAAGTGATCTCTCTGTTCATTTGTTATATCAGGTAGCAAATTCTATTATTCTAGCTTCTCACACTACAAATTTGGAATCAGTCTACTTTCTTTTTCCTCCTATTTCCTCTTCAAACTTCCCTCTGAAGTTTGCACCTAAAAAATGAGCACCAAGAAGTTAAAATATTACACCTATAGTTGAGTCAACACGGAGTATCAGAATCACTAGAGTCAAAAAGCATGTCACCTTGTATGTCCTCTTGTTTTCTCCACTGTGTAAAATAATATGTGATGAGTCAGCATAACTGTCACACTGAATTCGAATTCTAGATGGGAGTTAACGTATATCATTAATGGACCTCTGCTTAGAAGTGTGTGTGTATGTGTGTGTGCATGCACATGTGTGCATTTGGCATAAGGCACACTTTGTACTTCTCTTCTGATTTCAACTGAAGTCGAGTGAACGTGTAAGTCTCTCAGTTGTGTCTGACTCTTTGTGACCCATGGACTGTAGCTCTTCTGACCATGGAATTATCCAGGCAAGACCACTGGAATGGGTAGCCATTCTCTTTTCCAGGGGATCTTCCCAACCCAGGGATAAAACTCAGATCTCCTGAACTGCAGGGAGGTTCCTTATTGTCTGTGTTACCAGGGAAGCCCAACTGAGGTCAAAGAGAAGCCAAATCACTTAACTGCCTCTGATCTGAGATGCTTACCTTTGACCAGAAGGACACTCCTGGGAGTGATACTCTTTTCTGTCTCCTCCAAAGTTTCAGCCTGCTTTGTAAGACCTGATATATTTATTTCTTCAGGAGCCCTTTGGGATTCCTTCCACACAGAAGCCCAGAAATATGTACCATGGTCTCCAAAGACATAATTAGAGTTCACTTGAAGTATGGGGATAATGTGTTAATTAGAATATAAGAATATGATGAGTACTTTATTAAAAATTGGTTCTTTAAATGGATTTAAGTCACAATCTTACTATTAAATATGTCTTATAATTGAAACTCTCCAAATTGTATTAATTAGACTTCTCCAAAATGAATCATGCAATCCATAATTTTCTTCTTTGCCATATGCTCTTCTCTCTGTCAAGGCCACACTTCCTTTTCTGATTCATTAGACAATTCCTACCCACCATTGTTGTTATGGTTTGAATTGTATCCCTTCAAAACTCTTTTGTTGGAGCCCTAACCTCACCTGGCTTACTAACTCAGAATATGACTGCATTTGTAGATGGTGGTGATAGTCACGTCTGGTTCCTTGCGACCCTGTAGACTGAAGACTTCCAGGCTTCTCTGTCCTTGGGATTTTCAGAGCAAGAATACTGGAGTGGGTTGCCATTTCCTTCCCCAGGGATCTTCCCAACCTAAGGATTGAACCCACATCTCCTGCATTTCAGGTGGATTCTTTACTACAGAGCCACCAGAGAAGCAGGTAGGGCCTTAAGAGACATGATTAAGTTAAAATGAGGTGACTAGGATAAGCCTTAATCCAATATTACTTGTCAGTCAGTCAGTTCAGTGGCTCAGTCATGTCCAAATCTTTGCTACCCCAAGGACTGAAACACCCAGGCTTTCCTGTGCATCACCAACTCCTGGAGTCTTCTCAGACAAATGTCCATTGAGTCGGTGAAGCCATCCAATCATCTCATCCTCTTTCCTTCCCTTCTCCTCCTGCCTTTAATCTTTCCCAGCAGTAGGGTCTTTTCAAATGAGTCAGCTCTTCACATCAGTGGCCAAAGTATTGGAGTTTCAGCATCAGCACTAGTCCTTCCATTGAATATTCAGGACTGATCTCCTTTAGGATGGACTGGTTGGATCTCCTAGGTGTCCAAGGGACTCTTAAGAGTCTTTTCCAACACCACAGTTCAAAAGCATTAATTCTTCCATGCTCAGCTTTCTTTATAGTCCAACTCTCACACCCATACATGACTACTGGACATAGCTTTGACTCTATGGACCTTTGTTGGCAAAGTAATATCTCTGCTTTTTAATATGCTGTCTGCTGCTGTTTCTGCTGCTAAGTCACTTCAGTTGTGTCCAACTCTGTGCGACCCCATACACAGCAGCCCACCAGGCTCCCCCATCCCTGGGATTCTCCAGGCAAGAACACTGGAGTGGATTGCCATTTCCTTCTCCAATGCACGAAAGTGAAAAGTGAAGGTGAAGTCGCTCAGTAGTGTCTGACTCTTCACGACCCCATGGACTGCAGCCTACCAGGCTCCTCCATCCATGGGATTTTCCAGGCTAGAGTACTGGAGTTGGGTACCATTGCCTTCTCTGAATATGCTGTCTAGGTTGGGCACAACTTTCCTTCCAAGGAGTAAGCATCCTTTAATTTCATGGCTAGAATCACCATCTGCAGTGATTTTGGAGGTCAAAAAGATAGTCTGTCACTGTTTCCTCATCTATTTGCCATGAAGTAATGCAACCAGATGCCATGATCTTAGTTTTCTGAATGTTGAGTTTTAAGCCAACTTTTTACTCTCCTCTTTCACTTTCATCAAGAGGCTTTTGAGTTCATTTTCACTTTCTTCCATAAAGGTGGTATCATCTGCACATCTAAGGTTATTGATATTTATCCCAGGAATCTTGATTGCAGCTTGTGCTTCATCCAGTTAGGCATTTCTCATGATGTATGCTGCATAGATGTTAAATAAGCAGGGTGACAATATATGGCTTTGATGTACTCCTTTCCTGACTTGGAACCAGTCTGTTATGCCATGTACAATTCTAACTGTTGCTTCTTTACCTGCATACAGATTTCTTAGGAGGCAGGTCAGGTGGTCTGATGTTCCAATGTCTTTAAGATTTTTCCACAGTTTGTTGTGATCCACATAGTCAAAAGCTTTGGCATAGTCAATAAAGAAGAAGTAGATGTTTTTCTGGAACTCTCTTGCTTTTTCTAAATATCTTTATTAAAGAGAAAATTGAGATTTGGACACATAAAAAGAGATACCAGGATTGCTTGTACACAGAGGAAAAACTGATGTGTGGAAAACGCAAGAGGGTTGTTGTTTTTCAGTCGCTCAGTCATGTCCGACTGTTTGTGACCCCATTGACTGCAGCACACCAGGTTTCCCTGTCCTTCACCATCTCCCAGATTTTGCTCAAACTCATGTCCACTGTGATACCATCCAACCATTTGCTCCTCTGTTGTGAGAGTGGCCATCTACAAACAGAAGACAGCAACCCTGATGGCATTTTAACCTTGGCCTTTTATCATACAGAAATGTGATAAAATAAATTGCTGTTGTTTATGTCACCCAGTCCATGATATTTTGTTATAACCTATGAAAGTAATATACTTTCTTATCAACAGTAGGGCTTCTTTATGCTGGTAAACATCACTTTTTACATGTGCAAAGACTACTTAAGTTAGGGAATGAGATGACCATAATAAAACATTCTCTAAGTTTTAATTAATGTATACATAAAGCTGAACATGTAAATAAATACAAAAATTGGTGGGATCTTAACTGATATCAGTCATTCATTCATCATATGGAGATTTTTCAGGCCTTCCCTGATAGCTCAATTGGTAAAGAATCTGCCTGCAATGCAGGAGACCCCAGTTTGATTCCTGGGTTGGGAAGATCCACTGGAGAAGGGATAGGCTACCTACTCCAGTATTCTTGGGCTTCCCTTGTGGCTCAGCTAGTAAAGAATCTAACTGCAATTCGGGAGCCCTGGGTTCAATCCCTGGGTTGGGAAGATTCCCTGGAGAAGGGAAAGGCTATAGACTCCAGTATTCTGGCCTAGAGAATTCTATGGACAGTACAGTCCCTGAGGTTGCAAAGATTTGGACATGACTGAGCAGTTTTCACTTTCACTTTCATTGAGACTTTCATTCTGAATCTCTCTTAGATATAGAGCTGTTTAAAATCTTTCTTTTTTGTCCCTCTACTTATCTATTTCTATCTACATCTCCATTTATGTTTGAAGTCTTCAGTTCAGTTCAGTTCAGTCACTCAGTCATATCCGAATCTTGGCGACCCCATGGACTGCAGCACACCAGGCCTCCCTATCCATTGTCAACTGCTGGGGTTTACTCAAGCTCCTGCCCATTGAGTTGGTGATGCCATCTAACCATGTCATCCTCTATCTTCCCCTTCTCCTCCTGCCTTCAATCTTTCCCAGCATCAGGGTTTTGTCCAGCATCAGGGTCTTCGCATCAGGTGGACAAAATATTGGAGTTTCAGCTTCAGTATCAGTCCTTCCAATGAATATTCAGGACTGATCTCCTTTAGGATGGACTGGTTGGGTGTCATAGCTATCCAAGGGACTCTCCAATACCATGGTTCAAAAGCATCAATTCTTCAACACTCAGCTTTCATTATAGTCCAACTCTCACATCCACACATGACAACAGGAAAAATCGTAACTTTGACTAGATGGACCTTTGTTGGAAAAGTAATATCTCTGCTTTACTATGGTCTAGGTTGGCCATAACTTTTCCTTAAACAAGCAAGCGTCTTTTAATTTCATGGCTGCAGTCACCATCTACAGTGACTTTGGAGCCCCCCAAAATGAAGTCTCTCCCTGTTTCCATTGTTTCCCCATCTATTTGCCATGAAGTGATGGGACCAGATGCCATAATCTTAGCTTTCTGGATGTTGAGCTTTAGGCCAACTTTTTCAGTCTCCTCTTTCACTTTCATCAAGAGGCTCTTTAGTTCTTCACTTTCTGCCATAAGTGTGGTGTCATCTGCACATCTGAGGTTACTGATATTTCTCCAGGCAATCTTAATTCCAGATTGTGTTTCATCTGGTCCAGCATTTCTCACGATGTACTTTGCAAATAAGTTAAATAAACGGTGACAATATATGGCCGTGACATACTCTTTTCCCCATTTGGAACCAGTCTGTTGTTTCATGTCCAGTTCTAACTGTTGCTTCTTGACCTGCATACAGATTTCTCAGGAGGCAGGTAAGCTGATCTTCTATTCCCATCTCTTGAAGAATTTTCCATAGTTTGCTGTGATCCACACAGTTAAAGGCTTTGGCATAGTCAATAAAGCAAAAATAGATGTTTTTCTGGAACTCTCTTGTTTTTTTGATGAGCCAACAGATGTTGGCAATTTGATCTCTGGTTCCTCTGCCTTTTCTGCAACCAGCTTGAACATCTGGAAGTTCACGGTTCATGTACTGGCTTGGAGAATCTTGAGCACTACCTTGCTAGCATGTGAAAGTGAAAGTGAAGTCGCTCAGTTGTGTCCCACCCTTTGCAACCCCATGGACTGTAGCCACCAGCCTCCTCCGTTCATGGAATTTTCCAGCCGAGAATACTGGAGTGGGTTGCCATTTCCTGCTCCAGGGAATCTTCCTGACCCAGGGATCGAGCCCGGGTTTCCTGCATTGCAGGCAGATGCTTTACCTCGGAGCCACCTGGAAAGTTCATGCTAGTGTGTGTTCAGTTCAGTTCAGTCGCTCAGTCATGTCTGACTCTTTGCGACCCCATGAATCCTAGCACACCAGGCCTCCCTGTCCGTCACCAACTCCCGGAGTTCACTCAGACTCACATCCACTGTGTCAGTGATGCCATCCAGCCATCTCATCCTCTGTCGTCCCCTTCTCCTCCTGCCCCCAATCCCTCCCAGCATCAGGGTCTTTTCCAATGAGTCAACTCTTCACATGAGGTGGCCAAAGTACTGGAGTTTCAGCTTTAGCATCATTCCTTCCAAAGAAATCCCAGGGCTGATCTCCTTCAGAATGGACTGGTTGGATCTCCTTGCAGTCTAAGGGACTCTCAAGAGTTTTCTCCAACACCACAGTTCAAAAGCATTAATTCTTCTGCACTCAGCTTTCTTCACGGTCCAACTCTCACATCTATACATGACCACAGGAAAAACCATAGCCTTGACTATACAGTCCTTTGTTGGCAAAGCAATGTCTCTGATTTTCAATATGCTATCTAGGTTGGTCATAACTTTCCTCCCAAGGAGTAAGCGTCTTTTAATTTCATGGCTGCAGTCACCATCTGTAGTGATTTTGGAGCCCCCAAAAATAAAGTCTGACACTGTTTCCACTGTTTCCCCATCTATTTCCCATGAAGTCATGGGACTGGATACCACGATCTTCGTTTTCTGAATGTTGAGCTTTAGGCCAACTTTTTCACTCTCCTCTTTCACTTTCATCAAGAGGCTTTTGAGTTCCTCTTCACTTTCTGCCATAAGGGTGGTGTCATCTGCATATCTGAGGTTATTGATATTTCTCCCGGCAATCTTGATTCTAGCTTGTGCTTTTTCCAGCCCGGTGTTTCTAGTGATGTACTCTGCATATGAGTTAAATAAGCAGGGTAACAATATACAGCCTTGACGTACTCCTTTTCCTATTTGGAATCAGTATGTTGTTCCATGTCCAGTTCTAACTGTTGCTTCCTGACCTGTATACAGATTTCTCAAGAGGCAGGTCAGGTGGTCTGGTATTCCCATCTCTTTCAGAATTGTCCATAGTTTATTGTGATCCACACAGGCAAAGGCTTTGGCATAGTCAATACAGCAGAAATAGATGTTTTTCTGGAATTCTCTTGCTTTTTTGATGATCCAGTGGATGTTGGCAATTTGGTCTCTGGTTCCTCTGCCTTTTCTAAAACCAGCTTGAACATCAGGAGGTTCATGCTTCATGTATTGCTGAAGCCTGGCTTGGAGAATTTTGAGCATTACTTTACTAGCATGTGAGATGAGTGCAATTGTGTGGTAGTTTGAGCATTCTTTGGCATTGCCTTTCTTTGGGATTGGAATGAAAAGTGACCTTTTCCAGTCCTGTGGCCACTGCTGAGTTTTCCAAATTTCTGGCATATTGAGTGCTGCACTTTCACAGCATCCTCTTTCAGGATTTGAAATAGCTCAACTGAAATTCCATCATCTCCACTAGCTTTGTTCGTAGTGATGCTTTCTAAGGCCCACTTGACTTCACATTCCAGGACATCTGGCTCTAGGTCAGAGATCACACCATCGTGATTATATGGGTCGTGAAGATCTTTTTTGTACATTTCTTCTATGTATTCTTGCCACCTCTTCTTAATATCTTCTGCTTCTGTTAGGTCCATACCATTTCTGTCCTTTATGTGGCCATCTTTGCATGAAATGTTCCCTCAGTATCTCTAATTTTCATGAAGAGATCTCTAATCTTTCCCATTCTATTGTTTTCCTCTATTTCTTTGCAGTGGTTACTGAGGAAGGCTTTCTTATCTCTCCTTGCTATTTTTTGGATCTCTGCATTCAAATAGGATTATCTTTCCTTTTCTCCTTTGCCTTTAGTGTCTCTTCTTTTCGGAGCTATTTGTAAGGTCTCCTCTGACAACCATCTTGCCTTTTTGCATTTCTTTTTCTTGGAGATGGTCTTGATCCCTGCCTCCTGTGTAATGTCATGAACCTCTCTCCATAGTTCTTCAGGCACTCTGTCTATCAAATCTAATTCATTGAGTCTATTTGTCACTTCCACCATATAATCATAAGGGATTTGATTTAGGTCATACCTGAATGGTCTAGTGATTTTCCTTACTCTCCAAGGGCAAAGGTCAAGCCCCAGCAAGATGGTAGAAGGGGCAAAATTGTGTTTAGAATCAAACCCCATACCTGCCAGAGACACTCAATGGGCTCAAACATATCTTGTGCACACCAGTACCCAGAGATCCCACAGATACTGAGACAGAACTGTGTTTGAGTGTCTCCTGTGGAGGTACAGGTCAGCAGTGTACTGCCACAGTGGCAGGGGTTCTGGGTATGGCATAAGCCCTCCTGGAGGAGGTCGCCATTAATGCTACCATAGAGCCGCAAGAACTTACACAGGATTTGGAAACAGACTGTGGGAGGACACAAACAGAACCTTGTGAACCAGGATCCAGGGGAAAGGAGAAGTGAACCCAAAGACTGACCCAGACTTGCTGGTGAGTGTCCAGTTGTCTCTGGTGGAGCTGTGGGTTGGTGGTGGTACTGCAGGGTTGGGGGCAATAAGTGTAACAGTTCGTCCATGGGACCTTTTGAAGGAGGTCACAATTATCTTCATTACGCCCACCATAATTTGGCCTCAGGTCAAGTAACAAGAAGGGAACACAGCCCCTCCCTTCAACAGAAAATCAGATTAAAGATTTACTGAACATGACCCTGATGGGAACAAGACCTAGTGTTCTCTCTCCCATCAGGAAGTTTCCATAAGCCTCTTATCTTTCTCCATCAGAGGGCAGACAGACTGAACACCGCAATCACAGAAAACTAACCAATCTGATCACATGGACTACAGCCTTGTCTAACTCAATGAAACTTTGAGCCATGCCGTGTAGGGTCACCCAAGATGGGTGGGTCATGGTGGAGAGTTCTGACAAAATGTGGTCCACTGGAGAAGGGAAAGACACTCAAGTATTCTTGCCTTGAGAACCCCATGAATAGCATAGTCTATATTTACCTTTTGCCAAACCATCTGTTGGTGATGGTGACCTCAAAAGCAGAAAAGAACCAGACCTGAGAGTCACTGATTATTAGGAAGATGATGCTTCCCAAGAACTTGAACTGCAATGTAGTCTAGCCTATCCCCAACTCCAAAGGTTTTGGTCATTTATTTCAAAATCAAACAAATACATATGGAAACCCCAACAACTAAATAGGCATTGCAATTGCTTACAATTAAAAATGAACAAACACACAGTTCCTGCTTTTAAGAAAGATCATTTAATCATGGAAAATGTAATTCCAAGCAAGTTATTAGAATACAATATCTCTTCCACAGAAATATAATAACAAACAAACAAGAAAAGACTGTTAGAGAATTTTATCATGTGTACTTTTGTCAAATGAAAAAAAAAAGGAAAAATTAGCACCAGGTTTGATATCTTTATTCAAAGGAAAACAATGCATGAATGGTGGACTACAGTGCCTCACAGGCAGTGCAAACTCTTTCTTAGGGATTTTGGATAACAGCAAATTTTATAGAGTATTAGAAGCAGCAAGCTCCAGGAGTTAGTGATGGGCAGGGAAGCCTGTTGTGCAGCTGTCCATGGGGTCTCAAAGAGTCAGACACAGTTGAGCAACTGAACTGACTGAGAAGCAGCAATGCAGAAAGAGGGCATGATTGGTGGGGTTTTCATATTTGACCTTGATGGGCCTAAGGGCAGGCTTCTCCAAGACGTGGCCCTCTGGCATGTAGATTATTTTGAGCTGTAACCTATCAAGACTTAAAGAGTCAGACTGGTGAATATATGATTTGGTGTTTTTATAAAATGTTTTAAAGTTTCCACCAAATTTATTTATTCACTCTTTAAAAGATTTTGTAGTTTCTTGTGTAAAACTACAGAAGAGATACTTTCATTACCAACTAGTACTTTAAAGTATATTGTCTTTAAGTCTTTCCTAGTCTTTCGAGGTAAAATTACTATATAAATACACGTTCCTGGTTAGAAGAGAAAATGAAACTGAGAGTCTTTGTGTCTTGTTTATTGGATAAGTTCACAGTTTATACAATTCCTAGTAATTTCTCCAAGTCTTTTAGTTACCTTTTTCCTGCCTTTATCAGAGGACTGGCCACAGCAGGGAATGGAGGACTAAGGATTTCAGAGAAATTCAAGTTAAGAGGAAACTTTTCCTTCATTTCAATCCATTCTCTGATCAACTTCCAGAGTAAACCTTGAAAATGTAAATCTGATCATGTTACATCCTCATGATGGTATTGTTTCCATTTCTGTTGTTTTCAAGTCCAAACACCTTATATGGCTTCCAGTAAGCTTGATGAGCTGATAACATTCATGGTTCATTTCTGGATGCTCTCTCCAAACCATCTTAAGTTAATCACTCTCAGCTTCTGTGCTCATCAGGCTCTCTCTTACATTACAGCTCACAGTTGAATTGACCTTTGGGGACTGGTAGATCAGATATACAAAGCTTCTGGTCAAGTGGAACATTTACCTGAACATAAAAGTTCGGTTTTACTGACAGGCACCCAAGGCAAAAGAGATTCCATCTTGGGACTAATAATTTATTTCAAGTCTTTCCATTCAATTTTTCTGGGAAGCAAAAATTCTTAAAAAAAAAAAAAGAAAGAAAGAAAAGAAATCCATTTAAAAAGTTAAGAGGCAAGATTGTTATTTCATGAGAAGAAAGTTGGATTTGAAGATTATGAAGTAAAAGGTTAAAGGGGACTTTCATCATTTTTCATCTTTATATTTCAGCATGACTTAACTCCTTTTAACTTCCCTGGTGGCTCAGATGGTAAAGTGTCTGCCTACAATGTGGAAGATCCAGATTCGATCCCTGTGTAGGGAAGATTCCTTGGAGAAGGAAATGTCAACCCACTCCAGTACTCTTCCCTGGAAAATCCCATGAATGGAGGAGCCTGATGGGCTACAGTCCAAGGGGTCTCAAAAAGTCAGATACGACTGAGCTACTTCACTTTCTTTATAACTCCTTTTAGTAGCAAGCAGGCATGAATTAATATATTACCTATGCCAATGAAAAATTAGTCAATCTGAGAAAGAAAAGAAAAATTTTATTCAAGCCAAATTGAGAATTATAACATCTCAGAAAACTCTGAGAAGCCTTCTGCACTTTAGAAGTCGTTATTGTTGTGTGTTGTTCAGTTGCTAAGTTATGTTTGACTCTTTGCAACCCCATTAACTGGGACAGTTATAAAGGTTTTTTGAGACAGAGGGATGTACATTAAATGATGGATTATTGACAGGCTGAAAAAAGTGAAAGTCACTCAGTCATGTCTGACTCTTTGCGACCCCATGGACTATACAGTCCATGGGATTCTCCGGGCCAGAATACTGGAGTGGGTAGCCTTTCCCTTCTCCAGGGGATCTTCCCAACACAGGGACTGAGCCCAGGTCTCCTGCGTTGCAGGCAGATTCTTTACCAACTGAGCAATCAGGGAAGCCCATCGACAGGTTACACAATCCAAATCTAAATATGCCATGGCTCCTTACAGGATCAAGAAGCAAAGTTTTCTTTTAAGGAGCTGTTGACACTGGGAGAAGGTTGGTCTTTATGGTTGAGAGTGCATTTCTGTTGATGGGTTGATGCGTATTGCTGATGCACAATGCACCATGCACAGCACAGAGGAGCAAGGAGAACAAAGGACATCAAAACTCTTTTATTATCTCTAAATTTTTCTGGTGTCATCATAAAATATGAATTTTATTTCACTTCTATGTAATAGAACTTTAAAAAGATTTAGTGTGGTTTTGCCAGTGTTTATAAATATATTGTATATAAATATTGACATTTTTATAATATACTTAAAACTTTTGCATTTTTATATTACCATTTATCCATATGTGGACAGCCAAGCAATATATTCCAAAGTGAGCTTAGTAGGGAAAGTTACCTTTCTTGAAGAATTTTTACCGAATGTGTGTGAAAGCAACACCATCTGTTTATAGAGGTATGTGCTCAACAAGAAGCACCTTCCAGGGACTTCCCTGATTTCCCAGTGGTTAAGACTTCATCTGCCAATGCAGGGGGTGTGGGTTCAATCTCTGATGAGAAAGCTAAAACCCCACACACCTCATGGCCAAAAAAACAAAACATAAAATAGAAGCAATATTGCAACAGGTTCAATAAAGACTTTAAAAAGAGTCCACATCCAAAGAAAACAAGGTCCTTAAAAAAGAAAGAAAAGAGGACAAAGTAAAGGTAAAGGAGATCAAGTGTCATTATTTCCTGAGTGCTCAACACTATTTCCTTCCCTTTAAAGCTTCATCAGGAAGTACCAGAAAACACTGACTCTCTGTAAAAATAAGTAACTAAAGGGTAAAATTCCTATGCTACTTTATTGTGATTTCTAAAATCCCACAAAAATGCAATTATCTTCTTTTTTCTTTAATGGAAGGTCTTTGGGGAAGGGTCATGAGTTAATGAATTATCACAATGCTTAATATTCCCTTTCAGTGTGATAGCTATTGGAGTTTTTCTCCTTCATTTCTCCCTCTTGTCTTTCTTTTTGTCCTTTTTCTATGAACAGATATCACGGTACCCTAGAATCTATCAGGGGGACCAGGTTCTTGACAAAATTGTGCTTTTACCTATGTGACTTTGAGCACATCAGGTTTCCATTATAGTTGCTAGTTCCTTCATCTGACAAGGAACGGAGCCCATTCACCTCTAAGGTGGTTTTTATATATATAACATCTCTGTAAGTAAACAAATATGTGTATACATGTGCCTTGACCCTCAGCAATCGGTAGCTAACTCTTCAGAGAAACTATGACAGAAAAATATTCACTTAAACATTTCTTTCTAGTGTGAGACTGACAGCTATGCACTGCAACCTAGCTTCTAATGTTCTGGAGTCCAAACCCACAGCAGCTTCTCTTGCCATCACCCATAGCATACTGATGGTAGCTCCTGCCGAGCTTTACAAGGGTGCTAATGACTCCCCAAACAATGTGTTTCTTCAGTTCAGTTCAGTTCAGTCGTTCAGATGTGTCTGACTCTTTGCAACCCCATGGACTGCAGCATGCCAGGCATCCCTGTCATCAACAACTCCCGGAGTTTACTCAAGTGCGTGTGCATTGAGTCGGTGGTGCCATCCAACCATCTAATGCTCTGTCATTCCCTTCTCCTCCTGCCTTCAAGCATTCCCAGCATCAGGATCTTTTCAAATGAGTCAGTTCTTCTCATCAGGTGACCAAAGAATTGGAGTTTCAGCTTCAGCATCAGACCTTCCAATGAATACCTTGGAAAAGTGAATGTTTTGGAGCCCTTGGAGAAGCCAGGTGAGAGGTGAGGAGGGTGACCTTTAGGCAGCAGTGGAGTAGATTACACCTAATAGGTTATTTAAAATAATTTTGTCATCCATCTTCAATACCATGCCAGGTTGGTCTGACATTCTGATTTCAAATCCCAAACCCTTGCTTAGTGTTCCTGTGTCAATACAGTTAGCCACACTAAACTTAGAGTTCCGTTGTCCTTGGCCTCATTCTCTCGGAATCCATTCCTATATATATTCTCCAGATTCTTGCCAACCTTGATTGGTGATGTCCTGAAATTATTAGCAATTGGATTTGGCGTTTCACCATCTGGGCTATTTGGGTTTTGAAGTTTCACACCAAACACAGAGGAAAGGAAGGATGATGGGGCTGAGTGTAAGGGAGACTTGTTTCTGCATGTGTTCAACCCTCCAGGTACAGACAATAATGACACAGTGCTATGAAAGTTCTTATTCCCTAGATAAAGGGGGAAACTATTGGTTTTTTAAATGAAACTTAAGGACTTGAGATGAGAATTCTCATATTTTTACCTTTCTGCCCAAATGCCCCTATTCTCTGCCTCAGAACCTCACTCCTTTCTGCTCATATTTTTCAGTTCAGTTCAGTTCAGTCGCTCAATCGAGTCCAACTCTTTGCAAACCCAAGAATCACAGCACGCCAGGCCTCCTTGTCCACCACCAACTCCCGGGGTTCACTAAGACTCACATCCATTGTGTCAGTGATGCCAGCCAGCTATCTCATCCTCTGTCATCCCCTTCTCCTCTTGCCCCCAATCCCTCCCAGCATCAGAGTCTTTTCCAATGAGTCAACACTTCACATGAGGTGGCCAAATTACTGGAGTTTCAGCTTTAGCATCATTCCTTCCAAAGAAATCCCAGGGCTGATCTCCTTCAAAATGGACTGGTTGAATCTCCTTGCAGTCCAAGGGACTCTCAAGAGTCTTCTCCAACACCACAGTTCAAAAGCATCAATTCTTCGGCACTCAGCTTTCTTCACGGTCCAACTCTCACATCTATACATGACCACTGGAAAAACCATAGCCTTGACTAGACGAAACTTTGTTGGCAAAGTAATGTCTTTGCTTTTCAATATGCTATCTAGGTTGTTCATAACTTTCCTTCCAAGGAGTAAGCGTCTTTTAATTTCTTGGCTGCAGTCACCATCTGCAGGGATTTTGGAGCACAGAAAAATAAAGTCTGACACTGTTTCCACTGTTTCCCCATCTATTTCCCGTGAAGTGCTGGGACCGGATGCCATGATCTTCGTTTTCTGAATGTTGAGCTTTAAGCCAACTTTTTCACTCTCCCCTTTCACTTTCAACAAGAGGCTTTTTAGTTCCTCTTCACTTTCTGCCATAAGGGCAGTGTCATCTGCATATCTGAGGTTATTGATATTTCTCCCAGCAATCTTGATTCCAGCTTGTGCTTCTTCCAGCCCAGCGTTTCTCATGATGTACTCCGCATATAAGTTAAATAAGCAGGGTGACGATATACAGCCTTAACGTACTCCTTTTCCTATTTGGAACCAGTCTGTTGGTCCATGTCCAATTCTAACTGTTGCTTCCTGACCTGCATACAGATTTCTCAAGAGGCAGATCAGGTGGTCTGGTATTCACATCTCTTTCAGAATTTTCCACAGTTTATTGTGATCCACACAGGCAAAGGCTTTGGCATAGTCAATACAGCAGAAATAGATGTTTTTCTGGAAATCTCTTGCTTTTTCATTCATCCAGCAGATATTGGAAATTTGATCTCTGGTTCCTCTGCATTTTCTAAAACCAGCTTGAACATCAGGAAGTTCATGCTCCACGTATTGCTCAAGCCTGGCTTGGAGAATTTTGAGCATTACTTTACTAGCGTGTGAGATGAGTGCAATTGTGCGGTAGTTTGAGCATTCTTTGGCATGGCCTTTCTTTGGGATTGGAATGAAAACTGACCTTTTCCAGTCCTGTGGCCTCTGCTGAGTTTTCCAAATTTGCTGGCATATTGAGTGCAGCACTTTCACAGCATCATCTTTCAGGATTTGAAAGAGCTCAACTGGAATTCCATCACCTCCACTAACTTTGTTCATAGTGATGCTTTCTAAGGCCCACTTGACTTCACATTCCAGGATGTCTGGCTCTAGGTCAGTGATCACACCATCGTGATTATCTGGGTCGTGAAGATCTTTTTTGTACAGTTATTCTATGTATTCTTGCCACCTCTTCTTAATATCTTCTGCATCTGTTAGGCCCATGCCATTTCTGTCCTTTATCGAGCCCATCTTTGCATGAAATGTTCCCTTGGTATCTCTAATCTTCTTGAAGAGATCTCTAGTCTTTCCCATTCTGTTGTTTTCCTCTATTTCTTTGCATTGATCACTGAGGAAGGCTTTCTTATCTCTTCTTGCTATTTTTTGGAACTATACATTCAGATGCTTATATGTTTCCTTTGCTTTTTTATTTTTAATTTCATTTTATTCTTTAAATTTACAATATTGTATTGGTTTTGCCATATATCAAAATGAATCTGCCACAGGTATACATGTGTTCCCCATCCTGAACCCTTCTCCCTCCTCCCTCCCCATAACATCCCTCTGGGTCTTCCCACTGCACCAGCCCCAAGCATCCAGTATCATGCATCAAACCTGGACTGGTGACTCATTTCCTATATGATATTATACATGTTTCAATGCCATTCTCCCAAATCACCCATCCTCTCCCACTCCCACAGAGTCCAAAAGACTGTTCTATACATCAGTGTCTCTTTTGCTGTCTCGTATACAGGGTTTTTGTTACCATCTTTCTAAATTCCATATATATGCATTAGTATACTGTGTTGGTGTTTTTCTTTCTGGCTTACTTCACTCTGTATAATAGACTGCAGTTTCATCCACCTCATTAGAACTGATTCAAATGCATTCTTTTTAATGGCTGAGTAATACTCCATTGTGGATATGTACCACTGCTTTCTTATCCATTCATCTGCTGATGGACATCTAGGTTGCTTCCATGTCCTGGCTATTATAAACAGTGCTGCGATGAACATTGGGGTACACGTGTCTCTTTCCCTTCTGGTTTCCTCATTGTGTATGCCCAGCAGTGGGATTGCTGGATCATAAGACAGTTCTATTTCCAGTTTTTAAAGGAACCTCCACACTGTTCTCCATAGTGGCTGTACTAGTTTGCATTCCCACCAACAGTGTAAGAGGGTTCCCTTTTCTCCACACCCTCTCCAGCATTTATTGCTTATAGACTTTTGGATCTCAGCCATTCTGACTGGCATGAAATGGTACTTCATTGTGGTTTTGATTTGCATTTCTCTGATAATGAGTGAAGTTGAGCATCTTTTCATGTGTTTTTTAGCCATCTGTATGTCTTCTTTGGAGAAATGTCTATTTAGTTCTTTGCCCCATTTTTTGATTGGGTCATTTATTTTTCTGGAATTGAGCTGTAGGAATTGCTTGTATATTTTTGAGATTAGTTGTTTGTCAGTTGCTTCATTTGCTATTATTTCTCGAATTCTGAAGTCTGTCTTTTCACCTTGCTTATAGTTTCCTTAGTTGTGCAGAAGCTTTTAAGTTTCATTAGGTCCCATTTGTTTATTTTTCCTTTTATTTCCAATATTCTGGGAGGTGGGTCATAGAGGATCCTGCTGTGATGTATGTCAGAGAGTGTTTTGCCTATGTTCTCTTCTAGGAGTTTTATAGTTTCTGATCTTACGTTGAGATCTTTAATCCATTTTGAGTTTATTTTTGTGTATGGTGTTAGAAAGTGTTCTAGTTTCATTCTTTTACATGTGGTTGACCAGTTTTCCCAGCACCACTTGTTAAAGAGATTGTCTTTAATCCATTGTATATTCTTGCCTCCTTTGTCAAAGATAAGGTGTCCATATGTGCATGGATTTATCTCTGGGCTTTCTATTTTGTTCCATTGATCTATATTTCTGTCTTTGTGCCAGTACCATACTGTCTTGATGACTGTGGCTTTGTAGTAGAGCCTGAAGTCGGGCAGGTTGATTCCTCCAGTTCCATTTTTCTTTCTCAAGATTGCTTTGGCTATTCGAGGTTTTTTGTATTTTCACATAAACTGTGAAATTATTTGTTCTAGCTCTGTGAAGAATACCATTGGTAGCTTGATAGGGATTGCATTGAATCTATAAATTGCTTTGGGTAGTATACTCATTTTCACTATATTGATTCTTTCAATCCATGAACATGGTATATTTCTCCATCTATTAGTGTCCTCTTTGATTTCTTTCACCAGTGTTTTATAGTTTTCTATATATAGGTCTTTAGTTTCTTTAGGTATATATATTCCTAAGTACTTTATTCTTCTCGCTGCAATGGTGAATGGAATTGTTTCCTTAATTTCTCTTTCTATTTTCTCATTATTAGTGTATAGGAATGCAAGGGATTTCTGTGTGTTGGTTTTATATCCTGAAATTTTACTATATTCATTGATTAGTTCTAGTAATTTTCTGGTGGAGTCTTTAGGGTTTTCTATGTAGAGGATCATGTCATCTGCAAACAGTGAGACTTTTACTTCTTCTTTTCCCATTTGGATTCCTTTTATTTCTTTTTCTGCTCTGATTGCTGTGGCCAAAACTTCCAAAACTATGTTGACTAGTAGTGGTGAAAGTGGGCACCCTTGTCTTGTTCCTGACTTTAGAGGGAATGCTTTCAATTTTTCACCATTGAGGATAATGTTTGCTGTGGATTTGTCATATATAGCTTTTATTATGTTGAGGTATGTTCCTTCTATTCCTGCTTTTTGGAGAGTTTTTATCATACATGGATGTTGAATTTTGTCAAAGGCTTCTCTGCATCTATTGAGATAATCATATGGTTTTTATTTTTCAATTTGTTAATGTGGTGTATTACATTGATTGATTAGCGGATATTGAAGAATCCTTGCTTGTCTGGGATAAAGCCCATTGGTCATGGTGTATGATCATTTTAATGTGTTGTTGGATTCTGATTGTAGAATTTTTTAAGGATTTTTGCATCTATGTTCTTCAGTGATATTGGCCTGTAGTTTTCTTTTTTTGTGGCATCTTTGTCAGGATTTGGTATTAGGGTGATGGTGGCCTCATAGAATGAGTTTGGAAGTTTACCATCCTCTGATATTTTCTGGAAGGTTTTGAGTAGGATAAGTATTAGCTCTTCTCTAAATTTTTGTAGAATTCAGCTGTGAAGCCGTCTGGACCTGGGCTTTTGTTTGCTGGAAGATTTCTGATTACAGTTTCAATTTCCGTGCTTGTGATGGGTCTGTTAGGATTTTCTATTTCTTCCTGGTCCCGTTTTGGAAAGTTGTACTTTTCTAAGAATTTGTCCATTTCTTCCATGTTGTCCATTTTATTGCCATATAATTGCTGATAGTAGTCTCTTATGATCCTTTGTATTTCTGTGTTGTCTGTTGTGATCTCTCCATTTTCATTTCTAATTTTATTGATTTGATTTTTCTCCCTTTGTTTCTTGATGAGTCTGGATAATGGTTTGTCAATTTTATTTATCCTTTCAAAGAACCAGCTTTTGGCTTTGTTGATTTTTGCTATGATTTCTTTTGCATTTATTTCTGCCCTAATTTTTAAGATTTCTTTCCTTCTACTAACCCTGGGGTTCTTCGTTTCTTCCTTTTCTAGTTGCTTTAGGTGTAGAGTTAAGTTATTTATTTGACTTTTTCTTGTTTCTTGAGGTAGGCCTGTATTGCTATGAACTTTCCCCTTAGGACTGCCTCCTTTGCTTTTTGCTTCTCTTCTTTTCACAGCTATTTTAAGGCCTCCACAGACACCCATTTTGCTTTTTTGCATTTCTTTCCCATGGGGATGGTCTTGATCCCTGTCTCCTGTACAACATCATGAATCTCATTCCATAGTTCATCAGGCACTCTATCTATCAGATCTAGGCCCTTAAATCTTTTTCTCACTTCCACTGTATAATCATAAGGGATTTGATTTAGGTCATACCTGAATGGTCTAGTGATTTTCCCTACTTTCTTTACTTTAATCATATTCTTATCTTTCCTTAAATACCAAACAAGTTTATTTAGGGAGGTAACTCTGCACTGCTACAATAGGGTCATAGCATCTGTCCTCAAATATAGTTTCCCAAGGACCAGAGGAAGTGAGAGACTTCTTCAAATACATAGTTTAAGCTTGATGCCACCTGTTTGTTTTATCAGTTGGTTAGTCTCGGGTTTAAACTGCAGCAGAAGCCAACTCCCACCATGATGTTTATAATCTCCATCTGCATGCTTCTCTGCTACAGGAAGCGATCCCTTGGTGCTTTGTTTCCACCTAGCTTTCACTCCACGATGCCACTGGTGATCATTTAAGTAAGTCTGATACTACTACAGGAGCATCTCAGGTGGGCTAGTGGAAAAGAACCCACCTGCCAGTGCAGGAGACATAAGAGACATGGGTTTGATCCCTGGGTCAGTAAGATCCACTGGAGAAGGGCGCGGTAAGCCACTCCAAGATGCTATATATTATCACTGTGCCATTTCCCACCAGGATGAGTTTAAATGTCTAATCTTCAAATAAGTGAACAATTCAATTATATTTGAATGTTTGTCTCCTGAGACTGCTCTAACACCAATATCAGTTATGAACCTGGCAAGTAGCAGAAGGCCACACAAACTGGTTAATTCGGTGAGGGTTTAATAAAGGTATTAATACAAAGTATTCAAAAGCAGGGACATTACTTTGCCAACAAAGGTCCGTCTAGTCAATGCTATGGTTTTTCCAGTAGTCATGTATGGATGTGAGAGTTGGACTGTGAAGAAAGCTGAGCACCAAAGAATTGATTCTTTTGAACTCTGGTGTTGGAGAAGACTCTTGAGAGTCCCTTGGACTGCAGGGAGATCCAACCAGTCCATTCTAAAGGAGATCAGCCCTGGGTGTTCTTTGGAAGGAATAATTCTAAAGCTGAAACTCCAGTACTTTGGCCACTTCATGCAAAGGTTGACTCATTGGAAAAGACCCTGATGCTGGGAGGGATTGGGGGCAGAAGGAGAAGAGGACAACAGAGGATGAGATGGCTGGATGGCATCACCGACTCAATGGACATGAGTTTGAGTGAACTTCATGAGTTGGTAATGGACAGGGAGGCCTGGTGTGCTGCAGTTCCTGGGGTTGCAAAGAGTCAGACACGACTGAGCAACTGAACTGAACTAAATACAAAGGGATATCTAAGGCTTGCAGAATTTCCAGACTAGTGTGATAAATCTAGAACTAATAACTTCTGAGAGCTGTTACCTCCTCTGTTCCTAGAGGAATCAGTATAAGAAAAGAAAGAGGTTATGAGCACTGAACGGGAAGCTTTGAAATGGGCCATCCATCAGGATCTATGGTTTAGGTCCAGGGATGAAGCCAGCTATGACATTTTGCAAGAAAGAAGGCTGGGAAAAAATACTCTGACCCTACTCTCTTCCCGTCTAGTCACAACCACTGGTATGTTCTAAACACACTAAGTATGCAGAGAACAAATGAGCTGACTGATGCAGTTAGTACAGCTGAGCATCCTGTAGAAGAAATGAGATTAAAACGATGGAGCATGGATTTGGAAGAACAGAGGAAATGTATTCAACATGTAACAAAGGCAGCAATAGAGACAAAGACATGGAGAACAGACTTGGGATAGAAGGCGTGGAAGGAGACCATGGGACGAATGGAAAGAGTAGCACAGGAACACGTACATTATCATATGTAGAACAGAATGTGCTGTAAGACTCAGGGAGCCCAAACTGGGGCTCTGTGACAAACCTAGAGATGTGGGATCAGGTGGGAATTGGAAGGGAGGTTCAGGAGAGAGAGACACATATACATATATACCTATGGCTGATTCATATTGCTGTATGGCAGAAACCAGCACAATACTGGAAAGAAACTCTCCCTCAACTAAAAATAGATAAATTAAAATGTTTAAAAAATAATGTTAATCAACATGTGACTTTAATGTGCACATGATTTGAATAACATATGCATATATATGCATGTTCTGAACATATATATATATATATATATATATATATATATATGGTATGCATATGTATACACATAAGTTTAATTTGGCTTCTACATAACTAAAGAAAAATGAGAATGAAAATTCTCACTAGGAAAACTTAGTCTCAAAAATAAATTTCTCCATCTTCAGTTCAGTCACTCAGTCATGTCCAACTCTTTGTGACTCCGTGGACTGCAGCACACCAGGCTTCTGTATCTATCACCAACTCCTGGAGCTTGCTCAAACTCTATGTAAAACTCATCCAGTCGGTGATGCCATCCAACCATCTCATCCTCTGTCGTCCCCTTTTCCATCTTGCTGCTGCTGCTGCTAAGTCGTTTCAGTCGTGTCCGATTCTGTGCAACCTCAGAGAAGGCAGCCCACCAGGCTCCCCCGTCCCTGGGATTCTCCAGGCAAGAACATTGGAGTGGGTTGCCATTTCCTTCTCCAAAGCATGAAAGTGAAAAGTGAAAGCGAAGTCGTTCAGTCGTGTCCAACTCTTCGCGACCCCATGGACTGCAGCCTACCAGGCTCCTCCGTCCATGGGATTTTTCAGGCAAGAATACTGGAGTGGGGTGCCATTGCCTTCTCCGCTTTTCCATCTTACTAATTCCCAATTTCTCAAAACACAGTTTTATTTAATTGCCATCAAATCCTAAGGGATTGTAGGAATCTACAATCTGGGGGTGCAGAAACTGATTGAAATGATTCTGAGAAAGGCATTCTAGTCTTTCCCATTTTATTATTTTCCTCTATTTCTCTGCATCTATCACTGAGGAAGGCTTTCTTATCTCTCCTTGCTATTCTTTGGAACTCTGCATTCAAATGGGCAAATCTTTCCTTTTCTCCTTTGCCTTTAGCTTCTCTTCTTTTCTCAGTTATTTGTAAGGCCTCGTCAGACAACCATTTTGCTTTTGTGCATTTCTTTTTCTTGGGGGTGGTCTTGATCACTGCCTCCTGTACAATGTCACGAATCTCCATCCATAGTTCTTCAGGCACTCTGTCCATCAGATCTAATCCCTTCAATCTATTTTGCACTGTCACTGCATAATCATAAGGGGTTTGATTTAGGTCAGACCTGAATGGTCTAGTTGTTTTCCTTAACTTTCTTCAATTTAAGTCTGAATTTGGCAATAAGGAGTTCATGATCTGAGCCACAGTCAGCTCCCAGTCTTGTTTTGTGGACTGTATAAAGCTTCTCCCTCTTTGACTGCAAATAATATAATCAGTCTGATTTTGGTATTGATCATATGGTGATGTCCATGTGTAGAGTTTTCTCTTGTGTTGTTGGAAGAGGGTGTTTGCTATGACCAGTGCGTTCTCTTGGGAAAACTCTATTAGCCTTTGCCTGCTTCATTCTGTACTCCAAGGCCAAATTTGCTTGCTACTCTAGGTATTTCTTGACTTCCTACTTTTGTGTTCCACTTCCCTAAAATGAAAAGGACATCTTTTTGGGGTGTTATTTCTAGAACATCTTCTAGATATTCGTAGAACCATTCAACTTCAGCTTCTTTAGCATTACTGGTCAGGGCATAGACTTGGATTACTGTGATATTGAATGGTTTGCCTTGGAAAAAAACAGAGATCATTCTGTCATTTTTGAAATTGAATACAAATACTGCATTTCAGGCTCTTTTGTTGACTATGATGTCTACTCCATTTCTTCTAAGGGATTCGTGGCCACAGTAGTAGATAATGGTCATCTGAGTTAAATTCACCCATTCCAGTCCATTTTAGCTCACTGATTCCTAAAATGTCGATGATCACTTTTGTCATCTCCTGTTTGACCACTTCCAATTTGCCTTGATTCGTGGACCTAGCATTTTGTCTACATCAATTTAATATTTTGCCAAATATTTGACCCTATATTAAATTAATGTAGAATACATCAATTTTACAAAAACATAAATTTACAATGATATTTTCTATGTACTCACTTAGAACTCTTGAATAAATATGGTGGAATTACTTCCTAAAATAAACATGTATAAAATCTTGAGTCAATTTCCAAAAATTTAGCCACTCCAAATATTTTCCCCACAGAATGAAGTTTGTGCACTACGATTCAAAATCAAACTTTATACAAAAATCTATCAAGTTCCTTTCTATCTCTAAGACTTTCCAAAGATAATCAGGCAGACAAATGCTATGGAAAATATAGTATTGCTAAGAAGCATAGTAAGTTTCCCATCGTGGCTCAGTGGTAAAGAATCCACTTGCAGTTTAGGAGACACGGGTCTGATGCCTGAGTCAGGAAGATCCCCTGCAGAAAGAAATGGTAAACCACTTTAACCTTCTTGTCTGGAGAAACTCAAAGACAGAGGAGCCTGATAGGCTACAGTTCATGGAGTTGCAACAGTCCAGCATGACTAAGCATCTAAATCACAACTACAGAATCAAGCATACTACAGTATCTTAAAACATCAAACACACTAATATTGTATGTTTAAAATAGTTTAATCACAAAAAGGGAGTAACAACAACAACATGGTTTAATCTGTGTTTCTTCTTTTAAGTATAACATGCTGCATTTACTTGAAATATGGTAATGTTTACAAATGTGTTAATAAGCCAATAACCTAGGAAATGCAATGAGAACATTCTGCAAAAAAGATCACCATCATCTCTGAGGTCTTATGGTCTTTGCCGCTTTCCAGAAGGCCTCTTTGACGTCTTTGTTTCTCAGGCTATAGATGAGAGGGTTGAGCAGTGGGTTGACCACAGTGTAGAACAGGGCAGCCACTTTGTCTCTCTTCAGGGAGTAGGTGGAGCTCGGCCTTGAGTACATGAAGAGCAAGGATCCATAGAAGAGCGTGACCGAGACCAGGTGTGAGGCACAGGTGGAGAAGGCTTTGCGCCTTCCTGAAGCCGTGCGGATCCTCAGAATAGCAAGAAGGATGCGGAAATAGGAAATGATTATGACAAGAATGCTCGAGAGGACCGTGAAACCCACGAGACCCAAGATGACCTCCTCATAGATCTTGGTGTCTGTACATGACATCTTCACCAGTGGTGGAGCATCACAGAAGAAGTGGTCGATGATATTTTTGCCACAGAAACTTAGGCGAAAAGTGTTGGCAGTATGTGCTATGGCATTCAAGAACCCTCCTATATAGGAGCCAGCAACAAGTCTGGTACAGAGAGAATGAGACATAGAACTTGAATAAAGTAGCGGGTTACAGATCGCCATGTGGCGGTCATATGCCATGGCTGCTAGGAGAAAACACTCAGTGTAGGCCACGACACAAGAAAAGAATAGCTGGGCTCCACATTCAGCCAAGGAAAAGCGCTTGTCTTCTGAAATACAAGTAGCCAGGATTCTGGGAGTGTACACCGAGGTGTACCAGAAATCCAAGAAAGACAGATTGCCAATGAAAAAATACATAGGTGTGTGCAGGTGGGAATCAATACGAATTAAGATAACCAAGGTCATGTTCCCTGACAAGGTTACCAAATAGACAGTCAGAAATACTCCAAATAGTATTAGTTGCCACTGGAGGTCTGTTGAGAGACCCAGTAAGATGAATTCAGTCAGGATGGTGTGATTTCCAACATCCATGTCCACTAGGAGAAAGCTTGATAAGATAACGAGAAAAAATTGCTGATTTTTCTTTTGGAATAAAGAAATAGAGGTATCAATTAACAACTGCTAGGAGGTGTATTAATCCCTTACACTGTCAGTAAAATACCGCATCTTCAGTCTGTCACTTGGGAAGACCACTAGAATTGGGGAAAATAACTGATTTTAGAATTAAGGCTTTCACTTGCTATTTGCTTAGTGCAGGGTGGGTATCTGAGTCTCATCAAATGAATGAACAAAATGAGGACACTGACAGGTTGTCTGATTGAGTTAAGCAGATACATAGAGATATGTCAGCCAAATATCTGGTACATGATGAGTGGTCAAAAATTTTGAGTATTCTGCATGTATTATTGAGAATCTATGTGTCTAGCATGATGCTGATAGTTCAACAAATATCAATACACTGTATTGCTCCTGTCACTATTAGCACACATAGAAATACACATACACACATATACACACGCACACACACACACATTTCACTTTGTTTGGACAGTGTCCTAAATCCTATACTTAACCCACTTAATACTTTCCACAGTTTTTAAAGATATTATTATAATCTTCATGTAGTTTAAGAAATGTTTCCAAGGGCCTAGAACTGATTAACAGCAGAGATAGTATTTGAACCTAGAATTTTCTGTACCAAGACCTCATGTTCTCAACTGTTAAGCCATTGACCTCTCTTATAAATAAATATATTTTTCTCTTCTTCTTCCAGCTAAGACAATCCTATAATTCTCTGACAACTTGAATTTCTTTGCCTTCAAAGTGAGAAAAGTATTCTGCACTTTTCTCTAGTTCATGGGAGATTTATATACATAGTTGAAGCACATTTGGATTCAGTAATGTTGAATATTACAAAGAACCAATTTTTTGGTGTCAAAGCTCCATTGAAAAATTATGACTCCTTCCAGGTTTATGTCTTGAACTTCCAGAGCTCTCGGAGATTGAACTTGCATCTCTTACATCTCCTGCATTGACAGGCAGATTCTTCACCACTAGCTCCACCTGCGAAGCCCCCATTAGGCAGTGAGAGAAAGTGAAACAGAGAGAACCGGGGTTTACTTTCATGTGAAAATACTCATCTCTGAGGCAAACCAGAGACAATTCTATACCTAGAATGCAAACCCAAATGTTCTACCTCAAGGTATATTGGTTCCACTTAGTGAAGTAGCTTACTTAACTTAGTGAAGTAGCTTAATCTTTCAGTGACTTGTTATCCTTTCCAATGTAGCTGAGGGTTCAGAGAGGATGTGACTTGACTGATGACATGATGGTAAAAGCAACTTTGGAGTCCTGAAGGCCGTTCCATTTCTTTTCAGCATATAATGGATTTCTTCTCATTAATACCCAAAGCACAGATGCTTTAGTCATATATCCTAGGTTCTGTAAACTTGTTTTAACTTAAATTTTTATAATCCTCCCTCTTACCACTTCTCTTCATCTATTAGAACTTCAACCAAAGTGTATTAGTTACGTGACTGATTCCCATACATCCTGGGAGCTTCACAGTTATAGTGCCATTGTTGTTCAGTTGTACAATACAACTTTCTAAACATACTCAAACTTAATAGAATTATCTTGGGTGGAGTTTTTTGTTATTATATTCAGTTCAGTTGCTCAGTCGTGTCGAACTCTTAGTGACCCCATGGACTGCAGCATGCCAGGCCTCCTTGTCCATCACCAACTCCTGGAGTTTACTCACTCATGTCTATACAGTCGGTGATGCCATCCAACCATCTCATCCTCTGTCATCCCCTTCTCCAGCCTTCAATCTTTTCCAGCATCACAGTCTTTTCAAATGAGTCAGTCCTTCAACACCAGGTAGTCAAAGTACTGGAGTTTCAGCTTCAGCACCAGTCCTTCCAATGAATATTCAGGACTGATTTCCTCTAGGATGGACTGCTTGGATTTCCTTGCAGTCCAAGGGACTCTCAAGAGTCTTCTCCAACACAGTTCAAAAGCATCAATTCTTCAGTGCTCAGCTTTCTTTACATTAATAATGTATAAAACGGTGCATTATAGGTTCTTCCTTTTAGGTCCAGTGGCTAAGACTCCACTCTCCCAATGCAAGAGGCCCAGATTCAATCCCTGTTCAGGAAACTAGATCCTGTGTGCTGCCACTAAGAGTTGGCATGCTGCAACTAATAGATCCTGCATGCTACAACGAACATCAAAGATGTCTCACAATGAAACTAAGACTTGATGCAGCCAAAAAAAATTAATAAACATAAATGTTAAAAGAAGAAAAAGAAACACAATGCAAAAAATAAATGAATAAGAAGGCTATAGACACCATCTCAATAGTTACTATAAATTTTCTGTACTACATTATCACTTAATTAAAGAATAAAAAATATCTGAGACATCAAGCCTCATTTAAAAAAAAGTTTATATCAGAGTACAGTTCATTTACAATGTTGTGTTAGTTTCAGATGTACAGTAAAGAAAATTCATTACATATATCTCCACTTTTTCTTAGATTCCTTTCCCATAGGCCATTGTAGAGTATTGAATAGGGTTTCCTGTGCTATACAACATGTTCTCATTATTTATAGATTTTATAATGTGCATGCAAGCTTGCTCAGTCCTGTCCAGTTCTTTGTGATCCTATGAACTATAGCCCATCAGACTCCTCTGTCCATGGGATTTTCCAACAAGAATACTTGAGTGGTTTTCCATTTCCTCCTTCAGGGGATCTTCCTTACCCAGGGATCAAACCCATGTCTGTTACATCTCCTGCATTGGCAGGAGGGTTCTTACCCCTAGCACCACCTGGGAAGTGCCTAGATCCATCCATGTGGCTGCAAATGCTATTATTTTATAATTTTTATGATTGAATAATATTATACAGGTACCACCATAAACAAAATATTCATTTTTAATAGAATATAATCTGGGGAACAAAACTAAATTTCTGCACAGACCAATTACTACTCTTCTATGACTGCCCTCTAAAGAGGAATATAACTGGGAAAAAAAAAAAAAAAAAACACTCTGGTCTATGCCAAAAGTGTTCCCAGAAGAAGAGATATTTATATGACCCTGTAAAATGAATCCAGTTCTGGCCCCTTGTCAAGGGTAATGTGAGAGAGGAGAGGATTTTTACGACCAAAAGAAATATATATATATATATATATATATATATATATATATATATATATATACACACCAGATCCTTAACATGAGAGTCTGGTGAGCTAAGAAACTAAGAATGGTTAACTTAAGAAAGGGGTGGAGAGAGGAATCAGCAATGAGTCATAAGAGTTATCTATTCACTAAGCTTACTGGAAGCCATATTGGGAATTGAGGTCTTGAAATCAACACAAATGGGAACACTGCCATCATGAGGAAGTAACATGGTCAGAAGTATGTTTTCAAGGTTCATTTTGACTGCAAATCAGAGAATGGACTGAAAGAGAGGAAAAAGTTCCCTCTAACAAATTTCTCTGAAATCCTTCGTTCTTTATTACCTGCTAAGGCTACCCTCCGATAAAGGTAGGAAAGAGGCACTCAGAAGTCTTAGGAAAATTACTACGGCTTGCATAAACTGGGAGCTTATGGTAACAAATGACTCTCAGTTTCAATTCCTCTTTTAACCAGGAATGTGTATTAATATAGCAATTTAACCTCCAAAGACTAGGAAAGTCTTAAAGACAAGATCTTTTCAAGTTATTAGTTAACAGTGGATGCATCTTTTCTGTATTTTTACACAAGAAGCTCCAAAATCTTGGAAAGAGTGAATAAATAAATTTGGTGGAACTTTTAGGACATACTATTAAAAGACCAAATCATGTAGTCATCATTCTGAGATCACAGATTAATCATGTTATACGTTGTGCGTGTGTGCAGTGTGCTAAGTCACTTCAGTCTGACTCTTTGCGATGCTATGGACTGTAGCCCACGAAATGAACTCTCTAATGGGCTTCCCTGGTGGTTCAGATGGTAAAGAACTCACCGTCAATGCAGGAGACCCAGGGTCAGTCTCTAAAATAGAGAGGTAAATTAACCACAAACCAATGATCTATGTGACTAATATTTTAATGACTTTTAAAATTTTATTTCATGAAATCAAGAGTAGATTCTCTTAATCTACCCTTTGATCTGGGGTGATCTTGTGGTTTGCACTGATAAATAGTTTGCCACATTTGCAGCACCATGTAGATATTAAGCACCGATCTCAAGAAACACTGGGCTTCCCTAGTGGCTCAGACAGTAAAGCATCCACCTGCTATGCAGGAGACCCAGGTTCGATCCCTGGGTCAGGAAGATCCCCTGGGGAAGGGAAGGCTACCCACTCCATCATTCTTGCCTGAAGAGTTCCATGGACAGAGGAGCCTGGCAAGCTACAGTCCATGGGGTCACAAAGAGTCAGACATGACTGAGCAACATACATACAAGAAACATTACCTGCTTCTATTCTCACTTTTAAAATTCTGACACCACCATATAAATAAGCCTCAGTTAGATTGCTGAAAGATGAGACATCTGGTTACATTCTCTTTTGGACCTCCTTTCTCACAGCAAGCTGGACCCCAGTCATATGAGCGAGTCCATTCTTCCTCACCTAGCCCTCGCCAACATAACAGCTGAGCAGAGACCATCAGCAAGCCTAGCTAGGAAGAGACAGGGCTGGTATAGTCAGCTTTGCATAGCTGCACAGTTAGAATGGCACCTGAGTTCATATCCTGATTGGGTCCCTTGATGGGTCTGTAGTCATGAGCAAGTCTTTTAATAACCTCCAACCCACACTTTTTCATGTTTAAGAAATGAGGAAAATATGAATGATATGTACATTAAAATGTCACCAGAAAGTATCATAAAGTAACAGCTATTTTCGTTCTGAGAAAAATGAGTAATGCTTGACTTATCTTTTAAATCTGACCTGAAGAAAAAACAATGTGGCTAAGTTCCCACAAGGAAACAATTTAAGCCAGAATAGTGGTGTCCCCCCAAATCTTTCTAAAACCTGGAATAGTAATATATATATATATATATATATATATATATATATTTGCCTATTCACACGCACTCAGCAAAGGACTGGCAGGCTTTGAAACGCACATTTTAGCACCTTGACTTGATAGGGACAGATCAGATCAGTCGCTCAGTCGTGTCCGACTCTTTGCAACCCCATGAACCGCAGCACGCCAGGCCTCCCTGTCCATCACCAATTCCCGGAGTTCACCCAGACTCACGTCCATCGAGTCAGTGATGCCATCAAGCCATCTCATCCTCTGTCATCCCCTTCTCCTCCTGCCTCCAATCCCTCCCAGCATCAGAGTCTTTTCCAATGAGTCAACTCTTCGCATCAGGTGGCCAAAGTACTGGAGTTTCAGCTTTAGCATCATTCCTTCCAAAGAAATCCCAGGGCTGATCTCCTTCAGAATGGACTGGTTGGACCTCCTTGCAGTCCAAGGGACTCTCAAGAGTCTTCTCCAACACCACAGTTCAAAAGCATCAATTCTTCGGCGCTCAGCCTTCTTCACAGTCCAACTCTCACATCCATACATGACCACAGGAAAAACCATAGCCTTGACTAGATGGACCTTTGTTGGCAAAGTAATATCTCTGCTTTTGAACATGCAGAGCCTGATGCTAATCACCCATGCGTGTGTCTGTGCGTGTGTTTTGCTTTTTTCTTTTTCATGGAGGTAGAGCTGGTTTGCAGTAGTGTGTTAGTTTCAGGAGTATAGCACAGTGATTCAGTTCTCTTTCTGCCTATATTCCAAGGTTATTACAATATATAATTTCCTGTTCTGTACAGTGAATACTTTTGCTTACATAATAGGACTATGGGATCAACAGATACAAACATGTGTGCTTTTAAGAATGCCAGTGTCCTTCCTGGAGCACAATTTCACCCCAGGAAAAATTAGCTGATCCTTTTCCAGCATTCAGTTCCTAAGATTCCATTTATTAACATCCCTTATAGAATCTATCATAAAGATAAGAGTAGAAAGGTTGTCTACAATATCATGTATAAGAACAGATTAGAGTTAGTCCTCAGTCTTGTCCGACTCCTTTGTGACCCCATGGACAGTAGCCCACCAGGTTCCTCTGTTAATGGAATTCTCTAGGAAAGAATACTGGAATGGGTTGCCATTCCCTTCTCCAGAAGAACAGATTAACAATCCTTAAATAAACATGTAGTTTTGGAGAAGGAAATGGCAACCCACTCCAGTACTCTTGCCTGGAAAATCCCATGGACGGAGGATCATGGTAGGCTACAGTCCATGGGGTCGCAAAGAGTTGAACTTCACTTTGGATACATGGGCCATTCTCATCATCTTGATTGAAGAGACAGATGTGATGCACCACAGAAGAAGAGCACTCCTCTTTTCACTTTAAGATTCTCACATTCTTGTTTCCCTAAATATCAATCATGTGAGCTTGTTTATTCTAATTGCCACTTCCTGGTTCTTTACCTGACTTGGATTAAATTTGTAGACTCGTGGATCCCTTTGAGAACACATTAAAAGGACTATTATCTTCTTCCCAGCATCCAAAATTTCCTGTGTTTAAACAAACAACTGGGAGCTGACTGTGGCTCAGACCATGAACCCTTATTGCCAAATTCAGACTTAAACTGAAGAAAGTAGGGAAAACCACTAGACCATTAAGGTATGACCTAAATCAAATCCCTTATAATTATACAGTGGAAGGGACAAATAGAATCAAGGGATTAGATCTGATAGACAGAGTACCTGAAGAACTATAGACAAAGGTTTGTGACATTGTACAGGAGGCAGTGATCAAGATCGTCCCCAAGAAAAGGAAACACAAAAAGATAAAATGGTTGTCTGAGAAGGCCTTACAAATAGCTGTGAAAAGAAGACAAGCAAAAGGCAATGGGGAAAAGGAAAGATATACCCATCTGAATGCAGAGTTCCAGAGAATAGCAAAGACAGATAAGAAAGCCTTCCTCAGTAATCAATGCAAAGAAATAGAGGAAAACAACAGAATGGGAAAGACTAGAGATCTCTTCAAGAAAATTAGAGATACCAAGGGGATATTTCATGCAAAGATGGCCACATAAAGGACAGAAATGGCATGAACCTAACAGAATCAGAAGATATTAAGAAGAGGTGGCAAGAGTACACAGAACTGTACAAAAAAGATCTTCATGACCCAGATAATCATGATGGTGTGATCACTCACCTAGAGCCAGACATCCTGGAATGTGAAGTCAAGTGGGCCTTAGAAAGCATCACTATGAACAAAGCTAGTGGAGTTGATGGAATTCCAGTTGAGCTATTTCAAATCCTGAAAGATAATGCTCTGAAAGTGCTGCACTCAATATGCCAGCAAATTTGGAAAACTCAGCAGTGGTCACAGGACTGGAAAAGGTCAGTTTTCATTCCAATCCCTAAGAAAGGCAATGTCAAAGAAAGTTCATACTATCGCACAACTGCACTCATCTCACAATGCTATCAAAGTAATGCTCACAATTCTCCAAACCAGGCTTCAACAGTACATGGACTGTTAACTTTCAGATGTTCAAGCTGGATTTAGAAAAGGCAGAGGAACCAGAGATCAAAATGCCAACACCCACTGGATCATCAAAAAAGCAAGAGAGTTCCAGAAAAAAACATCTACTTCTGCTTCATTGACTATGCCAAAGCCTTTGACTGTGTGGATCACAAAAAACTGTGAAAAATTCTTAAAGAGATGGGAATACCAGACCAACTCACCTTCCTCCTAAGAAATGTGTATGCAGGTCAAGAAAGTAACAGTTAGAACTAAAAATGAAGAAAACAGACTGGTTCCAAACTGGGAAAGAAATATCCAAGGATGTATATTGTTACTCTGCTTATTCAACTAATATGCAGATTATATCATGTGAAATGCTGGGATGGATGAAGTGCACGCTGAAATCAAGATTTCTAGGAGAAATATCAGTAACCTCAGAAACGCAGATGACACCACCCTTATGGCAGAAAGAGAAGAACTAAAGAGCCTCTTGGTGAAAATGAAAGAGGAGAGTAAAAAGTTGGCTTAGAACTCAACCTTCAGAAAACTGAAATAATGGCATCTGATCCCATCCCTTCATGGCAAATAGATGGGGAAACAATGGAATCAATGAGAAACTGTTTTTTTGCGGGTGGGGGGGGGGCTCCAAATTCACTGCAAATAGTGACTGAAGCCATGAAATTAAAAGACACTTGCTTCTTTAAAGAAAAGCTATGACCAACCTGGATAGCAAGCTAAAAAGCAGGGATATTACTTTGCCAACAAAGGTCCATAGAGTCAAAGCTATGGTTTTTCCAGTAGTCATGTATGGATGTGAGAGTTGGACTATAAAGAAAGCTGAGCACTGAAGAATTGATGCCTTTGTACTGTGGTGTTGGAGAAGACCCTTGAGAGTCCCTTGGACTGCAAGGAGACCCAATCAGTCCCTCTTAAAGGAAATCAGTCTTGAATATTCTTTGGAAGGACTGATGTTAAAGCTGAAACTCTAATACTTTGGCTACTTTATGTAGAAAACTGACTCATTGGAAAAGACCCTTATGCTGGGAAAGATTGAAGGCAGGAGGAGAAGGGGAAGACAGAGGATGAGATGGTTGGATGGCATCACTGATTTTATGGACACAGCTTTGAGCAAGCTTCAGGAGTTGGTGATGGACGGGGAAGCCTAGTGTGCTGCAGTCCATGAGCTCTCAAAGAGTCAGACACTGAATTGAACTGAAACAATCAAAAGTTTTGAGAGATGCAAATGCCTAGATATCTATTAGTTGATTCAGTAGTTATGATTATTAGGTTAAAAACTCAATTCCTAAAAGATTCTTAAGTTCTTTGCAATGCTAATATTCTATAATTATGAGATGAGTGATAAATATTTTGAACTTCACATGTTTACAGCTGAATTCCTAGCCCTCACTCCCCCAAGCAGATTGAACTGCTCATTTCTCTTATTATTAGTAAATTCTACTGAAGCCACACATTTAGAATCAACCTACTCTCCTTCTCTCCTGCCTCCTCTTCAAAATTCCAAGGAATCCTCATGTCCCTGTCTTCAAAACATTCCCTGAATTGAGCCCTTCTCACCACCTCCACTGGCAGCATCTTGGTCAAACTACTACCATTTTTGCCAAAAATATTGCAAAATCCTTCAAACTGGTCTACACATTTGTTCCTCTATAGTTTATTTTCAATGTATCAGTCAGTATTGTTTACAAAAATAAGGGAATTCATGTAACTCTTGTTCTTAAAAAAAAAACTATGAATTTACCAATTTATTTAAAGTTAAAGTCAAAGTCTGTACAGTGGCCCTAATGTCCTTCACAAGCAGGCCCTCCATTACCTACAGATCCTTACCTTCTATGACACCCTCCTCCTTTATTTCTGCTTCAACCTCATAGACTTTCTCAATGTTTCTTAAGAATAGCAGCCCTGGCACAGCATCAGATATATTGGATCTACCTGCTCCCCAGTGTGAACACTATTCCCCAGATGTTTGCAAGACTCACACTCTCATCTTCTTTAAGTTTCTATCAAATGACACTTTCTGGCATTTCTGCCCATGCTCATTAATCTATTTTAAATTTTATATTCCTTTCCCATCAACAATCCCCATCCTTCTTATTCTGCTCAGATCCTGCCCTTTTTCCCCAGACATAAGCTTCTGATGCTGGGAAAGACTGAAAGCAAAAGGAGAAGGGGACGGCAGAGGTTGAAATGGCTAGATAGCATCATTGGCTCAATGGACATGGATTCGAGCAAACTCTGGGAGACAGGGGAGGACCTGGGAGTCTGGAGTGCTGCAGTCCATGGGGCGACTTACAGAGTTAGTCAGTGACTGGACAACTGCAATCCTCTCCTTTTGCTTAAGTTTATTGTCCCTCTTTCTTCACCAGAATGTAACAACACAGGTCAGAAGGACTTTTCTGTTTTGTTTACTGCTGAATTCCAAAGTATAGAACAGTTCTTAGCATGTAATTGGCACTTGATTAATATTTCTGAAATTAATTAATGAGTAAGTACCTTTATAATTTAAATGTGTCTCCTTTCTAACCTTGCTCAAACTCCCCAGGACACATCTTCCCTCAAGTGGTCAGTGTATTATGTCACATGAAAAGGAAGAGTAAATAAAGAGAAGATTCATAACCACCAAGATGGACTAAAATAATTTCTGAATTTGAGATAATTTGCAATTAAAAAATGAATAAAATAAGCAACAAAGAAAACGTCAGAGCCAGTCCTGTTGAGCCTCCCATATAAAAGGACTTCATATGTTGTGTGATCCCTGAAGCACCTCTGTCCCTTTCCCCCTTCACTGGAGCACTTAAAATTCGAGGGAAGAATGCATCCTTCTAGCACCAGAAAATGAGGACCAAGAAGGAAAATATCACACACTAGCTATTTGAACAGCACAGCATTCTCAGAACCACTAAAGTCAAAAAAGCATGTCTTTTTTTGCCTCTTATTTTCTCTACTGTGTACATGAATATATGATGACCCAGCATAGCTACCAGACTTAATTAGAACTCTAAATGAGGGTTACATATAACACGAACGAAATTCAAGTTAGAAGACTCATGTGTGTGTGTGTGTGTGTGTGTGTGTGTGTGTGTGTGTGTGTGTGTTTGCATAAGAATGACCCTTTGAGAGCCAGGCCAGACTCTGTCTGAGGTCACAGAAAGCCAGAGCACTTAGCTGCCCCTGACCCTGGTTGCTTACCCTTGATCAGGAAGGACACTCCTGGAAGCGACACCCTCTTCCCTGTCCTCTGATGCTTTGGGGAGCTGTGTTAGATCTAATATAACTGTTTCCTCAATGGCCCATTGGGACCTCTTCCGCAGAGCATCCCAGAAATATGTGCCTCCCTCTCCAAAAACCCAATTGGAGCTCATTTGGAGCATGGGGATAATATATTAATTAGAATATGGTAAAATGAGGAGCATTTCATTAAAAGCCCACTCTCAAAATGAGTATGTCAAATGTAATCATACCTGTGTGTGATTGTGTGTGTGGGCTTCCCAGGTGGCGCTAGGGTAAAGAACCTGCCTGCCAATGCGGGAGACTTGGAGGCACAGTTTCAGCCCCTGGGTTGGGAATATTACCTGGAGAGGGGCATGGCAACCCACAGTATTCTTGCCTGGAGCATCACATGGACAGAGGAGCCTGGCAGGCTATGGTCCATAGGGTTGCAGAGTTGGACACGACTGAATTGACTAGGCACACACAGCATTTGCGTGATAAAAACAAACAAACAAAATTCTCCAAATTGTACTAATTGGACTTTTCTAGATATTATCATGTGATTCATAGTGTTTTTCCCTCTCCTATGTTTCATTATCTGTCCAGGCTACACTTCCTTGTCTCATTCATTAGGAAACACTACCCATTCTTGGGGCCATGACTTGAATCGCAACCCTCTAAAATTCATATATTGAAGATGTAATCTCCAGTACATTCAAATGTGACTGAATTTGGAGAGAGAGCCTTTATAAAGGAAATTCAGTTAAAATGAGATGGTTAGAATGAACCTTAATGCAATCTGACTTGTATCTTTATAAAAACAAACAAAAATGGATACAGGAAAAGAGATACCAGGGATGCTTTTGCGCGTGCGCGTGCATGCGCGCGCACACACACGCACACACACACACACACACACACACACACACACACACACAGATCCAAGCCAGGAGAAAGTAAGAAAGTGACCAAGTGCCAGCAAAGGAAAAAGACTTCAGAACAAACCAACCATGCTGGCTCATTGATCTTGGCCTTTCAGCCTCCAGAGTTGTGAGAAATATATTTCAATTGTTTATGACAGTCAGTCTCTGGTATTTTGATATGGCAGCCCTGACAAACTCTAAATCCTCTCTTGGATGTAAAGCTTTTGAAATCTTTTTACCTCTCTAATTATCTATCTTTATCTTCTTCTCCATTTCTGTTTCATAGAGCAGCTCTTCTTTTGCCCTTCATTCTTTTATTTCTTTGGGAAAATATTATTTTATTGGAAGCTTGCTGTGACTCTAAATATAGTCGTTCTTTCCTATATATGCTGTCAAGGAAATCTTTGTTTCACAGTAAGCAAAAATATGAAAATCAGAAAAGAAAAATAAATTTATTTTGAATGGCATTTTACAGTAGATATTGTACTTATGAACTTTCAACTAGCACTAACTCATAACATGAATAAGTACCTCTGGAATCAAAAAATCTGTGTTTGCGTTCTTTTATCTTACCTATGATTTATCTGACTGGAACCAAGAGATTTCATCTGTCTAGTCATGACAGTGATTGCATAACCAATACTATTATTCTATATTAGATTATAATATTATACTTACAATTAATTAATAAGCTGTCAATTGTAATAAAAAAAAAAAAACCTCGCAGAATTCCAGTAATACTATACACTCTGTTAGGAGCTAGCATGCCTGGTAGTATTTCCAATTGCCACAGACTGATTTATTTTTAAAAATATTCAAGACCATCAGTGCTGATTTAAAAAGACAAATACAGGCTGGTATTTCTACATTATTCAGTGATTTTATCTTTTGCTTAATTTATTTATTTCTGAGATTTACAGACTGTTATCGATAAAATAGAAACTAATCTGCAAAACACAAAACAAGCAAAAAAAAACACACTTTGTTTACCAAGTTCAGTTCAGTTCAGTCGCTCAGTTGTGTCCGACTCTTTGCAACCCCATGAACTGTAGCACACCAGGCCTCGCTGTCCATCACCAACTCCCAGAGTTCACTCAAACTCATGTCCATCGAGTCGGTGATGCCATCCAGCCATGTTACCCTCTGTCATCCCCTTCTCCTCCTGCCCCCAATCCCTCCCAGCATCAGAGTCTTTTCCAGTGAGTCAACTCTTCCCATCAGGTGGCCAAAGTATTGGAGTTTCAGCTTCAGCATCAGTCCTTCCAATGAACACCCAGGACTGATCTTTAGGATGGACTGGTTGGATCTCCTTGCAGTCCAAGGGACTCTCAAGTATCTTCTCCCATGGCAAACCACTTCGGTATTCTTGCCTTGAGAACCCCATGAACAGTATGAAAAGGCAAAATGATAGGATATTGAAAGAGGAACTCCCCAGGTTGGTAGGTTTCCAATATGCTACTGGAGATCAGTGGAGAAATAACTCCAGAAAGGATGAAGGGATGGAGCCAAAGCAAAAACAATACCCAGTTGTGGATGTGACTGGTGATAGAAGCAAGGTCTGATGCTGTAAAGAGCAATATTGCATAGGAACCTGGAATGTTAGGTCCATGAATCAAGGCAAATTGGAAGTGGTAAATCAGGAGATGGCAAGAGTGAACGTCGACATTCTAGGAATCAGCGAACTAAAATGGACTGGAGTGGGTGAATTTAACTCAGATGACCATTATACATCCTGTTTACCAAAGCCTTTACTAAAGAAACTTTGCTCTATCTAACATTTTCCTCAAGGCATCTTTAACATCTTTATTTCTTAAGCTATAGATCAAGGGATTCAACAAGGGAATCACCACTGTGTAGAACACAGACACCACTTTATCCCTCTCCAGGGCATAGCTCGTACTTGGCCGGGAGTAAATGAAGAGAATTGACCCATAGTACAAGGTGACAGCTGTCAGGTGAGAGCCACAGGTGGAGAAGGCCTTCAAGCGGCCTTGGGTGGAGCGGATCTTCAAGAGGGCAGCAATGATGAAGAAATAGGAGGCAAGGATAAGCACAGCAGGAGTGATGATGTTGGATGCAAGTATGAAATACAGCACAGCCTGGTAGCTTTCCTTCATATCACAGGCCAACTTGACCAGGGGGGGCAGATCACAGAAGAAATCATCAATGACATTGTTCCCACAGAAGCTCAAGGTAAATGTCTCATTGGTGATGATGGTTGAGTTCACAAAGCCACTAAAGTAGGAAGCTGCAGCAAGACTGATACATAAATTTGGGGACATGGCCTGGGAGTAAAGCAACGGGTTAGAGATGGCCACATAACGGTCATAAGCCATGGCAGCCAACAGGTAACACTCGCTGTAGGCCAGTCCAGCGGAGAAGAAGAACTGAGCTAGGCAGCCAGCAAAAGAGATGCGCTTGTCGTCAGAGATGCAGGTCATCAGGATTTGGGGGGCATAGACGGAAGCATACCAGAGATCCAGGAATGAAAGATTCCCAATGAAGAAATACATGGGTGTGTGGAGCCAAGAATCAGCACAGATCAGAGAAATCAGGGTGATGTTCCCTAAAAGACTGCTGATATATATGATGAGGAAGATATAAAAGAGAACTCTCTGTAAACACGGGTCTGTCGTAAACCCTAAAAGTATGAACTCCTTCACTGTGGTATAATTTTTTTCATCCATTGAATCTGAGTTGGTTTTTTTTTTCATTCCTTTCTGTAAAAAAATAATCAATATGTCATGATTTAAGGTATTGATGTTATCAGCTTCCCCGTTATATGTAATTTTGGATTGTTTAAATACTCAACTGATGCATATACCATGTTCATTTTTAAAAAATTGTTTATGCTGAACTGGAAATTATTCCTGTTAGAAAACTGTGAAATCTTTCTATGCTGCCTTGAAAGACCAGATTATGAACATAATATAGTTTGTCACCATATGCTTTTTTCTAATCATTCTCCTTTTGAGAGATGGTAATTTGTTCATCTTCTTTTCTGTTTGCAGCTAGAGTGATTGGGGAGCACGTGGAAGACATAAAAAAGGGAGTTTGCATTTAAGCTCTTAAATCTTTGTTTTTTCTAATGAATTACCAGGAGAAGCATACTTTTATTAGTCTGGCCACACTTTGGAATAACCTTGAAAGTGCATTTATGCTAGTTTCTTTGAAGGCAATACTTATATTTTATTTAACTTTTTATCCACAAAACCAATAAAACAGCTAAAAATAAAGTTTAAAAAATGAATAATAAAATGTATAACTTGAATAATACAATAGGTTTACTTAGATAATAGGAATTTGAAACCATATCTATGTATGTATGACATCAAATGCATGCTGAAAGGAAGTTAAAATATTAATCAATGGATAATTGTGTTCAAAATGTGGTTTAATTTCCTACAGAAATAAGAATTAAAAACAGAAAACTAAACTTATCAAACTGAATGATTTGGGGGAATGTGGTGGGCAGAATAGGGCCCATTAAGATGTTCAAGTTCTTTTTCTTAAAGTTGAAGTTTAGTTGATTTGCATTATTACATTAATTTCAAGTGTACAGCATAATGATTCAGCATTTTTACAGATTATACGCTATTAAAGTTATTACAAGATACTTGCTATGATTCTCTGTGCTATACATTGTATCTTTGTTGCTTATCTATTTTATATATAGTAATTTGTATCTCTTAATTCCATATCCCTAATTTGTCCCTTTACCTTCGTTTCCCCATTGGTAACCACTAGCTTGTTTCTTGTAGCTGTAAGTCTATTTCTGTTTTGCATATATATTCATTTGTATTACTTATTAAATTCTACATATGTGATGCCATACAGTATTTATCTTCATCTTACTTCACTTAGTATTTTCTAGATTAATCTACATTGTTGTAAATGGCATACTTTCATTAATTTTTGTAGCTAGAAATATTCTGCTATGTACATACATATATTACATCTCTACCCATTCATCTGTTGATGGGCACTTGCATTGCTTCCATATCTTGTCTTTTGTAGATAGTGCTGCTGGAAACATTGGGATGCACGTATCTTTTCAAGTTAGTGTTTTACTAATTGCCAGTACATGGGGATGTACTTTATGGGGGAAGGATCATTAAGTTAAAAATCAAGAATTTTGAAATAAGAAGGTTATCAGGGTGGGCCCTAAATCCAATGACAAATATCCTTATAGAAAGGAGGTAGAGGGAGGTTTGACTACAGACTCAGCGAAGGAAGAGTGTGACCAGAGAAGCAGAGTTCAGAGTGATATGACCACAGGGAATGCCAGCAACCTCAAAAAGCCTAAGAGACAAGAAAGAGAAGCTCCACTAGAGCCTCTGGGTGGATCATCACCCTGACTTTAAACCCATCGCCATTGAGTTCTGAGCTCCAGAACTATGAGAGAATAAATTTTTGTTGCTTTAGGCCACCAAGTTTATGATCATTTAATACATGAAGTTATGGAATTCAACCTCTAATAGTCTTCTTTCCTTCGAAAGTAGAAGCATTTCTGCCGCCAGCAATGGGGGAAGAACCATCTCGGCTTGTCTATGGTACAACTTGCAAAAAACATAACACCACATAGCACAATCAAAACAGGGCTAAATCAGGATTTTCAGGGTTCTGAACAGGCATGGATATATTTCTGCTATTAGAGCCAAGGCTTTCAAAACCTCTTATACTCAAGAAAAAATAAAATATATATTTTTTAGGTGATGAGTGCGTGTGTGTGTGTGCATGAGTGTGCATACTCAGTTGCATTTGACTCTTTGTGACCCCATGTACTGTGTAGTCTGCCAGGCTCCTCTTCCATGGAATCTCCCAGGCAAGAATATTGGAATGGGTTGCCATTTCCTTCTCTAGGAGATCTTCCTGACCCAGGGATGGAACCTGCATATCTTACATCTCCTGCATTGGCAGGCAGATTTGTTACCACTGCACCACCTGGGAAGCTTTAGGTGATGGACTTAAGCTAAAAAATATAAATAATTGCTCTCTTGGAACTGTATCTTTTTGATGAATGGAATCATAATTTTAATTAAAAATGTTAATGCTACTTTTATTATCAAAGTAGAATTTATTCAGAATAAGCAAACGAGGATTGGAGTAAGTAATATTTCAGCTCTTTTAGAATTTCAGGAGTGCCAGAAGCCACGATCCTTTTTAACAAAGCATCTTCCTGGAAGTTGCTTAAGATCAAGAATCAATAAATCTGGATTCTGATCTGAGTTGGTTGTTGCCATTTGAAGTAAAATGATAACCTCTAAAGCTTTATTTTCTCACCTACCTTCTCAATTCAGTGAGACTTTAGTGAAAGTGTTAGTCACTCAATCGTGTCCAACTCTTTGCGACCCCACAGACTATAGCCTGCCAGGCTCCTCTGTCCATGGAATTCTCCAGGCAAGAATACTGGTGCAAGTTGTCATGCCCCCCTCCAGGGGATCTTCCCAACCCAGGAATCAAACCTGCATCTCCTGCACTGCAGGCCAATTCTTTACCACTGTGCTACCAGGGAAGCCCTCATAATATATTACACAATAGTCTTATATATAAAAACACAAGAGAGAGATTTTTGAGGTACCCTTACTTGCCATTAATTCTTAGACTTAAAGCTGGCTGCATGCCTTGTTAGAAGGGACACTCAGAAACTTTCTTCCCACAGAATATCTCTCCTCATCTCTAAAACACCTCTCATTATCAGGAGACCCATTTAAGAGGTAGATGGTTCTGGGAGTGGCTATCCAAAAGAATCTGAGGTCTTTGTGATCTCCCAGCCCTTGCCAGGGTTAATGTGTTTGCAATCTGTGTCATTCAGTTTGATAATTTAATCAGGTACTTCTTGAGTTGTAGTCATAATAGCACAATACGATCCCAAAGAAATGCCTAAATATATTAATCTATATCTGTATTTTATATGTTAATCTTAGATGTTAAAAAAGTGAAATATATATAGAACTATAAGTATAGATGGATATATTATATATGGAAATAGATATAAATATAGACAAAGATATAGGTATACATAGAGCTAGATTGATAGACATATAAAATTTTTCTCTTTCTCTTAAAGAGCTTCTATCCAATGAACTTCACAACACACAAAAAGAAACATTTCAAAGTCATGAAAATATTGACCAATATTAGTATTTCTATACTCTTACCAACATTAAGGATGGATCAGCTTACTACAAGATAAAGGGAGACATTGGGCCACACAGAGCTGCATGCAACTACTCAGGGTTTATGAGAATGAAAACATCCGCAAAGTATACATCTAATTATCTGTTTCACTGAAAAGGAGAACAAGAATGAAAGATAAGACATTTGAAGGCATTTCAGTCTGCCTGCAGTGTGGGAGGCCAGGGTTTGGTCCCTGGGTCGGGAAGATGCCCTGGGGAAGGAAATGGCAACCCACTCCAGTATTCTTGCCTGGAAAATTCCATGGATGAAGGAGGCTGGCAGGCTACAGTCCATGAGATTGCAAAGAGTCGGACACAACTGAGTGACTTCACTTCTTTCTTTCAGCTTTCTTCATCAATTGTAACTATAGGAAAGAAAACCTTACTGTATTTCTTGAAATGGAATTATATTATGATTTGATTCTATTGTAAAGTGTTTTGGTTTTGCCCATATGGTGATTTACTGACCTTTTTTTGCCTGGTCAATTCAACAAGGTAGTTGCTTTGTGAATTATAAATAGTTTTCTCACTTTAATTTCAACTAAAGCCCAATTTTTTTCAGACTACCTTAGAATAAAAAGTGCCTTCTATTCACTCCACAGGAATCCTGTTTCCAAAGATAACAATACTGGGAGAAAATATAAGCCCGAGAATCCCTTTGGGATTTGCTGCTAAAAGCAAAGAACGTGCCACGTGCTGTCCTGGTGCCAAGTGACCAATTTTAATGCCGGTTATCTCTCTGGGATGAAGTAGGAAGAGAACTCTCATCATCAATATAATTGGCCCCGTTAATCTGTAAAACTCTTCAGCTTTGTGACTTTTGTGCATCCATTTGTGATAAAAGAGTTTGGAAGAAAGGAGTAGCCCAAAGCACACAACCAATGCTTGAGAATTATTTGTAGCCCATGGCTCAGCCGGTTAACAAACTGCCTGCAACGCAGGAGACCCGGGTTCGGTTCCTGGGTTGGGAAGATCCGCTGGAGAAGGGCATGGCAACCCCCTCCAGTATTCTTGCTTGGAGAATCCCATGGACAGAGGAGCCTGGCGGGCTACAGTCCATGAGGTCACAAGAGTCGGACATGACTTAGAGACTCAACCACAACCACAGTGACAGAGGGTGTGATGGTTGCATGGCATCACCAACTCAATGGACACAAGTCTGAGCAAACTCCAGGAGATAGAGAAAGAAAGGGGAGCCTGGCTGCTGCAGTCCATGGGGTTGCAAAGAGTTACACACAAATTAGCTACTGAAGAACAATTACAATAATGAAATAGAAATCATACAACTTCTTTCCTTGCTTGCAAGTACAAGAGATAATATCCAAGCAGAACTCAGAGGGAGAGTACAAGGACTACTCTGGGACACACCTGAAGAGCGGTGGGATTATGCAAATTTTCATGCAAGACCTGGGAAGTTTGCCTGGAAGTTATACTAAGGGAGCTGAACACATGGTGAAGGAGGCTAGCAAGCTAGAAGAGGGTAAAAGCCTTGTTCCTTTCTGTTTTCACTCCCTGTCCCTGTCAGTGTCACCTTAGAAACGCTTCTTCATTTAATTAGCAATTGTATTCCAGTAGTTTTGCATTTGGTTACAGCTTGCAACTTTTCCTACCTTGGTTGCTGCTGCTGCTAAGTTGCTTCAGTCGTGTCCGACTCTGTGCAACCCCATAGACGGCAGCCCACCAGGCTCCCCCGTCCCTGGGATTCTCCAGGCAAGAACACTGGAGTGGGTTGCCATTTCCTTCTCCAATGCATGAAAGTGAAAGGGAAGTCGCTCAGTCGTGTCCGACTCTTAGCGACCCCATGGACTGCAGCCCACCAGGCTCCTCCGTCCATGGGATGTGCCAGGCAAGAGTACCTTGGTTGAAACAGCCGTAATTCAGCACCTCAGAGACACAAAGCCTCAAATATGTGGATTCATGTCAATCCACTACAATTTGTAAAGTAATTAGCCTCCAATTAAAATAAATAAATTTTAAATAAAAGACCACATGGCAAAACCAATACAATATTGTAAAGTTAAAAAATAAAATATAATTAAATTTTAAAAAAAAGACCATATGGGTCTCAAAATGTGCATGCCAATGTAAGGGACACAAGTTCGATCCCTGAGTTGGGAATATCCCTGGAGAAGGGAATGGCAACCCATTCCAGTATTCTTGCATGGAGAATCCCTGGACAGGGGAGCCTGGCAGGCTACAGAACATGGAGACTTGTTAGTCTTTGTCTAACAAAGAGTTAGACATGACAGAGCATACACATGCACAGTGTCTGTAGACATTCCAAATTAAAAAAAAAAAAATCTTGCTGGAGATTGCTTTCATAATTTCATAACAGCTTATAATAATATATTAAAAATTTATAAATGGAACTGTTTTTACTTCTACTTCCCCAACTGGAGGGGAGGGGCTGTCGTTTGCCAGCTTATACAATATCCTATATCGAAATCCAAGTAGACTATTTACACAAAAACAGCAGGTTTTGTCTGATTTTTCCCCAGAATTTTCTCTTATATCTATTTTTTCTTTCAGTTTTCAGTTTCTACACCTCTTGTTAAACCTACTGCAACACATTATCTCAAAAATACCTTCCCCATCTGGCTGCCTCCTGCTTCAGGCTTAGACTACTGTGCTGGCACTAAACTTCTGGCTCCTGGTTGCTTCTGCTTTGAATCCTTCCTCTTCACAGCTGCTCTAATAATTCTCTAGAATCTTGTGTCATATTTTTACTCCAGTGCTTTAAAACATATCACATTGTTTCCTCATTTCCTCCAGAATTGAAACAGGTATGGCTATGGGTAAGCTTAGGCTGTGTGCCTATTTTAATTCTTGCTATTTCACGAAGTATAAGGATAACACAAACGTAGGCACATAAATGCAAATTTACGCAAAGAACTAGAGAGTGTCCTTGGACAACACTCAGTCTTGGAGGGAAAAGAGATTAATCATGAAAATCTGATCCCAGAGAATGGGAGCAGACAGAGGTGATTTGTAGAACATTGTAGATAAAGTCTATTATTATTCAGCCATAAGAAAGAGGGAAACCTTGCTATCTGGATGAACCTGGAGGGCATATTGCAAAATGAAAGATCCAGATGCAGAAAAAAATACTGCAGAATATCACTTATATGTTAAATCAAAACAGTAGAATTCAAGAGTGGTTGTCATGGACTGGGCATTGCTGCAAATGGGAGGACTTTGGTCCAAGAGTACAGCTTTTCAGTTTAAAGATCCAGAAGCTTTGAGGATCCAATATACAACATGATGACTGTAATAAATAATAATGCAAGTACACACGTAGCCCAGTGTTCATTGCAGCACTATTTGCGATAGCCAGGACATGGAAGCAACCTAGATGCCCATCAACAGATGAATGGATAAAGAGGCTGTGGTACATATACACAATGGAATATTATTCAGTCACTAAAAGGAACACATTTGAGTCTGTTCTAAGGAGCTGAATGAACCTAAACCTTCTAAACAGAGTGAAGTAAGTCAGAAAGGGAAAAACAAGCATTGTATATTAATGCATATGTATGGGCTCCAGAAAACTGGTACTGATGAACCTCTGTGCTCAGACGCTCAGCCATGTCCAGCTTTTTGTGACTCCGTGGACTGGAGCCCGCCAGGCTCCTCTGCATCTCTGCAGGCAGCAGCAGAGACACACGCATAGAGAACAGACCTGTGGACACAGTGGGGGCAGGAGGGGGTGGGGTGAACTGAGAGGGGAGCACCGAAGCATATACATTACCATATGTATTACCATATGCATTACTATAGGCAAAATAGACAGCCAGTGGGAATCTGCTGTATGACATTGGCAGCTCAACCCAGTGCTCTGTGACAAGCTAAAGGGGTATGGGGCTCTGTGACAACCTACAGGGACAGGGTGGAGTGGGGTGAGGAGACGTGATGGGGTGGGGAGGTGGAATGGTGTGGGGAAGGGAGAGGGAGGTGCGAGAGTAGGGCGATGGAGGCATATCTATGGCTGCTTCATGCCCATTTATGGCAGAAACAAACAACACTGTAAAGCAATCATCCTCCAATTAAAACTAATTTTTAAAAAGTACTGTAGAAAACAAGTATATAATATACTTGAAATTTGCTAAGAGAATAAATCTTTAGTGCTTTTATCACTCACAAAAAATAGTAACTATATGAAGTAATGAATGTGTTAATTAGCTTAATTGTGATAATCATTTCCCAATGTATATGTATATCAAAGCATCATGTCGTACATCTTAAATATATAAAACTTTTTGTCAATTTAAAAAAAATGCTTTTTGATGATGTACTCAAGTATTCTTATCTGAGACCTGGAAGGAAAAAGGAAGAAATAGTACTTGGTCAGGCAAAGTGGTCTTAGAGTCTCTACAAAACCTATGAGTCACTCCTATGCCAGGACCCAGCGTGAGGAGCTCCGCCCGTGGCAAAGGTCATGAGGAAGGAGGCTTGGCATACGCAAAGGCGGGATCAAGCCTCAGGAGTCCCCCTGGATATTCTCGAGCATCTACCCCCAAAACCAGAGTCTGCCTACTTTACTGCTTTGTGCTCTCACCTCTGACTTTACGGGGGGCTGTCCCCCACCACCATCTTGCTCTCTCTGAAAAGGAGTTAACTTACAGCTCCAGTTAATAAAGTTCCTGGGCATAATAGGAGTGTTTAAATCCAAACCTCTCAGATAGCTCTCTAACTTGCCTGACAAGTTTACCTGGACTCCTACAGCTATGCATACGATTGTTTACAGTCTCCCAGCTTCGAGAGGCACGGGAAGCTTAAGATATTCAAATAGCTTAGAGCCTCTCAGAGAGTTAGAAGCTGTCAGAATAAAACTAGTAGAAGATTTCATTGATGAGCCAATGCTTGCTGCCAAGTTTCCACATCCCCTGTATTGTATCCTTGAATGTGTATTAATTAATAGACTTGGTATGTAGAAAAAATAAGTAGTGGCCTTGGTGTTAGCAACTTTAGACCCTTACGGTAATACATTCTTTCCTTTGTTGTAAACCCGCTGCACATCTGCCCTATAGGAATGCAACTTTATCTAACACCTTCGGAGGATGGCACCAAACTTTAAAATAATTACTCTTACAAAAAATAAGTCTTATGGTTGACAAACCTTTATCAGAGTCATAAAATGTTAACAGGCCTTCTGGCCAGAAGGTGATGTAAATCACCTAAACCATTTGTATATGATAAATTTGTGGAAAAGAAACCCTGGTTTAGATAAGGATCAAAGACTACTGACTGCATGATTTCACACCCCCTGTTATCCTCTATGTGCAACTTAGGGTATAAAAGCCCCTGTTGAAAATAAAGCTACGGGCCTTGCTCACCAAAGCTTGGTCTCTCCATGTCATTCTTTCTTTCACCTTCTGGCTGAATTTCCATCTGGAGCGCAGAGGCCCGCCAAGCCTACTAATTTTGCCTGGGCTTCTAAGATCTGACCGGGGAGGCCTTAGTGTCTCCTGTCCCTCAGGAGAATGGGAAGATGCCTGTGGCCTGCGTAGGTGGCACAAGCTTCTTGGCTTGAAGTTTTATTGGTTTTCCACGTAAACCAAGCTATTCAGCCTCTTTTCTCAAATGAATTTTCTTACTGAGCTATCCCTATTTAACCACACTTTATATTTCTAATTAATACTTAATTAAGCTATTGTTTCACTGACGCCGTCTCCCCTTTGAATTCCCTGGATCTGCCGGGGATGGACCCCGGCACTCCTATCCTGTGACTTGGAGGCTTTCACCACCTGCAGGTGAGATAGGAGAGCCCTCCTCTATCTAAACACCCGCTCAGTGCCATCCACACATGCCCGACCTTGAAACAAAAGATGGAGGGGAACTAAGGCAAAGGGGCAGAAAATGTCACTGTGTGTCTAGGATCCCTAAGGACCACTCTGAGAATGAGGCTTCCCTGGTAGCTCAGATGATAAGGAATCCCTGCCAATGCAGGAGATCCATGTTCTATCCATGGATTAGGAAGATCCCCTGGAGAAGGAAATGGCAACCAGCTCCAGTATTCTTTCCTGGAGAATTCCATGGATAGAGGAGCCTGGTGGGCTACAATCTATGGGATCACAGAGTCAGACACAACTAAGCAAGTCACACCAATATACTCAGAGAATGCAAGAGGTCAAAGCTGCTTAAGTGTAATTATGTCAGGTACAGGGGCCATTTTTTGGAAGGAGAGGAAAAAGGAACAGGTCATAATAACTGACTGTGTTTTTAAATTTATGAAATACTCTTGCAAAATAGAGGAAAGTGAAAGTGGCTCAGCCGTGTCAGACTCTTTGAGACCCCATAGACTAGTCCATGGAACTCTCTAGGCCAGAACACTGGAGTGGGTAGCCTTTCCCTTCTCCAGGGGACCCTCCCAATCCAGGGATTGAACCCAGGTCTCCCACATTGCAGGCAGATTCTTTACCAGCTGAGCCATGACAGAAGCCTGAGAATACTGGAGTGGGTAGCCTGTCCCTTCTCCAATGGGTCTTCCCAACCCAGAAATTGAACCAGGGCCTCCTGCATTGCACGTGGATTCTTTACCAACTGAGCTGCATAATAGAGGAGATCCCTGTACAAGGCTGGACAAATTAAGGCTGAGTCATTTGCACTTCTATAAACAGAACCTCAATCACAGAAAAATACTTCTGTTTATGCTGCTGCTCCTGCTGCTGCTGCTAAGTTGCTTCAGTTCTGTTTATGACCCTACTGTAAATCACAGTCCCTCTAAGTAACCTCGGGCCAGTCTTGGAACTTGACAAGATAATAGTTCATGCTTCCCTACATGACACAAAAAGGCTCATAAATTATGGCCTTCCTGCCCAGTCATGTCTTCTGCTAGTCATCACCACCATGCTTTCAATGGCGCAGACCCTTAGAAATCTGTCTTATTACCTGGAAAAGCCTCCACCATGAGCACCTCTCCTTGGATTTGAGCATGTTGTTCCTTGAGCTTGCAATATTTTTGCAAGCTACTCCACCTTGCATGGTTGTAGTCACGCCACATAATTCAAGTCAAAAATTAGCCTAAACCATTTGGCATTCCCCCACCATCTTGCAAAAATAGTATGAATCACTCACTGTTCTTTGTAATGGTGATTCCCAACGAGGTGCACTTCCGTACAAGGTAATGACAAGGATTCATCTCCAATATATACAAAGAACTCATGCAACTCACTATCTACAAACAAACAACCCATCAAAAAATTGGCCAAAGGTCTAAGAGACACAGATGTCCAAGAGACATAGGAAAAGATGCTCAGCATCACTGCAGTTCAGTTCAGTTCAGTTCAGTTGCTTAGTCATGTCTGACTCTTTGTGAACCCATGGACTACAGCACACCAGGCCTCCCTGTCTATCACCAACTCCCGGAGTTTCCTTAAACTCATGTCCATTGAGTCAGTGAGGCCATCCAACCATCTCATCTTCTGTCATCCCCTTCTCCTCTCACCTTCAATCTTTCCCAGTATCAGGGTCTTTTCAAATGAGTCAGTCCTTCACATCAGGTGGCCAAAGTACTGGAGTTTCAGCTTCAACATCAGTGCTTCCAATGAACACCCAGGACTGATCTCCTTCAGGATAGACTGGGTGGATCTCCTTGCAGTCCAAGGGACTCTCAAGAGTCTTGTCCAGTTCAAAAGCATCAATTCTTCTGCTCTCAGCTTTCTTTATAGTCCAACTCTCACATCCATACAGGAGAAAGGCAAATCAAAGCTACAATAAGGTAACAATCTACACTGATCAGAACAGCCATCATCAAAAAACCTACAAACAATAAATGCTGGAGAGGGTGTGGAGGGAAGGGAGTTCCCTTGCATTGTTGATGGGAATGTAAATTGATACAGCCACTTGGAGAACAGTACGGAGATTCCTTTAAAAAATTCTAAAAATAGAATCACCACTATTGAACATATAACTGAGAAAACCATGATTCAAAAAGACACATGTGCAAAGCACCATCAGCACCAAGAACTCAGGATTCCCTCCACATCTGTCCTCCACTCTCAAAACTTAATAAAAAGAATGGTTACTACGGCAAGTTCTTGCTGAATTCCAGGCCCAGGGTTGATAATTTTATGGATATCATCTCACTCAAACCTCAAACACCTGAAAGAGATAAAATCCTGCCTAGGGTAGTGGGAAACTTTCTTAAACCTCAGATAACTAAAATAAAAAGTGTATAAGATATACATTTCTCTAAGAAGTAAAATTGTTTTTAAAAACAGAAAATAGCAACTATATTTAAGCATTCTATGAATAATTTGCAAAATAAGTTAAAATACACAAAGTGTTTAGAACCTTGTTATATATATATATAGATAGATAGATATAGATAATATATAATTTTAGAATCAATATTAATATTGTTTGATTTATTTATTTTGAACACTGAGGTGCTTTCCATATCCTTTAGGGAAGATGGCATAAAATCTGAGAAATGGCAGTTTTTCTGGTAATGTGAAATTCCTATCTAATTCCATAAATTTTATCAAGTAGTGCTCTGACAAGAATATTAGAGATATATGAATGGTAAGACAAATAGGCATTGCTGATTTTAAAAATCAAAAGCAAACAAACATGTAGTCCCTGCCTTCAAGAAAGATAACATAATCAATCATGGAAATGTAATTGAAAGAAAATATTATAACACCAGGGTTCCCAAGTGGCTCAGTGGTAAAGAATCTGCCTGCCAATGTAGAAGACACGGGTTCAATCCCTTGGTCAGAAGATCCCCTGGAGGGGGAAATGGCAACTCACCCCAGAATTCTTGCCTGGACAATCCTATAGACAGAGGAGCCTGGCGGGCTCACTATGGGGTCACTAAAGAATCAGACACAGCTGAGTGACTAAACAACAACATTATAATACTCTGTCTTTTGCAGGAAAATATAAAAGGAAAAAAATCTGTTAAAAGGATTTATCTTTAGTGCTTTTCAATAAATTTCATCCTGAAATTAAACTTAAAAATAAATAGTCTATTTAAAAAGATGAAAGAAGGTGATTGTTATCTGAAAAGAAAGTTGAACCTGAGGCAGGTTAAATGTAAAGGGGTAGGTTGAGTGGAGTTTTCATTTTCTTTCTACATACTTTAGGGATTTTGACTCTTTTTAATAACAGACATGAATTAATATAACATTCTAATAAAAACTTAAAAGAATCATTTATTTCTATTTATAAACATATTAAATACAATTAATGCCATTTATGAATGATATTTTTTTTCTATACAATTATTTTTGTCCATATGTGTACAGTCATAAAAAACCCAGTCCAACTTCAGCATAACAAGGAAAGATGCTTTTCTTGGATAAATCTTGCCACCTTGTGTCTAAAAATAATACTGTGCTTTAAGTATTCACACATGTGTTCAACAAGAAGCACTGTCCTTTAGCCAGGCTCTCCTACCCTAGTTACTTATAGAATCCATACCCTTCCAAGTATCCTTAATCTAGAATCCTAACTTTGTAGTATTTATAATACTGAATAATTTACATTTATTTGCAGTTGTATATTTCCCTGTATCCTCTGTAAATCACAAACCCCCAAGAACGCTGGGTGATTTTTGCCCTGAGTCAGATAAGACTGAGCACGCATGCAAGAAGTAAAACACAGTGTTTTGATACACATATATATATAGTGCTGCTGCTGATGCTAAGTCGCTTCAGTTGTGTCCGACTCTGTGTGACCCCATTGATGGCAGCCCACCAGGGTCCCCCATCCCTGGAATTCTCCAGGCAAGAGTACTGGAGTGGGTTGCCATTTCCTTCTCCAATGCATGAAAGTGAAAAGTAAAACTGAAGACATTCAGTCATGTCCAACTCTTCACGACCCCATGGACTGAAGCCCACCAGGCTCCTCTGCCCATGGGATTTTCCAGGCAAGAGTACTGGAGTGGGGTGCCACTGCCTTCTCCGATATATAGTGCAATGAGTACTATATCCAAGCTAATTAACACATCCACCTTCTCACATCATCATTGTGTGTGTGTGTGTGTGTGCGTGCCTGTGTTGAGATCATCTGAGATCTACTCTCTTAGCAAGTTTCCAATATAATATAATCATTAACTATGATCACCATGCAGCACTTTGGGTTTCTCAAACTTATTCATCCTGCATAACTGAAACTTCACACACTTTGACCAACATCTCCCTGTTTCCCACACCTCCCTGTCCCCGGTCTACTCACCATTTCTATGAATTTGACTTTTTGAGATTTCACATGTAAGTGGGGTCCTGCAGTGTTTGTCTTTTTAACGCCTGGCTCATTTGCTTCGGATAATGTCCTCCGGGGGCTTACCAGGTGGCACTAGTGATAAAGAATCCACTTCCAATACCAGAGACACAAGAGATATGGGTTCAAGCTCTGGGACGGGAAGATCCCCTGAAGGAGGAAATGTAACCCACTCCAGTATTCTTGCCTGGGAAATCCCATGGACAGAGGAGCCTGGCGGGCTACGGCTGATGGGGTCGCAATGAGTTGGACACAATTGTGCTCGGTGACTGAGCACACTATCCTCCATATTCACCCATGTTGTTGCAAAACACAGGATTCCCTTCATTCTAAAATTATAGGTATAGATAAACATATATCACAATTTCTTTATCCATTCATTTATCAATGGACATTTAGAATGTCCAATGTACTGATTTCATTTTCTTTGGATACATATTCAGAAATAAAATTACTGAATCATATGGGAGTTCAGTTTTTAGAGAAACCTGCAAACTCTGTTCCATAAAGCCTATGACAATTTTCCTTCCCCAAAATGCATGAGCGTCCTTTTTCTCTACATCTTTGACTGCACTTGTTATCTTTTGTCTTTTTGACAATAGTCATTCCAACAAGTAAGAGTCCATACCTCATTATGGCTTTAATTTGCACTTTCCTGATGACTAGTGATGTGGAGTATATTTTTATATATCTGTTGGTCATTTGTATGTCTTCCTTGGGAAAAAACATGCCTATTCAAGTCCTTTTCCCATTTTTTAAATCAACTTCTTTGATACTTTTTACTACTAGGATGTTTGAGATCCTTGCATGTTTTGGACATGAACTCCTTATCAGATGTATGATTTGCAAATATTTTCCCAAACACAAGTTGTCTTTTCATTCTGATAACAGTTTTCTTTGCTGTGCAGAAGCATTTTGATATAGTCCACTTGTACATTTTTGTATATTTTGATTTCTGGGCTTTTGGTGCCACATTCAAAAAATCATTGCCAATGTCAAGGATAATTCCCTGTATGTTTTCTTCTAGTTTTTACAGTATAAAGTATTACATTTAAGTGTCTAATCCATTTTGGGTTGACTATTGCATGTGCTGTAACAGCAGGATCCTACCCATATTTCTCTTTTGCTTGATTACTCATGGCTTTTATTGCAACCCTCTCACTTTTATCTTAAAACTTAGCATTGTTATGCCTTGTAATACCTATTCAAAATTGTTTTATCAATTCAGGACCTCCCCCTAAGCTAGTAGAATGCTTGCTGTGTTGTATATTTGCTCTGAGTGTGTTTATGTGTGTGTGTCAGACACGACTGAGCGACTTCACTTTCACTTTTCACTTTCATGCATTGGAGAAGGAAACGGCAACCCACTCCAATGTTCTTGCCTGAAGAATCCCAGGGACTGGGGAGCCTGGTGGGCTGCCGTCTATGCGGTCGCATAGAGTCGGACACGACTGAAGTGACTTAGCAGCAGCAGCAGCAGCAGCATACAGCATATACACATACAAAGTTTACATGCATTGAAAATATATAAAGTATATTTGTATATATTTCCTATATCCATTCAGCAGATTATACCATCAACTATCTCTGAGAAAATATTCAATTTATTTTTTTAAAAAAAGCTGGCCAGAAAAAAGCAAGGTTGATTTAATTGAGAGCAAGGGTCATTATTTCCCTGAGTGCTCAAGACTATTTCCTTCCCCTTACTGCCTCTGTCAAAAAGTACCAGGAAGCTCTGACTTTCTTTTTAAAAAATTCTTCTTTATTTCTCTATCACATATTTCTAAAATTCCACAAGAATAAGATTGTCTTTTTTAATAGAATGTCCTTTGGGACTAGTCATGAGTTAATCATAAAATGTTAAATATTCTCTTTCAGTGTGATTAGTTATTTGAGCTTTCTTTTCTTCCCTCCTTGCTTCTTTCCTCTGTTTTTTTAAGTAGCATGGGACCCTACAAGGAGTAACCACCCTAATCATCAGGAGGCCCAGGTTCTTAATATTGCACTTCTATCTCCATGACCTTAAGCCAATCGATTCTTTATTTATTTGTTCCCTCATCTCACAAACAGAAGTATCAGCCCAGATTGTTGCTAAGGTAGTTTTCACTTCTAACACTTCTGGGATTCAAAAAAACTTTGAATGAGTTTCAAACCTAAGCAATCAGTAGTTAAATCTTCAGAGAAGCTACTACAGCAGAAAACTAACTTAAGTTTTTCATCCGAACATTTTTACTAATCTTCTGTCTAACAAGATGCTTTGGGCATTATTAAGACTGATTGAGTGTTCAGAGATGGGCGATTACTAACCTTGAAAGAAATTATTTGCCTCACTCCTAAACAAGTTTCAGAGGAGCTAATTAATGAAGGCAGTTTTAAATAAGAAAATTCCCTGGGTGATAATTGCTGTTCAACTCTGAAATGTAGCTCTTGAGGCCTGATACAGTGAGGCAGCAGAGAAGAACTGACCCCGGGGAATCACAATGACTTTGTAAATTAATGTAAGGAGTGGGGTAGTTCTGTATAGCACTATGAGTTTATTGATTGTTATCCTGGTTTCTTGAAGTTAGATTGTTTGCCCTACAAAACAAACAAAAGAAAATTTATTCCCATTTAGCAAAAACTGGCAAAGCTAGAAGAATAAATTACTTTATAAAAATCAGAAGCTATAGGAAACGCTCTAATTCAAACTCTTTGCTAGTTGAAGAACATGGATCCTAGTCTTCAAAGGCTGCATATTTTGTTATTCCCATTATATGACATTATAGAAAAGGCATAAATATACAGACAGAAAAAGATCAGTGATTGTCAAGGGTTTGGAGGTGGGTAGATATGTAAAGTAGGTGAAGCAGAGGAGATGTTACATTAGAACAATTAAGTAAAAAGTGTATGGGATTTCTTTGTATTATTTCCTGCTGCTGCATGTGTGTCTACAATTATCTCAAATAAAAACTTAATTAAAAACAAAAACAGAAGAGTGTGTGTACCTCAGGAGGACACTTTCAGGTCAGAACACCAGGCCTTGATCTTGAGCAAGTTATCTAAAACCCCTGACTTTCTGTTTCTTACAGTGTAGCAGCAAGTTAGTGGTATTCACAGTCAGGAATTAAATAAGACAGTGTATATAATATGCCTAGTAGATCGTAACTGCTCAATAAATATTAATTCTCATTCTTGCTTCAGTTCAGTTCAGTTCAGTCACTCAGTCGTGTCTGACTCTTTGTGACCCCATGAATCGCAGCACGCCAGGCCTCCCTGTCCATCACCAACTCCCGGAGTTCACACAGACTCATGTCCATCAAGTCGGTGATGCCATCCAGCCATCTCATCCTCTGTCGTCCCCTTCTCCTCCCGTCCCCAATCCCTCCCAGCATCAGAGTCTTTTCCAATGAGTCAACTCTTCACATGAGGTGGCCAAGTACTGGAGTTTCAGCTTTAGCATCATTCCTTCCAAAGAAATCCCAGGGCTGATCTCCTTCAAAATGGACTGGTTGGATCTCCTTGCGGTCTAAGGGACTCTCAACAGTCTCCTCCAACACCACAGTTCAAAAGCATCAATTCTTTGGCACTCAGCCTTCTTCACAGTCCAACTCTCACATCCATACATGACCACAGGAAAAACCATAGCCTTGACTAGATGAACCTTTGTTGGCAAAATAATGTCTCTGCTTTTGAATATGCTATCTAGGTTGGTCATAACTTTTCTTCCAAGTAGTAAGTGTCTTTGAATTTCATGGCTGCACTCACCATCTGCAGGGATTTTGGAGCCCAAAAAAATAAAGTCTGACACTGTTTCCCCATCTATTTCACATGAAGTGATGGGACCGGATGCCAAGATCTTCGTTTTCTGAATGTTGAGCTTTAAGCCAACTTTTTCACTCTCCTCTTTCACCTTCATCAAGAGGCTTTTTAGTTCCTCTTCACTTTCTGCCATAAGGGTGGTGTCATCTGCATATCTGAGGTTATTGATATTTCTCCCGGCAATTTTGATTCCAGCTTGTGCTTCTTCCAGCCCAGCATTTCTCATGATGTACTCTGCATATAAGTTAAATAAGCAGGGTGACAATATACAGCCTTGACGTACTCCTTTTCCTATTTGGAACCAGTCTGTTGTTCCATGTCCAGTTCTAACTGTTGCTTCCTGACCTGCATACAAATTTCTCAAGAAGCAGGTAAGGTGGTCTGGTATTCCCATCTCTTTCAGAATTTTCCACAGTTTATTGTGATCCACACAGTCAAAGGCTTTGGCATAGTCAATAAAGCAGAAATAGATGTGTTTCTGGAACTCTCTTGCTTTTTCCATGATCCAGCAGATGTTGGAAATTTGGTCTCTGGTTCCTCTGTCTTTTCTAAAACCAGCTTGAACAACTGGAAGTTCATGGTTCACATATTGCTGAAGCCTGGCTTGGAGAATTTTGAGCATTACTTTACTAGTGTGTGAGATGAGTGCAATTGTGTGGTAACTTGAGCCTTCTTTGGCATTTCCTTTCTTTGGGATTGGAATGAAAACTGACCTTTTCCAGTCCTGTGGCCACTGCTGAGTTTTCCAAATTTGCTGGCATATTGAGTGCAGCACTTTCACAGCATCATCTTTCAGGATTTGGAATAGCTCAACTGGAATTCCATCATCTCCACTAGCTTTGTTCGTAGTGATGCTTTCTAAGACCCACTTGACTTCACATTCCAGGATGTCAGGCTCTAGGTCAGTGATCACACCATTGTGATTATCTGGGTAGTGAAGATCTTTTGTGTATAGTTCTTCTGTGTATCCTTGCCACCTCTTCTTCTTATCTATCTTATCATTCTTATCTTGTCTTCTTGTCTATCTTATCATTCTTGCTTAACTATCACTATTATTCTCACCCAGGCTATTGCACTAGCTCCTACCTGGTTGCATCACCTCTAGACACTCTGACCATCCTACACAAAGCCACCTTTCCAACAGGGTAGCTCTAATGTGATCAAAATTAGCCTCTTTCTAGAGAGTAATGTTCCAACTCACTACACCAATTAGATCATAATATGACTCCACCTATTTTTCTGTTCATATCCCATACCACTCGACTTTACTGTTCCCACAGTCTCAACTAAATGTGACCCCCTATTTGTCACATCTTCAGGCCCCTCCTTGGGTCATTCCCTTCACCTGCTATTCCTCTCATCCCAGTTGGACATCCAAATCCTACCTTCAGTGCCCGTCTCAAAGGTCACCTCCTCCACAATGATTATTTACTGCCTAATCTAATACACAATAAATATTCCTTCCTTCTTTCCTTCCTTCCTTTGAGTCTTCATCAAACCCTGTGTTTCCTTCTTATGACTATTAACAATTCTGTCATAAATTTTAGTCATTATACATTAGCCATGCATTATTCGATTGGGACTTTCATAAGGATAGAGACTATATTTTTCTAGTTATTGTTATTAATAGCAACAATAAAGGCCAAGAAACTATAGTATTTTAACTTTAGTAAATAAGCCCTATTGTGTTGCTCAGAAACGGTTGTAAGTCTATCTTATAAATGTGAAAATGAAGCCCTCCTAGGAGCAAGGTATCCGGAGGTTAAAGAAAAAATTAATGACAAAGTTCAGTCTGATACTCTCCCCTTTGACTTCCTATCCAGTAAGCTTCCCAGACCAATATCTTCTTAATCTTACCTGGACAAGATCACCAGTCCTGTATTGTCAACGTTGTCAACAGTCCATATGCTCTCAGGCTTCCCACATAAACTCTTACACATTTGCCAGAGTATTAGTTTCATCTCAGTTTTACAAAACAAAATTATGCAAAGATTATAGTCATTTAACTTCCCCAGTCGCATGTACTATTCCCGTTGTTTTGTTGTTTTGTTTTTGTTGTTGTTGTTGTTTTTGTTGTTTTCACACCAAAGGGTCCACAAGCCCAAAATCTCCTAAAAGCCCTTAGAAGTACCTCATCAAGGGCAAAATCCATGCCACAGAGGCCTCAAGTTTAAAACCAGGTAAATCAAAGTATGAAATGAGAATGGTGAATATGTCTTTTATACCAAGAATAGTAAATTAAAAATTGGAAGGCTATAAATTGGCAAGGGAATGCTTAAAGCATTGTTCTTGACTGGTACTGAATAATAAATATGTTGAACAGGTTTATTTTGAAATCCCAATCTCAATTAAAAATAAATAAAAGGAGACTTACTACCCCGAAAAGGACAATGAAGAATTAAGTGGACATTCTTAAGGGTATTCTAGGATCCTTTTTAAGTAGATATTATAGAAATGTACTCATTATCAAAAGCTTAAACAACACAGAAACATAGAAAAAATTTTTCAATGATCTCATCACACAAATATAACTGCTACTAAGTTAGGTGGTTCATTTCTGATCTTCCTTGTTTTAAACCTTTCCCCTCTGTTTAGTGTTTTGAAAACACCTGTATAACATTTTATTTTTACTACATATTTAGCCAGAGAATAATATCTTCGTGGTTTATAAACACTTGTTTAAGACTGGTAATAGCTGAAAAGTAGTTTTATAAAGAGGACAAAATACTACAGTTTTGGGGGCTTAAATATTCAACAGAGAAAAATTATTATTTTAGTAGTTGATCATTCCATCTGTAGCCAGGTGCATCTGAGCCCAAAGCTTGTACTTTTAAGGATAAAATTCATAAAAGCCATTTTAAAATCATATTGAGGTTCTCATTTTTTAATTTTTGTTTTTTTTTTTTTTCTTTTTTTGTAGAGAAAAGGTAGAGACCTGGATACTTCTTTAAGGCAGAACATATACCCTTATTCTGTATAAATCCTGTTTATCAATTTTTTTTAAATTCGTAGTAAAATAACATAAACACATATAAAATTGTCATTTTAACCATTCAATGTATAATTGACATTATATGTAATTGACAATGTATAAGTAACATTAGGAAAATAACACTGTCATACAACCATTACTGCCATCCAACTCCAGAATTATTTTTTCACCATTCGAAACTAAAACCTGTACCTATCAATAACTCCATGCTGTCCCCTCCCCTATCTGCTGGTGTTCACATTCTATTTTCCATCTCTGTGAATTTGACTACTCTTAGCTTCCCAGGTGGCGCTAGTGGAAAAGAACTCATCTGCCAATACAGGAGATGTAAGAGATACCGGTTTGATTCCTGGGTTGGGAAGATCCCCTGGAGAAGGAAATGGCAACCCGCTCCAGTATTCTTGCCTGGAGGGTCCCATATGGACAGAGGGAACCTAACGGGCAACAGTCCATAGGGTTACACAGAGTCAAAAACAACTGAAGCGACTTGGCACAAGTACCTCAAGTAAGTGGAATAGTACAAGATTTGTCCTTTTGTGTCTGGCTTATTTCACCTAGCTGAATATTTTAAATTTCATTCATGTTGCAGCATGTATCAGAATCCCATTCCTTTAAAAGGCTGAATAATATTCCACAATATGTATATCTGCCTGCAATGCAGGAGATCCTGGTTTGATTCCTGGGTCGGAAAGATCCACTGGAGAAGGGATAGGCTACCCACTCCAGTATTCTTGGGCTTCCCTTGTTTCTCAGCCGGTAAAGAATCCGCCTGCAATGTGGGAGACCTGGGTTCAATCCCTGGGTTGGGAAGATCCCCTGGAGAAGGGAAAGGCTACCCACTCCAGTATTATGACCTGGAGAATTCCATAGACTGTATAGTCCATGGGGTCACAAAGAGTCAGACACGACTGAGCGAATTTCATTTTCACTTTCACTGTATGGATATATCAATTTGATTATCCATTTATTTGTCAATGGATATTTGGGGGTTTTTTCCCCACATTTTTGACCATGATGAATAGTCCAGCTATTGTCAGTAAGCTTTCTAGCCATTCAAGGACAAAGCAAAGATTTTCTACTGAAATTAGGATGAATATGATAATATAAAATATTAGCTAGTTTATGAACATTCATTTAACAAATATTTAACAAATAAGTGTGTCTGGTGAAGTTTCCTGGCAAATACAGCTCCACCTGGGCTCCCAAGTCTGTCTTCACGTTCATCAGACACATGCGCACCTTTGGCTGACTTGTCATGTTACTGACATCTAGGCTGCAACATGACTATCTGACATCTCGTGAACATTTTGCAGTTTGGAGATTCATCAGCTTTTGGAATATGCTATATGTGAACATGAGGCTGGATTTGAAATTCATTTGCATTGTAACAAGAAATCTCAACACTGTGTTTCTCAAAAGGAGAAAATGAAAAGCTTTAGCATCATTTCTTTAAATTTAATGTCAGGCCCTTTAAGTATTTGAATGAGACAAAAATTAAATTTCAAATTATTATGGACAAAATTGATAGGGCTTCTCTGGTGGCTCAGGTGGTAAAGAATTGGCCTGCAATGCAAGAGACCTGGTTTCGATGCTTGGGTCAGGAAGATACCCTGGAGAAGGAAATGGCAACTCACTCCAGTATTCTTGGCTGGGAAATCCCATGAGCAGAGGAACCTAGTGGGCTACAATCCATGGGGTCCCAAAGAGTCTGACATGACTTAGCGACTAAACAACTCCAACAAATAAAGTAGAAAACTGATGAGAACTGACTACATAGCAAACTCTACTGCTCTGTGGGGAAATAAATGGGAAGAAAATCAAACAAAGAGGAGGAGATAATATGCATATGTAGAGCTGATTCACTCTGCTGTATAGCAGAAACTAGCACAACAGTGTAAAGCAACTATACTCCAATAAAAATATATTTTTTTAATTTAAAAGATTATTCTTCAGAAATTTTTCATAGTCATTTCAACTGAAAAAGCTGAGGTAAACTGTTGGAAGCACACTCAAGTTTTCCATTCAAACATTTGGGAAAAAAATTATTTGTAATTTTTATACAAATTCAAATCACCTTTCTTATCATTTTGAATTGTATTTGTTTCATTAAAATATGATATTTGAAAATAATACAATATTCCACTTGGATACTCCAATCGTTTCCCAGTGTCTTCAGTGTGCTGAACAATTAACATGTTTCTTTATTTTACCATGACATGAAATCTATTCGGCTCTATGATGACTAATTTTATGTGTCAATTTGGCTGGGTCACAATGCCCATCTGTGACCAAACATTATTCTACATGATTCTGTGAGGTGTTTTGGGATAAGAATAACATTCAAATCAGTGAATTTTGATTAGATTGCCCTCCAGGATGTGGGTGGGCCTCATCTAATCAGTTGAAGGCCTGAATATACTAAAACACTCATCTTTCCTGAACAAGAGAGAATCCTGTGGCAGACTCCTTTCAGACTTGAAATTCCAGCATTGGGTTTTCCTGTGTCTTCAACCTGATGGTTGGACTTGAACTATAACATCAACTCTTTCCTGAATCTCCACCCTGCAGAGTTTGTACTTGCCAGCCTCCGTAATATCATGAGTTCATTACTTAAAATAAATGCCATTCTACTTATACACACACATGCTATTGGTTCTGTTTCTCTGGAGGACCCTGACTAATACAAACACAAATGATAACAGCAAACAACTAGAGTTCCTGTGTAACAAGACACTATTTCAGTCACTTTACAAAAATTAACTATGTAACTACTATTATTATCATTTCACTCTATATATGTGGTTACAGAAGCTCAGAGGTATTAAGTAATTTGCCTAGGTTCACACAGCTATTAAGTATAAAAGTAAGAATATAAACCCAAGTTCTGTTTTAATGTATATGATCTTAATTAATATGTATTAATAATATACTTCTTCTCTAGGTCTGAATAAGAATAGTGTTTTTCAAACTGCAATTTAAGTTCTATTAATTGGAGTAAAATCACTGTGCATGGAGACTGTAGCCATCAAATTAAAAGAGGCTTGCTATTCTTTTTGCATATGATATTATACATGTTTCAATGCCATTCTCCCTAATCATCCCACCCTCTCCCTCTTCCACAGAGTCCAAAAGACTGTTCTATACATCTGTGCCTCTTTTGTTGTCTCACTTACATGGTTATCGTTACCATCTTTCTAAATTAAAAAAAAAAAAAGATATTGGTCAACTTAAAAAAATAAATAAATAGGAGGAGGAGCCAAGATGGTGGAGGAGTAGGACGGGGAGAACACTTTCTCCCCCACAAATTCATCAAAAGAGCATTTAAACGTCGAGTAAATTCCACAGAACAACTTCTGAATGCCAGCAGAGGACATCAGGCACCCAGAAAAGCAACCCAACTCTTCGAAAAGAGGTACGAAAAAATATAAAAGACAAAAAAAGAAACAAAAGAGGGAGGGACGGAGTTCCGTCCCGGGAAGGGAGTCTTAAAAAGAGAGAAGTTTCCAAACACCAGGAAACCTTCTCACTGCCGAATCTGTGCCGAGCTTTGGAAGCACAGAGGGCAACATAACAGGGAGAAAAAATAAACAATTAAAACTCACAGATTGCGAGCCCTACGGTAACTCCCCCAGCGGAGAAGCAGCGCAGACGCCTGCACATGCTATTAGCAAGCGGGGGCTGGGCAGGGAGGAGCGGCGTGGGCTGCATCGCATAGAGTAAGGATCTGGCCTGAATACCCTGAGCGCTATCTGAGCGAAATAATTTGGGCTAGCAAACCAGACTGTGGGATATCTACCACGCGAAAAGCCAGCCCCAACCTAAGACACCGCCAGGCCCGCGCACGGAACAAAGGACTGAACAGAGATAGCCGGCTGCAGACCTTCCCCCTCCGGTGACAGGCAGCCAGAACCGGAAGGGGACAATCGCAGCCCCAGAGAGACATTATCTATAAAACTGTAAGCAGGCTTCTTTGCTAACTAAAACTTCTTGGGGGTCTGGATGGTCAACATCTGCCTGAGAAGGTGCACCGGTTTTACACCCAGATAATCGAGTGGTGGGGAGGCGATAAGTCGCAGCATTGGCGCTCGCCAAACACCTCATCACCTGAGCTGCTCAGACCTGGGAAGAGCACAAAACGCAGGCCCAACTGAGTCTGCGCCTCTGAGGACTACCCGAACCTGAACCTGAGCGGCTTGGACCTGGGAGGTACATGCAGCGCAGGGCCGGCCTCGGATTGATCCCGGCGGAACAACCTAGAGCCCGAGCAGTGTGGGCAGGGAGGCTACACGCGCCGTGAGTGGGGGCAGACCCAGTGTGGCTGAGGCACTGCGAGCGCACGCCAGTGTTATTTGTTTGCAGCATCCCTCCCTCCGCGACTGAACAAGTGAGCCTAAAAAAAAAAAAAAAAGTTTCCCCCACCATCCCCTTTGTGTCAGGGCGGAAGCCAGACACTGAAGAGACCAGCAAACAGAAGAAGTTATAACAGAGGGAAACGCCTTGGAAGCTACGGGCAATAGATTAAAACCCCGTGGTTACTACCGACTACATAGGAAGGGGCCTATAGATCTTGAGAAATATAAGTCGGACCAAGGAACTAGCCAAAAATGAACTGAACCCACAATACAACAAAACCAGAGAAAGTCCTAGATATATTTTTACTATTTTTACGATCATTCTTTCTTTCTTTTTTTTAATTAAAAAAAAAAATTTTTAAGTCCTCTATTGTTCCTTTAATTTTCACTTTTATAACCTATTACTTGCAAAAAAAAAAAGACCCTATTTTTTTCTTCTTCAGCAAACTTCATATATATATATTTTATAATTTTTTGACCTTGTTTCTTTTTTTTTTTTTCCCTTCTTCTTTTCTTTAACATTGTATTTCTGAAATTCCAAACTCTACTCTAGTTTTTTTAATTTTAGCTTTTTGGCATATGTTATCAACTTTGTACCTACAGTTTTTTCTTTTATAATTTCTGTGACTTTTTTTTTTCCGTTTCATTCTCTTCTTCTTTTATATAACATTGTATATCTGAAATTCCAAACTCTACTCTAGATTTTTAATTTATGCTTTTTTGTATTTGATATCAAATTTGTACCTGTATTTTCTTTATAATTTTTGCAACATTGTTTTTGTTTGTTTGTTTTCTCTCTTTATGTTTCTTCTTCCTTTTTTTAACATTGTATTTTTGAAATTCCAAATTCTACTCTAGATTTTTAATTTTTGCTTTTTGGTATTAGCTATCAATTTTGTACCTGTATTTTCTTTATAATTTTCGCGACCTTGTTTGTTTTTCTTTGTTCGTTTTTTCTCTCTTTCTTTTCCTTCTTCTTATCTTTAACATCTTATTTTTGAAATTCCAAACTCTACTCTAGATTTTTAATTTTTGCTTTTATGTATTTGTTACCAATTTTGTACCTTTAAGAACCCAATCTTCAGGACCCATTTTTTACTAGGGAACGAGATTACTGGCTTGACTGCTCTCTCTCCCTTTGGACTCTCCTTTTTCTCCACCAGGTCGCCTGTGTCTCCTCACTAACCCCTCTCTACTCTACCCAACTCTGTGAGTTTATGTGTGTTCCAGATGGTGGAGAACACTTAGGGAACTGATTACTGGCTGGATCTGTCTCCCTCCTTTTCATTCCCCCCTTTTATCCTTCTGGCCACCTCTGTCTTCTTCCTCCTTCTCTTCTCTGTATGAACATCTCTGAGTGGTCCAGTTGTGGAGTGCACATAAGGAAGTGACTACTGGCTACCCCACTCTCTCCACTATTGATTCCACCTCATCTCATTCGGGTCACCTCTAATTCCCTCCTCCCTCTTCTCTTCTCCATGTAACGCTGTGAACCTCTCTGAGTGACCCTCACAGTAGAGAAACTTTTCATCTTTAACGTAGATGTTTTATAAATGGTGCTGTATAGAAGAAGAAGTTTTGAAACTACTGTAAAAATAAGACTGATAACTGGAAGCAGGAGGCTTAAGTCCAAACCCTGACTCCAAGGAACATTAATTGACAGGAGCTCATCAAACGCCTCCATACCGACACTGAAACAAAGCACCACACAAGGGCCAACAAGTTCCAGGGAAAGACATACCAAGCAAATTCTCCAGCAACAAAGGAACACAGCCCTGAGCTTCAAGATACAGGCTGCCCAAAGTCAGCCCAAAACCATAGACATCTCATAACTCATTACTGGACATTTCATTGCACTCCAGAGAGAAGAAATACAGCTCCACCCACCAGAACACCGACACAAGCTTCCGTAACCAGGAAACCTTGACAAGCCACCCGTACAAACCCACACATAGCGAGGGAAAGCCACAATAAAGAGAACTCCACAAACTGCCAGAATACAGAAAGGACACACCAAAATTAGCAATTTAAACAAGATGAAGAGACAGAGGAATACCCAGCAGATAAAGGAACAGGATAAATGCCCACCAAACCAAACAAAAGAGGAAGAGATAGGGAATCTACCTGATAAAGAATTCCAAATAATGATAGTGAAATTGATCCAAAATCTTGAAATTACAATGGAATCACAGATAAATAGCCTGGAGACAAGGATTGAGAAGATGCAAGAAAGGTTTAACAAGGACCTAGAAGAAATAAAAAAGAGTCAATATATAATGAATAATGCAATAAATGAAATTAAAAACACCCTGGAGGCAACAAATAGTAGAATAACAGAGGCAGAAGATAGGATTAGTGAATTAGAAGATAGAATGGTAGAAATAAATGAATCAGAGAGGATAAAAGAAAAACGAATTAAAAGAAATGAGGACAATCTCAGAGACCTCTAGGACAATATTAAACGCTACAACATTCGAATCATAGGGGTTCCAGAAGAAGAAGACAAAAAGAAAGACCATGAGAAAATACTTGAGGAGATAATAGTTGAAAACTTCCCTAAAATGGGGAAGGAAATAATCACCCAAGTCCAAGAAACCCAGAGAGTCCCAAACAGGATAAACCCAAGGCGAAACACCCCAAGACACATATTAATCAAATTAACAAAGATCAAACACAAAGAACAAATATTAAAAGCAGCAAGGGAAAAACAACAAATAACACATAAGGGAATTCCCATAAGGATAACAGCTGATCTTTCAATAGAAACTCTTCAAGCCAGGAGGGAATGGCAAGACATACTTAAAATGATGAAAGAAAATAACCTACAGCCCAGATTATTGTGCCCAGCAAGATCTCATTCAAGTATGAAGGAGAAATCAAAAGCTTTTCAGACAAGCAAAAGCTGAGAGAATTCTGCACCACCAAACCAGCTCTCCAACAAATACTAAAGGATATTCTCTAGACAGGAAACACAAAAACGGTGTATAAGTTCGAACCCAAAACAATAAAGTAAATGGCAATGGGATCATACTTATCAGTAATTACCTTAAACGTAAATGGGTTGAATGCCCCAACCAAAAGACAAAGACTGGCTGAATGGACACAAAAACAAGACCCCTACATTCGTTGTCTACAAGAGACCCACCTCAAAACAGGGGACACATACAGACTGAAAGTGAAGGGCTGGAAAAAGATTTTCCATGCAAATAGGGACCAAAAGAAAGCAGGAGTAGCAATACTCATATCAAATAAAATAGACTTTAAAACAAAGGCTGTGAAAAGAGACAAAGAAGGTCACTACATAATAATCAAAGGATCAATCCAAGAAGAAGATATAACAATTATAAATATATATGCACCCAACATGGGAGCACCGCAGTATGTAACACAAATGCTAACAAGTATGAAAGGAGAAATTAACAATAACACAATAATAATGGGAGACTTTAATACCCCACTCACACCTATGGATAGATCAACTAAACAGAAAATTAACAAGGAAACACAAACTTTAAATGATACAATAGACCAGTTAGACCTAATTGATATCTATAGGACATTTCATCCCAAAACAATGAATTTCAACTTTTTCTCAAGCGCACATGGAACCTTCTCCAGGATAGATCACATCCTGGGCCATAAAGCTAGCCTTGGGAAATTCAAAAAAATTGAAATCTTTCCAAGCATCTTTTCTGACCACAATGCAGTAAGATTAGATCTCAATTACAGGAGAAAAACTATTAAAAATGCCAACATATGGAGGCTGAACAACACGCTGCTGAATAACCAACAAATCACAGAAGAAATCAAAAAAGAAATCAAAATTTGCATAGAAACGAATGAAAATGAAAACACAACAACCCAAAACCTGTGGGACACGGTAAAAGCAGTCCTAAGGGGAAAGTTCATAGCAATACAGGCACACCTCAAGAAACAAGAAAAAAGTCAAATAAAAAACCTAACTCTACACCTAAAGCAACTAGAAAAGGAAGAAATGAAGAACCCCAGGGTTAGTAGAAGTAAAGAAATCTTAAAACTTAGAGCAGAAATAAATGCAAAAGAAACAAAAGAGACCATAGCAAAAATCAACAAAACCAAAAGCTGGTTCTTTGAAAGGATAAATAAAATTGACAAACCATTAGCCAGACTCATCAAGAAACAAAGGGAGAAAAATCAAATCAATAAAATTAGAAATGAAAATGGACAGATCACAACAGACAACACAGAAATACAAAGGATCATAAGAGACTACTATCAACAATTATATGCCAAGAAAATGGACAACGAGGAAGAAATGGACAAATTCTTAGAAAAGTACAACTTTCCAAAACTCGACCAGGAAGAAATAGAAAATCTTAACAGACCCATCACAAGCACAGAAATTGAAACTGTAATCAAAAATCTTCCAGCAAACAAAAGCCCATGTCCAGAGGGCTTCACAGCTGAATTCTACCAAAAATTTAGAGAAGACCTAACACCTATCCTGCTCAAACTCTTCCAGAAAATTGCAGAGGAAGGTAAACTCCCAAACTCATTCTATGAGGCCACCATCCCCCTAATACCAAAACCTGACAAAGATCCCACAAAAAAAGAACACTACAGGTCAATATCACTGATGAACATAGATGCAAAAATCCTAAACAAAATTCTAGCAATCAGAATCCAACAACACATTAAAAAGATCATACACCATGACCAAGTGGGCTTTATCCCAGGGATGCAAGGATTCTTCAATATCTGCAAATCAATCAGTGTAATACACCACATGAACAAATTGAAAAATAAAAACCATATGATTATCTCAATAGATGCAGAGAAAGCCTTTGACAAAATTCAACACCCATTTATGATAAAAACTCTCCAAAAAGCAGGAATAGAAGGAACATACCTCAACATAATAAAAGCTATATATGACAAACCCACAGCAAACATTATCCTCAATGGTGAAAAATTGAAAGCATTTCCTCTAAAGTCAGGAACAAGACAAGGGTGCCCACTTTCACCTTTACTATTCAACATAGTTTTGGAAGTTTTGGCCACAGCAGTCAGAGCAGAAAAAGAAATAAAAGGAATCCAAATGGGAAAAGAAGTAAAACTCTCACTATTTGCAGATGACATGATCCTCTACATAGAAAACCCTAAAGACTCCACCAGAAAATTACTAGAACTAATCAATGACTATAGTAAAGTTGCAGGATATAAAATCAACACATAGAAATCCCTTGCATTCCTATACACTAATAATGAGAAAACAGAAAGAGAAATTAAGGAAACAATTCCATTCACCACTGCAACGGAAAGAATAAAATACTTAGGAATATATCTACCTAAAGAAACTAAAGACCTATATATAGAAAACTATAAAACACTGGTGAAAGAAATCAAAGAGGACACTAATAGATGGAGAAATATACCATGTTCATGGATTGGAAGAATCAATATAGTGAAAATGAGTATACTACCCAAAGCAATTTATAGATTCAATGCAATCCCTATCAAGCTACCAACAGTATTCTTCACAGAGCTAGAACAAATAATTTCACAATTTGTATGGAAATACAAAAAAACCTCGAATAGCCAAAGCAATCTTGAGAAAGAAAAATGGAACTGGAGGAATCAACCTGCCTGACTTCAGGCTCTACTACAAAGCCACAGTTATCAAGACAGTATGGTACTGGCACAAAGACAGAAATATAGATCAATGGAACAAAATAGAAAGCCCAGAGATAAATCCATGCACATATGGACACCTTATCTTTGACAAAGGAGGCAAGAATATACAATGGATTAAAGACAATCTCTTTAACAAGTGGTGCTGGGAAAACTGGTCAACCACTTGTAAAAGAATGAAACTAGAACACTTTCCAACACCATACACAAGAATAAACTCAAAATGGATTAAAGATCTAAACATAAGACCAGAAACTATAAAACTCCTAGAGGAGAACATAGGCAAAACACTCTCTGACATACATCACAGCAGGATCCTCTATGACCCACCTCCCAGAATATCGGAAACAAAAGCAAAAATAAACAAATGGGACCTAATTAACCTTAAAAGCTTCTGCACATCAAAGGAAACTATTAGCAAGGTGAAAAGACAGCCTTCAGAATGGGAGAAAATAATAGCAAATGAAGCAACTGACAAACAACTCATCTCAAAAATATACAAGCAACTCCTACAGCTCAACTCCAGAAAAATAAATGACCCAATCAAAAAATGGGCCAAAGAACTAAATAGACATTTCTCCAAAGAAGACATACAGATGGCTAACAAACACATGAAAAGATGCTCAACATCACTCATTATCAGAGAAATGCAAATCAAGACCACAAAGAAGTACCATTTCACACCAGTCAGAATGGCTGCGATCCAAAAGTCTACAAATAATAAATGCTGGAGAGGGTGTGGAGAAAAGGGAACCCTCTTACACTGTTGGTGGGAATGCAAACTAGTACAGCCACTATGGAGAACAGCGTGGAGATTCCTTAAAAAACTGGAAATAGAACTGCCTGATGATCCAGCAATCCCACTGCTGGGCATACACACTGAGGAAACCAGAAGGGAAAGAGACAAGTGTACCCCAATGTTCATCGCAGCACTGTTTATAATAGCCAGGGCATGGAAGCAACCTAGATGTCCATCAGCAGATGAATGGATAAGAAAGCAGTGGTACATATACACAAAGGAGTATTACTCAGCCATTAAAAAGAATTCATTTGAAACAGTTCTAATGAGGTGGATGAAACTGGAGCCTATTATACAGAGTGAAGTAAGCCAGAAGGAAAAACACCAATACAGTATACTAATGCATATATATGGAATTTAGAAAGATGATAACAATAACCCTATGTTCGAGACAGCAAAAGAGACACTGATGTATGGAACAGTCTTATGGACTCTGTGGGAGAGGGAGAGGGTGGGAAGATTTGGGAGAATGGCATTGAAACATGTAAAATATCATGTATGAAATGAGATGCCAGTCCAGGTTCGATGCACGATACTGGATGCTTGGGGTTGGTGCACTGGGACGACCCAGAGGGATGGTATGGGGAGGGAGGAGGGAGGAGGGTTCAGGATGGGGAGCACATGTATACCTGTGATGGATTCATTTTGATATTTGGCAAAACTAATACAATTATGTAAAGTTTAAAAATAAAATAAAATTTAAAAAAATAAATAAATAAATAAATAAAAGAGGCTTGCTCCTTGGAAGAAAAGCTATGATAAACCTAGACAGCATATTAAAAAGCAGAAACATCACTTTGTCTACAAATGTCCATATAGTCAAGGCTATGGTTTTTTCAGTAGTCATGTACAGATGTGAAAGTTGGACCATAAAGAAGGCTGAGCACTGCAGAATTTATGCTTTTGAACTGTGATGCTGGAGAAGACTCTTGAGAGTCCCTTAGACTGCAAGGAGATCAAACAAGTCAGTCCTAAAGGAAATCAACCCCAAATATTCATTGGAAAAATTGATACTGAAGCTCCAATACTTTGGCCACCTGATGTGAAGAACTGACTTGCCGGGGTCCAGCCCTGGCTGATCCAGGGTATTCGAAGGAGAGACGGCATCGGCGATTTATTTAAATATTAATTAGAGATATAAAGAGGAATGAGGATAGCTCAGTAGGAAAATTCAGTGGAGAAAAGAGGCTGAGTAGCTTGGTTTACGCGGAAAATCAATATAACCTGTGACACCAGATTAGCTCTGACCACGGAGGCTGCAGGCGCCCTCTCGAATAGCAGAAGGTGCCCCACCTTAGACACCTTCTCGAGTGGATCTTAGAAGCCCAGGCAAATAAATGGTCGCAGAGGACCTCCACGCTCCAGATGGAAACTTCAGCCGGAATGTGAAAAGAAAGAATGACATGGGGAGACTAAGCTTTGGTGAGCAAGGCCCATAGCTTTATTTTCAACAGGGGCTTTTATACCCTAAGTTACACATAGAGGATAATAGGGGATGTGAAATCATGCAAAGTCAGCAGTCTTTGATCCTTATCAAAAACCAGGGTTTCTTTCCTGCAAATTTATTGTATACAAATGGTTTAGGTGATTTACATCATCTTCTGGCCAGAAGGCCTATTAACATTTTATGACTCTTGACAAAGGTTTATCAACCGTAAGACTTATTTTCTCTAAGAGTAATTATTTTAAGGTTTGACGCCATCCTCCGAAGGTGTTAGATAAAGTTACATTCCTATAGGGCAGATGTGCAGTGGGTTTACAACAAAGGAAATAATTTATTACCTTAAGGGTCTAAAGTTGCTAACACCAAGGCCACTACTTATTTTTTCTACATACCAACTATATTAATTAATACACATTCAAGGATACAACACAGGGGATGTGGAAACTTGGCAGCAAGCATTGGCTCATCGATGAAATCTTTTACTAGTTTTATTCTGACAGTTTCTAACTCTTTGAGAGGCTCTAAGCTATTTGAATATCTTAAGCTTCCTGTGCCCCTCAAGGCTGGGAGACTGTAAATAATCATATGCATAGCTGTAGGAGTCCGGGTAGACTTGTCAGGCAAGTTAGAGAGCTATCTGTGGGGTTTGGATTTAAACACTCCTAATGCCCAGGAACTTTATTAATTGGAGCTGTAAGTTAACTTTTTGTCAGAGAGAGCAAGATGGTGGTGGGGGACAGCCCCCAGTAATGTCAGAGGTGAGACCACAAAGCAATAAAGTAGGCAGACTCTGGTTTTTGGGGGTAGATGCTCGAGAATATCCAGGGGGACTCCTGAGGCTCGATCCCGCCTTTGCATATGCCGAGCCTCCTTCCTCATGACCTTTGTCATGAGTGGAGTGCCTCTCACCGGCTCCCGGCACTGACTTACTAGAAAAGACCCTGATGCTGGGAAAAATTGAGGGCAGGGGGATAAGGAGGCAACAGAGGATGAGATGGTTGGATGGCATCACCAACTCAATGGACATGAGTTTGAGTAAACTCCAGGAGTTGGTGATAGACAAGGAAGCCTGGCATACTGCAGTCCATGGGGTCGCAAAGAGTTGGACATGACTGAGTGACTGAACTGAACTGAACTGTTAAACTTTATTCCTTCTTTATTCTATTCTATCCCTTTAAACAATTCTATTCTATTCCATCCTACCAAACTGATTTTATTAATATTCCCATTGTTGTTGTTCAGTCACTAAATCGTGTCCAACTCTTTGGAACTATCTCCTGGAATTGGCTCAAACTCATGTCAATATATGGTCAAATCTATCAGGTTTTTTCCCATAGTTATTTTAAGCTTAAAAAATGCACCGCTACCCCCATGTATCTTTACTGGTATTATGTTATGCTTATGTTTACCCATCATGATTTTCAAACCAAACCCCCACAAAATATCCGTTAAATATATGTACCACATCTTCTTTACTCATTTAACTATTTATGAACAATTAGGTTGCTTCCATATCTAGGCTATGTAAATAACACTTCTATGAACATTAGGGTACATATGTATTTTCAAATAAGTGTTTTTGTTTTCTTAGGATAGATACCCAGGAGTGGAGTTGTCATATTGTATGGTAGTCCCATTTTTAATCTTTTGAGGAACCTCCATATTGTTTTTCATAGTGGTTGCTTTAATTTACATCCCCACCCATGTGCACAAACGGTTCCCTTTTCCTCACATTTCACCAACACTTGTTATTACTTCTCTTTTTTAATTTTCCATTCTAACAGGTGTGAGGTGATAACTCACTGTGGTTTTACTCAACCATTAAAAAAAATGAAAATTTGCCATTTGTAACAACATGGATGGACCTGGAAGGTTTAATGCTTAGTGAGATAAGTTAGACAGAAAAAGACAGATGCTGTACATTTTCTCTCTCTCACACACACACATATAATTTTCCTCCATTCCATCAGAAGGTCTTTCAAGCATGAAATTCATTAGCAATAATCCCAAGGGCCTGTGTTACTATAAACAGGCTCTGTGGACCACTCCGTTTGTCAGGGTTGAACACAAATAGATCTTTAGTTCCTAAGATACACATAGCTCCTTTTATCAAGGCCATTCCAAAAAGTGGTGTGTACAGCCAGGGATTTCATTCCATTTATGAGGTTGAACGTAAAATCCCACATCATTTATTGTACCAATTCCTATCGATGGGAGCTAAATGTGAGTGCAAAACCTTGTGCAAACACTGGCATTTTAAAAGTCAAATTCCAAGGAATCAGCAGAAAAAGAAAATAGATATACAGAATTTTTATTTAAAATAGTAGTTAATATTAAATAATAAGCTTTTTCTGAAAATGATTGGACTATGAGGTGGCTGAAAGGAACCAGATTAAATGGGCTGTGGATTTGAACTATAACTTTGGCTTATTATACAGAAGAGATCAAGGCTTAAGGAATCCACGTTGATTGACAAGATGAATGAATAATTGGATGGATGAATGGATAAAGAGGTACCACTGCATCCCCAAATACTTGCAAGAGGCCTGGAACCTTAGGAATCCACACAGTCTGTCATTTTTAGCTTTTTCCTCCAATTTCCATTCTAGATAAGAATTTATGCCCTAGAAAACATCCTTTTCAACACGGCCCTATGGATGGTATCTTTGACCTCCTTATTCCTCAAGCTATAGGTAAATGGGTTCAACATGGGGATGCCTGCAGTATAAACCACAGACACCACTTTGTCAAGACCCAGGGAGACACAGGCACTAGGCTGGACATAAATAAAGAGAAGAGGGCCATACAAGATAGATACGGCTGTCTGGTGCGCAGAGCAGGTAGACGAGGTTTCACGTCTCCCATCAGCAGAGCGGATCTTCAGGGTGGGGATGAGGATGTCTGTGGAGGAGCCCAGGACAGTCAGGCCACTGAAGACGACCATAGCTCCAGCCACAACAAAAACCACCCACTTGCTGAGACTGGTGTCGGCACACAAGGGAAAGCAGAAGGGGCAAGTCACAGAAGAAGCGAGGGATGACATGGAGCTGCAGAAAGGAAGGCCAAAAGCATCATGTGTGCGTCATGGGGTTCACGAACCCAGTGACATAGGGACCCACCACCAGCTGGACTCAGAGTCTCTGGGACATGGTGACGTAATACCACAGTGGGTTTCAAATGGCGCCACAGCGGCCATAGGCCACGGACGCCAGAGAAAACACTCTGCTGGGACGAAGAACCCAAAGCACCCCTGTCGCAAAGCACAGCCCCGGAAAGTCAGAGAGCATCTTGGGGCTCACGACCAAAGAGAAGCACATGTCCACAAAAGACAAGTGACTGAGGAAAAAGTACATGGGGTGCAAAGGCGGGAATCCATGTGTATCAGAATAATCACACCCAAGTATCCTGTTAGGTTGATGAGGTAGAAACTCAGAAAGAGCAGGAAAAGGCAGACCTGCAATTGAGGGCTGAAATTCAAACCTCTGAAGACGAACTCTATGACCCTCATGTCGCTTTCATTAGCCGGGGACAGACTCTGGATTCCGCTGGAGAAGAGAAGAGAAATTTGGTAAACATGTCTTCAAAAAGGGGACACAGGAAAAAATAAACTAGTCCCTAGGAGAGTATACGACTTTTAGGTGCATGCTGTGGCTAAGGAAACAATAGTGAAATAGAGACCAGAGCAAAGGATCAGATTTGAAGCTATAATATTACAAGGCTCCATACGAATCCATCAATATATGGGTGAGAAAACGACAGCTTAGAAACTCAAATTCCCATAACCAATAGCAGAGAAAATTCCAGAATAACTTTCCAGTAATTTTAACTTCAGTGAAGTTTACCTGAGTTCACCAGGTGGGTACAGGCCTGGTGAAGTGATGTAGGAGAGTGAAATGAAACAAGCAGAGAAGAATGAGCCGCTGCTCAGTTTCAGGCCACGTGCTGTGCACTTTGGGATTACAGCTTAAGCCTTAGTGCACACTCTGCAAGTGCTCTGACCCTAGGAAAGTTACTTTTCTTCACCTGTGAAATAAGAGTAATAATAGTAACACCTACCTTGTAAATTGCTGTGAGGATTAAATGAGTTAATGCGTGCAAACATTTAACAGAGTCTTATTGAGTTCCTAGTAAGTGCACACTAATTATTGGCATTTGTGCCTTACATATTGTCTTTAACAAGCCTGCAAGCTAAACATCATTATTTCCTTTTACATAGGAGCAAAATAAAAGTTTAATCCGTGTTCCCTATTCTAGTGACTGGCAGAAGTGGGCACTGAGTATTTACCTGTCAAAACAGACTGTAATATTTCTTTTTTCACACTGTAACAGTGTTTCCTGTGTCTTCATAAATCCTTTCATCTTAAAGAGATTAAACATTGTACATTGCAATAGGAGTACACAATAATGCATTTTGGCTTCCTATTTTTTTGAGGTTATAGCCAATGGTCATTAGTGGGAAGCCCATAGGATAATAGAATGCTGAGTTGAAGCATCACTTTATGGAAACAATACATAGAAGAAACCATGAGAAAAGCCTGAAGTAGCCCACCTCTATATCCTCTATGTATTCTTTTTTCATGCACTATAAGAATGGCCTTGGTTAAGTCAACTGATCTCCTTGAACCTGAGTTGTTCAATCATTCATTGTTGGCCATGCTGGGATTTCATGGCTGAGCGGCTTTTTCCCTGGGTGCAGCAAGTGGGGGCTCCTCTCTAGTTGCGGTGCTCAGGCTTCTCATTGTGGTCCTTCTCCTGTTGTTAAGCACCAGCTCTAGGGTGCTCGGGCCTCGACAGTTGCAGCGTGTGGCCTCCACCATGAGCTCAATAGTTGTGGAGCACCCACTAAGCTGATCCACAGCAAGTTAGATCTTCCCAGGTCAGAGATCAAACCCATGCCTCCTGCATTGGCAGACTGATTCTTTACCATTGAGCAACAAAAGAAGCCCTTGCCCAGGCCTTCTGCATGACATTTTAATTTCTCAGTTTTTCAATGTGGCTTGATGCCTAAAATAGATTACTGTGCTCCAACAGGTGAGACCACGCAGGATGAGGAACACAGGTCTCCCTGGGGTTCAGAGCACTCAGGATAACAACAACACAGCCCACAATAATTCTTTCAGCAAGGAGAAAGGAAATCACCCAGATGGCTCAGACTGGAATTTGAATTGAATTCAGGGCTTTTCTTTTCCCCTTTTCCTCCTCTCTGACCCATTTTATACTCATGTTATAATATTTTGATCCAGTTGCAGAATCTAAACTTTTCTCTACCTAGGTTATCTCTTCTTAGATCTTCCTTAACCATCCATCAAAGACAAGGATAATGCCATCGTGGCCATGAATCAAATATAAAATTTATTTTCAATTTACTTCATTTATGTTCTCCTGAACTTGCTAAAAATCAGATAGGAAAAGGAACAGATAATGATTTAGAAGTTCTTAACGTTTCAATGGGGTCCCTCTTGTTTAAAGATGACAAGAAGAACTAAAGTAAAAACAAACCAAGTTGGTTAGCTTTCATCTCTTCCCTTACCTTCACACATAGAATGGGTCCAAATTTTCCACAGCCATTTGATTTTACTTTTTACTTTCTTCCAGAAAGAAAGTGTGGAAGACTCCACTGTGACACATACAGAGTCTTAGACAACTAGCTGAAAGTCCCCTGAATTAGTTGAATCATTTTCTGCTTGTTCTTATGGAAGATGTCCTGTCCCCAAAGTGTACTGTATCTTGGGAAAGAACAGTTAAGGGAAAGTGCAATTAAAATTCTGCTCCATAAACTCAGTCAGTCCAATGAGATCTATTTTCTGATAATTTTATATTTGTTTCTAACTGGATATAGGCTCTCCATTTTCTCTAGTTCCAAGATACACAGGAAACTCTATGGAATCCTTTGTAAATTAAAGTAGTAGAGGGGACTTCTCTGGTATCCAGTGGTATCCGGTATCCAGACCTTGTCTTCTGATGCAGGAGGTATCCCTGGTCGGGGAGCTAAGATCCCTTGTGCTTTGTGGCCAAAAAATAAAAAAATAATGTAAAATAGAAGCAGTATTGTAACAGACTCAATAAAGACTTTAAAAATGATCCATACCCCCCAAAAAAAAATCTTAAAAAATAATGAAGGAAATGTGAACAAGCTTTTATTGTGATTGATAAGCTGATGCTGCCACCTCGTGGCAATGTTTAATACCACCTTGAAAAGGAACTATAACAATGTTACTTCACTAAGAACTTTGCCTACACTTTATTTGAACACACCCTATATTCAATATAGGGGCAATATAGCAGAAAGTGGACTTCCCTGGTGGCTCAGACTGTAAGGAATCTGCCTGCAATGCCAGAGATGCAGATTAAATCCCTGGGCCAGGAAGTTCCTCTGGAGAAGGGAATGACCACCCACCTCAGTACTCTTGCCTGGAGAATTCCATGGACAGAGGAGCCTGGGGGCTACAGTCCATGAGTCGCAAAGAGTCAGACACAATTGAGCAACTAAAGCTTTCTATATGCACTGAAGCTTCCCTGGTGGCTCAAAAATAAAAAGTCTGCGGGCAATGCAGGAGACACAGGTCCCATCCTGGGGTTGGAAAGATCCCCTGGAGAAGGAAATGGCAGCCCACTCCAGTATCTTTGCCTGGAGAATTCCATGGCAGAGGAGCCTGGTGGGCTATAGTCCATAGGGTCACAGAGTCAGACACGACTGAGTGATTATCACTTTCACCCCACTGTATTCACTGAGACCCTGTTAAATAGGAGATGAATAAAAAGGTAGAGGGGAATCTTTCATTAAGAATGTGAAATAGTGCATCTCATGGTACTGAAGGTACAACAAATTTTAACAAACTTTGACCCTCTTGTTTTCAAGTAATTTTGTAAAGTAATCAGCCTCTATAAATAAATTTAATTTTTAAAAATGTAAAAAAATTAAAATTGGGTTTATAACAGTTTAGAAAATAAGGTCATTTTGAGGGAATCTTTATTAATATGATGTTGGAGCAGGACTAGCATGAGTCTTAGAAGTTAATGTTTTGTCGTGTTCCTTTCAAAATACCTTGAGATAGATTTGTTGTTGTTGTTTAGTCACTAAGTTGTGTCAGATTCTTTGCAACTCCATGGACTGTAGCCCGCTGGGCTCCTCTGTCCGTGGAATTTCCCACGCAAGAATTCTGGAGTGGGTTGTCATTTCCTTCTTCAAGGGATCTTTCCGATTCCTGAATCGAATCTATGTCTCCTGCATTGGCAGGTGGATTCTTTACTGCTGAGCCACTGGGGAAGCCTAAGATAGAGTTAACAAATTTCTAGTGAATAAACTACTTGGGAGTCGTATATTTTCCTAGACCCTGACGATAAAGAAGTAGTGTTTCTCCAGGACATTCGATAAATAAGAATTCCTCTTTTCCTGGGCTACTAAAACTTTATAAAGTTAATTAGGAACAGATATTGTCTTATGCCTATAAAGATGATAATATGGAATTTTTATTAACTTGAAGAGTATTGTACACCCATGGCTGATTCATGTGAATGTATGGCAAAAGCCACTACAATACTGTAAAGTAATTAGCCTCCAATTACAATAAATTAATTTGCAAAAATAAAAAAATTTAAAAATTATCTTACTTAAGTATAAAAAAAGAAAGCTATTGCATTTACTTTGCAAATCAAATTTAAAAATCAACAAAACCTACAGTCAATACTGCTATAAATATGTTTTTATATAAAAAAGAATATTGATAATAAAAATAGTAAAATCTCACTTACAATCTTCTGAGCACTTTTTTATGATCTCTTACTTATTTTTATATTCATACAGTGCCTCACATAATGTTATCCCCATTTAATAGATGAGCAAAATAAATTGTTTGTTTAAATTATCTGTAATACCAAATACTGCTTCTTATTTTAAATTTTTCATTATGTAGTCTCACTTGCATAACCTAAAATTAATTGGGACATTCCCATTTAACTTCTCTCTTTCTGCCTCTGTCTCTGCCTCTCTGCCTCTCTCACACACACAAAAATCTAAGCACATTAAAAATGAGGGTTTTTTTTTTTTTTCAGAGTGTTTCTCACATTGCTCTGGCATAGGAAATTGTGAAAATGGTGTCTTTCTCTCACCAAAATATCTTCTTTAAACCTTTCTCTATCTTTCCTCAAAGTTTCATTTCAAATGTGTTTATCTGTCTGACCAGATCTCTCTTTTTCCTTCTTTGGCAACAGAATTACTCTTTTATTATAAATAACTTGTCCATCCTAGACCTGGTAGGGCTGTCAATCATGAGACCCTGCCTCTCCCAAATCACTGACATAAGCACTTGCTCCAGCAGAGAAAACCAGTGAGGAAACCCCAACATTCTGGACAGAGCCACCAGATTACTAAGCACGAGTTGGGTCAAAATCAGCATTTGTTTCTCTTGAATGGTGTCAACTGGAGAGAGAGACAGTAAATAGAAACTATTTCTTTACTATCTTCTCTGAATATTACTATATTTTAATGCTGCTGCTGCTGCTAAGTTGCTTCAGTCGTGTCCGACTCTGTGCAACCCCATAGACGGCAGCCCACCAAGCTCCTCTGTCCATGGCATTCTCCAGGCAAGAACACTGGAGTGGGTTGCCATTTACTCCTCCAATGCATGAAAGTGAGAAGTCAAAGGGAAGTCACTCAGTCGTGTCCGACTCTTAGCGACCCCATGGACTGCAGCCTACCAGGCTCCTCCGTCCATGGGATTTTCCAGGCAAGAGTACTGGAGTGGGGTGCCAATGCCTTCTCCAATATTTTAATGTACTAAACCTAAAAACCAAGTCAACAGTCAACCAAAGTATGGTACAGATATGCTGTTTCCACCTTCTGCCTCCAAAATAGGCATCTGGGTTAATTTGAATTAGGATTGCCTATTCCTATGATGGAGAAGGCAATGGCACCCCACTCCAGTACTATTGCCTGGAAAATCCCTTGGGCACAGGAGCCTGGTAGGCTGCAGTCCATGGGGTCACTGAGAGTCGGACACGACTGAGCAACTTCACTTTCACTTTTCACTTCCATGCACTGGAGAAGGAAATGGCAACCCACTCCAGTGTTCTAGCCTTGAGAATCCCAGGAATGGGGGAGCCTGATGGGCTGCCATCTATGGGGTCGCACAGAGTCAGACACGACTGAAGAGACTTAGCAGCAGCAGCAACATTCCTATGATATAAAACTCAAAATAAGTGATTTTTTTAAAGTATTTAAAAGAATTTGTTTTTGCCACAATACAGGACTAATACGGTTGTACAAAGTATCAGGGATACGAATGCTTCCTCATGGTCCAAAATGATTGCTCAAGTTCCAGCCATCAAAGCTGCATTCCAGGTCGCACAAGGGAGCTAGCTGAGAAGAAAGGCACTCTCTGAAAGTATAAGAAGACTTCCTATAGGTGCCTCACAAATCTTCCACTTACCCATCAGGACTTAGTAACATGTCAACACCCAATTACAAAGGACGATGAGAAATGCAGTCTTTTATACTGGCTTCCCAGGTAGCACTGGTGGTAAAAAAACCCACTTGTCAGTGCAGGAGACATAAGATATGCGGGTTCAATCCCTGGGTCCAGGAGATCCCCTGGAGAAGGAAATAGTAACCCACTCCAGTGTTCTTGCCTGGAGAATCCCACGGACAGAGAAGAGTCAGACACAATGAAAGCAACTTAGCACTCATGCATACAGGTTTCAATGTACCAACCAAACACAGGTCATCTGTTAAAGATGGGCAGAATGAAATACTGCTGTTTCTTCAGTAGTTTCTGCCACAGAAGTATATGGGGTCCGTTTGACTTCTCCTCATCTGTTATTTTTCCTCAGTGATCTGACTATGATGATGGCATTAATACAATAGCTAGAAGTATAAGCTTTACTGTCTGAGGATCTGAGTTGGAACCCCCAACCCCACTACAAACCAGCTGCACGATCCTGCCTCCACTGCAAGATACACTCCACCTCTTTATGCTCTTCTTTCATAATAATACTGGTCACAGTTTGATTTGTCTTTATTTGCAAGCCTCTCTCCTCTCAATGCGTTACTCCCCTGGTGGCTCAGAGGTTAAAGCGTCTGCCTGCAATGCGGGAGACCTGGGTTAGATCCCTGGGTAGGGAAGATCCCCTGGAGAAGGAAATGGCAACCCACTCCAGTATTCTTGCCTGGAGAATCCCATGGACGGAGGAGCCTGGTGGGCTACAGTCCATGGGGTCGCAAAGAGTCAGATACAACTGAGCGACTTCACTTTCTTTCTTTCTTTCTCCTCTCAATGGAATGTAAGCTCCATGTAGGAAGGGTCTTTGCTTGTGTGGCTCACAGATAAATCCTCAGAACCTGGGATACTGCCTACTAAGCATCATGTTATTATAAGTCATCACAAGTGTATTTGTTAATTGTATAAATTATTTTGGCAATTAAAGCTCCTGTTGAGAAGAATAGTTAATAAGAATAGTCCAATTAAAAATATTTAGGATATATAATTTAAATAGGCAAAATAATATTCCATAAGAAATCTTTTCAAATATTACATGTACATACACAGAAAAATCCTGGAAGAATATAAACAAATGATTTAACACAAATGTTCTGTACAGACCAACCATATTATATAAGGACTTTTGTTTTTTAATATCCCATTAGCTCACAAAATAAATTGTATGCATTGATGTATTGCTGAGTTCTACATATACTATACAAATACACACGTACAAGAAATAACTTAAATAAACATATGAAAATAGCTGCAGTTTGTATATGTGACTAGTACAACTACATGTGATTTGTGTCTCTTTCGTGTTCTGTTTTCCAAATATTCTAGAGTGATTTAAGTATCAGCTCCAGAAGTGTCTTTTATTATACTTCCTAGGCAACAACAAAAATATTTTTAAACTTTAGTCACATATATTTTATATTCTTATTAGTTTTTTGTTGGATTTTTACACTAAATTGTATAATAACCCAAGAAAGTTGAAATATCCTCTCAATTAAAAAAAAAATGCCCATTTTTAAAGAGTGGTAAAAACCATGGTCCAAGAAAGTAATTTATGGAATCTCCAGGATGGTCAAAACCTCTTGTCACACTCAAAGGGACCTTTTGTGAAGGATACAGACAAATCTACTCTCCATCAGCATCAGGATATCTGACTTCAACCCCATTATGTTTGGCTTTGAAATGGTTCAAGTGAGATTTGGGGACGGTGTGGTCATGGACCCATAACCCTGAGTTTAGATGGGAGCCACTTTCAGCTAGATGGAAGGTCCACTCTTTGAATGAGCTCCACTTAAAGCCTCCACAGACTTGACAAAGTAGAACGTCTACTCGGATAATCCGTGTGTTTCACGGAATTTTCAAACACCTGAAGAAGACCCGATTCATGTTGATGTATGGCAAAACCAATACAATATTGTAAAGTAATTAACCTCCAATTAAAATAAATAAATTTATATTAAAAAAAGAAGACCCGAGAGCCCCTAATCCTTTCTAAAGTTTGGGTTCTGCATCAAGAGATATTCAGATGCTCAGGGACTTACAGTAAACACTGTATCCTCTTTCCTGATCAATTACTCTTTCTTAAATTGTTTATAAATCTTTCCTTCTTTGATTGAAACATAAAATAAGGTATAGTTTGCCCTGATGGAGTCTTCAGACATGAGATGAAGAAATTCTAAGCCTATAGGACTACACTGTTCCTAGCATCATTTTATCTCCCCAGAGATGCAAGAGTCAGTCTTTCTAGAGGAGGAGGATGAACTGTGGTTTGCATCAATTACTGCTGAGATTCAGAGTGGTCACTGGATGACTGTGAATGAATTCTCTGGCTTTTTTCTTATGTAGCTATCCTCCCAGATTGTTTGAAAGGGGCCCAGAGTCATCTCACTTGGCCTAGGGGAAACATGTGAGTCATGAAGCTCCCTGTAGCCTTAGGCTCACCCAGAACTACCTGGACCCAAATAACTCAGGCGTAGTAGGTTTTTGTATTCTTGCCACCTCTTCTTACTATCTTCTGCTTCTGTTAGGTCCATACCATTTCTGTCCTTTACTGAGCCCATTTTTGCATGAAATGTTCCCTTGATATCTCTAATTTTCTTGAAGAGATTTATAATCTTTCCCATCCTATTCTTTTCCTCTATTTCTTTCAACTGATCACTGAGGAATGCTTTATCTCTCCTTGCTATTCTTTGGAATTCAGCATTCAAATGGGTATATCTTTCCTTTTCTCCTTTGCTTTTGGCTTCTCTTCTTTTCACACCTATTTGTAAGGCCTCCCCAGACAGCCATTTTACTTTTTTGTATTTCTTTTTCTTGGGGATGGTCTTGATTCCTGTCTCCTGTAAAATGTCATGAACCTCTGTCCACAGTTCATCAAGCACTCTGTCTATCAGATCTAGTCCCTTAAATCTATTTCTCATTTCCACTGTATAGTCACAAGGGATTTGATTTAGGTCATACCTGAATGGTCTAGTGGTTTTCCCTACTTTCTTCAATTTAAGTCTGAATTTGGCAATAAGGAGTTCACGATCTGAGCCATAGTCGGCTCCTGGTCTTGTTTTTGCTGACTGTATAGAGCTTCTCCATCTTTGGCTACAAAGAACATAATCAATCTGATTTCAGTGTTGACCATCTGGTGATGTCCATGTGTAGAGTCTTCTCTTGTGTTGTTGGAAGAGGGTGTTTGCCATGACCAGTGCGTTCTCTTGGCAGAACTCTATTAGTCTTTGTCCTGCTTCATTCTGTACTCCAAGGCCAAATTTGCCTGTTACTCCAGGTGTTTCTTGACTTCTTACTTTTGCATTCCAGTGCCCTATAATGAAAAGGACATCTTTGTTGGGTGTTAGTTCTAAAAGGTCTTGTAGGTCTTCATAGAACCATTCAACTTCAGCTTCTTCAGCATTACTGGTTGGGACATAGACTTGGATTACTGTGATATTGAATAGTTTGCCTTGGAAATGAACAGAGATCATTCTGTCGTTTTTCAGATTGCATCCAAGTACTGCATTTTGGACTGTTTTGTTGACTATGATGGCTACTCCATTTCTTCTAAGGGATTCCTGCCCACAGTAGTAGGTATAATGGTCATCTGAGTTAAATTCACCCATTCCAGTCCATTTTAGTTCCCTGATTCCTAGAATGTCAATGTTCTCTCTTTCCATCTCCTGTTTGACCACTTCCAATTTGCCTTGATTCATGGACCTAACATTCCAGGTTCCTATGCAATATGGCTCTTTACAGCATTGGACCTTGCTTCTATCACCAGTCACATCCACAACTGGGTATTGTTTTTGCTTTGGCTCCATGTCTTAATTCTTTCTGGAGTTATTTCTCCACTGATCTCCAGTAGCATATTGGGCACCTACTGACCCTGGGAGTTCCTTTTTCAGTATCCTATCATTTTGCCTTTTCATGCTGTTCATGGGGTTCTCAAGGCAAGAATACTGAAGTGGTTTGCCATTCCCTTCTCCAGTGGACCACATTCTGTCAGACCTCTCCAACATGACCCATCCACCGTGGGTGGCCCAACAGGCATGGCTTAGTTTCATTGAGTTAGACAAGCTGTGGTCCGTGTGATCAGATTGGCCTGTTGTCTGTGATTATGGTTTCAGTGTGTCTGCCCTCTGAGGCCCTCTCTCAGTGCCTACCGTTTTACTGGGGTTTCTCTTTCCTTGGACGCGGTTTTTGGTCTCTGGGTGACTTTTTTAATGTTGCCATATATATCTTCTAATCCAAAATCATAGGTTAATTAGATCACATTTGTGACAGTATAACATCAAAATTAGTATTAGAAATTCAACTGTCAGAAAACTTATTAGAGGTTGGGACAGGGAAAAACAAGGGAATGCTCTAGAAATTTTCTTTGTTGCAGAGGTCTAATAACGGTATTTTAAGTAATTGTGTATGTGGTTCAGAGGGCTTCCCAGATGGTGCTATTGGTAAAGAACCCACCTGCCAATGCAGGAGACATAAAAGATACGGGTTCTTTCACCGGGTGGGGAAGATCCCCTGGAGTGGGACATGGCAACCCACTCCAGTATTCATGCCTAGAGAATCCCATTGGCAGAGGAGCCTGGTGAGCTACAGTCCACAGAGTCACAAGTAGTCAGACAAGATGGAAGCGATGTAGCACTCTTACTTGTGGTTCAAAGTCAAGATGAAGAGCAATCTCTTGGCCCCAGGATTTGATGCGCTGAGTATGGGGTTTGAACTTTATTCTTTTCCTGGGAAACTGAGAAGCAATCATGGCATCCAAATGACAGGAATGTACATTCTGATCAAGCAGCCTCTCCTTTTCCCATTCATTCAGAAGTCTTGCTAAGTGGCATCGAATCATAGGAACATTCCCAGTTCATTTGATTTTCATAGAAGCTCTTTTTCCCCCCATATCCTGTATTGGATATGAATTTAGATCTTAAGGGGGGAAAATCTTCTTTTTTCTAAATACTCCTTTTGTTGATGAGACCTTAGTGTTAAAGGCTTCACTCCTTTAGAGAAAGTCAGGAGAACTTGGAAGACTAAGTCATAGATAAAGAAGCGAGTCTCATTCAGTGTAGAGATCACGCAGGGTAAACGCAAGGGTGAAAGTCTGTGTCCTCCAGCAGCTGAGTGAATTCTCACAATGGCCATAAGGAGGTAAACAGAGAGTACCTGGACTGTAGCCCACCAGGCTCCTCTGTCCATGGGATTTTCCAGGCAAGAATACTGGAGTGGGTTGCTATTTCCTTCCCCAGGGTGTCTTCAGGACCCAGGGTTGGAACCAGGGGCTCCTGCATTGCAGGCAGATTCTTTACCATCTGAGCCACCAGGAAAGCCCCCTTTTGACTTTCTTCCCCATGCAGGTGGCTAGACCATACCTATAACTCCAGACACAAACAGTAACAACCTGGATGTTGGGAACAGAGGATCTCATTATGTTATGTTATTCTATAAATATAAACATTCCATAAAAAATATTTTTGAGTAAAAATACATTGGATGGAGTGTCAGAGCATTTGATGGCAAACAGTAGGGCAGTGTCTTAGAAATGACCTGGAGAATAATTGGAAATCAACAGTTGTCATGAGCTATAATGGTGTCCACAAACCCAAGGGCAGAAACCCTCTCCACCACCTTAACACATCATCTGTGTGGCTCAGCAAATAAAAAGAGCTCTGGTTTCCAGAAGATACTTAGATGCCATAGATGTTTAGAGGAACCACTTACCATCTGCAAGAACCCCAAGAACCTCTGCTCTAAGCACAGATCAGAACAGTGGTAATTTTCTTTCCATCAAGAGAAAGAAAAGTCACCTCACTTCACTATTAGCAGCAAACACATACACATCTGAAATGGTTCATCCCAGCCTCCATCTAATTAATTGTTTCTACAATAAATAAATAATAGAAATTAAATGGAGGAAATTTCTGAGCTAACATCCTGATCCTTTTAATAGCCTCCTACTAGCACTATTTCTATCTCTCTGACTATTTAGCACATGCCTCATTCCTGCAGAGACAACAGCTTCATTGAATGCAGACTATTATTCCTAGCCTGTACACTGGCTCCACGTCTTCATATCCAGTTGATTCCATAGTCTGCTTACTTCCCTTGAACCCAAGTCATTCCATGCCCAGTCCAGTCCCTGTAATGTGCTATTCTTAGTATAGTTGCAATATTCAAAGCAGGTACAACGACTTCTGGAGTGAGGAAGAAGGATTGTGACACTATCCTTTCATCAATACTGCCTGAGAAATCATTTGCTTATCCAACAACTGCATCAAGATATTTATCCGGGCAGGGGTTTGAGCTAGATTCTACACCCTAGTTATTTCCTACATCACTACTCAAGCATATCTGTTTTTTGTTTTGTTTTTTTCCTCTACTTATATGTGGATCTCTGTATAGCCTAGAGATAAATTTTACATTTTAGATCACCAATAGCTATCAGGGCTAAAGGTAGATGTTGTTAGAATTTAGTTTATACCAAATGGATGCTTTTCAAAAATCACTTAACTTTTATGAAAATGATTGCAGTTCATATAATTCCTCTTTGGATTCTTCTGAGGTTGAGGGGAGCAGAAAGGTGTTGAAATATTTTTTATCTTCATTCTATTGTATTTTTTTAATTTTAAAAGAATAAGAGAAAAATACTAACAAGACAATAAGAAATAAATTTTCTGCATTTTAATTACCAATAACTTCTCAGCTCATTGTTTCTGATTTTTCAGAAGTTTTCTCATTTTTTTCATTCACTTCTTTGTAATTTATTTCTACTTTCTGTAGTAAGCTATCTCTATCTTTATTTGAAAGAACTAGGGAAAACTGAATATTAATACTAACATAATAGTTGGAAAACTAAAAAGGTTTTCTTTTTTTTTTTGGTTAACATTTTTCTTCACTGGCTTAGCTGCATTTTCATCTTCAGTGATCATGATATTGTATTTTTGGAAGGTAAGAATTAAGAAAATAAGCATAACAGATATTAAAAATAATGTATGGAGTATTATTTACTTTTTAAAGTCATATGTAAGAGAAGTAAATGTTCTGTTTGATATTTTCAACTGTACATGTAAGGATAGGGGTAATGTTTGTTGTTCCAAAGAAACTCACCTCATCTGGACATTTCTGTTGGTCCAACTAGTGTGAAAGTATTAGTAACTAGGTTTCTTCAACATTTATTAGATTCAATCATATTCTCAGTAATGAAGATGTTTGAGGAGAAGGAATTTCTCTGAGTCTGGGTGATTGGGGATTTTTATCACTAATAGGGACATGATGAAATGGAGCTTTTTTAAAAAAGGTTTTAAAATAAAAATCATGTAGAAGAATGGAAGGATAGCACCCCCCAAATTCTTCAAATTTTTTAGCATCTTTGGATAATGGTCAGATAGTCTAGCCATGTCTGGAAGCTTTACTTTTTAATCTATTTTCTGTTTTAGATGGAAATTTAACTTTTGAGGCAAAACTTTCTCCTGGCGATGGTCCTGCACATAGCAGCTTTCACTTCTTTATTTCTCAAGCTGTAGATGAGAGGATTCAACATGGGAATCACTGCTGTGTAGAACACTGCCACCACTTTATTGAGATCCAGAGAAAAAACTGTGCCTGGCCTCACGTAGGTAAAGAAGAGAGTCCCATACAAGATGGAGACAGCTGTGAGATGGGAAGAGCATGTGGAAAAGGCTCTGTGCCTCCCATGAGCAGAGCGGATGCTCAGGATAGAGATGAGGATGTAACAATAGGAGATTAATATAGTCAGGCTGCTGATGACCAGTACAGTTCCAGCCACGATGAAAACTAGCAATTTATTGATCCGCGTGTCAGCACATACCAGAGATAGAAGCGGGGACATGTCACAGAAGAAGTGATTGATAATGTTGGAACCACAAAAGGGAAGTCGGAAAGCAGCTGTTGTGTGGGTCATGGTGTTCAGAAATCCAACAGCGTAGGGTCCGACCACCAGCTGTATGCAGAGTCTGTGGGACATGACGACGGAATACAGCAATGGGTTACAGATGGCCATGTAGCGGTCATAAGCCATGGACGCCAGGAGAAGGCACTCGATGGCCACAAAGAACCCAAAGAACCACTGCTGCAAGGCGCAGCCCAGGAAAGAAATGGCTTTCCTTTCAGCGAAGAAGTCTCTGAGCATCTTGGGGCCAACCACGGATGAAAAGCAGACATCCGCAAAGGACAGGTGACTGAGAAAAAAATACATCGGTGTGTGCAGGCGGGAATCTATCCGGATGAGGATAATCATGCCCAGGTTTCCTGTCATGGTGACAAGGTAAAAAAGAAGGAAGAGCGAGAAGAGGAAGCCTTGCACATGCGGATGGTACTTTTAGCCTGTGAAAATAAACTCTGTGATCCTTGTATAGTTTTCACCAGCCATTGGTTAGCTCAGTCACTAGAGTGAGGGAAAAAAACAAGAAATTTATTGTGCACAAAGCTTTAAATTACTTAGAAGCATAACATTATCCATAAGAAAAGAAATTGCAGGTTTTCAGTTTGGGAACGTTGGCATACAAAAGCTAGAATGAAATGCCAGCAAATCAAATACAGTTCTAAAGAGTAATATGCCTTAAACGTTTTAGAGAGAAAATTAGGGTTTAACTAGGAGTTTGTTCGACATTAGAAAACCTATAAAATATTTTGAATGTTAGTCAATCTTATTTCCCCATAAATCCATTTAACTCATCTTGAACTTTTGAAGATATAGAGAATCAGAAATAGGTTTAAAAAGTGAGTTAAACTTACATGGCAGTGAGTTCCTTTCTTCTTTAGAAAATTAACATTGAAGTACAAACTGTGCTCTTTTTTCAGCATGCCTTTCATCTTCCCACCCAGACCTGTGCCTTTGCACAGAGAGGAAGTCCAACTGTCTAGCAGTCACTTGGTCGTATTCTTAGATTTTCCCCCAAGGAAATAGGAAGATTCCACTCTGAAAAAAAAAAAAAAAAATCTCCACATGAATTAAGATTTTCAGAAGTAGTTACATCATTTTTTGTTCTGAGAGAATTTGTTTCCCTAAAGTATGCCATACCTTGGGAATTTTATTAAGAGGAAAGTAAGTTAAAATGTTATTGCTGCCTCTAAATGCTTTTAAAAATCCTCTGGGATCAAAATATTTGTTTTCTGTGTTTGAATCCTTTTCTTACCTCCTTCTTTAGCTATTTACAGAGTAAACTTCAGAGTAATGATGACAAAATTTCTGGAACTGTTTATCTAAAGTTCATTATAATAGAGAATTTTCCACAGGATACCTTATTTGACATTGTGATCATTTTAATTAGTGTCTTTTTCCAATACGGACAAAAAAAAATCACTGAAAATCAAAATGTGTGAAGAATTTCTACTGTATATACAGATTTTTCCATGAGAAATTGGGAGATGTTTCACTGAAAAAGGCAAATCTAATGCTGCTTTGGAACTTTACCAGCCATTTTGCCAATTTCTAGTGAGATTGAGCAACTTTGCAATATTTTCAGGACATTTATATAACCAATAGTTATTCAAGCGTTTGCCCACATTTTTTCACTAGATTGCCTGACTTGTTTAAAAAATATATGGTAATTATTCATGTATTTCAGGTATACCAGCTATATTCACTGTAAATACATCTTTCCTTGGTGTGTCTTACATGTTTATGCTCTTAAAGGCAAGCCTATGGTCTCAATTTTAATGTGGTTTAGGGAATCAATATTTTCTTTCATGTTTAGTATTTTTGTAGCTTATTTTTTTAATTTGCAACCACATATCACAGAGATCCTCTCCCGTATTATTTTCTAAATGTTTTAATCCCTTCCCTTTCACATCTTGATCTCCAAATCATCTTGAGATGACCTTAGTATTTGCTGTGAAGTAAGGGTAAATGATCACTTTTTTCCCATGCAGATCCCATGGATCCAATACCATTTTTTCAAATCTTTTCTCTCCTCAGTATCAGTCAGTTCAGTTCAGTAGCTCAGTTGTGTCCAATTCTTTGCGACCCCATGAATCACAGCATGCCAGGCCTCCCTGTCCATCACCAACTCCCAGAGTTCACTCAGACTCATGTCCATCGTCGTCCCCTTCTCCTCCTGCCCCCAATCCCTCCCAGCATCAGAGTCTTTTCCAATGAGTCAACACTTCGCCTGAGGTGGCCAAAGTACTGGAGTTTCAGCTTTAGCATCATTCCTTCCAAAGAACACCCAGGACTGATGTCCTTTAGAATGGACTGATTGGATCTCCTTGCAGTCCAAGGGACTCTCAAGAGTCTTCTCCAACACCACAGTTCAAAAGCATCAATTCTTTGGCACTCAGCTTTCTTCACAGTCCAACTCTCACATCCATACATGACCACAGGAAAAACCATAGCCTTGACTAGACGAACCTTTGTTGGCAAAGTAATGTCTGTGCTTTTCAATATGCTGTCTAGGTTGGTCATAACTTTCCTTCCAAGGAGTAAGCGTCTTTCAATTTCATGGCTGCAGTCACCATATGCAGTGATTTGGGAGCCCCAAAAAATAAAGTCTGACACCTTTTCCACTGTTTCCCCATCTATTTCCCATGAAGTGATGGGACCAGATGCCATGATCTTTGTTTTCTGAATGTTGAGCTTTAAGCCAACTTTTTCACTCTCCTCTTTCACCTTCATCAAGAGGTTTTTTAGTTCTTCTTCACTATCTGCCATAAGGGTGGTGTCATCTGCGTATCTGAGGTTATTGATATTTCTCCTGGCAATCTTGATCCAGCTTGTGCTTCTTCCAGCCCAGCGTTTCTCATGATGTACTCTGCATATAAGTTAAATAAGCAAGGTGACAATATAGAGCCTTGATGTACTCCTTTTCCTATTTGGAACCAGTCTGTTGTTCCATGTCCAGTTCTAACATATACTGCAGTGTAATTAACCAACATAGTCACCAAAACTGGCAGAAAGCATGACAAAAAATACATAAAACAAAAATTCTAGGGTATTACTAACTACTTTTATCCTTCAAAGTTACTGAACTAAAATTAAACGCATTTTTTGTTGTTCTTTAATTTTTTAAATTAAAGTTTAAATACATTTTAAAGAAAGTCTTTAAGAATGACAAAGTGTAGATCTCAATAAGTCTTATACTAGTACAAAAACATCATTTCTTCCCCCATTTTTTTGATTTGTTGCCATGTTCCAGAAAACAGAACACAAAAATATGGCTGAAGGAATATTGTAACTGGAGAAAATAAAAGTATGAGACCAAATTATGAAGTCACAGGTAATGCATTGACTCTTCATGGCTGTTGGTGCATTATCTGTAAATATAGAACTAATATCCTGCGTATGTCACAAAGATCAATAAATAATAACAATAATAGCTAATACTTTATTAAAGAACATGGAGATATTCTGTACTTCATATGCACAAAGCATATGATTACAGCAGCAAAATCCCAATAAATTATTACTATGACTAAAGAGTATAGAGGATATAAAAGGCCTTGGGAATAAATGTACACCAAACATGAAGGTAATATTAGAGAGTGCTATGGTTACATAGTTTCTGAATATCTCACTTTTTTCAGGTTTATTGATATATAATTAACATAATATTTTATTAGTCCAAGGTATACACCATAATTATTCAATATTTGTGTATATTGCAAAATGATTACCCCAATTAGCTTATCAATCACCTAACAGAGTTCTGAATTTCATTTCTCATGATGAGAATGATTAAAGGAACAGTCTTTTGGACTCTGTGGGAGAGGGAGAGGGTGGGATGATTTGGGAGAATGGCATTGAAACATATATAATATCATATATGAAATGAGTCGCCAGTCCAGGTTCGATGCACGATACTGGATGCTTGGGGCTGGTGCACTGGGACGCCCCAGAGGGATGGTACGGGGAGGGAGGAGGGAGGAGGGATGAGGATTCAGGATGGGAAACACATGTATACCTGTGGTGGATTCATGTTGATATATGGCAAAACCAATACAATATTGTAAAGTTAAATAATAAAATAAAATTTTAAAAAATCTTCTCTCTCAGCAACTTACAAATATAAAATACAGTGTTGTTAGCTATAGAAACTGTGCTATATTTTACAGCCCCAGAACATATTTATCTTATAATTGAAAGCTTTAAACTTTTGACCTTAATACATTTTTTAACAGTCTATGTTTAAAGAGTCAAGGTCAAGATTACAGACGAGAGACCGCAACACACTGTAAGGAAAATGAAAGTACTGCTAAGTCACTGCTATGATTACAACATTTACTCAGGACTTAACAAGGAACTTCTGATATCCTAGTCATAAATTTTTTTATATGATAAGAATATTTTTAAGTCTTGGGATTCAATAATCTACTCTTTTAAGTTTAAAAGTTCTAAAATCCATCCCTACTGAATCAGAAATGAGAAAAACAAAGTGAGAAAATTATAACCCAAGACATTGTATGACTTGTCAATGACCCAAAATCTCAACATAAAATAAAGATTCTCTATACCCAGCCCATGTGGTTACATCTTGCATTCAGATTACTCTCAATCTGTAGTATAAATGGTGTTCCAGTTTATTTACCCATAAGAAACTTCTTCCTTTCTGAATGATTCTTTTACTTCCTTGTTTCTCAGGCTATAGATAAGTGGGTTCAACATGGGAATCACTTTATTAATATCCAAGGAGAAACTGGAACTTGAACATACATAGATGAAGAAGAGTGTCCCATAAAGGATGGAGACAGCAGTCAGGTGTGAAGAGCAGGTGGAGAAGGCTTTCCCCCTCCTGTCAGCAGACGGATCCTCAGGACAGTGATGACAACTAAATGTAGGAGACCAAAATGATACGGCCACTGAGTACTCCTGGAGCTCCAGCCAAGAGAAAAGTAAAACTTCATTGACCCGTGTGTCTGCACATGCCACGGAGAGAACATGAAGAAGGTCACAGAAGAAGTGATTGGTGATTTTTGGACCACAGTAAGGCAGGCAAAAGGTGAAGGTTGTGTGGATCATGGTGCTTATAAGGCCCTCGATATAAGGAGCTACCACCAGCTGCCCACAGACTTGCTGAGACATAATTAGTGTATACAACAGGGGCTTACAGATGGCCATATGCCAGTCATATGCCATGGAAGCCAGGAGGAAACACTCAGTCACTACACACTGACCAAAAAAAATAAAAAAATAAAAACCAGATCTGGGCAGCACAATCAAAGAAAGAGATGACTTTTTTCTCCACAAAGATGTCAGTTACCATCTTGGGACCAGTGACAGAGAGGAATAGATGTCCACAAAGGACAAGTGGCTGAGGAAAACGTTCAGGGGGCTGTGCAGGCGAGGATCCATCCAAATGAGAGTAATCATCCCCAAGGTTCCCAGAAAAGTGCAACATAGACCAAGAGAAATATCACAAAAAGAACAACCTGGAGCTGGAGGCGATTTGTCAAGCCCGTGGAAACACACTCAGTCACCAGAGTTTCATTTTCCATAATCCATTTCTCTGAAAGAGAGAGATCTTTCTTTGGAGTCAATTCATAATTGGGTTTCCTCATTTTAAAAATGAATGAATCTTTTATCTTTTTTACATTTACAGGGTAGATCGAACGACAACACTCCTGACTTCTACCTCTGAGTGGTCATCCATCCACTTATTGTTTGCATGATATTAAGTCACTAAACCTCAATTTCTTCTTGATTAAAACAGAAATTTTTGAAGAGAATCATAGATTTTAGGTGTAGAAGTAGCTTTTGGAGATTATCTAAAGCAATCCTCTAACTGTGCCAGATGACATTTCTAAAAATCCCTGCCTTTGAACCAAGGATATTTTAAGACATGTTTCACAGATAAGGTATCATGTGCATTTGATTAATTCAGGCTGATAGTTCTCACTCTCACCCTAGATAAAGACTGTAAGAAATATAATTTCCTTGCTAATTTCTTCAGATTCTGGAAAAAAATGTCAGCGTGTTCTCTAAAAGATAACTTCTGAAGTCTAAGAAGGAATGCAAGCTCAGACAAATGAAGTTGGCTTTCAAACAGAGTTCAAAGTCCTCAGCAGTGTCTACTCTGTGATGCCTTCTCCGAAACACCTGTATTCCTCATATTATTAATGCACATGCTGATTACTTTATCAAACTCCATTCTCTTTTCAGCCCATTAGAGAGACTAGTTCTTAAACATTCAATAGGTGCTGAAATCAATTGTGACTTATCAGAATCTTGGAGAGAAAAATAATATCTTAAGCATGAAAATGACACACCTAGGCATTTATCCCCCTAAAAACCTATGCTGACAGAAAAACCCGGACAACTGTATTCATAGAAACATTATTCATAATGTCCAAACACTTGAAATAACAAAAATAATTGAACAAACTGTGGTATATCCATACCACGGAATACTATTCAGTAATAAAAAGAAACAAAATATGATACATGCAACAATCTGGCTGAGTATCAATAGTGGAGTTGATAAAATAAAAAACAATTTGAAAAGGCCATGTACTCTATGATTCCATTTATAAAACATACTCAGATGGCAGAATCTTAGAGATGGAGAAGAGATTGCTTGGGATTAAGAATGTTGGGAAGGTTACCATCTTTCTAAATTCCATATATATATGTGTTAGTATACTGTATTGGCGGAGAAGGCAATGGCACCCCACTCCAGTACTCTTGCCTGGAAAATCCCATGGATGGAAGAGCCTGGTAGGCTGCAATCCATGGGGTCACTAAGAGTCGGATACGACTGAGCAACTTCACTTTCACTTTTCACTTTCATGCACTGGAGAAGGAAATGGCAACCCACTCCAGTGTTCTTGCCTGGAGAATCCCAGGGATGGGGGAGCCTGGTGGGCTGCTGTCTATGGGGTCACACAGAGTCGGACACGACTGAAGTGACTTAGCAGTAGCAGTATACTGTATTGGTGTTTTTCTTTCTGGCTTACTTCACTCTGTATATTAGGTTCCAGTTTCATCCACCTCATTAGAACTGATTCAAATGTATTCTTTTTAATGGCTGAGTATTACTCCATTGTGTATATGTACCACAGCTTTGTATGCAAGACAGCAAAAGACACACAGATGTATAGAACAGTCTTTTGGACTCTGTGGGAGAGGGAGAGGGTGGGATGATTTGGGACAATGGCATTGAAACATGTATAATATCATGTAAGAAATGAATCGCCAGTCCAGGTTCGATGGATGTACAGGATGCTTGGGGCTGGTGCACTGGGATGACCCAGAGGGATGGTACGGGGAGAGAGGTGGGAGGGGGTTCAGGATGGGGAATGCGTGTACACCCGTGGTGGATTCATGTTGATATATGGCAAAATCAATACAATATTGTAAAGTAATTAGCCTCCAATTAAAATAAATAAATTTAAATTTAAAAAATTAAAAATTAAATTAAAAAAAAAGAATGTTGGGAAGGAGGGTGGTGATGTTACTATAAAAGGATAACACACAGGAGATCTTTGTGGAGATGGAATAGTTTTGTATCCTGATTGTGCTGGTGGTTAAATAAATCTACATTGAGTGCTAAAACAATACAGAATTATACACATAACATACCAATGTCAATTTCCTGGTTTTTTTATTGTACTATAGTAGTAAACGGGAGAAGGCAATGGCAACCCACTCCAGTACTCTTGCCTGGAAAATCCCATGGGAGGAGCTTCGTAGGCTGCCGTCCATGGGGTCGCTAAGAGTCTGACATGACTGAGCAGCTTCACTTTCACTTTTCACTTTCATGCATTGGAGAAGGAAATGGCAACCCACTCCAGGTTGGAGAATCCCAGAGATGGGGGAGCCTGGTGGGCTGCCGTCTGTGGGTTCGCACAGAGTCGGACACGACTGAAGTGACTTAGCATAGTAGTAAACTGGGGTAAAACTGAGGGAAAGGTACATGAGACCTCTCTGTACTATCTTTGAAGCTTCCTGTGAATATTTATTTCAAAATAAAAAGGTTTTAGAAAAAAAAATGAATAGAAAGTTAGAGGAAGGGGAAGTGAGTATAGCACCAAAAAGAAAAAGAAAAACTGGAGAAGGGAGGTACGCATTTTGGACATGGAAATAATCATGGTGATGCCAGCAACACAATCACACAGAAATATTAAGTGCAGTGTGTGCAGCAGATGTGTTGACAGAAAACGAATGCCAGTGTTCCCTGGTAAGACACCTTGAAAAGGATTTTACTTAACAGGAAATTAATGAAATAAAAGCAACAGACCTCCTGTGGTCTCAGAGGCAATGGAGCTCAGATGGAGGAGGGAGAAGGGTTCAGGATGGGGAACACATGTATACCTGTGGCGGATTCATTTTGATATTTGGCAAAACTAATACAATTTGTAAAGTTTAAAAATAAAATAAAATTTAAAAAAAGAAAAGAAAAGGCCTGGAGGGGTGGAATTTTAGATTAGTCAAAAAATAATACCTAAGTAGTGACATGTTTCTTTGTAAACACAGAACTCATTTCAGGTCATTTATACTTATGTTCGCTCTCACTCAAAGATGGAAACAAAGCATTTTAAGTGTCAAAATAAATTAAGGTGATAAAAAAAAATCTATGAAGATGTAACTAGAATATTCTCCTCTGTGATCTCAACCAACTCAAATTACTATGTGAAAACAACAGTTTTTGACAGTCAAAATGCGTATCACTTTATTTTTCCCAGCCTTGCCCAGATAAAATTTTCCAGTTCAGAAAACTCATGATCTTTGGATATGAGTAGCATAAGATGTAAGTTAGCTGATTCAGAGGTTTGTTTTCTACATATAATATTCCAGTATATGTAATGTGAAGAAATTAAGACCCAGAGAAACCAACCAAGGTCTCATCATTCTAACATTCTATGAGCCCATATGTCTTAAAGTGCATTCACCATCTCTATGCCAAATACAAAATTCAAACAAAATGTACATTCAAGTTAGGTCATTTAAACCAAAAGACAAAGACGAAACGTTCTATTTCTACCAAATTATCCTTCATAATAAGCTTAAAGATAATGCTTTCCTAAGCTTCTAAACTCATCTTCCACGTCTGGCTTCCTGATGGCACTTTGGGAAATTTCCTAAAAAGGAAACGAAAAAATGCCCTACTGTGACACCCTAGAGGGGTGGGATGGGGTGGGTGGTGGGAGGAAGGTTCAAAAGGGAAGGGACATATGTATACCTGTGGCTGATTCGTGTTGATGTATGACCGAAACCAACAGAACATTGTAAAGCAATTATCTTTCAATTAAAAATAAATTAAAAACAGACATGACCAAAACTAGTTATGGCAAAATTAATTATGAAATTAACATTCCCTCATATGAAAATGAATTACTCTACAAATGTAGACATGCCATTTTTCTCTCAGCTTCTTCATGTTGACTAGGAGGATAGATAATATTCTGATACCATCTTGAAACTTGGACCTTCTTAACGGTACTTTAGTGAATTCATTGACTCAATTCTGCAAAACCCTCACCAGAGGATTTTCTAAAGAGCTGTTGTGTAAATTAGCAATAACTCCCACAAGGAAATGGAAGCTCAGGAGATCAGGCCTACAGGGAAGAAATTAAAGTTATTTTATGAGAAAATAGTTTGGGGACTTTGAATCAAATGTACTTGCACAAAGTAAAACTACACCTGCATTTGGGTTGAAATTCCAACTCTGAACCTTCAACTACCACATAATTATCACCAGCCCTTGACATTGTGCAGTTTGAGGGTGTAAGATAAAGTCTTGCTTCAGAGAGATTATAATCAGAAGGGGAGTCTGAGTCCACAGCAGCACTAAGGACCCCAAAACTGGTTTGTGAGCTAAACTAAAAGGGTGGGATCATTGCAACAAAAGTTTTGGAAATAGTCTCTTGGACATAAGCAATCTCAAAAGGTGATTAAGGTATTCAGTTCAGTTCATTTCAGGCACTCAGTCGTCTCTGACTCTTTGCGACCCCGTGAATCGCAGCACGCCAGGCCTCCCTGTCCATCACCAACTCCCAGAGTTCACTCAGACTCATGTCCATCGACTCCCTGATGCCATCCAGCCATCTCATCCTCTGTCGTCCCCTTCTGCTCCTACTCACAATCTCTCCCAGCATCAGGGTCTTTTCCAATGAGTCAACTCTTCACATGAGGTGGCCAAAGTACTGGAGTTTCAGCTTTAGCATCAGTCCTTTCAATGAACACCCAGGACTGGTGTCCTGTAGGATGGACCAGTTGGACCTCCTTGCAGTCCAAGGGACTCTCAAGAGTCTTCTCCAACACCACAATTCAAAAGCATCAATTCTTTGGTGCTCAGCTTTCTTCACAGTCCAACTCTCACATCCATACATGACCACTGGAAAAACCATAGCCTTGACTAGATGGACCTTTGCTGACAAAGTAATGTCTCTGCTTTTTAATATGCCGTCTAGGTTGTTCACTTTCTTTCCAAGGAGTAAGCATCTTTGAATTTCGTGGCTGCAATCACCATCAGCAGTGATTTTGGAGCCCCCCCAAAAATAAAGTCTGACACTGTTTCCACTGTTTCCCCATCTATTTCCCATGAAGTGATGGGACCAGATGCCATGATCGTAGTTTTCTGAATGTTGAACTTTAAGCCAACTTTTCACTCTCCTCTTTCACTTTCATCAAGATGCTTTTTAGTTCCTCTTCACTTTCTGCCATAAGGGTGGTATCATCTGCATATTTGAGGTTATTGATATTTCTCCCAGCAATCTTGATTCCATCTTGTGCTTCTTTCAGCCCAGCGTTTCTCATGATGTACTCTGCATATAAGTTAAATAAGCAGGGTGACAATATAGAGCCTTGACGTACTCCTTTTCCTATTTGGAACCAGTCTGTTGTTCCATGTCCAGTTCTAGCTGTTGCTTCCTGACCTGCATATAGGTTTCTCACCATCGTGATTATCTGGGGCAGTGGCCAAGAGGAGCTACTCCACATCCGAGGTTAGGGATGGTGGACGAGAAGAGCAACCTCACGTCCAAGGAGTGGCGGCTGTACGGGCGCAGGAGGACCAAGAGGAGCTACTCCACATTCAAAGTCAGGATGGGTGACTCATCCAAGGTAAGGAGCAGTGGCTGTGCTTTGCTGGAGCAGCCATGAAGGGATGCCTCACATCCAAGGTAAGAGAAATCCAAGTAAGACGGTAGGTGTTGCAAGAGGGCATCAGAGGGCAGACACACTGAGACCATAATCACAGAAAACTAGCCAATCTGATCACACAGACCATAGCCTTGTCTAACTCAATGAAACTAAGCCATGCCCGTGGGGCCACCAAGACAGACTGGTCATGGTGGAGAGATCTGACAGAATGTGGTCCACTGGAGAAGGAATGGCAAACCACTTCAGTATTCTTGCCTTGAGAACCCCATGAACAGTATGATTAAGGTATAGGTAAGTAAAAATAAGGTGGATTGATGGTATCTATGCAGCAGTGGAGTGCTAAAATTTGGACAACATCTTTGAAAGACAAAATCAGTACACGCTGTATATATGAAAATTTCAAAAACAAGAAAAATAGGATTGGACTCAAACTTCAAAGCATTTGAACACTTAGAGTAAAAAATTCTTACTCTAAGAAATGAAGAATCTTTCAAGGTATTACAGAAAACAGATAATATCTATTCACATAAACGTTGCCCCAGGACATCCATCTTGTCATTAGAGATGCATATTAGGCATCCCTCAAGAGGATGCACTGGTCATAACAAACACCCTCTTCAAACAACAAAAGAGGAGACTATACACATGGACATCACCAGATACTCTATACCAAAATCAGACTCATTATATTCTTTGCAGCCAAAGATGGAGAAGTTCTATACAGTCAGCAAAAACAAGACCAGAAGCTGACTCTGGCTCAGATCATGAATTCATTATTGCCAAACCCAGACTTAAGTTGAAGAAAGTAGAGAAAACCACTAGACCATTCAGGTATGACCTAAATCAAATCCCTTATGATTATACAGTGAAAGTGAGAAATAGGTTTAAGGGATTATGTCTGATAGACAGAGTGCCTGAAGAACTGTGGATGGAAGTTCATGACATTGTATAGGAGGCAGGGATCAAGAACATCCTCAAGAAAAAGAAATGCAAAAAGGCGAGATGGTTGTCTGAGGAGGCCTTACAAATAGCTGTGAAAAGAGAAAGTGAAAATGAAGTTGCTCAGTCGTGTCCGATCCTTTGCGACCCCATGGACTGCAGCTCGCCAGGCTCCTCTGTCCATGGGATTTTCCAAGCAACAATACTGGAGTAGGCTGCCATTTCCTTCTCCAGGGGATCTTCCCAACCCAGGGATCAAACCCAGGTCTCCCACATTGCAGGCAGATACTTTTACCATCTGAGCCACCAGGGAAGTCCCTGTGAAAAGAGAAGTGAAACGCAAAGGAGAAAAAGAAAGATACACCCATTTGAATGCAGAGTTCCAAAGAATAGCAAGGAGAGATAAGAAAGCTTTCTTCAGTGATCGATGCAAAGAAATAGAGGAAAACAATAGAATGAGGAAGACTAGAGATCTGTTCATGGAGAAGGCAATGGCAACCCGCTCCAGTTTTCTTGCCTGGAAAATTTCATGGACGGAGAAGCCTGGTAGGCTGGAGTCCATGGGGTCGCTAGGAGTCAGACAGGACTGAGCAACTTCACTTTCACTTTTCACTTTCCTGCATTGGAGAAGGAAATGGCAACTCACTCCAGTGTTCTTGCCTGGAGAATCCCAGGGACGAGCGAGCCTGGTGGGCTGCCGTCTATGGGGTCACACAGAGTTGGACACGACTGAAGCAACTTAGCAGCAGCAGCAGCAGCAGCAGAGATCTCTTCAAGAAAATTCAAGATACCAAGGGAACATTTCATGCAAAGATGGGCACAATAGAGGACTGAAAAAGTATGGACCTAACAGAAACAGAAGATATTAAGAAGGGGTGGCAAGAATACACAGAAGAACTGTACAAAAAAAAAGATCTTCATGACTCAGATAATCATGATGGTGTGATCACTTACCTAGAGCCAGACATCCTGGAATGTGAAGTTAAGTGAGCCTTAGGAAGCATCACTACAAACAAAGCTAGTGGAGGTGATGGAATTCTAGTTGAGCTATTTCAAATCCTAAAAGATGATGCTGTGAAAGTGCTACACTCAATATGCAAGCAAATTTGGAAAACTCAGCAGTGGCCACAGGACTTGAAAATGTCAGTTTTCATTCCAACCTCAAAGAAAGGCAATGTCAAAGAATGCTCAAACTACAGCACAATTGCAGTCATCTCATATGCTAATAAAGTAATGCTCAAAATTCTCCAAGCCAGGCTTCAACAATACTTGAACTGTGAACTTCCATATGTTCAAGCTGGATTTAGAAAAGGTAGGGGAACCAGAGATCAAATTGCCAACATCTCTTGGATCATCAGAAAAGCGTAGAATTCCAGAAAAACATCTACTTCAGCTTTGTTGACTATGCCAGAGCTGTTGACCTTGTGGATCACAATAAACTGTGGAAAATTCTTAAAGAGATGGGAATACCAGACCACCTGACCTGCCTCCTGAGAAACTGGTATGCATGTCAGGAAGCAACAGTTAGAACTGGACATGTAACAACAGACTGGTTCCAAATCATGAAAGGGTCTGTCAAGGCCATAAATTCTCACACTGTTTATTTAATTTATATGGAGAGTAAATCAAGAGAAATGCTGGGCTGGATGAAGCACAAGCTGGAATCAAGATTGCGGGGAGAAATATCAATAACCTCAGAAATGCAAATGACACCACACTTATGGCAGAAAGTGAAGAACTAAAGAGCCTCTCAGTGAAAGTGAAAGAGGAGAGTGAAAAAGTTGGCTTGAAATTCAACATTCAAAAAACTAAGATCTTGGCATTTGGTCCCATCACTTCAGGGCAAACAGATGGGGAAACAATAGAAACAATGATAGACGTTCTTTTTGAGGTCTCCAAAATCACTGCTGATAGTGACTGCAGCCATGAAATTAAAAGATGATTGCTCCTTGGGAGAAAAGTTTTGAGCAACCTAGATAGCATATTCGGAGAAGGCAATGGCACCCCACTCCAGTACTCTTGCCTGGAAAATCCTATGGACAGAGGAGCCTGGTAGGCTGTAGTCCATGGGGTCGCTAGGAGTCGGACACGACTGAGGAACTTCACTTTCACTTTTCACTTTCATTCACTGGAGACCGAAATGGCAACCCACTCCAGTGTTCTTGCCTGGAGAATCCCAGGGATGGGGGAGCCTGGTGGGCTGCCATCTGTGGGGTTGCACAGAGTCGGACACGACTGAAGCGACTTAGCAGCAGCAGCAGATGGCATATTAAAAAGCAGAGACATTACTTTGCCAACAAAGGTCCATCTAGTCAAAGCTATGGTTTTTCCAGTAGTCATGTATGGATGTGAGAGTTTAACTATAAAGAAAGTTCAGCTTAGTTGATCTATCCACAGGTGTGAGTGGGGTGTTAAAGTCTCCCACTATTATTGTGTTATTGTTAATTTCTCCTTTCATACTTGTTAGCATTTGTCTTACATACTGCAGTGCTCCCATGTTGGGTGCATATATATTTATAATTGTTATATCTTCTTCTTGGATTGATCCTTTGATCATTATGTAGTGACCTTCTTTGTCTCTTTTCACAGCCTTTGTTTTAAAGTCTATTTTATCTGATATGAGTATTGCTACTCCTGCTTTCTTTTGGTCCCTATTTGCATGGAAAATCTTTTTCCAGCCCTTCACTTTCAGTCTGTATGTGACCCCTGTTTTGAGGTGGGTCTCCTGTAGACAACATATGTAGGGGTCTTGTTTTTGTGTCCATTCAGCCAGTCTTTGTCTTTTGGTTGGGGCATTCAACCCATTTACGTTTAAGGTAATTACTGATAAGTATGATCCCGTTGCCATTTACTTTATTGTTTTGGGTTCAAACTTATACACCGTTTTTGTGTTTCCTGTCTAGAGAATATCCTTTAGTATTTGTTGGAGAGCTGGTTTGGTGGTGCAGAATTCTCTCAGCTTTTGCTTGTCTGAAAAGCTTTTGATTTCTCCTTCATGCTTGAATGAAATCCTTGCTGGGTACAATAATCTGGGCTGTAGGTTATTTTCTTTCATCATTTTAAGTATGTCTTGCCATTCCCTCCTGCCTTGGAGAGTTTCTATTGAAAGATCAGCTGTTATCCTTATGGGAATTCCCTTGTGTGTTATTTGTTGTTTTTCCCTTGCTGCTTTTAATATTTGTTCTTTATGTTTGATCTTTGTTAATTTGATTAATATGTGTCTTGGGGTGTTTTGCCTTGGGTTTATCCTGTTTGGGACTCTCTGGGTTTCTTGGACTTGGATGATTATTTCCTTCCTCATTTTAGGGAAGTTTTCAACTATTATCTCCTCAAGTATTTTCTCATGGTCTTTCTTTTTGTCTTCTTCTTCTGGAACCCCTATGATTCGAATGTTGTAGCATTTAATATTGTCCTGGAGGTCTCTGAGATTGTCCTCATTTCTTTTAATTCGTTTTTCTTTTATCCTCTCTGACTCATTTATTTCTATCATTATATCTTCTAATTCACTAATCCTATCTTCTGCCTCTGTTATACTACTATTTGTTGCCTCCAGAGTGTTTTTAATTTCATTTATTGCATTATTCATAGTGGGAGACTTTAATACCCCACTCACACCTATGGATAGATCAACTAAACAGAAAATTAACAAGGAAACACAAACTTTAAATGATACACAAACTTTACAATAGACCTGTTAGACCTAATTGATATCTATAGGACATTTCATCCCAAAACAATGAATTTCACCTTTTTCTCAAGCGCACATGGAACCTTCTCCAGGATAGATCACATCCTGGGCCATAAAGCTAGCCTTGGTAAATTCAAAAAAATTGAAATCATTCCAAGCATCTTTTCTGACCACAATGCAGTAAGATTAGATCTCAATTACAGGAGAAAAACTGTTAAAAATTCCAACATATGGAGGCTGAACAACATGCTGCTGAATAACCAACAAATCACAGAAGAAATCAAAAAAGAAATCAAAATTTGCATAGAAACGAATGAAAATGAAAACACAACAACCCAAAACCTGTGGGACACGGTAAAAGCAGTCCTAAGGGGAAAGTTCATAGCAATACAGGCACACCTCAAGAAACAAGAAAAAAGTCAAATAAAAAACCTAACTCTACACCTAAAGCAACTAGAAAAGGAAGAAATGAAGAACCCCGGGGTTAGTAGAAGGAAAGAAATCTTAAAACTTAGAGCAGAAATAAATGCAAAAGAAACAAAAGAGACCATAGCAAAAATCAACAAAACCAAAAGCTGGTTCTTTGAAAGGATAAATAAAATTGACAAACCATTAGCCAGACTCATCAAGAAACAAAGGGAGAAAAATCAAATCAATAAAATTAGAAACGAAAGTGGAGAGATCACAACAGACAACACAGAAATACAAAGAATCATAAGAGACTACTATCGACAATTACATGCCAATAAAATGGACAACGTGGAAGAAATGAACAAATTCTTAGAAAAGTACAACTTTCCAAAACTCGACCAGGAAGAAATAGAAAATCTTAACAGACCCATCACAAGCACGGAAATTGAAACTGTAATCAAAAATCTTCCAGCAAACAAAAGCCCAGGTCCAGACGGCTTCACAGCTGAATTCTACCAAAAATTTAGAGAAGACCTAACACCTATCCTGCTCAAACTCTTCCAGAAAATTGCAGAGGAAGGTAAACTTCCAAACTCATTCTATGAGGCCACCATCACCCTAATACCAAAACCTGACAAAGATCCCACAAAAAAAGAAAACTACAGGCCAATATCACTGATGAACATAGATGCAAAAATCCTTAACAAAATTCTAGCAGTCAGAATCCAACAACACATTAAAAAGATCATACACCATGACCAAGTGGGCTCTGCCTTTTCTAAAACCAGCTTGGACATCAGGAAGTTCACAGTTCACATATTGCTGAAGCCTGGCTTGGAGAATTTTGAGCATTACTTCACTAGCGTGTGAGATGAGTGCAATTGTGCAGTAGTTTGAGCATTCTTTGGCATTGCCTTTCTTTGGGATTGGAATGAAAACTGACCTTTTCCAGTCCTGTGGCCACTGCTGAGTTTTCCAAATTTGCTGGCATATTGAGTGCAGCACTTTCACAGCATCATCTTTCAGGATTTGGAATAGCTCAACTGGAATTCCATCACCTCCACTAGCTTTGTTCATAGTGATGCTTTCTAAGGCCCACTTGACTTCACATTCCAGGATGTCTGGCTCTAGGTCAATGATCACACAATCGTGATTATCTGGGTCGTGAAGATCTTTTTTGTACAGTTCTTCTGTGTATTCTTGCCATCTCTTCCTAATATCTTCTGCTTCTGTTAGGTCCATACCATTTCTGTCCTTTATTGAGCCTGTCTTTGCATGAAATATTCCTTTGGTATCTCTGATTTTCTTGAAGAGATCCTTAGTCTTTCCCATTCTGTTGTTTTTGTCTATTTCTTTGCCTTGATTGCTGAAGAAGGCTTTCTGATCTCTTCTTGCTATTCTTTGGAACTCTGCATTCAGATGTTTATATCTTTTCTTTTATCCTTTGCTTTTCACCTCTCTTCTTTTGACAGCTATTTGTAAGGCCTCCCCAGACAGCCATTTTGCTTTTTTTCATTTCTTTTCCATGGGAATGGTCTTGATCCCTGTCTCCTTTACATAAGCACATATAAAATAGTCTTTTAAACTAATTGTAGTTTTTTTATTCTAATCTAGATAGGTGGCAGTTACAGAAATAGCATTAGACTGGTTGACAATATTTCTAGGGACTAGACCCTGTCACTTGAGCACAGATCCTGTAAAATTGGGCAAGTTCATAGTTGATCTTTTTGGATTCAGCATTCTCTGCCTTCAAGAGTCTAACTGCAATATCGAAAACTCCCATGGGTTCTAAAATTGTATTCCATATGAGATTCAATCTTTGTATTTCATCTTTATTGCATGACAGGATAAGAACACTCCCTAAGAATACAGTTACCAGTGATATTGTAAGACACAAAAGAAAATTTAGATCTTGATAACAGACACTGGGATAAGCTAAGTAGAACAGAAATAAAACACTTTCAGTTCCTCTACTGATGGAATGAATAGTGTCATTTGGATATTATGAAGACAACATTCATATCTGTGTACATTAATCTATCCCCTTATGAAAAGAAAGTATTCAAAAGGTAAATGTATACAACTGCCAGAGTGTTATTTAGCATGAAGAATATTGTGTTGTAACACATGACAATTATATTTATGTTTATGTAGGGTTTCGTGAAAATAGAGACTGGATTCATTTACTCTTTGACAACTCTGAAGATAGGAGTGGCACAAAAAGAAAAAGGATTTAAAATTGGGGTTAGCATGAAGAAAATTTCACCAACCATATAACTTGAATAATGAAATATAATGCCTTTGGAGAGACTTAGATGCCCTGCTTCCGAGATTAATTAATCTGTCAAACAACACATAACAGCTTTTTATGGAAACTATATAAAAAAACACCTGCATTAAGCTCATCTGACTTAATCTCTAGATGATTTCTACTTATAATTTTTATAAATGTATAAATATATTCTGTTAACCAGAATAATAAGATTATTTCCAAAATTTTATAATATTTAAAAATTATTTAAGACATAGATTATAACAGGTAATATCTCTGTTATTAAGAAAATGTGTATAATGTCAAATGTTTAAAATTTTTATTTAGACTCAATTTTTGCATGCATGCATGCTAAGTCATTTCAGTCACATCTAACTCTTTGCAACTCCATGGGCTGTAGCTCAGCAAGCTCCTCTGTCCATCAGATTCTCCAGGCAAGAATACTGGAGTGGATTGCCACTTCCTCCTCCAAGGGATCTTCCCAAACCAGGGATCGAACCCTCATCGCCTATTATTCTGCTTTGGCAGGAGATTTTTTACCACTAGCACCACCTGGGAAACCCTGACACCATTTTAAGGTAAATATTATTTTTCTGACTCATCAATTGAGGAAGATGATACCAAGCTGTTATAATTACAGTAAGAAGCCCAAAGTGTATCAGTATCCATAGCAAAGATTCTAGTTTCAAATCATGTGTATAATCAACTCACTTACCTCTATAAGTAAAACAAAACATACCACATTTTGAAGATATAATAATTAGGATGTGGAACATGAAATGCTATGGTATAAAACAATAGTTTAAAAAAGTCTACGTCTCTATCTTATTTTTATAATTTAAGAAATTATCTATAGGATTCATTTTCACAAGGCAATTGCCTATTAAATGTCAACTAATAATGTCAGTTGTTATTTTTAGGAATTTAAACTTGGTTGGGGAGACAGGACTTAGAAAGAAAAGGAAAACTTACATTTCAGAGAGGTCCAAGATGAAACATGCCCTAGGGTTTCAGAAGAAGGAAAGGTCACTGTGAGCTGAAGTGGTTGGTGAAATTTCTCATCTGAAATGTTTCTCAAAGCATAGCTTTCAGGCAGTGGTTGTGGATATTATGGGCATTGCAGGCAAGTGTGTGTCGTGAGGGTAGGATGCCACACCTGCCACTAACCAGCATGTGAACCTGAACAGGACATTTATCCACTTCTGCAAACAAGGAGAATGATCTCTATGCACTTTCCATTTCTGGCATCTATGACATTAGAATTCTTCTTGGACATTATGCTATCTCTATCATGTTTAAAAAAAAAAAAAAGTTCAGTTTAAAAAGTCAGAAGATTAGTTGCTTAGTGCTCTGAAAAGCTGGACTAAACACCAAAGAGCACTCTCTTTGGAGTACTTGGGATGGTGAGTTTTATATTCCCTAAATCTCCAAGTTCATCCAAAGTCTTTCCACTATATTTCAAATTTTCTTTTCATTCCCAAACCATGGAATACTCACTTCATTAAAAGAATTGTTTTTCCATTCACTGCTTTAAGAGGAATAGCAAAACCCAGGGATTTCTGGTTTCCATCAGAAACTCAGTGTGGAAGATTTAATTCCCAGCTTGGTATTCAGCTTCTGCAACAAGCACGATGCCCTCAACACTTGGTAAGGAAGATAAGTCTGGATGTTGATGAGTCTGTGGATCAAGAGAGGCACCTTGTCCTGAATACCGACTCACATGCAGCACAATTAAAGGATGCATGTCCCTATAGTTTTAACTGCTCTAAAGCCAGGTCTCAGAAGAACTAAACCTCAAGAGTGTACACCTGAGGGACAAAATTAAAGCACTATCATTGGACTTTGTGCCAAGGTTGTTTCCAAAATAATGTCTTTTCTCAAATAGAAGATTTCTGAGGAGGGGGAAAAATGTTTTTCCCCCTTTAGATACTCTTTGAAAAAAAACAGGACCTCATTTGCATCCACAGAGAAGGCAATGGCACCCCACTCCAGTACTCTTGCCTGGAAAATCCCAGGGACGGCGGAGCCTGGTAGGCTGCCGTCTATGGGGTCGCACAGAGTCGAACACAACTGATGCGACTTAGTAGCAGTAGCAGCAGCATTTACATCCATAGAGAGTGATGAGCTAAAAAACTGAGCACCGACAGAGATGAGTAGTGCTCTGCCTGGATCCTGAAGCCTAGGTTCAAATCACAGCTCCTTGGCTTGTCCCTTTGAGCTAGTGGGGTTTTTGCTTTTTTTTTTTTTTTGTATATTTTCTATTTGTTTTTAACTATCTGTTCCTCAGTATCCTTATCTACAAAATGGGGATGATGGATAGCTTGCTCACACTGAAGAATTAGATGAATTATTACATACAAAGCACTTACAAGATTACACACCACATAAGCACTCATTAATGCCTAGAAAAAAAGATTCTATGTTTTATAAAAATAATTTCCTGAACATCACATTGTTTTGATTAGGTCTTTGATTACTTAAGAATTCCATCTTGGCTAGACTTACAAAAAAAAAGACTATGAGAGAAAAGCAGTCTTTTAGTTTTACTACATGAAAGTAAGATTCTCTGTTGGCTTAGACACTAAAGCATCTGCCTGCAATGCAGGAAGCTTGGATTTCACCCCTGGGCTGTAAAGAGAAGGGAAGGGAATGGATACCCAATGGGAGAAATATCAATAACCTCAGATATGCAGATGACACCACCCTTACAGCAGAAAGTGAAGAAGAACTAAAGAGCCTCTTGATGAAAGTGAAAGAGGAGAGTGAAGAAGTTGGCTTAAACCTCAACATTCAGAAAACTAAGGTCATGGCATCTGGTCCCATTACTTCATGGCAAATAGATGGGGAAACAGTAGAAACAGTGGCTGACTTTTTCTGGGCTCCAAAATCACTGCAGATGGTGCTTGCAGCCATGAAATTAAAAGACGCTTGCTCCTTGGAAGGAAAGTTATGACCAACCTAGATAGCATATTCAAAAGCAGAGACATTACTTTGCCGACAAAGGTCCATCTAGTCAAGGCTATGGTTTTTCCTGTGGTCATGTATGGATGTGAGAGTTGGACTATAAAGGAAGCTTAGCACCGAAGAACTGATGTTTTTGAACTGTGGTGTTGGAGAAGACTCTTGAGAGTCTGCAAGGAGATCCAACCAGTCCATCTTAAAGGAGATCAGTCCTGGGTGTTCATTGGAAGGATTGATGTTGAACCTGAAGCTCCAATACTTTGGCCACCTGATGGGAAGAGCTGACTCATTGGAAAAGACCCTGATGCTGGGAAAGATTGAGGGAGAGAGGAGAAGGGGACAACAGAGGATGAGATGGTTGGATGGCATCACTGACTCAATGGACATGGGTTTGGGTGGACTCCGGGAGCTGGTGATGGATGTGGGGCCGAGCGAGCTGTGGTTCATGGGGTCGCAAAGAGTCGTACATGACTGAGTGGCTGAACTGAAATGAACTGAACCCACTCCAGTATTCTTGCCTGGAGAATTTCATGGAGCCTGGTGAGCTACAGTAAACAGGTTCACAAAGAGTCAGACACAACTGGGCAACTAACACTTTCAAAGTGAATTTAATAGATTTTTTTTGTTAGAAACTTCCATGCCAAATCATTAGAAATAAACAAGGTCTTTTCCTACCATACAAGCTATAGTATTAAGATAGAAATAATAACAGAACAATTTTTCTCACTGTAATAAGTCTAAAATTTTGTAATCTTGTCCCTTGACACCAAATTTTGCAGTGTTAAGTAATGAGGTTTCATATTTTTGATAGAAAGCTTAAAATCAGAGAGGGGATTCTTTTTTTTTTTTATTGCAATGTTGTTTACAATAACGAAGATAGCCAAGACAGAAACAATCTACATGTCCATCAGCAAATGAAAGAATAAAGAAGATGTGGTACATATATACAATGGAATATTAATAAGCTATTAAAAAGGATGAAATAATGCCAATTGCAACAACATCGACTTGGAGAATCTCATACTAAGTGAAGTAAGTCAGACAAAGACTTATATGATATTGCTTATATGTGGACTCTAAAAAGCATGATGCAAATGAACTGATTTATAAAACAGAAACAGACCCACAGGCTTAGAAAATGAATTTAAGGATACCAGGGTTAAAGGGTAGAGAGACAGATGGACTGGGAGTTTTGGATTGACATATATACACTGCTATATTTAAAATAGATAATCAAAGAGGACTTACTATATAGCACAGAAAACTCTGCTCAGTATTCTGTAGTAATCTAATTAAGACTTTGAACTGCTAAGTCACTTCAGTCATGTCTAACTCTGTGCCACCCCATAGACAGCAGTCCACCAGGCTGCCCCATCCCTGGGATTCTCCAGGCAAGAATACTGGAGTGGGTTACCATTTCCTTCTCCAATGCATGGAGTTTGAAAGTACGTGTATAAATGAATCACTTTGTTGTACATCTGAAATTAAGACAACACTGTTAATCAACTATTGTGCATGTTCAGTCACTCAGTTCTATCAGACTCTGTGACACCATGGCCTGTAGCCTGCCAGGCTCCTCTGTCCATGGGTTTTACAGGCAAGAATACTGGAGTGGGTTGATGTTTCCTCCTCCAGGGGCTCTTCCTGACCCAGGGATCAAATCCATGTGTCCTGTGTTTCCTGCTTTGGCAGGTAGATTCTTTACCACTGAGCCAGCTAGAAAGCCTGTTAATCAATATACTATACTGTACTCCAATATAAAATAAAAATTGAAAATAGTGCTAATAAAATGCTTAGAGAAACTTATGGTGTGAAACTTCAAGCTACTGAAGGGCCAACTTTGTTTTGATGGCATAAACCAACCAGTGCTTCTTCAGGATTCTGTCACCTTCCCAGGAAAAGACCAGGCTTGGCACATAAGAAATTGGTGGTCATTAACTGCTTGCCTTTGTAATAAAATAACTCGCCTCTGAAATTTATTCTTTTTTAATTAGGAAATTAAAGATTTTTTTAAATTGAAATATAGACTGACCTACAATATTACGCTTGTTTCAGATGTATTGGGCTTCCCTGGTGGCTCAGCTGGTAAAGAATTCACCTGCAATGCTAGAGATCTGAGCTCGATCCCTGAGCTGGGAAGATCCCCCAGAGAAGGGATAGGCTACCCACTCCAGTATTCTGGCCTGGAGAATGCCATAGACTCTATAGTCCATGGGGTCGCAAAGATTCAGGCAAGACTGAGTGACTTTCAATTTCAGATGTGTGTTATATTATGTTGCTATCTGCCTACATTGTGAAATTATCACTATGAAGATATGTCTAGTAACCATCTGTTCCTATACAAAGTTATTACATTGTTATCGACTATATTCCTTATGCTCTGTATCATATCACCATGACTTTTATATAACTGGAGGTGTGTACCTCAATCCCCTTCACCTATTTCGCCCACTCCTTTCAGCCTCTCTCCTTCTGGCATTTACCCATTTGTTCTCTGTATCTCTGAGTCTGTTTTTATATCACTTTGGTTTGTTTGTTCATTTTATTTTTTAGATCCCATGTATAAGTGAGATCATGCAGTATTTGACCTAACATTACACCCTCTAAATCCATTCATGTTGTCACAAATGGGCACTTCATTTTTTATGACTGAGTAGTATTTCATAACGTGTATGTATATATACATATTTACATATCCCATCTTCTTTATTCATTCATCTGTTGAAAGGCATGTAGGTTACTTTCATATGTTGGCTACTGTAAATAATGCTACAATAAATACCTTTTCAAATTAGAGTTTTTGTTTTCTTCAGGTAAATACCCAGAAGTGAAAATCCTGGATCGTATGACAGTTCTACTTTTAATTATTTGAAAAAATTCCATAGTGTTTTCCAAAGTACAATCTATAGTAGTTTTCCAATCTACAATGCCACCAACAGTGCACGAGGGTTCCCTTTTATCCACATCCTTGTTAGCACTCGTTATTTGTCATATTTTTCATATTAACCATTTGGATAAATGTGAGGTGATGTCTCACTGTGGTTTTGATTTGCATTTCCCTGATGAATAGTGAGGTCTAGAGTTCTTAACTGAATTGATCTTTAAATCTGTAGCCAGTCTTTACAGGACCATATATGAGCTCAAGTCTTAAGTGATCTGTTCTTCTTGGAGTTCTTTCTTGAATTCAAGGGGTAAATGAGGACTAAAATTTCTTAGAGCAAGCCATTCCAAAAGGATAGTTTTCTGAAATTCAGTTTCCAAATTTTATTGGAAAGTGTTTTCTGTCTCTTTGTGTTAGAAATTCGCTGAACCATATATGTAAATAGATTGAGTTAATTCAGATTATTGAAATTATTCAGATGAAGCAGTGGCAGATTAACTATTATAAAAATCCAAGCTTTCACCACATTAAACACTAATGTTTTTGTTTGTTTATAATATATGTAGAAAATTTTGTTTAGGTTTTGTAATTCTAACAACTTATCTTAGTAAATTGTTTGACTAGTGCATTCAGCAGATTCTTGGAATGGGATCCTGGAATCAGACCACTCACAGACAAATGGAAATGAGAGTCCATTGTTGGTGGAATGAGGTGGTCATAACCATCAGCATGCCCTAGCACAGCATTACTACAACTCACCAGCACCGAATTGGGATAGAGTACAGTTGAAAACTGTGCATTGGCTTTGGCAATTTTTTCTAACATGTGAGAACTATTGAGAGCAGTGGTAACCACTGCACAATGAAACTGACACTTGTGAAATTCCACTAATATGATAAATGATGAGAAAATAACATTTAGGCCGGGTAATTTCCAACTCAAGGATGTAAGAGCAGAGAAGGTATTGGGTGACTGTTTCCTGAGAAGGCATGTCTTCCACTAAAGGAATTTTTTAAAGACACTAATGGAAGGGACTCGAGTTTCATAAGAAACTCAGTGGTAGAAGGTTCTGTTGTGGATCTAAACTTCCTAGAGTCAATGGAGATGATAGGATTCCAGAATACTTGAAACGAGAAATTAATGCCTTCACCAAATATATAAAGGGTGCTTCAGAAGTAGTCACATTATTTCTCTATTTAATTCAGCAGTCTAGACCATCCAGAAACCAGATGACTCTAAAAGAATGCCTGTAACTGAACGACTACATGTAAAAGATGAAATTAGAAGATTTGAAGCACCAAATACAAAAATAAACCCAAAATTAACTAAAGACCTAAACGTAAGACTAGATATTCTTTTTTTTAATTTTATTTTATTTTTAAACTTTACATAATTGTATTAGTTTTGCCAAATATCAAGATGAATCCATCACAGGTATACATGTGCTCCCCATCCTGAACCCTCCTCCCTCCTCCCTCCCCATACCATCCCTCTGGGTCATCCCAGTGCACTAGCCCCAAGCATCCAGTATCGTGCATTGAACCTGGACTGGCATCTCATTTCATACATGATATTTTACATGAGACAGCAAAAGAGACACTGATGTATGGGACAGTCTTATGGACTCTGTGGGAGAGGGAGAGGGTGGGAAGATTTGGGAGAACGGCATTGAAACATGTAAAGACTAGATATTCTAAAACTCTTAGAGAAAAACATAAGCAGAACACTCTATGACATAAATACATAAATTGCAGGAATATTTTTTTCAATCTGCCTCCTAGAGTAACAGAAATAAAAGCAAAAATAAACAAATGGGACCCAATTGAACTTAAAAGATTTTGCAAAGGAAATGATAAAATGAAAAGACAGCTTATGGAATGGAAGAAAATATTTGCAAATGATGTGACTGACAGGGGATTGACTAATTTCTAAAATATACAAACATCTCATACAGTTTAATGTAAAAAAAAATCAAATAACTCAATCAAAAAATGGGTGTGCATGCATGTTAAGTTGCTTCAGTCATGTCTGACTCTTTGAGACTCCATAGATTATAGCCATCCAGGCTCCTCTGTCCGTGGAATTATCCATGCAAGAAAACTGGAGTGGGTTGCCATTCCCTTCTCCAGGGGATATTCCCAACCCATGGATCGAACCCAGATCTCCTGCATTGCAAGTGGATACTTTACCTCCTGAGCCACTAGGGAAGCCCTCACCTCAAAAAAAAAAAAAAAAAAAATGGGCAGAAGACCTGAATAGACATTTCTCCAAAAAGGACATACATAGAGCCAACAGGCATGTGGAAAAATGCTCAGCATTGCAATTATAAAGGAAATGCAAATCAAAACTACAATGAGGTATAACCTCATGCCAGTCAGAATAGCTGTCATTAAAAAGCCTACAAATATTAAATCCGGGAACTGATGTGAGGAAAAAGGAACTCTACTGTTGATGAGAATATAAATTTGTTTAGCCACTATATAAAACAGTATGACGGTTCCTTAAAAGCTAAAATTAAAGTTAACATAAGATTCTGCAATAACACTTCTGGGTGTATATCCAGAAGAAAAAAAAAACATAATTCAAAAAATACATGTACCTCAATATTCACTGCAGCACTATTTACACTAGCCAAGACGTGGAAGCACATTACTTGTCCATCAATGGATGGATAAACAAGATGTGATATTTATATATACAATGGAATACTACTTGGCCATAAAAAGAATGAAATATTGCCATTTGCAGCAACATAGATGGGCCTACAGATTATCCTATGAAGTGAAGTAAATAAGACAAAGAAAGGAAAATAGCATATGATATCACTGATATGTGGAATCTTAAAAGAATGTATGAAAATGATAAAAATGAATGTATTTAAAAACCAGAAATAGATGCACAGACTAGAGACATTATGGTTACCATAATGTAAGGAAAGTAAGGGCGTGAAACAAACATAACATTGTAAATCAACTATACTTCAGGTTTTTTTTTTAATGAATTAAAAAAGAAAAAGGATGCCTGTAGACTGCTTCAAGTTCCAATAAGCATTAGTACCTCTGACAGTGCTCCACAAATACAGGATACTTTAATGGAGCTCCAGTACACGGCATGCAGTCATGATTTGAGGAATGTAGTCTTTTCCATTCTGATTAGAAAAAATAAATAATCAGAAACAGTTTACTTTCATGTAAGATGAACAAAAATATTCATTTACAATATTGCTTTAAGGCTATGTTAACCCTATTTCATTCCTTGATATAGTCTGCAGATATCTGACCCCCCTCTGCATCCACTACACTTAGTGGATACAACACTTAATGTCCTTTACACTGATAACATCACATTAATATAGCAGGTCACACAAACAGGTGCTCTAATATTGGAGGTCTTGGTAAAATGCATGTGGTACCCAGTTCAAGCTCGCTCTGCTCACTACATGACAGGCCAATAAATCTGAGAGACTAGGAGTTGAAGCAAAGATTACTACTTTATTCACAAAGTCAGCTGACCGAGAACATGACTAACGTCTCAAAATAACCATTTTATTGTGGCCCGGATGCTAGTTTCTTTTATAGAAAAGAGATGAGGTAGGGGGAGGTGAGGAAACAAAGTAAAAAGACCATTAATCTTGTAAATATCTCTGGAATGGCAAGACTCAGGGAGGGGATGTGTTAATTTCTTCCTTCTTGGAGCCATTCACCGGTGGACAGGGTCCCAAACAGAGGCATTTTGGTTGAATTTTCTGGCAGAGGGGTAGGGTTCCCAGGCCATTGGGTATAAACAGTATCCTTTTAATGAACAAAAGGAATGGGAAGCAACGTAAAAGTAAAAGAAACAGATCTAATGTGGAGTCACAATAGGCTCTTCACAATTGGCAACATACATTCTCCAAAGGATGAGAGAAAACTCATTAAGATTCAGAAATTTGACACATTAGGTAAATATTTACAGATCTAGTGGTGAAGTCTAGTGCTCATGCTAAAACACCTCCTACAAAGAAAAATTCATGAAGAAAGAACTTGAGTGTCCAGGGAGGCTTCTTTCAGTTTGGAGACAGCATATTCCACAGTTGGGACTGTACCTAGATAGCATATTGAAAAGCAGAGATATTACTTTGCCAACAAAGGTCCGTCTAGTCAAGGCTATGGTTTTTCCTGTGGTCATGTATGGATGTGAGAGTTGGACTGTGAAGAAGGCTGAGCACTGAAGAATTGATGCTTTTGAACTGTGGTGTTGGAGAAGACTCTTGAGAGTCCCTTGGACTGCAAGGAGATCCAACCAGTTCATTGTGAAGGAGATCAGCCCTGGGTGTTCTTTGGAAGGAATGATGCTAAAGCTGAAACTCCAGTAGTTTGGCCACCTGATGCGAAGAGTTGACTCATTGGAAAAGACTCTGATGCTGGGAGGGATTGGGGGCAGGAGGAGAAGGGGACAACAGAGGATGAGATGGCTGGATGGCATCACTGACTCGATGGACCTGAGTCTGAGTGAACTCCAGGAGTTGGTGATGGACAGGGAGGCCTGGCGTGCTGCGATTTATGGAGTCGCAAAGAGTCAGACATGCTTGAGCGACTGAACTGAACTGAACTGAAGAGAGATACGATCCGTCACTTGGGTCACATGCATAAATATTCTCTTTTGTTTCATTATTTTTTCTTTAACACTGACTGTGGTACATTAAAGTTTCCTTGTAACATTGAGTTTGCCCAATTTAAATAGAATTCACATATCCACAATTGTACAAATACTCAGTTTCTTCTAGTATATTTTTATATTTATATTCTCAGTTCATTTCTATATTGTTTTTAAACCATTCTCATGTGACAAAGAACAAGATTGGAACAGAAAAAAAACCTTAAGAACTACACCATCTCTCAAATCATCTTGAATAGGCAGAACCAGGACTCACATGAAATTTCAGATTTCCAGGCTAGTGTTCTTATCACTAAATGTTCTGCACCAACATCTACACTAAAACATTAATAGAATTCTATTTCACCTACCAATTGGACAGTTTTTCCTTTCAAACTTTGTACTGAATGAATTCTTCACCTCTTTGTTCCTCAAGCTATAGATCAGGGGGTTCAACATGGGGGTAATCAGAGTGTAAAAGAGGGAAATCACTTTATTGATATCTAGGGAGGAACATGAGCTAGGTCGAACATAATTGAAGAAAAGAGTTCCACCTAGGATGGAGACAACTGCCAGGTGGGAAGAACAAGTAGAGAAAGCTTTCCTCCTCCCATTGGCAGTCTGGATCCTCAGGATGGCCACCAAGATGCAAACATAGGAGATCATGATGATCAGGCCACTGAGCACTCCTATTGCTCCAGCCAAGGTGAAAAGCACCAACTTATTGATCCAGGTGTCTGCACACGCAAGGGAAAGCAGTGGTGAAATATCACAGAAAAAGTGATTGATAACATTTGGACCACAGAAGGGTAAGCAAAAGGTGAGACTTGTATGAGTCTTGGTGCTTATAAGAGCCACAGCATAAGGGCCTATAACCAGCTGCACACAGACCCTCTGGGACATAATGAGTGTGTACAACAAGGGCTTACAGATGGCTGTATATAGATCATAGGCCATGGAAGCCAGCAGGAAACATTCAGTGGCCACAAAAAGACCAAAGAAAAACATCTGTGCAGCACAACCCATGAAAGGGATGCTTCTTTTCTTTACAAAGATATCACACAGCATCTTGGGGGCAATGGAAGAAGAGGAACACAAGTCTACAAAGGACAAGTGGCTAAGAAAAAAGTACATAGGAGTGTGGAGTCTGGGATCAATCCATATGAGAGTGATCATCCCCAAGTTACCACCCAGAGTGGCAAGATAGAAAAAAAGAAGAATGAAAAAGAGAACAATCTGCTGATAGAGATGATCTGTGAGGCCCAAGAAAAGAAATTCAGTCACGGTTGTCTGATTCTGATCTTCCATTGGTCATCTGCAATCTGTTATAAGAAAGATTTTTTTTTTTTGATGAAAAACAATCATTGAGTTACAAATAACATATTAAGCCAATAAAAGGTTCTGTTAAATAGGTCTATAATAGACAATTACTGAAACACTCTGGAACTAGAAAATAATATTCCCAGATTCTAAGTTAGGCTTCCCAGGTGGTGCAGTGGTAAGGAATCCACCTGCCAAAGCAGGAGACACTAGAGACATGGGTTCAATCCCTGAATCATGATGACCCCTGGAGTAAGAAATGGTAGCCTGCTCCAGGATACTTGCCTGGAAAATCCCAAGGGCAGAGGAGCCTGATGGGCTACAGTATGGGGTCGCAAAAGTCAGACATGACTGAATGACTGAGCACACACACACATACTAGATCAGGGCCATTTGCGCAAGATCCTGTATAAACTTGGGTGATTCACCATTAATTTCTATTGTTTGCCACAAAGAGTCCAAGCCTGTTATCTAAAACTCTTTCAAGTTACAAATTTGTATATGAACTACCTTTCATGTTTAATCTTATTGCATAATTGGATATAAAACCCTAGCTAGAAAAACCTTGCTAGGAATACTGTAAGATCAATGAGATATTCAGATCCTATTATATGACATCTGAGAAATGCAAAACAGGGAATTTCTTGATCTTATTGAATGATAACAACCATCCTAATATTATTAACATACAACTCACGTATGTGTTGATAATTCTATTCCCTACTCCCCCTTATACAAAGATGTGGAAAGGGTGATATACACAAATGATGAAGAGTTTACTCATATATTTTCTATCATATACAAAATGATATGATCCATGGAAGGAATGGGGATGCCTTGTCTGTAAAATCAAATTGTTATGACAATGTTAGAAAGCAACTTGTTGTGGAAATTGTATAGAAAATTAAGCATCTTTTGCACCAAAATATCATAGAATTGTATTATGTGACTTACTTTTTCATATGAACTACTTTTTAGGGCACTTATCTTGAAATCTGTTAGGCAATATCAATTACAGAAATGATATATGCAAAATATCAAATATATAATTTTTAATGCAGGGAACACATTTAATAATACATATGTTCTGACTCACTAAACAAGGAAGAAAATATCAAGTTGTTTAAATTTTCTAAGAGATTACTACATAGGTAATTCATATTTTAAAAATCTTGTTTTAAATACCATTTATTATTACTGTAATTAATTTCTTCTTTAAGTAAAACAAAAACAGTGTACTATTATTCTTTATATAGTAATCATATGTGAAGTTTGATAAAAAAAATCATGACTATATCTATTTGATTATTCATCATTTTCATGACTACTTGCTTAATGCTATGTGGGGTACAATTTCAGTGGTCACAAATACAGTTCTAGGCTTGGATTAGGAGCATTAGCCATTGCATGAATGTTTTTGTTTATATCCATTCAAATATACCAATATAGGTGTATGGAGGTAAGGGGTTGACCATACTAATTCTATATTTGATTCAAATACTATTTATGTATTTTAATGTATGTCATGTTCAGGCTTCTATAAAACAAGGAGGATGGTCTTTATGCCACTTTACAGCTAACATTCTGTGACCTTAGAATTCCTTTCATTGTATCTCTGTATTATAGAAAAATAAACAAGAAAATCAGTTCAGAAAAAGTCACACACAAAAAAAGTTGCTTAGTCTCATAAAGATGTGAACAAATTGCCAGTCTGCTCTCTTTAGAGAGCCTGATCCAGAACGGTTATATCCCCAAAGTTCAAACACAGCCTGAAGTTTCTCCATCACATTTCAAAAACTTCATGTTATCCAAAGCACAATGTACTCACTTCTTTAAGGATATCCTTTACATAGGTCCTTTAATTGCTTCAAGGAATTAGTCATTTTCTAGAAATAAGGATGGAACTTTCAACTTCGCTCATGGTGGCAACTTTTTCTAAAGAGGCATGACTTTCTAGGTACTTGGTGAAGAAGACAAATCCCTCATCTTGAACATCCTGGGAGTAAACAGATACTCGTTGACCTGCATATTGATTCACATACTGCATAGAATAAGGGACAGTTTCTTAGGAGTTTACAATAATTTAGAGCCATGTCCCTAAAGAACTAAAGCCTCAAGAGCTTATACCTGGAGGCACAAAACTAACATGATCTCAGTGGCATTTGGACCAACATTATTTCCTAACTGTATCTTTTCTCATAGGGAAGAGTCCTAGGAAAACAGTGTAGATGCTCTCCGTTGGGAGCCTCCCTTGCCAAAAAAGAGCTGTCTCTTTTATCAGTGAGAAGTGATGCATTGAGCCCCCAGCACCAGTTGGGATTTGCTGCCTGGGCATAGTCTTAATTTCATCACTTACTGCCTGTGTCAGTTGGAGCAAGTTTTTAAATCTCTCTATAGCTTGCTCTCTTAAATATATAAAAGTGGTTTCTAGTTCACAAAGATGTTGGAATTATTTAATGAGACAATAATTTTAAAGTATTTAAAGGAGTATCCAGCACAGAATCGAAGTTTAGTATCAAAAGGGGTCTACAGGATAGTTAGGAGATAATAACTAGATATAAAAACAAAACATATGTTCAAGTAACATTTGTCTATATCTAGGCAAAAGTAGAAAACAGTCTCTGATTTAGGGAGCTGGGATATGGGGGTGGGGTGGAGTCCCAAGAAGGAGGGGATATACGTATACTTATAGCTGATTCATGTTGTTGTAAGGTAGAAATCAACACAATATTGTACAACAATTATCCTCCAACTAAACACAAATTTTAAAAAATAAATAAACAAAATAAGCAACAACAACAACAAAAACTAAACACTAGTCTCTGGACTCCAAAGGAAGGACAGATCACTGCAAGCTGGAATAGACCAGAAAAATTTTAAAGAAGGAATTGGTCTGAAAAGATAACCATAATTTAGATAAACTGAAGTTAAGAGGAAAGGCATTCCAGGCAGTGCTATATGAGATGATCTGAAGCAGGGAAGGAGAAACAAAGGAAAGAAGGTTATATGGGGTAGAAGGGTCACCAGAGAGAGAAGAATGTGTAGAGTCTGGTGACACGGGGTGAACTATCTCAATCACCATCTTCTCTGAGAACCTAGTTCTTTATAACTTCAAGAAGAGTGGATAATTCAATTTATCAACCCCAAAAACATTTCACTGATGGTTCACTTATAACTCTTATTCATTATCTATCTCAGAAGGTTGTCAATAATTGGTGTTGCATACATATTTGTTGAATTAGTGGAAAACAAACCCATAAAATCTATATAATTCTTGATGGATCATGTTTAGCAATTATGGTACATAACATTTTGATTAAAAATGTCAAGGGAAAAGTATTTCTACCTCTTATCCTTCTTAAAACCATTTAAAAACAATGAGAAAAGAGAAAAAGCAGATTTAAAAAAAAAGAAAATGATACTTCATTATACCAACCAAAAAATGGAATATAGAAAAAGAACAAGAAGAAGTTTCCCATTAGCAAAAAAAGATAGGAAAATAATTCTTTACTTCATTTTTATAAAAATCAAAAAATGCATCCTGTGAAACTGCAATATTGAAAAAAGAAACAGCAAACTTATATCATGTGATAGGAAGTTAACTGGCTAAGCCCAGAAAAGGAAAGACTATCAGAATTGTCAGTCACATGTAACAAAACCAAACAAAAGGAATATACACACCACTTAAAACAATGATGGAATATTTGAGAAATTAAAACACAAAATTTGAGTATAAACTACACATTTGTAGAGAAAATGATTAATATATAGAAAGGAAGATCTAAGATTCTAAAATCCATGAGAAAAGAACCAGAGGGTCCTGGAAGCTCTCTTTGCATTTCAGTGGCAGTGTATTCCACAGTTAGGACTGTGTCTCTAGTCCATATGTTGCATGGCAGAGAAGGCTGCCAGTATTAAGCGAATCAGAGGAGGAAAGGGCTCTGTTGCATGTCCCAGTCACAGTACAAGCAGTATGGCCACTTGGGCTACATGTTAGACTCTGTGATCAAAGGTATACTGGGAAGAAAGAAGCAGTGTGGAGCTTATTACAAGCTTCAGTAAGGCAATAACTCAGGTCTTAGGGCTTCAGGAGCAATTCTATGCCATTTACAGCAAAGAATGCTATGGCTTCTGAAAAAGAACTTCAATACTTGAATAAATGACATCATGGGAATAAGCATACAGTCTGCCATAATAACCTGGAACCTGTCAGGTCCTCCCATTATCAGATAGGCATAGCAGCAATCTATCATGGTGCATCAAGATCATATCGAAGAAAGACCAGAGAGCACGTGCAGTTCAGTTCAGTAGCTCAGTCGTGTCTGACTCTTCGTGACCCCATGAACTGCAGCATGCCAGGCCTCCCTGTCCATCACCAACTCCCAGAGTCCACCCAAATCCATGTCCATTAAGTCGGTGATGCCATCCAACCATCTCATCCTCTGTTGTCCCCTTCTCCTCCTGCCCTCAATCTTTCCCAGTGTCAGGGTCTTTTCAAATGAGTCAGGTCTTCACATCAGGTGGCCAAAGTATTGGAGTTTCAGCTTCAGCATCAGTCCTTCCAATGAACACCCAGGACTGATCTCCTTTAGGATGGACTGGCTGGATCTCCTTGCAGTCCAAGGGACTCTCAAGAGAGCATGAATAAGACACAATTCAACTGCATATGTGTAAGGCCTCCTCAGACAACTACTTTGCCTTGGTTGCATTTCTTTTTCTTGGAGATGGTTTTGGTTATCACCTCCTGTACAATGTTATGAACCTTGGTCCATAGTTCTTCAGGCACTCTGTCTACCAGATCTAGTCCCTTGAATCTAGGAGGAGACCTTACAAATAGCTAAGAAAAGAAGAGATGCAAAAGGCAAAGGAGACTCGTTTCATACATGATATTATACATGTTTCAATGCTATTCTCCCAAATCTCCCCACCCTCTCCCTCTCCCACAGAGTCCATAAGACTGATCTATACATCGGTGTCTCTTTTGCTGTCTCGTACACAGGGTTATTGTTACCATCTTTCGCCAGTCCAGGTTCAATGCACAGTACTGGATGCTTGGGGCTGGTGCACTGGGACGACCCAGAGGGAGGGTAGGGTAGGGAAGGGAGGAGGGAGGAGGGTTCAGGATGGGGAACGCGGGTATACCTGTGGCAGATTCATTTCAATATTTGGCAAAACTAATACAATATTGTAAAGTTTAAAAATAAAATAAAATTTTTAAAAAAAAGGCAAAGGAGAAAGGAAAAGATATCTCCAACTGGATGCACAGTTCCGGAGAAATGCAAGGAGACATAAAAAAGCCTTAAGTAACAAATGTAAAGAAATTTTGGAAAACAACAGAATGGGAAAGACTAGAGACCTCTTTAAGAAAATTGGAGATACCAAGGGAACATTTCATACAAAGATAGGCACAATAAAAGACAAAAAAGGCAAGAACCTAACAGGAACAGAAGAGGTGGCAAGAATACAAAGAGGAACTATACCAAAAAGCCCAGTTAACCACAATGATGTGGTCACTTACCTAGAGCCAGACATCCTGGAGTGTAAAGTCACGTGGGCCTTGACAGCTTTACTATGAATAAAGCTGGTGGATGTGATGGAATTCCAGCTGAGCTATTTAAAATCTTAAAAGATACTGTTGTTAAAGTGTTGCACTCATTATACCAATGAGTGCAGCAAATTTCCAAATTTCCAAATTTGGAAAACTTAACAGTGGCCACAGGACTGGATAAGTTCAGTTTTCATTCCTGTCTCAAAGAAAAGCAATGCCAAAGAATGTTCAAATTACCATACAATTGCACTCATTTCACATGCCAGCAAGATTATGCTCTAAATCCTTCAAGTTAGGCTTCAGCAGTATATGAACCAAGAACTTCCAGATGTTCAAGCTGGATATAAAAAAGTCAGAGGAACCAGAGATCAAATTGCCAACATCTGTTGGATCATAGAAAAAGAAGGGAATTCAAAAATATATATATACTTCTGCTTCATTGACTATGCTAAAGCCTTTGACTGTGTGGATCACCACAAACTGTGAAACATTCTTAATGCAATGGTAATACCAGACCTCATTACCTGCCTCCTGAGAAACCTGTATGTAGGTCAAGAAGCAATAGTTAGAACTGGACATGAAACCACAAACTGGTTCAAAATTAGGAAAGGAATACATCAAGGCTGTATGTTGTCACTCAATTTATTTAACTTATATGAAGAGTACATAATGGGAAATGTCAGAGTGGATGTATCACAAGCTGGAATCAAGATTGCTGGGAGAAATATCACCAACCTCAGATACACAGATGATATCACGTTAATGGCAGAAAATGAAGAGGAACTAAAGAGCCTCTTGGATAAAGGTGAAAGAAGAGAGTGAAAAAGCTGGCTTAAAATTCAACATTCAAAAAAAAAAAAAGGATCATGGCATTTGGTCCTATCACTTCATGGTGAATAGATGGGGAAAATGTGAAAAACAGTATCAGATTTCATTTTCTTGGGCTCCAAAATCAATCCAGATGGTGACTGCAGCCATGAAATTAAAAGAGGCTTGCTCCTTGTAAGAATAGTTATGACAAACCTTGGCAATGTATTAAAAAGCAGAGACATCACTTTGCTGACAAAGGTATGTAGAGTCAAAGCTATGGTTTTTCCAATAGTCAGGTATGGATGTTCTGAGAGTTAGATCATAAAGAAGGCTGAGCACTGAAGAATTGATGCTTTTGAACTGTGGTGTTGGAGAAGACTCTTGAGAATCCCTTGGACTGCAAGGAGATCCAACCAGTCCATCCTAAAAGAAATCAGTTCTGAATATTAATTGGAAGGACTGATACTGAAGCTGAAACTCCAATACTTTGGCCACCTGATGTGAAGAGCTGACTCATTGGAAAAGACCCTGATGCTGGGAAAGATTGATGGTGGGAGGAGAAGGGGATGACAGAGGAGGAGATGGTTGGATGGCATCACTGACTTGATGGACTTGAGTTTGAGCAAACTTAGGGAGATAATGAAGGGCAGGGGAGCCTAGCATGCTGCAGTTCTTGGGGTCACAAATAGTTAGATGCAATTTAGCGACTGAACACCAACAACAACTGTTTATGAGGAAGAGCTCTCTTTTCCTACCTCCAACGCCATTCACATTGAAATAATCATTGTCAGTAGCTCATTATATATTGTTTATAATTTTCCCTGTGCTCACTTACACCTACACACACATATACATTTTTTTCATTATATAGGTTTTGCTCTTTTCCTTAATGACCAGCATAAGCACTGATCTTCAACCTGATTTTTTCTAAACTAGCAGTAGCCTGCATGCAATAGGTCTTGCCAATTCAATCCATCAATACCTAATTCAGTCTTTATTTGCTGCACAACATTACACTGAAAAATATGTACCTTTCTTCCATGATTAGTATTCAAGTTATTTCTTTTATTTTATTTGCCACAACACATAGCACTTAAATATGTGAAATCTTATGTTTTGGCATTTATACATCTGTAGTCTAGATTTTTTGGAGAAGGAAATGGCAACCCACTCCAGTCCTCTTTCCTGGAGAATCCCAGGGACAGGGGAGCCTGGTGGGCTGCCATCTATGGGGTTGCATAGAGTTGGACACGACTGAAGTGACTTAGCAGCAGCAGCAGCAGTCTAGATTTCTAATAAAGGAATCTCTCAGTCAAAAGCCATATAAATGTATCATTTTAAATGAAAACTACCAAATGGCCTAGGAAACAGTGGAGTAGATTCTTGCTGCCAGTAGAAAATAATGAATGCATCACTACATATCAAAAAAGATCTCTTCTTCCATCAGTGGCATGGAATTAAACTGTTAACATTTCACCTGCATTGAAAGGAACTGCCTTGGCATTTTAATTTTATTTCATTTACTTGACCAATCACGATGCTGAACATTTTCTCCATGCACCTTTGGCAGTTTGCATTTCCATCTTTGTAAAATGCCTGTTCATTTAGTTGACACTTACCTATTGTTTTTCTCATTGTGAATTTTAGACTGTTATTTGAATATTAGGGATATTATCCCACTCTTTGTTTCAGGAGCACAAATATTTTCTCTCTTTTTTATTTGCCTTTTAATATTGTTTGTCATACTTTAAGCTTTCCATTATAACTTCTATTTTTCATGTCTAGATTAAACATGATTCACAGATGTATGACTGTACAATATTCACCTGAGTTCTCTTCTAGTATATTTATACATTTATATTCTCACTCCATCTCTGTATTATTTTTAAGCCACTCTCATGTCACAGGGAACAAGATTGAAGCAGAAAATTATTAAAGAACTGCCCATTTTTCAGATTATCTTGAAGAGACAGAGCCAGGACTCACATGAAACTTCAGATTTCCAGGCTAGTATTCTTTTTACTAAGCATTCTGTACCAATATCTATGGTACAAGACAAGTAGAGTTCTACTTTACCTAGCTACTAAGCAATTCTTCCTTTCAAATTTCATACTGAATGCAGTTTTCACATCTTTGTTCCTCAAGCTGTAGATGAGGGGGTTCAACATGGGGATCATCATGGTGTAAAAGAGGGAAATCACTTTATTGATATCTAGGGAGGAACATGAGCTAGGTCGAACATAATTGAAGAAAAGAGTTCCACCTAGGATGGAGACAACTGCCAGGTGGGAAGAACAAGTAGAGAAAGCTTTCCTCCTCCCATTGGCAGTCTGGATCCTCAGGATGGCCACCAAGATGCAAACATAGGAGATCATGATGATCAGGCCACTGAGCACTCCTATTGCTCCAGCCAAGGTGAAAAGCACCAACTTATTGATCCAGGTGTCTGCACACGCAAGGGAAAGCAGTGGTGAAATATCACAGAAAAAGTGATTGATAACATTTGGACCACAGAAGGGTAAGCAAAAGGTGAGACTTGTATGAGTCTTGGTGCTTATAAGAGCCACAGCATAAGGGCCTATAACCAGCTGCACACAGACCCTCTGGGACATAATGAGTGTGTACAACAAGGGCTTACAGATGGCTGTATATAGATCATAGGCCATGGAAGCCAGCAGGAAACATTCAGTGGCCACAAAAAGACCAAAGAAAAACATCTGTGCAGCACAACCCATGAAAGGGATGCTTCTTTTCTTTACAAAGATATCACACAGCATCTTGGGGGCAATGGAAGAAGAGGAACACAAGTCTACAAAGGACAAGTGGCTAAGAAAAAAGTACATAGGAGTGTGGAGTCTGGGATCAATCCATATGAGAGTGATCATCCCCAAGTTACCACCCAGAGTGGCAAGATAGAAAAAAAGAAGAATGAAAAAGAGAACAATCTGCTGATAGAGATGATCTGTGAGGCCCAAGAAAAGAAATTCAGTCACTGCTGTCTGATTCTGATCTTCCATTGGTCATCTGCAATCTGTTATAAGAAAGATGTTTTTTGATGAAAAACAATCATTGAGTTACAAATAACATATTAAGCCAATAAAGGGTTCTGTTAGATAGGTCTACAATAGACAATTACTGAAACACTTTGGAACTAAAAAATAATATTCCCAGATTCTAGGTTGAGCTTCTCAGTTGGTGCAGTGGTAAGGAATCCACCTGCCAGTGCAAGAGACACTAGAGACATGGGTTCAATTCCTGGGTCATGAAGATCCCCTGATGTATGGAATGGCAACATGCTCCAGTACACTTGCCTGGAAAATCCCAAGGGCAGAGGAGCCTGATGGGCTACAGTATGGGGTCGCAAAAGTCAGACATGACTGAACGACTGAGCACGCACACACATACTAGATCCTGGCAGTTTGTGCAAAGATCCTGTGTAAACTAGGGTAATTTACCTTTAATCTCTATTGTTTGCCACCACAAAGAGTCTAATCCTGTAATCTAAAACTCTTTCAAGTTACAAATTTGTATATGAACTACCTTTCATGTTTCATCTTATTGCATAATTGGATATAAAACCCCAGCTAGAGAAACACTGCTAGGAATACTGTAAAACCAATGAGATATTCAGATCCTAACAACATATGACATCTGAGAAGTGAAAAATAGGGTATTTCTTTATTTTAATGATCACATGCATCCTAGTATTTTAAACACACAATTCACATATGTGTTTATCAGTCCATTCCCTACTACCACTTATACAAAGATGTTGAAAGGGTAATATACACAAATGACAGAGGTTACTAATTTAAAAGAATATGACCCATGGAAGGAATGAGGATGCCTTGCCTGTAACATCAAATGATCTGGCAACGTTGGACAGCAAGTTGTCATGGAAACTATATGTAAAATTTAGCATCTCTGCACCAAAATAATGGAGAATTATTCTATATGATATATTATATTTCATATAAACTTATTTTAGGGCATTTATCCTGAAATCTACCAGGCAATATCAATTATGGTAATGTTATATGTAAAATATCAAATGCATGAGACTTTATGCATGAAATACATTCAAGAATATGTTACTTTTGGACTCATTAATTAAGGAATTAGGACTCAAACTGTTTAAAATTCCTACAAGAAGATTACTATGTAGGATAATTTATATGAAAAATAACTTGTTTTAAATAACATTTATTATCACTACAGTGATAAATAAATACAACAAACTACTCGAATTATATAATAGTTATATGTAGAGCTTGATAAATGAAAAACAAAAGTGACTCGATTTGTGATTATCTATCATTATGATTTTCTGCTAATGCTAAGGTGGAGTATATTTTCAACAGTCATAAAGATATTTCTCAGCATAGATTAAGAGCATTATCCATTGCATAAATGCTTTTGTTTAGTTCAAGTTTTAGTTCAAAAACTTTTTATTTATTTGAATGTGAGTCAATTTAGGTCCTTTATAAAGCAAGGAAGGTAGTCTTTATGCCATTTTCACAGCTAACATTCTGTGACCTTAGAATTCTTTATGGACTTTGTAGTACCTCTATATTATACAGAAATAAACAAGAAAATAAGTTCTGAAAAAGTCACAGAAAACAGTTACTTTGTCTGTTTAAGGAAGTAAACAAAGTGCCAGTCTGCTCTCTTTAAAAGAGAACTTGGTCTGGAAGGGTTATATTCCCAACGTTCAAGCGCAGCCTGAAGCTTCTCCATCATACTTCAAAACTGTCATATTATCTAGAATGCAATGTACTCACTTCCTTAAAGATATTCTTTATGTAGGTCCATTGATTGCTTCAAGTAAATAACCATTTCTTTATATAAGTGTGAAATATTCAATTTCCTTCATGGTGACAATTTTTTCTAAGAGGCATGACTTTCGAGTATTGGAAGAAGACAAATCCATCATCTTGAACATTGTAGGAGTAAAGAGATACTCTTTGACCTGCATATTGATTCATATACTGCCTAGAAGAAGATACTTTCCCTTGGGAGTTTACAATAATTTAGAGCCAGGTCCCCAAAGAACTAAAGCAACAAGAGTTTACACCTGGAGTCACAAAATTAACATGATCACAGAGGCATCTGGACCAAGTGTTTTATCCTGTCTTCCCTGGAAAGAAGATTACTCCTAGGAAAACAGTGTATGTTTTCCCCCTTTTGGATCCTCCCAAAAGAGAGCTCTCTTTTCTATCAGTGAGGAGTGATCCATTGAGCACCCAGCACCAGCTGGGAGCTGGTGCTACCAGATAACAGTCTGCTATCTGATTCTAGAGCCACACTGCCTGGGTGTAAATCTTAATTTCATTATTTACTGGCTGTGTCACTCTGAGCAAGTTTTTAAATCTTTCCATGCCTCATTCTCTTAATACAATAAATAAATAAATAAAAATGGTTTCTAGCTCACAAAGGTGTTGGAAGGACTTAACAAAGCAAAACATTAAAAGAATTAAAAACAAGGTCCAGCATAGAATCACTGTTCACTAGTCATTTACTATCATAAGGGAACTATAAGAGTATTTAGGAGATAATATCTAGATATAAAATAACAGAATGATCTTTGTTCATTTCCAAGGCAAACCATTCAATATCATGGTACCAACTCTATGCCCAGACCAGTAATGCTGAAGAAGCTGATGTTGAACGGTTCTATGAAGACCTACAAGACCTTCTAGAACTAACATCCAAAAAAGATGTCATTTTCATTATAGGGGACTGGAATGCAAAAGTAGGAAGTCGGGAGACACCTGGAGAGACAGGCAAATTTGGCTTTGGAGTACGGAATGAAGCAGGGCAAAGGCTAATAGAGTTTTGCCAAGAGAACACACTGGTCATAGCAAACACCCTCTTCCAACAACACAAGAGAAGACTCTACAATGGACATCACCAGATGGCCAACACCAAAATCAGGTTGATTATATTCTTTGCAGCCAAAGATGGAGAAGCTCTATACAGTCAGAAAAAAACAAGACCAGGAGCTGACTGTGGCTCAGAACATGAACTCCTTATTGCCAAATTCAGACTTAAATTGAATAAATTGGGGAAATCCACTAGACCATTAAGGTATGACCTAAATCAAATCCTTTATGATTCTACAGTGGAAGTGAGAAATAGATTTAAGGGACTAGATCTGATAGACAGAGTGCCTGATGAACAAAGGATGGAGGTTCATGACATGGTACAGGAGGCAGGGATCAAGACCATCCCCATGGAAAAGAAAGGCAAAAAAGCAAAATGGCTGTCTGAGGAGGCCTTACAAATAGCTGTGAAAAGAAGAGAAGTGAAAAGCAAAGGAGAAAAGGAAAGATATGCCCATTTGAATGCAGAGTTCCAAAGAATAGCAAGGAGAGATAAGAAAGCCTTCCTCAGAGATCAATGCAAAGAAATAGAGGAAAACAATAGAATGGGATAAAAAATAAATAAAATGGAAAAGACTAGAGATCTCTTCAAGAAAATTAGAGATACCAAGGGAACAAACATTTCATGCAAAGATGGGTTCGATAAAGGACAGAAATGGTATAGACCTAATAGAAGCAGAAGATATTAGGAAGAGGTGACAAGAATACACAGAAGAACTGTACAAAAAGATCTTCATGACCCAGATAATCACAATGGTGTGATCACTCACCTAGAGCCAGATATCCTGTAATGCAAAGTCACGTGGGCCTTAGGAAGCATCACTACGAACAAAGCTAGTGGAGGTGATGGAATTCCAGTTGAGCTATTTCAAATCCTAAAAGATGTTGCTGTGAAAGTGCTGCACTCAATATGCCAGCAAATTTGGAAAACTCAGCAGTGGCCACAGGACTGGAAAATGTCAGTTTTCATTCCAATCCCAAAGAAAGGCAATGCCAAAGATAGCTCAAACTACCATACAATTGCAATCATCTCACACGCTAGTAAAGTAATGCTCAAAATTCTCCAAGCCAGGCTTCAGCAAAACATGAACCGTGAAATTCCAGTTGTTCAAGCTAGTATTAGAAAAGGCAGAGGAACCAGAGATCTAATTGCCAACATCTTCTGGGTCATCGAAAAAGCAAGAGAGTTCCAGAAAATGTATATGTTTCTGTTTTATTGACTATGCCAAAGCCTTTGACTGTGGGGATCACAATAAACTGTGGAAAATTCTGAAAGAGATGGGAATACCAGACCACCTGACTTGCCTCTTGAGAAACCTATATGCAGGTCAGAAAGCAACAGTTAGAACTGGACATGGAACAACAGACTGGTTCCAAATAGGAAAAGGAGTACGTCAAGGCTGTATATTGTCACCCTGCTTATTTAACTTCTATACAGAGTACATTATGAGAAACGCTGGGCTGGAAGAAGCACAAGCTGGAATCAAGATTGCCGAGAGAAATATCAATAACCTCAGATATGCAGATGACACCACCCTTATAGCAGAAAGTGAAGAAGAACTAAAGAGCCTCTTGATGAAAGTGAAAGAGGAGAGTGAAAAAGCTGGCCTAAAGCTCTACCTTCAGAAACTAAGATCATGGCATCCAGTCCAATCACTTCATGGGAAATAGATGGAGAAACAGTGGAAACAGTGGCTGACTTTACTTTTCTGGGCTTCAAAATCACTGCAGATGGTGAGTGCAGCCATGAAATTCAAAGATGCTTACTCCTTGGAAGGAAAGTTATGACCGACCTAAACAGCATATTAAAAAGCAGAGACATTACTTTGTCAACAAAGGTCTGTCTTGTCAAAACTATGTTTTTTCCAGTAGTCATGTATGGATGTTAGAGTTGGACTATAAAGAAAGGTGAGCACCGAGAATTGATGCTTTTGAACTGTGGTGTTGGAGAAGAGTCTTGAGAGTCCCTTGGACTGCAAGGAGATCCAGCCTGTCCATCCTAAAGATCAGTCCTGGGTGTTCATTGAAAGGGCTCATGTTGAAGCTGAAACTCCATTACTTTGACCACCTGATGTGAAAAGCTGACTCATTTGAAAAGACCCTGATGCTGGGAAAGATTGAGGGCAGGAGGAGAAGGGGACAACAGAAGATGAGATGGTTGGATGGCATCACCGACTAAATGGACATAAGTTTGGGTAAACTACGGGAATTGGTGATGAAGAGGGAGGCCTGGAATGCTGCTGTTCATGGGGTTGCAAAGAGTTGGACATGACTGAGCAACTGATCTGAACTGATCTAGATATAAAAATAAGACACCAGTTCAAAGTAGCATGTTCTTATCTCTAGACAAAAGATGAAAAAAAAAAAAAAAAAAAAACAGTCTCTGGATTTGAAAGGAGGACAGGTCACTGTAGGAATAAAGAAGGAAATTTTCAAAAAAGAAGTTGGTCTGAAAAGTACAATTTAGATATACTGAAGTTAAGAGCAAAGGCATTCCAGGCAGTGCTAATGAGTTGGTAAGAAGCAGGGAGGCAGGAAAAAAGGCAAAAGTTTTGTTTTGCATAGAATGGTTGCAGAAGAGAGAGAAGAACATGCAGAGTCTGATGACATTGGGTGAATTCTCTAAATCACCACTTCTCTGAGAATCCTAATTACTCATCCCCCTCAACAAGGGCAGATATCACTGCCATAACACTTCACTATTAGCTCATTTATGACTCCTGTTAAGTATCTAACTCAGAAGGCTGTCAATAATTGTGTTCTGTACATATTTGTTGAATTTATGGAAACAAACCTATAAAATCTATATATTCATAATGGTTCATGTTTTGCAATTTAAATTATGCTATATTATTTTTAAATTGGAGGATAGTTGCTTTATAATGCTGTGTTGATTTATGCTTTACAACAATGTGAATCAGCTATAAGTACACATACTTTTGCTATAATTAAAGATACTGATGGAAAAATACTTCTGCTATTTTTCTTAAAATGATCTAAAATCAATGAGAAAGCAATGAAAACAGATTTTTAATAGAGAATGATAGTACATTAAACCAACCAAAAAGTTATAGGAAAAATAACAGAACGTATTCAATTAATTAAACAGTTTTTGGAAAATCCTTGTTTGTCACATTAAAATAAAAGTAATATCTACTCTATGGAATAGCAAGGTTAAAAAAAGAAATAGCAAAATGATATCAGGTAATGCAAGGTGAGCCGGCTGAGCCCAAGAAAGAAAATTATATGAGAATTTTTTAGTCACATGAAACAAAACAAAAAAAGGAGCATAGATGCTTCTCAAAGCAATCATGAATGACACATAAGATCTCTGTGGAATAAAAGTGTACAAATTGTCTTGAAAGAAAAAAATATAAATTAAATAGCTCATGGTTTATTCTAGTAAAGTGTGTGGACTTCATTTTTTTCTTGACTGTATGATAAAACTCAAATTGTTCTCAGACTTCTCCATGATATCATTCCACACTACATTCTTTGCAATGAATACTCTTATTGATGGAACCAAGAGTGAAAAACTCCGTTTACAGGAAATGGTGGTATGACAATAATAATTTAACCAGTAAAGACTAATACTAATAATATAGTAATATAACCAAACAACAAACTTGAAATAAAAAAGAAGGAATTTTGCAGGCACTCTGTACAGCCCACCAGCCTCCTCCTCTTCTGTGTGCCCGACTCTGTTACCCCATGAACTCTAGCCAGCCAGGTTCCTCTGTCCATGGGATTTTCCAGACAAGAATACTGGAGTGGGTTGCCATTTCCTTCTCCACCTCTTGGTGTAGGAAATTGTTAAATATTGCTTAAGTGTAACACACATCATTTTATATGTAAGTATATTCTAAGATGGAAAATTTGCCACTGGGGCATTGAAAAGTGAAAGTGAGTGTGGTTCAGTCATGTCCGACTCTTTGTCATCCCATGAACTGTAGCTTGCCAGGCTCCTCTGTCCCAATAGTGGAGTGGGTGGCCATTCTCTTCTCCAAGGGATCTTCGCAACCCAGGAATCACCCCTAGTTCTCCCGCATTGCAGGTGGATTATTTACCATCTGAGCCACCAGGGAAGCCCAAACGTGGAGCCCCACCACTAAGAGCAGAGAATCTTGACCACTGACCTGCCACGGAAGTCCCTAGGGGCATTAGGGATAATAATGTAAACTATCAAAATCAGGCTATGGAAAGAACATAAGGAATGTAAATGTACTAATATTAATATCTTTCATACCAATATGATCTTAAGGTAATAATTCTAGAAACAAAAATGTATAATATTGCTTCTAAAGATTAATATCAGAATGGATAAAAATGAATTGTAAAATTTTCAAATTACCAGAAGAAATTCACATATTTTATACATGCCAAAAACATGAAAAATTTATACCATGAAGTAAAATATTTTTAAAAGAAATACTAAAAGCAAAACAGCTTTTAAATGAAATAGCACATTTAAAACAGAACTTATTTATTGTTGCAGCACAATCATTTATAATAACAAAAGATTGGGAGTAATTTTGTATCAATAAGGGATATATTAAATAGTTCTCAAAATGAGTTAGAGCTATGTGTATTGATTCAACGTAATATTCTAAAGTATTTGACTCAAAAAAGGAAGGAGTAGAAGTGTGTACAAGGTAAGCTTTCATTTATGTTATTATAAAAGCACACAAATTTACATCTGTGTATGCTTTTCCTCAATAGACATGGGTTTGGGTGGACTCCAGGAGTTGGTGATGGACAGGGAGGCTTGGTGTGCTGTGGTCACAAAGAGTCAGACGTGACTGAGCGACTGAACTGAACTGACGCTTTCATATGCAGAGAAAAACCTCTTGATAGAAAATATCTCCATAGGAATCTTTGTAAAGTGGATGAGAAACAGCACTTATTTACCTTTGCTGTCATGCAATTTAATTTTGTACTAAGTGCAATCATACTGCATAACCGAAAAAGAACAGACACTAAAAGTCTTATTGGAAGTAATATTTAATATTTAATCAGATGTATTCATATATTTATGAAAAACAGAAGAAGAAACAGCACGTATAATAGGCATGATCAAAGGAATTTCATTCAAATTTACTATTTTACCTATGTCTTCACCTCTAAACCTTATAATTTACTTTCTTCCTACAGCTTTACCAAAAATAAATGTAACATGTAAGCTACCATCCCTAAAGCAATAAATTTACTTTTCTAGAAAATGTATATGTGTTAGTAGAGGTGGTCTTAGTTTAGAGTGCTTCTGATTGTCGATTTCTCACATTACATCACCATCTTTAATTCTTTGCTCTATAATCCCTTCATATTCACTATCTAATCTGGTATGCAGCCAAGTAGTAGTCATAAAGCTAGTGCAGCTGACATGATAAATTAAACTATAATGCCACATCCTAATATTCTCAGCAGTTTATTGGAATCATATTTGTAGTTTCTTCCAAACTGAAACAATAATTTAAAAGAAGCCTCAGTTACTTACTCATTGGGCTGTCTACTACATCGTGAGATTTCCTTTTCAATTATTAGCCAGTGAGATTTTAAAATCACAACTGAGTTAACTTCAGGCACTAAAGAAAGTGTAGTGCATACACTGCTCCCCATGGTTACATTGGTTAGCATGGCAGACTCGCTGTCTCACTCATCATTTCAGTGCACACCACCTGCATTTCTTTACTTGAGAATTTGTCTTCCAACTACTTTTCCTCCAGGGTTCCCAGGTGACTCAGTGATAAAGAATCAGCCTGCCGGTGCAAGAGAACCAGAAGACACAGGTTTGATCCCTGGGTCAGGAAGATCCCCTGGAGGAGGAAATGGCAACCTGCTTCAGTATTCTTGTTTGGAGAATTCCATGGACAAAGGAGCCTGGCAGGCTACAGTCCATGGGGTCTCAAAGAGTTGAACACAACTGAGTGAGCGCAAACACATGTACTTCTCTACCACCCAACAAGCCAGATGTACCAAAAGAATAAAGTTCTCAGGAGTAAACTTCAGCCAAATACTGATTCAAAGAAATGAGAAAATGAAGCAAAAATGAATCAAGTACAGATGAGGCAAAAAGCAAACAAGAAGAAAGAAGACAGATTTAAGTCTAAGCATATCAATAATCACTCTAAATCAGTTCAGCTCAGTTGCTCAGTCGTGTCCGACTCTTTGCGACCCCATGGACTGCAGCATGCCAGGCTTCCCTGTCCATCACCAATTCCCAGAGTTTACTCAAACTCATGTCCATCGAGTCAGTGATGCCATCCAACGATCTCATCCTCTGTCATCCCCTTCCCCTCTGCCTTCAATCTTTCCTAGCATCAGGGTCTTTTCACTCTAAATAGCCCCAACTAAAAGTCAAAATTTTTATCACTGTGAATAAAGCAAGATCATCAATACAAAAACTCCTAAGAAAAACCTATTTCAAATATGAAGACACCAATAGGTCATTAAAAGATTATACTATACCAAACATTTAGAGACAAGTTAACACTTATCCTTCTGAAACTATTCCAAAAAAATTGCAAAATAAGGTAGACTTCCAAACTTATTCTATGAGGCCACCATCACCTTGACACCAAAACCAGACAAATACGTCACACAAAAAAATGAAAATTAGAGGCCAATATCACTGATGAACATAGATGCAAAATTTCTTAATAAAATACTGGCAAATGGAATCCAACAATACAGTAAAGAGATCATACATCATGCTCAAGTGGCATTTACCCCAGGAATGCAAGAATTGTTCAATATCCATAAATCAATCAATGTGATACACCATATTAACAAATTGAAGAATAAAACCTATATGGTCATTTCAGTTGATGCAGAAAAAGCTTTCAATAAAATTCAACATCCATTTACAATAAAAACTTTCCAGAAAGCAGGCATATAGGGGATATCAGTCAGTCAGTCAATTCAGTCACTCAGTCATATCCGACTCTTTGCGAACCCATGAATCGCAGCACGCCAGGCCTCCCTGTCCATCACCAACTCCTGGAGTTCACTCAGACTCACATCCATCGAGTCAGTGATGCTATCCAGCCATCTCATCCTCTGTCATCCCCTTCTCCTCCTGCCTCCAATCCCTCCCAGCATCAGAGTCTTTTCCAATGAGTCAACTCTTCACATCAGGTGGCCAAAGTACTGGAGTTTCAGCTTTAGCATCATTCCTTCCAAAGAACACCCAGGACTGATCTCCTTTAGAATGGACTGGTTGGATCCCCTTGCAGTCCATGGGACTCTTAAGTGTCTTCTCCAACACCACGGTTCAAAACCATATATAGAAAATCCTAAAGATGCCACCAAAAAAAAAAAAAAAATTAAACCTATTAAATGGATTCAGTAAAGTTGCAGACTACAAAATTGATATACAGAAATCCATTGTGTTTTTTGATAAAATCTATTAGAAACAGAAATTAAGGAAGCAATCCCATTTACAATGCACCAAAAGAAGAAAATAACTAGAAATAAATATTACCAAGGAGATAAAAGACTTATACTTGGAACACTATAAGGCACTGATGAAAGAAACTGAAGATGACACAAACCAATGGAAAGCAACTGGATTAGAATAATTAATATTGTTAAAATGATCATACTACCCAAACCATTCTACAGATTTAGGGCTATCCCTATCAAAATCCCAATGACATTCTTCACAGAACTAGAATAAATGATTCTAAAATTTGTATGGAAATACAAAAGACCCCAAATAGTCAAATCCATCTTGAGAAAGAAGAACAAAGCTACAAATATCACACTTCTTGATTTCAACTTATTCTACAGAGCTACTGTAGTCAGTACAATATGGTGCTGGCACAAAAACAGACATGTAAATCAATGGGACAAAAGAGAAAGCTCAGAGACAGGCACACTTATATAGGCAATTAATCTACAACAAAGGAGGCAAGAATGTACAGTGAGGAAAAGACATTCCCTTCAGTGAATCGTGTTGGGAAAACTGGACAGCTATATGCCAAAGAATCATGGGCTACTTCCTTACACCACATTCAAAAATAAACACAAAGTGGAGAAAAGACTTATATTTAAGACCAGAAACCAAAAATTTGCTAGTAGAAAGCATAGGTAGTACCATGTTTGACACTGGTGTTCACAATATTCTTTTGGACATATCTCAGACCAGAAAAAAAGAAGCAAAATTAAACAGGTAGGACTGTATCAAATTAAAATGATTTTCACAACGAGGGGAACTCTCAAAAAAAAAAAAAAATGGCAGCGTACTGAGTTGGAGAAGAAATGCAAATGAGAGTTTGATATTTAAAGAACTCATATAACTCAACAACAAAAACAAAATCTGATTTAAAAAGGGAAGATTAAAAAATAGATATTTTCCAAAGAAGACATACAGATGGCCAACACACACATGAAAAGATGCTCGACATTACTAATCAACAAGGAAAACCAAATGAGATACCACCTCACACTTTTCAGAATAACTATCAAGAAAAAGATAAAAAATAACAAGTATTGGTGAAGATACAGAGAAAACGAACACTTTGTGCACTGTTGGGGGGATTATTGATCGATGTAGCCATTATGGAAAAAAATATAGGCATTGCTCAAAATATTAAAAAATAAAGCTGCCATTTGATCTGAACCTTCTGGATATTTACCCAAAGGAAAACAAAAACTAATTCATAATACATATACAGGGAGGTGGGATGGAGGTTCAAGGGGGAGGGGATATATGTATGCCTATTGCTTATTCATGTTGATATATGGCAGAAAACAACTCAATAATGTAAATCAATTAGCTTCCAAATAAAAATTAAGTATAAAAAATACTTATACACACAATATCATTGAAGCATTATTTACATTAGCCAAGATAGGGAGACAACGTAAGTGTTTACAGCTTGGTGTATATACAGACATATATATGTAGAAATATGTGTATATATACCAATACATACACACACAATGGAATATTATTCAGCCACAGGAAGGCATGAAATCTTGACATTTGTGACAACCCAAATGGATCTAGAGGATATTATGCTAAATTAAATAAGACCAAAACAAATACAGCATGAATTCACTTATATATGAAATTTAACCAAAACAAACCAAAATTAAAGTAATCTCATAGAGAACAAAATGACTTCCAGAATGGAAGAGGGTAAAGTTGATATCGGTGAAACAGGTGAGGGAGATTAAGAGGTGTAAGCTTCCACTTACATAATAAATAAACCACAGTTGAGTTAAGCTCAGTTGCTCACTCACGTCAGACCTTGTGATCCCATGGACTGCAGCGTGCCAGGATTCCTTATCCATCACCACCTTCCGGAGCTTGTTCAAACTCATGTCCATCATGTCGGTGATGCCATCCAACTCTCTCATCCTCTTGTCATCCCCTTCTCCTGCCTTCAATCTTCTGTGTTCATCGCAGCATTATTTACTACAGCCAAGATATAGAAGCAACCTAAATGTGCATCAGCAGAAAAATGGATAAAGAAGACATGGTGTATATATACACAATAGAATGTTACTTAGCCACAAAAACAATGAAATCTTGCCATTTGCAACATCATGGATGGATCTAGTAGGTTTTTTCCTGAACAAAATTAGTCAGAGAAAGACAAATACCGTAAGATTTCACTTATATGTGGAATCTAAAAAGAAAAACAAACATAATAAAAACCAAAGTAGTCTCATATATAGAGAGAGAACAAACTTACAGACAAGAGGAGTGTGGTCAATTGAGCAAAATAAGTAAATGGTAGTAAGAGGTGCAAATGTTAGTTGCTCAATCACATCCGACTCTGTGATCGCATGGACCAGCAGGCTCCTCTGCCCACGGAATTCTCCAGGCAAGAATATAGGAGTGGGCTGCCAATCGCTTCTCCAGGACATCTTCCTGACCCAGGGATCGAACCCGGATCTCCTGCATTGCAGGCAGATTCTTTACTAACTGAGCCACCAGGGTAAACTTCTAGTTATAAAATAAATAAATCATGGCGCTATATGGTGACTATAGTCAATATTGTAATAACGTTGTTTGGCAATAGATCGTGATTAGACTGAGTGTGATGGTCATTTAGTAATAAAATCATTATGTTGTATACCTGCAATAATATAATACTCTGGGACAATTATATTTCAATACACACAAAAAAGCCACTGAAATAGGAGCCTTCAAAACCTGATCAATGACAAGAAAGGACCAAGAGATGGCAGTATATCCACATACAAAGAGGTCAGCTGTGTTTCCTTTCTTCAAATGTTTTTTCTCTCCCTTCTCAAAAACACAACAGAACATCCAAACTCAGCCATTGATATCCTGACCACACCACAGTTTCTCCGTTGCCTGAGTAAGCTTCAGTTCAGTTCAGTCTAGTTGCTCAGTTGTATCCGACTCTTCACGACCCCGTGGACTGCAGCACATCAGGATTCCCTGTCCATCACCAACACCCGGAGCTTACTCGAGTCAGTGATGCCATCCAACCATCTCAGTATCTGTCGCCCCTTCTCCTCCCGCCTTCAATCTTTCCCTGCATCTGGGTCTTTTCCAAGAGTCGGTTCTTCGCATCAGGTGGCCAAAGTACTAGAGCTTCAGCATCAGTCCTTCCAGTGAATATTCAGGATTGATTTCTTTTAGGATTGAATAGTTTGATCTCCTTACAGTCCAAGAACTCTCAAGAGTCTTCTCCAGCACCACAGATCAAAAGCATCAATTCTTTGGTGCTCAGCTTTCTTTATTCCAACTCTCACATCCATACATGACTACTGGAAAAACCATAGCTTTGACTAAACGGACCTTTGTTGGCAAAGTAATGTCTCTGCTTTTTAACATGCTGTCTAGGTTGGTCATAACTTTTCTTCCAAGGAGCAAGTGTCTTTTAATTTTATGGCTTCAGGCAGCATCTGCAGTGATTTTGGAGCCCAGAAAAATAAAGTCTGTCACTGTTTCCATTGTTTCCCCAACTATATGCCTTGAATTGATGGACCAGAGGCCATAATCTTAATATTCTGAACGCTGAAATTTAAGCCACCTATTTCTTTCCTTCTTTTTTTTTTTTTTTTTTTTTTGCATTTAGCACCCATTTGGGATTGTCTTTATTTTTTATATAAATTTATTTATTTTAATTGGAGGCTAATTACTTTAAAATATTGTATTGGTTTTGCCATACATCAACATGAATCCACCATGGGTATAACACATGTTGCCCATCCTGAACCCCCCTCCCACCTCCCTCCCCGTACCATCCCTCTGGGTCATCCCAGTGCACCAGCTCCTAGCATCCTGTATCCTGCATCAAATGTGGACTGGTGATTCGTTTCTTATATGATATTATACATGTTTCAATGCCATTCTCCCAAATCATCCCACCCTCTCTCTCTCCAACAGAGTCCAAAAGATTATTCTATACATCTGTGTCTCTTTTGCTGTCTCGCATACAGGGTTATCATTACCATCTTTCTAAATTCCATATATATGTGTTAGTATATTGTATTGGTGTTTTTCTTTCTGGCTTACTTCACTCTGTATAACAGACTCCAGTTTCATCCCACCTCATTAGAACTGATTCAAATGTATTCTTTTTAATAGCTGAGTAATACTCCATTGTGTATATGTACCACTGCTTTCTTATCCATTCATCTGCTGATGGACATCTAGGTTGCTTCCATGTCCTGGCTATTATAAACAGTGCTGCGATGAACATTGGGGTACACATGTCTCTTTCCCTTCTGGTTTCCTCTTTGTGTATGCCCAGCAATGGGATTGCTAGGTCACAAGGCAGTTCTATTTCCAGTTTTTTTAAGGAATCTCCACACTGTTCTCCGTAGTGGTTGTACTAGTTTGCGTGCCCACCAACAGTGTAAGAGGGTTCCCTTTTCTCAATACCCTCTCCAGCATTTATTGCTTCTAGACTTTTGGATAGCAGCCATTCTGACTGGCATGAAATGGTACCTCATTGTGGTTTTGATTTGCATTTCTCTGATAATGAGTGATGTTGAGCATCTTTTCATGTGTTTGTTAGCCATCTGTATGTCTTCTTTAGAGAAATGTCTGTTTACTTCTTTGGCCCATTTTTTTATTGGGTCATTTATTTTTCTGGAATTGAGCTGCAGGAGTTGCTTGTATATTTTTGAGATTAGTTCTTTGTCAGTTGCTTTGTTTGCTATTATTTTCTCCCATTCTGAAGGCTGTCTTTTCACCTTGCTAATAGTTTCCTTTGATGTGCAGAAGCTTTTAAGTTTAATTAGGTCCCATTTGTTTATTTTTGCTTTTATTTCCAATATTCTGGGAGGTGGGTCATAGAGGATCCTGCTGTGATGTATGTCGGAGAGTGTTTTGCCTATGTTCTCCTCTAGGAGTTTTATAGTTTCTGGTCTTACGTTGAGATCTTTAATCCATTTTGAGTTTATTTTTGTGTATGGTGTTAGAAAGTGCTCTAGTTTCATTCTTTTACAAGTGGTTGACCAGATTTCCCAGCACCACTTGTTAAAGAGATTGTCTTTAATCCATTGTATATTCTTGCCTCCTTTGTCAAAGATAAGGTGTCCATAGGTGCATGGATTTATCTCTGGGCTTTCTATTTTGTTCCACTGATCTATATTTCTGTCTTTGTGCCAGTACCATACTGTCTTGATGACTGTGGCTTTGTAGTAGAGCCTGAAGTCAGGTAGGTTGATTCCTCCATTTGCATTCTTCTTTCTTAAGATAGCTTTGGCTATTCAAGGTTTTTTGTATTTCCATACAAATTGTGAAATTATTTGTTCTAGCTCTATGAAGAATACCGTTGGCAGCTTGATAGGGATTGCATTGAATCTATAAATTGCTTTGGGTAGTATACTCATTTTCACTATATTGATTCTTCGAATCCATGAACATGGTATATTTCTCCATCTGTTAGTGTCCTCTTTGATTTCTTTCACCAGTGTTTTATAGTTTTCTATATATAAGTCTTTAGTTTCTTTAGGTAGATTCAACAGTCTGTTGTTCCATGTCCAGTTCTAAATGTTGCTTCTTCACATGCATACAGATTTCTCAGGAAAAAGATCAGGTGGCCTCCTATGCCCATATCTTGGATAGTTTTACAGTTTGTTGTGATCCACAAAGTCAAAGGCTTTGGCATAGTGAATAAAGCAAAAGTAGATGCTTTTGTGGAACTCCCTTGCTTTTTTGATGATCCAACGGATGTTGGCAATTTGATCTCTGGTTCCTCTGCCTTTTCTAAATCCAGCTTGAACAGTCGGAAGTTCATGGTTCATGTAATACTGAAGCCTGACTTGGGGAATTTTGAGCATTACTTTGCTAGAGTGTGACAATTGTATGATAGTTTGAACATTCTTTGGCATTGCCTTTCCTTGGAATTGGAATGTCCTTGGAATTCCAGAACTGTGGCCATTGCTGAGTTTTCCAAATTTGTGGTATATTGAATGCAGCACTTTCACAGCATCCTCTTTTAGGATTTGAAATAGCTCAACTGGAATTCCATCATCTCCCCCAGCTTTGTTTGTAGTGATGCTTCCTAACTCCCACTTGACTTTACATTCCAGGATGTCTGGCTCTAGGTGAATGATCACACCATCATGATTATCTGGTTTATGAAGTTTTTTGTTTTTTTTTTTAAGTTCTTCTGTGTATTCTTGCCACCTCTTGTTGATATCTTTTCTTTCTGTTAGAAGCATTTCTGTCCTTCATTGTGCCCATCTTTGCATGAGATATTCCTTTGGTGTCTCTAATTTTCTTGAAGAAATCACTAATCTTTCCCATTCTGTTTCCTCTATTTCTTTGCACTGATCACTGAGGAAGACTTTTTATCTCTCTTTGTTGTTCTTTGGAACTCTGCATTCAAATGGGTATATCTTTCGTTTTCTCCTTTGCCTTTCACTTCTCTCCTTTTCTCAGCTATTTGTAAGGCATCCTCAGACAACCATTGTACCTTTTTGCCTTTCTTTTTCCTGGGGATGGTCTTGACCCTGTCTGCTGTACAATGTCATGAACCTCTGTCCATAGTTTTTCAGGCACTCTATCATATCTAGTCCCTTGAATCTATTTGTCACTTCTACTGTATAATCGTAGGGATTTGATTTAGCTCATACATGAATGGTCTAGTGGTTTTCCCAACTTTCTTCAATTTAAGTCTGAATTTGGCAATAAGATGTTCATCATCTGAGCCACAGTCAGCTCCCAGCCTTGTTTTGGCTGACTGTATAGAGCTTCCCCATTTTTGTCTGAAAGGATGTAATCAGTTTGATTTCGGTATTGACCATCTGGTAATGGCCATGTGTAGAGTCTTCTCTTGTGTTGTTGGAGAAGGTGCTTGATATGAACAGTGTGTTCTCTTGGGAAAACTCTATTGGCCTTTGCCCTGGTTCATTTCGTACTCCAAGGCCAATGGCATCCGGTCCCATCACTTCATGGGAAATAGATGGGGAAACAGTGGAAACAGTGTCATACTTTATTTTTCTGGGCTCCAAAATCACTGCAGATGGTGACTGAAGCCATGAAATTAAAAGACGGTTCCTCCTTGGAAGGTAAGTGATGACCAACCTAGATAGCATATTCAAAAGCAGAGACATTACTTTGCCAACAAAGTTTCATCAAGTCAAGGCTATGGTTTTTCCTGTGGTCATGTATGGATGTGAGAGTTGGACTGTGAAGAAGGCTGAGAGCCGAAGAATTGATGCCTTTGAACTGTGGTGTTGGAGAAGACTCTTGAGAGTCCCTTGGACTGCAAGGAGATCCAACCAGTCCATTCTGAAGGAGATCAGCCCTGGGATTTCTTTGGAAGGACTGATGCTAAAGCTGAAATTCCAGTACTTTGGCCACCTCATGTGAAGAGTTGACTCCTTGTAAAAGACTCTGATGCTGGGAGGGACTGGGGGCAAGAGGAGAAGGGGACGACAGAGGATGAGATGGCTGGATGGCATCACTGACTCGATGGACATGAGTCTGAGTGAACTCCAGGAGTTGGTGATGGACAAGGAGGCCTGGCGTGCTGTGATTCATGGGGTTGCAAAGAGTCAGACACAACTGAGTGACTGATCTGATCTGACCAGGTATCTTTTGCATTCCAGTCCCCTATGATGAAAAGGACGTCTTTTTTGGTGTTAGGTCTAGAAGGTATTGTAGGTCTTCATAAAACCACTCAGCTCCTTTGGCACTAGTGCTTGAGGTATAGACTTGAATTGCTGTTATATTGAACACTTTACATTGGAAATGAACAGAGATCGTTCTGAAATTTTTTTGAAATTACACACAAGTACTGCATTCCAGAATCTTTTGTTGACTATGAGGGCCCAGTACAGTTCAGTTCACTTCAGTCGCTGAGCCGTGTCCAACTCTTGGAGACCCCATGGACCGCAGCACGCCAGACCTCCTTGTCCATCACCAACTCCCGGAATTTACCCAAACTCATGTCCATTGAGTCGGTAATGGCACCCCACCGTCTCATCTTCTGTCATCCCCTTCCCCTCCTTCCCTCAATCTTTCCCAGCATCAGGGTATTTTCAAATGAGTCAGCCCTTCGCATCAGGTGGCCAAAGTATTGGAGTTTCAGCTTCAACATTAGTCCTTCCAATGAACACCCAGGACTGATCTCCTTTAGGATGGACTGGTTGGATCTCCTTGCATTCCAAGGGACTCTCAAGAGTCTTCTCCAACACCACAGTTTAAAAGCATCAATCCTTCGGCACTCAGCTTTCTTTATATTCCAACTCTCACACCCATACATGACTACTGGAAAAATCATAGCCTTGACTAGACAGACCTTTAATGACAAAGTAATGTCATTGATTTTTAATTTGCTGTCTAGTTTGGTCATAACTTTCCTTACAAGGAGTGTCTTTTAATTTCATGGCTGCAGTCACCATCTTCAGGGATTGTGGAGCCCAGAAAAATAAAGTCTGACACGGTTTCCACTGTTTCCCCATCTATTTGCCATGAAGTGACCGAACAAAATGCCATGATCTTAGTTTCCTGAATGTTGAGCTTTAAACCAACTTTTTCACTCTCCTCTTTCACTTTCATCAAGAGGCTCTTTAGTTCTTCTTCACTTTCTGCCATAAGGGTGGTGTCATCTGCATATCTGAGGTTATTGATATTTCTCCCAGCAATCTTGATCCAGCTTGTGCTTCTTTCAGCCCAGCGTTTCTCATGATGTACTCTGCATATGAGTTAAATAAGCAGGGTGACAATATACAGCCTTGATGTACTCCTTTTCCTATTTGGAATCAGTCTGTTGTTCCAAGTCCAGTTCTAACTGTTGCCTCCTGACCTCCATATAGGTTTCTCAAGAGGCAGGTCAGTGGTCTGGTATTCCCATCTCTTTCAGAATTTCCCACAGTTTATTGTGATCCACACAGTCAAAGGCTTTGGCATAGTCAATAAAGCAGAAATAGAAGTTTTCCTGGAACTCTCTTGCTTTTTTGATGATCCAGCAGGAGTTGGCAATTTGATCTCTGCTTCCTCTGCCTTTTCTAAAACCAGCTTGAACATCTGGAAGTTCACAGTTCACATATTGCTGAAGTCTGGCTTGGGGAATTTTGAGTGTTACTTTTATAGCATGTGAGATGAGTACAATCGTGCGGTAGTTTAATATTTTTTGGCATTGCCTTTCTTTGGGATTGGAATGAAAACTGACCTTTTCCAATCCTGTGGCCATTGTTTAGTTTTTCAAACTTCTCACATATTGAGTGCAGCACTTTCACAGCATCGTCTTTTAGAATTTGAAATACCTTAACTGGAATTCTATCACCTCTGCTAGTTTGTTCATAGTGATGCTTCCTAAGGCCCACTTGACTTCACATTACAGGATGTCTGGCTCTAGGTGAGTGTGAGTGATCACACCATCATAATTATCTGGGCTGTGAAGATCTTTTTTGTACAGTTCTTCTGTGTATTCTTGCCATCTCTTCTTAATATCCTCTGCTTCTGTTAGGTCCATACCATTTCTGTCCTTTATGGAGCCCATCTTTGCATGAAATGTTCCCTTGGTCTCTAACTTTCTTGAAGAGTTCTCTAGTCTTTCCCATTCTATTGGTTTTCTCTATTTCTTTGCACTGATCACTGAGGAAGGCTTTCTTATCTCTCCTTGCTATTCTTTGGAACTCTGCATTCAAATGGGTATATCTTTCCTTTTCTTCTTTGCTTTTCACTTCTCTTCTTTTCACAGCTATTTGTAAGGGCTCCTCAGATAGCCATTTTGCTTTTTTGCCTTTCTTTTCCATGGGGATGGTCTTGGTCCCTGTCTCGTATACAATGTCACGAACCTCCTTCCATAGTTCATCAGGCACTCTGTCTATCAGATCTCATCCCTTAAATCTATTTCTCACTTTCACTGTGTAATCATAAGGGATTTGGTTTAGGTCATACCTTAATTGTCTAGTGGTTTCCCCCACTTTCTTCAATTTAAGTCTGAATTTGGCAATAAGGAGTTCATGTTCTGAGCCACAGTCAGCTCCTGGTCTTGTTTTTGCTGACTGTATAGAGCTTCTCCATCTTTGGCTGCAAAGAATATAATCAATCCGATTTCAGTGTTGGCCAGCTCTTGATGTCCATGTGTAGAGTCTTCTCTTGTGTTGTTGGAAGAGGGTGTTTGCTATGACCAGTGTGTTCTCTTGGCAAAATTCTATTAGCCTTTGCCCTAGTTCATTCTGTACTCCAACACAAGATTTGCCTGTTACTCCAGGTGTTTCTTGACTTCTTACTTTTGCATTCCAGTCCCCTATAATGAAAAGGACATGTTTTTTTTTTTGGGGGGGGGGTGGCGGGGGGGTGTTAGTTCTAAACGATCTTGTAGGTCTTCATAGAACCATTCAACTTCAACTTCTTCAACATTACTGGTCGGAGCATAGACTTGGATTACCATGATATTGAATGGTTTGCCTTGGAAATGAACAGAGATCATTCTGTTGTTTTGGAGATTGCATCCAAGTACTGCATTTCGGACTCTTTTCTTGACTATGATGGCTACTCCATTTCTTTTAAGGGAGAATAGTAGATATAATAGTAGATATAACGGTCATCTGAGTTAAATTCACCCATTCCAGTCCATTTTAGTTTACTAATTCCTAAAATGTCAGTGTTCACTCTTGCCATCTCCTGTTTGACCACTTCCAATTTACCTTAATTTATGGACCTAATATTCCAGGCTCCTATGCAATATTGTTCTTACAGCACTGACCTTTACTTCCATCACCAGTCACATCTGCAACCAGGTGTTGTTTGTCTCTGTCTCTTCATTCTTTCTGGGGTTACTTCTCCACTTTTCTACAGTAGCATATTGGCCACCTACTGACCTGGGAATTTTATCTTTCAGCATCATATCTTTTTGCCTTTTCATACTGTTCAAAATTTGTCTTTGGAAGCCAGTGGGATTTGATTACAGAACTTACACAGGACTAGGGAAGTAGACTCTTGGAGGGCACAAACAAAACCTTGTGTGCACCAGGATCCAGGAGAAAAGAGCAGTGATCCCACAGCCTTGACATATTCCTTTTCCCATTTGGAACCAGTCTGCTGTTCCATGTCCAGTTCTAACTTTTGCTTCTTGACCTGCATACAGATTTCTCAGGAGGCAGGTAAGATGGTCTGGTATTCCCATTTCTTGAAGAATTTTACATAGTTTGTTGTGATCCACACAGTTAAAGGCTTTGGCATAGTCAATAAAGCAAAAGTAGATGTTTTTCTGTAACTCTCTTTCTTTTTCTATTATCCAACAGATGTTGGCAAATTTATCTCTGGCTCCTTTGCGTTTTCTAAATCCAGCTTGAACATCTGGAAGTTCACAGTTCACGTACTGTTGAAGCCTGACTTGGAGAATTTTGAGGTGCATATGAAAGGAATGAATTCAATGAGTCCAAAAAGCTTGCATCTTCCCATACATAGAATGCTAAATTTTTTAACTTGATACCTGATCTTTGATTTTCAGACTGCCTGCTCCCTTTGTTGCAAAATTCTATATAGCCTGACTTCTCCTCCTGCCTCCTTGGAGCAGCTTTCTCAGAGTTGCTGAGGTGTTGTCTCCTGGGCTCAGAGTCCTAAACATTCCCACCAAATAAAATAACTCTACTTTCAGGTTGTGACCATATTTTTTAGGTAACAGAATTTTCCAGGCAAGAATACTGAATGGATTGCCATTTCCTACTCCAGGGTACTCCCCTACCCATGGATAGAACTCCCATCTCTTGAATCTCTTGCAATGGCAGATGGATTTTTTTACCACTTGACCACCTGGAAAGCCACGATGGAAAGATTATGATGCCATGATTTTAGTTTTCTGAATGTTGAGCTTTAAGCCAACTTTTTCACTCTCCTCTTTCACTTTCATCAAGAAGCTTTTTAGTTCTTTGGTAAGGGGTTTTCCCATCTGTAAAACAAGTCATGAAAAGCCCATCTGATACTGTTATCTATACAATAGACACTTCTGGAGAGATGCTAAAGCACATAATATGGGGGAAGGCCAGTCCCTGGAAGGGCACATAGGGTCCTGTTTGGGTACAATTACAGAAACTGGGTGCAAATCGTCTATCAGTATCATAGTTTTGTTTTTTTTTTTTTTTTTTTAATTTCATTTATTTTTGACTGTGGGTCTTCATTGCTATGTAGGCTTTTCTCTAGTTGCATCAAGTGGGACCTAATCTCTAGTTGTGGTAAATGGGCTTCTCATTGTGGTGGCTTCTCTTTTTGTGGTTCCCAGGCTCTAAAGCAGAGGCTCAAAAGTTGAGGTTCATGGGCTTAGTTGCTCCATGGGATGTGATACCTTCCCGAATCAGGGATTGAACCCATGTGTCCTGCATTGGCAGGTGGATTCTTAACCTCTGAGCCACCAGGGAAGCCAGTGCTTTTTTTTCTTGTTTGTTCTTATGAACAACATTAATAAACTAGCACAGACTGCCCATCATGTCTCTCTCAGACCCTGGCACAGGAATATCTATCACTAGCTAGTTGACTTTATCCTGGGTTAACCAGGAGCAGCACCTTGGCTCCAGGTGTCCCTGAAATAAGCACAGAATTCTAACAGGTCAGCTGAGATTAATTCTGTACTCACATATGTAACCTGCACTTTCAGGCCATGGGGAGACAATTAAAAATGAAGTGCTAAAACAATGATAGGAAATGTCTTTTGGCTCCATTCCTATAACTCATCCCTACCTGTCCCTATTCAAATATTTCCCTTTCAGCTCTGGCTAGCATTCTGAAGATCCTTGAAATCTTCTTGGCCACTGATTGCAACTGAGCCTGGGACCTGCTTTTCTTCCTGGGACCAGACTTGGTTGCCACTAAGTACATCCAAACAGTATTAATATATCCAATTGATGGTTGACTACTCTCGTCTCTGTTGCTGAAGATAGAAGATTCTCTTTCCAGCCTCAATGATGATGGCTCAATGATGAGCCACATTGATGAACAACATCAATGATGATGTTCTCAGACACAAAAGGGAGAGTCACTGTTTTATTCCTGCCAGTTAAGTTAAAGATGGATACTCTGGACCTTGGCTGCTAATGTGGGACTGGCCACATATAAGCTCAGCACCACTGTTGTAAGTGGTTCTCTACTCAGATTAAAGGACTTCACTTGATGAACTTGCCAACAGCTGAAATGAAAAGGATTTTGAGTCAAGTTAGAACATAAAGCAAGCAGTGCCTATAATGTCTCTGTGAAGGTGTGCTTGCAAGGTCTTCTCCTATGTTGCTGCTGATGAACTCAAATCCACTAAAACTGCTGCTTCTCTGAAAGATTTCCTTCTCTTTTTGAGACAATGTTTATCAGGGTGAACAATCACTAGGATTCAAAGGACAAGTTAGCAATTCAGGTCCTGACTTGAAAAGCCACTGTAGTAAGCCCTTCTCCAACCACAGTAGAAAAACACTTAGAAGCTTATAAGCAAGCAACCTGGCTTTTTGATTGAGCAATATATTGTCAGGATTAACTAAGCAATGTTGAGAATTATTCCTATACCAAGAACAAATTTCTTTTTCCAGGTCAATTGAGAAACAATTGGCATTGTATAAGTTCAAGATGTACAAATTGATGATTCAATGTCCACATATTGTGAAATAAAGATCGCAATTGTTTCAACTAATAGCCATCATCTCATAAAGATACAAGAGAATTAAAAGAAAGAAGACAGTGAAAAAGAAAAAATTTCTTCCTATGATGAGAACTTTTAGGATGTACTCTCTTTACATTTTTCCTATATGTCATAGAGCAGTGTGAACTATCGTATTGTCAAGAGCCAACTATTAATTGGATCAGGATGTGGGAATGCAGGGGAGCAAATCTCATGCACAATAGGGTGGAGAACAGAGGGATGAAATTTAAGAAGGGCCCAAGCAAGTGACATGAGTAAACACCATCCCCACCCTACAGCCAGCATAAGTGAAGGGTGGAGTCTGCATGTCCCTGGCTCCCTGCCTGTGGAACACAAGGGGTCAGAAGGGGAACAGTCAGAATCACACTGATTGACACTCAGTCTCTGATTAATTGTGAACCCAGAGGACATGAACTCGATCCCAATACATTAGAGATGGAGATGGCTGTCTAGTGTCTGCTTTCCTCCTAGACCCCTTTCCTACTCACAACAGAAAGCCTAGTCTTGGAAAGAGAGCCTGAATTCTAATTCCGATGAATTTGCTCTTGGACAAAATTATTCCCAGCCGCTAGGCTTTTCCAGGAGGGACTGTCTTCAGCCAAGCTCCCCTGAGCAGCAATTTCAGATCATGGAAGATGATACTTTGATAAAAGTCTAGAGAAGCGAGCTACTTACTAGACATTGCTCCACAGGAATATACAAAGATGGATCAGGGTGACAGTTGGACAGATAAAAACAGTCAGATAGTCAAAAACAGAGTCATAGAGGAAAAAAAACTCTTTTTTTTTTTTTTTTTTTTGTATGTAGGTTTGCAACCTTCTCTCCTCAGCTCCCCAGCCCAGATAGAGCATTTAGTCATAGCCTATTTGCAAATATAAAAGAAAGATCAGTAGTGGTGTAAGTAGATCTGAGGCGGGGTGGGGGGGAGGCAGGGCTGTCGGGGAGGGTAGTGGGGGATGAATTACCCTTTCCAGAGAGCTGTGACCCTGTGAGCAGGTCATAATGAAGAATGTAGGGATCCAATGGGAGAACAGAAGGAGAAAGGAGAACAGAGATGGGATGGCATGAATGAAAAGGAAAATTCAGGGACTTCCCTGGTGGTCCAGTGGTTGGGACTTCCAATGCGGGGAGTGCAGATTCTATCCCTGACCAGGTAGTTATCCTACATGCCTCACGGCCAAAAAAGCCAAAACAAAAAAATAATAATATAACAAATTCAACAAAGACGTTAAAAATAATCCATATCAAAAAAATATTTTTAAAAAAGAAAATGATAATTCTTCTCAAGTGGGAAACAGTGACTCCTGGAAGTTGTAAGTGTTAGAAAATGAGAGAGATGACGGAGGAAAATATTGATCTTGAATTTAAATTTGGTAGGCCTTTGGTAAATGTGAAAGCCATAGTTCCTTCCTTTGAAGAGCTAAAGATTTCTTTTAAAAAAAGAAAAAGCAAGCTGTTCACAGAGGAGGTATGAATGCCTATTAATACATGAAAAATGTGTTAAAACAAAACTGCATTAAACTAAAAAGACTTCATTGACCTATGGAAATGGCAGACTGCAGCAGGAATCTAATGAACTAGCCATCCCTGTGGATCTCAGCCTTAAGAGGTTCATTACTCCAACTAAAATTTTCTGCCGTGTAAATTTGTGGTTCATTTGCAGCTTCTACACTCCTGGTTAGAAATGTTCTGGCAGGGATGCTCTTGATACAAGTGTAGCCCCTAAATGATTAATATGACGCTCTTTATATCAGTACGAGAATGATGGAAGTTTAATTATAGAAATAAAAGACCTGTTGCCATTTGGAGGTTTGTGAGAATGAAAGCATCATATTTAGAGGTTTATGGCCAGCCCTACTCTATGCAGCCACTTTTATTGTCTTATGTTACAAATTTTTATCACACTGTAAGAGAGTTCTCATGAGACAATCTAGCCATGATAAACCTCCTTTTAGGAAGAAGTAGATGTGATACCCCAAATGGTAAAGAATCCACTGCAATGCAGGAGACCTGGGTTTGATCCTTGGGTTGGGAAGATCCTCTGGAGAAGAGAACGGCAACCCACTCCACTATTCTTGCCTGGAGAATCCCATGGACAGAGGAGCCTGGCGGGCTACAGTTCATGGGGTCACAAAGAATAGGACACGACTGAGAGACTAACAAAAAAATAATAATAATAGAGAGAGAGAGAAAGTCAGCTTCTAGTATAGGAGATGGACGTAAAGAATCTGAGAAAATAAGAGTTCTCAGCCTGAAAGCAAAAGGTTTGCTTTAATGTAAAAGCAGAATATCAAGTTTAGTAATAATTCACATCTCCAAGGTGAATATTCGAGTCCAAGTACTCTCTAGACAGAAATACAGGAATTTAACAGAGCTATTTCGGTTAAGTGTTGTCACCAAAGAAAAAAACTACTCATCAAGTGAGAAAAATGATTGTAGTGAAAGCTGAAAAGGTGGTCAGCTTGTCATGAGAAGATAAATACAGGAAACAAATGCCTCTCAGTAGGAATGTACTTCAGGACAAAGTCAGGAACATGTAAATACTCATTCTTTAACTATAAATGATAAAGGTACTAATGCATTTGCTGAAATGAAGTTTACCACTGAGTAAAGGTTGGTGGAAAATTTGTAAGATTCATTTTAGCTTGCTTAATGAAAATCTAAGAAGGAACATTATTTTTGTTTTGTTTTGTTTTGTTTTTCTAAATTGAAAAGCTGAAAAAGTTCATTGTGGAAAAAGTATAGATAAGGATATATGCTCAACATATATCTAATATATCATCTAATCTAATATCATCTAATTCAAGACAAATTATACTTGTATTAGATGAAAATGCTTTGGCACACAAAGATATCCAAGGAAAAATGAGCTCCTGAGGTTAGCAAGTTAGAGCCAACTAACTCAGTTTTGGAAGTTGATGCTACAGTCTTTATTATTAAGCTGGATTTGTCCCACCATCAAGAAAGAAAACTCTCCAGCACTGAGCAATAATAATAAGAACTTACTGCAGGCATGTTGGCTGTAAAAAATGAAAGAATGGAAAAGAAAAGGGAAAGAAAGGAAAAGAAAAAGAAGCTTGGCTAGAGCCATATTGAATAAATTTTAATAATATTTATCTTAGTAACTTTATATACCACTTCAGTCATATATTTGTACAATTTATTAATATGCAAAGGAATCAAATCCCAATTGAAAAGTAGAGAACAGAAAGTTTTCAGAAAATAAAATATAAATGCATCCCAAAACATATGAAAAGTTCTCATCCCTCTCATAAAATGAAAAATGCAAATTAAGACTATGTTTAAATGACATTTCTCACCTACTTGACTGGCAAAAATTCAAAAGTTTAACACTATATCGGCTTCTGCAGAAGCTGTGGAGAAATAGCCATCACTTAGATTACACTGCTGGTGAAGATGCAAAATGTTTCAGTATCTAAGGGGTGCACTTTTATAATATATATGAAAATTGTAAATAAACTTACTCTTTGACTCTGATACTCTACTTCTGGGACTTTATCTGATAGATATTCCTGCAAGTGTATCAACTCATATTACTGGTTATTTGCTGAAGTACTGTTTGTAGGAGAAAATATTAGAAATTACCCAAGTGTCCACCAGTGTGGGACTAATGGACTATATTGCAATAAAAAAAATTAATGAAGACACTTACTACATTAAGTTTGAAATATGCCCAGGATATAGGAATAAAAGCAAACTGAAGAACTAATGGCAACTACATCAAGGCTGTATATTGTCACCCTGCTTATTTAACGTATATGCATAGTACATCATGAGAAACACTGGGCTGGAGGAAGCACAAGCTGGAATCAAGATTTCTGGGAGAAATATCAATAACCTCAGATATGCAGATGACACCACCTTTATAGCAGAAAGTGAAGAAGGACTAAAGAATCGCTCCCTGAAAGTGAAAGAGGAGAGTGAAAAAGTTGGCTTAAAGCTCAACATTCAGAAACTAAGATCATGGCATCTGGTCCCATCACTTCATGGGAAATAGATGGGGAAACAGTGGAAACAGTGGCTGACTTTATTTTGGGGGGCTTCTAAATCACTGCAGATGGTGAGTGCAGCCATGAAATTAAAAGACGCTTACTCCTTGGAAGAAAACTTATGACCAACCTAGACAGCATATTAAAAAGCAGAGACATTACTTTGCCAACAAAGGTCCATACAGTCAAGTCTATGGTTTTACCAGTGGTCATGCATGGATGTGAGAGTTGGACTATAAAGAAAGCTGAGCACCAAAGAATTGATGCTTTTAAACTGTAGTGTTGGAGAAGACTCTTGAGAGTCCCTTGGACTGCAAGGAGATCCAACCGGTCCATCCTAAAGATCAGTCCTGAATATTCACTGGAAGGACTGATGTTGAAGCTGAAAATTCAATACTTTGGCCACCTGATGTGAAGAGCTGACTCATTTGCAAAGACCATAATGCTGGGAAAGACTGAAGGTGGGAGGAGAGGGGATGACAGAGGATGAGATGGTTGGATGGCATCACCGACTCAGTGGACATGGGTTTGGTTGACTCCGGGAGTTGGTGATGGACAGGGAGGCCTGGCTTGCTGCAGTCCATTGGGTCACAAAGAGTCGGACATGACTGAGTGACTGAACTGAACTGAAAGATAACCAAAATCTATTTGCATGATCATGGCCTTACTTTCCTTTTATCTCTCTAATCTCATTTTCGATTTTTATTCTCTTGATTCATTACTTTTGAGCCCCACTGACCTTCCAGCTCATTCACCATCTACCTGAAACAGCCCGACCTTCTCTCTGAAATTATCTTCCAGATATCCATGTGGTTCACTTCTTCATCTCCTTAAGTTTTTGCTCAAATGTCATCTCAGTGAGATGTTTTCTGATCAAACCAATTAAATTGCAATGCCTTCCCCATCCTCCTTAACAGAATTACTTTTTTTCTGCAATATTTGTCACCAGTTAACATACTATAAATTTCATTTAGTTATTTTATGTATTATCTGACATCCATTCTTGAATATATGCCTCATGAAGTTAGATATTTGTGCCCATATTTTTCTTTTTTTTTTTTAAATGGGTCAGGCTACTGTTTTATTTGAATATCTCAATGTCTTATTTTCCACTGATTTTACTTTTTTTTTAATTAATTTTATTTTATTTTTAAACTTTACATAATTGTATTAGTTTTGCCAAATATCAAAATGAATCCACCACAGGTATACATGTGTTCCCCATCCTGAACCCTCCTCCCTCCTCCTTCCCCATACCATCCCTCTGGGTCGTCCCAGTGCACCAGCCCCAAGCATCCAATATCGTGCATTGAACCTGGACTGGCATCTCATTTCATACATGATATTTTACATGTTTCAATGCCATTCTCCCAAATCTTCCCACCCTCTTCCTCTCCCACAGAGTCCATAAGACTGTTCTATACATCACTGTCTCTTTTGCTGTCTCGTTTACAGGGTTATCGTTACCATCTTTCTAAATTCCATATATATGCGTTAGTATACTGTATTGGTGTTTTTCCTTCTGGCTTACTTCACTCTGTATAATAGGCTCCAGTTTCATCCACCTCATTAGAACTGATTCAAATGTATTCTTTTTAATGGCTGAGTAATACTCCATTGTGTATATGTACCACTGCTTTCTTATCCATTCATCTGCTGATGGACATCTAGGTTGCTTCCACGTCCTGGCTATTATAAACAGTGCTGCAATGAACATTGGGGTACACGTGTCTCTTTCCCTTCTGGTTTCCTCAGTGTGTATGCCCAGCAGTGGGATTGCTGGATCATAAGGCAGTTCTATTTCCAGTTTTTTAAGGAATCTCCACACTGTTCTCCATAGTGGCTGTACTAGTTTGCATTCCCACCAACAGTGTAAGAGGGTTCCCTTTTCTCCACACCCTCTCCAGCATTTATTGCTTGTAGACTTTTGGATCGCAGCCATTCTGACTGGTGTGAAATGGTACCTCATTGTGGTTTTGATTTGCATTTCTCTGATAATGAGTGATGTTGAGCATCTTTTCATGTGTTTGTTAGCCATCTGTATGTCTTCTTTGGAGAAATGTCTATTTAGTTCTTTGGCCCATTTTTTGATTGGGTCATGTATTTTTCTGGAATTGAGCTGTAGGAGTTGCTTGTATATTTTTGAGATTAGTTGTTTGTCAGTTGCTTCATTTGCTATTATTTTCTCCCATTCTGAAGGCTGTCTTTTCACCTTGTTAATAGTTTCCTTTGATGTGCAGAAGCTTTTAAGTTTAATTAGGTCCCATTTGTTTATTTTTGCTTTTGTTTCCGATATTCTGGGAGGTGGGTCATAGACGATCCTGCTGTGATGTATGTCGGAGAGTGTTTTGCCTATGTTCTCCTCTAGGAGTTTTATAGTTTCTGGTCTTATGTTTAGATCTTTAATCCATTTTGAGTTTATTTTTGTGTATGGTGTTAGAAAGTGTTCTAGTTTCATTCTTTTACAAGTGGTTGACCAGTTTTCCCAGCACCACTTGTTAAAGAGATTGTCTTTAATCCATTGTATATTCTTGCCTCCTTTGTCAAAGATAAGGTGTCCATATGTGCGTGGATTTATCTCTGGGATTTCTATTTTGTTCCATTGATCTATATTTCTGTCTTTGTGCCAGTACCATACTGTCTTGATAACTGTGGCTTTGTAGTAGAGCCTGAAGTCAGGTAGGTTGATTCCTCCAGTTCCATTTTTCTTTCTCAAGATCGCTTTGGCTATTCAAGGTTTTTTGTATTTCCATACAAATTGTGAAATTATTTGTTCTAGCTCTGTGAAGAATACTGTTGGTAGCTTGATAGGGATTGCATTGAATCTATAGATTGCTTTGGGTAGTATACTCATTTTCACTATATTGATTCTTCCAATCCATGAACATGGTATATTTCTCCATCTATTAGTGTCCTCTTTGATTTCTTTCACCAGTGTTTTATAGTTTTCTATATATAGGTCTTTAGTTTCTTTAGGTAGATATATTCCTAAGTATTTTATTCTTTTCGTTGCAATGGTGAATGGAATTGTTTCCTTAATTTCTCTTTCTGTTTTCTCATTATTAGTGTATAGGAATGCAAGGGATTTCTGTGTGTTGATTTTATATCCTGCAACTTTACTATAATCATTGATTAGTTCTAATAATTTTCTGGTGGAGTCTTTAGGGTTTTCTATGTAGAGGATCATGTCATCTGCAAATAGTGAGAGTTTTATTTCTTCTTTTCCCATTTGGATTCCTTTTATTTCTTTTTCTGCTCTGATTGCTGTGGCCAAAACTTCCAAAACTATGTTGAATAGTAATGGTGAAAGTGGGCACCCTTGTCTTGTTCCTGACTTTAGAGGAAATGCTTTCAATTTTTCACCATTGAGGATAATGTTTGCTGTGGGTTTGTCATATATAGCTTTTATTATTTTGAGGTATGTTCCTTCTATTCCTGCTTTCTGGAGAGTTTTTATCATAAATGGGTGTTGAATTTTGTCAAAGGCTTTCTCTGCATCTATTGAGATAATCATATGGTTTTATTTTTCAATTTGTTAATGTGGTGTATTACATTGATTGATTTGCGGATATTGAAGAATCCTTGCATCCCTGGGATAAAGCCCACTTGGTCATGGTGTATGATCTTTTTAATGTGTTGTTGGATTCTGATTGCTAGAATTTTGTTAAGGATTTTTGCATCTATGTTCATCAGTAATATTGGCCTGTAGTGTTCTTTTTTTGTGGGATCTTTGTCAGGTTTTGGTATTAGGGTGATGGTGGCCTCATAGAATGAGTTTAGAAGTTTACCTTCCTCTGCAATTTTCTGGAAGAGTTTGAGCAGGATAGGTGTTAGCTCTTCTCTAAATTTTTGGTAGAATTCAGCTGTGAAGCCGTCTGGACCTGGGCTTTTGTTTGCTGGAAGATTTTTGATTACAGTTTCAATTTCCGTGCTTGTGATGGGTCTGTTAAGGTTTTCTATTTCTTCCTGGTCGAGTTTTGGAAAGTTGTTACTTTTCTAAGAATTTGTCCATTTCTTCCACGTTGTCCATTTTATTGGCATATAATTGTTGATAGTAGTCTCTTATGATCCTTTGTATTTCTGTGTTGTCTGTTGTGATCTCTCCACTTTCGTTTCTAATTTTATTGATTTGATTTTTCTCCCTTTGTTTCTTGATGAGTCTGGCTAATGGTTTGTCAATTTTATTTATCCTTTCAAAGAACCAGCTTTTGGCTTTGTTGATTTTTGCTATGGTCTCTTTTGTTTCTTTTGCATTTATTTCTGCTCTAATTTTTAAGATTTCTTTCCTTCTACTAACCCTGGGGTTCTTCATTTCTTCCTTTTCTAGTTGCTTTAGGTGTAGAGTTAGGTTATTTATTTGACTTTTTTCTTGTTTCTTGAGGTGTGCCTGTATTGCTATGAACTTTCCCCTTAGGACTGCTTTTACTGTGTCCCACAGGTTTTGGGTTGTTGTGTTTTCATTTTCATTCATTTCTATGCAAATTTTGATTTCTTTTTTGATTTCTTCTGTGATTTGTTGGTTATTCAGCAGCGTGTTGTTCAGCCTCCATATGTTGGAATTTTTAATAGTTTTTCTCCTGTAATTGAGATCTAATCTTACCGCACTGTGGTCAGAAAAGATGCTTGGAATGATTTCTATTTTTTTGAATTTCCCAAGGCTAGCTTTATGGCCCAGGATGTGATGTATCCTGGAGAAGGTTCCATGTGCGCTTGAGAAAAAGGTGAAATTCATTGTTTTGGGATGAAATGTCCTATAGATATCAATTAGGTCTAACTGGTCTATTGTATCGTTTAAAGTTTGTGTTTCCTTGTTAATTTTCTGTTTAGTTGATCTATCCATAGGTGTGAGTGGGGTATTAAAGTATCCCACTATTATTGTGTTATTGTTAATTTCTCCTTTCATACTTGTTAGCATTTGTCTTACATACTGCGGTGCTCCCGTGTTGGGTGCATATATATTTATAATTGTTATATCTTCTTCTTGGATTGATCCTTTGATCATTATGTAGTGACCTTCTTTTTCTCCTTTCACAGCCTTTGTTTTAAAGTCTATTTTATCTGATATGAATATTGCTACTCCTGCTTTCTTTTGGTCCCTATTTGCATGGAAAATCTTTTTCCAGCCCTTCACTTTCAGTCTGTATGTGACCCCTGTTTTGAGGTGGGTCTCCTGTAGACAACATATGTAGGGGTCTTGTTTTTGTGTCCATTCAGCCAGTCTTTGTCTTTTGGTTGGGGCATTCAATCCATTTACGTTTAAGGTAATTACTGATAAGTATGATCCCGTTGCCATTTACTTTATTGTTCGGGGTTCGAATTTATACACCGTTTTTTTGTTTCCTGTCTAGAGAATATCCTTTAGTATTTGTTGGAGAGCTGGTTTGGTGGTGCAGAATTCTCTCAGTTTTTGCTTGTCTGAGAAGCTTTTGATTTCTCCTTCATACTTGAATGAAATCCTTGCTGGGTACAATAATCTGGGCTGTAGGTTATTTTCTTTCATCATTTTAAGTATGTCTTGCCATTCCCTCCTGCCTTGGAGAGTTTCTATTGAAAGATCAGCTGTTATCCTTATGGGAATTCCCTTGTGTGTTATTTGTTTTTTTGCCTTGCTGCTTTTAATATTTGTTCTTTGTGTTTGATCTTTGTTAATTTGATTAATATGTGTCTTGGGGTGTTTTGCCTTGGGTTTATCCTGTTTGGGACTCTCTGGGTTTCTTGGACTTGGGTGATTATTTCCTTCCCCATTTTAGGGAAGTTTTCAACTATTATCTCCTCAAGTATTTTCTCATGGTCTTTCTTTTTGTCGTCTTCTTCTGGAACCCCTATGATTCGAATGTTGTAGTGTTTAATATTGTCCTGGAGGTCTCTGAGATTGTCCTCATTTCTTTTAATTCGTTTTTCTTTTATTCTCTCTGATTCACTTATTTCTACCATTTTATCTTCTAATTCACTAATCCTATCTTCTGCCTCTGTTATCCTACTATTTGTTGCCTCCAGAGTGTTTTTAATTTCATTTATTGCATTATTCATTATATATTGACTCTTTTTTATTTCTTCTAGGTCCTTGTTAAACCTTTCTTGCATCTTCTCAATCTTTGTCTCCAAGCTATTTATCTGTGATTCCATTTTAATTTCAAGATTTTGGATGAATTTCACTATCATTATTCGGAATTCTTTATCAGGTGGATTCCCTATCTCTTCCTCTTTTGTTTGGTTTGGTGGGCATTTATCCTGTTCCTTTATCTGCTGGCTATTCCTCTGTCTCTTCATCTTGTTTAAATTGCTGAGTTTGGGGTGTCCTTTCTGTATTCTGGCAGTTTGTGGAGTTCTCTTTATTGTGGCTTTTCCTCGCTGTGTGTGGGTTTGTACAGGTGGCTTGTCAAGGTTTCCTGCTTAGGGAAGCTTGTGTCAGTGTTCTGATGGGTGGAGCTGTATTTCTTCTCTTTGTTCAGTCACACTGTGGGGAGGGAGGGAGGGATGCTGCAAACAAATAACACTGGCGTGTGCTCGCAGTGCCTCAGCCACACTGGGTCTGCCCCCGCTCACAGCACGTGTAGCCTCCCTGCCCACACTGCTCAGGCTCTAGGTTGTTCCGCCGGGAACAATCCAAGGCTGGCCCTGGGTTGCATGTACCTCCCAGGTCCAGGCAGCTCAGGTTCAGGCACTCGGGTAGTCCTCAGAGGTGCAGACTCAGTTGGGCCTGAGTTTTGTGCTCTTCCCAGGTCTGAGCAGCTCAGGTGATGAGGTGTTTGGCGAGTGCCAGTGCTGCGACTTACTGCCTCCCCGCCACTCGGTTATCTGGGTGTAAAACCGGCGCACCTTCTCAGGCAGATGTTGACCGTCCAGACCCCCAAGAAGTTTTAGTTAGCAAAGACGCCTGCTTACAGTTTTATAGATAATGTCTCTCTGGGGCTGCGATTGCCCCCTTCCGGCTCTGGCTGCCTGTCACCAGAGGGGGAAGGTCTGCAGCCGGCTATCTCTGTTCAATTCTTTGTTCCGTGTGCAGGCCTGGTGGTGTCTTAGGTTGGGGCTGGCTTTTCGCGTGGTAGATATCCCACAGTCTGGTTTGCTAGCCCAAATTATTTCGCTCAGATAGTGCTCAGGGTATTCAGGCCAGATTCTTACTCTAAGCGATGAAGCCTGCGCTGCGCCTCCCTGCCCAGCCCCTGCTTGCTAATGGCGCGTGCAGGCGTCTGCGCTGCTTCTCCGCTGGGGGAGTTACCGTAGGACTCGCAATCTTGGAGTTTTAATTGTTTATTTATTTTTTCTCCCTGTTATGTTGCCCTCTGTGCTTCCAAAGCTCGGCACAGATTCGGCAGTGAGAAGGTTTCCTGGTGTTTGGAAACTTCTCTCTTTTTAAGACTCCCTTCCCGGGATGGAACTCTGTCCCTCCCTCTTTTGTCTCTTTTTTTGTCTTTTATATTTTTTCCTACCTCCTTTCGAAGAGTTGGATTGCTTTTCTGGGTGCCTGATGTCCTCTGCCGGCATTCAGAAGTTGTTTTGTGGAATTTACTCGACGTTTAAATGCTCTTTTGATGAATTTGTGGGGGAGAAAGTGTTCTCCCCGTCCTACTCCTCCGCCATCTTGGCTCCTCCCCTGTGCCCATATTTTTCTTCTCCTAACTCCACAACTCTCACTCCACTGATTTTTCCCCAGTGTCTAGAATAGTGTCAGTACCTGTTGGCTCACATGGTGAAGAATCTGCCTGCAATACAAGAGCTGCTCCTCCTAAGTCTCTTCAGTCATGTTCGACTCTGTGCAATCCCATAGATGGCAGCCCACCAGGCTCCCCCATCCCTGGGTTCAATCACTGGGTCAGAAAGATCCCCTGGATAAGGGAATGGCTACCAACTCCAGTATCCTTGCCTGGAGATTTCCATGGATGGAGGAACTTGGCAGGCAACAGTCCATGGGGTCACAAAGTGTCGGACATGACTGAGTAACTTTTATTCTCACTTTAGTTCTTTCACATCATAGACATTTAATAAATATTTGTTTTTATTTTAATTACTCTAATTTCTCGTAGCACACTCAGTCTACCCCTGAATTTACAAAACATTTCCCTGGGATAGGTCAAGAGACTCTGAGGTTCACAACTCTGTGTCAAAGCTAGGTATTTCTCTGCAACCAGTATCCAGCCACTACCCTGAAGAACCAAAGGCCCTCACTGCTTGCCTAACTCAGAAAGGTCACTTCACCTATATAGGGCACATTCTGAGAAGATAAGTATTACACAGAGAGGTTTTATAATCCTCTTTGCGTAAGTCGGAATTCACTGACCCTGTGGCCCCTCTAAAACTGACTGTTTAGGATGCTAATCAAATCCTTCTTCAAGAGGAACTGACTACTCCCCCTAAACCCCTTGACTAGCCAGGAGAATTTTCATCATTTCCTCTCCCTTTCAACTCTGTAAGCTCAATGGAAGCTAGTTTGAAGAGATGTGATAAGTTGGGATGCTGGGTAAAGGGTGCTCCCTAGGCCTGACAGTATTAATAGAAACAGCTCAAGGTCTATTTTGCTTTCAACACTTAGGGATACAGACTCTATCTTTGGACTGAACTGATAGGCACACAGCCCCTTCCCAGATCTCTGCACTTATTTTAACCAATGTCATCATCACCAGGTCTTCCCAGGTAGCTCAGTGGTAAAGAATCTGCCTGCCAAGCAGGAGATGTAGGTTCAATCCCTTGGTCGGGAAGATTCCCCAGAGAAGGAAATGGCAACCCATTCCAGTATTCTTGCCTGGAAAATCCCATGGGAAAAGGAGCCTGGGGAGGCGGGGGGCTGCAGTCCTTGTGGTTGTAAAAGAATTAGATCCCCTGGAGAAGGAAATGGTAACCCACTCCAGTATTCTTGCCTGGAGAATCCCATGGACAGAGAAGCCTGGTGGGCTGCAGTCCCCGGGGTCGCAAAGAGTCGGACACGACTGAGTGACTTCACTTTCACTTAGTGACTGTTGTTGTTCAGCACTAAGTTGTGTCCAACTCCTTGTGACCCCATGAACTTCAGCACTCCAGCCTTCTCTGTCCTTCATTACCTCCTTGAGCTTGCTCAAACTTAAGTCCATTGAGTCAGTGATGCAATCCAATAATCTCATCCTCTGTCACCCACTTCTCCTCCTGCCTTCAGTCTTTCCCAACATCAGGTTCTTTTCCATTGAGTCAGCTCTTCACATCAGGTGGCCAAAATATTGGAGTTTCAGCTTTAGCATCAGTCCTTCCAATGAATATTCAGGGCTGATTTCCTTTAGGATTCACAGGTTTGATCTGCTTGTAATCCAAGGGACTCTCAAGAGTCTTCTCCAGCACTACAGTTTGAAATAGTCAGTTCTTTGGTGCTCAGCCTTCTCCATGGTCCAACTCTCACATCCATATATGACTACTGGAAAAACCATAGATTTGATTAGATGAACCTTTGTCTGCAAAGTGATGTCTCTGCTTTTTAATACACTGTCTAGGTTTGTCATAGCTATTCTTCCAAGGAGCAAGCATCTTTTAATTTCGTGGCTGCAGTCACTGTCTACATTGATTTCAGAACCTAAGAAAATGGAATCTGACGTGATTTCCACATTTTCCCCACCTATTTGCCATGAAATGATAGGATCAGATGGTATGATCTTCATTTTTTCAATGTTGAGCTTTAAGACAGCTTTTTCATGCTCCTCTTTCACCTTCATCAAGAGGCTCTTTGGTTCCTGTTCACTTTCTGCCATTAAAGTGGTATCATTTGCATATCTGAAGCTGTTAATATTTTCCTAGCAATCTTGATTCCAGCTTGTGAGTCATCCATGCTGGCATATTGCTTGATGTACTCTGCAAAGAAGTTAGATAAGCAGGGTGCTATTAATTAAGCAGAAGTTAAATAAGATTGCCAAGGTAATCTCTCCAATCTGGAGCCATGGTATATTACCCCAGCCATCATTCATTCATTCATTCATGATTCTTTCAAACTTTACAGAAAAATGAGGGCAGCAGAGGCAGAACAAGAAGAGTCAACTGAAATATGGAAGAGCTTTTGCCAGCCCTCAAAGGTACTAATAAATACCCGCTGTATGTCTCCAAAACTCAGCAGTGGCCACAGGACTGGAAAAGGTTTGTTTTCATTACAATCCCAAAGAAAGGCAATGCCAAAGAATGCTCTAACTACCGCACAATTGCACTCATCTCACATGCTAGTAAAGTAATGTTCAAAATTCTCCAAGTGAGGCTTCAACAGTATGTGAACTGTGAACTTGCAGATGTGCAAGCTGGAAGAAAATGGGAGAAGAACCAGAGGTCCAACTGCCAACATCTGTTGGATCATCAAAAAGCAAGAGAGTTCCAGAGCAACATCTACTTCTGCTTTATTGACTGTGCCAAAGTCTTTGACTGTGTGGATCACATTAAACTGTGTAAAATTCTTGAAGAGATGGGAACACCAGACCACTTCACTTGCCTCCTGGGAAATGTTTGCAGGCCAAGAAGCAAGTTCGAACTGGACATGGAACAATAGACTGGTTCCAAATTGGCATAGGAGTACAGTAAGGTGGCTTATTTACATATGTCACCATGTTTATTTAACTTATATGCAGAATACATCATGTGAAATGATAGGCTGGATGAAGCACAAGCTGGAATCAAGATTGGCAAAAGAAATATCAATAACCTCAGATATTCAGTTAACACCACCCTTATGGTAGAAAGCGAAGAAGAGCTAAGGAGCCTCTTGATGAAGGTGAAAGAGGAGAGTGGAAAAGTTGTCTTAAAACTCAATATTCATAAAACTAAAATCATGGCATCTGGTCCCATCACTTCATGGGAAATACATGGGGAAATAATGGAAACAGTGAGAGACTTTACTTTTGGGAGCTCCAAAATCACTGCAGATGGTGAGCGAAGCCATGAAATTAAAAGATGCTTGCTCTTTGGAAGAAGACCAATGACCAACTTAGACAGCATATTA